>NC_083096.1:166116333-166716333 GCF_949774975.1 Lagenorhynchus albirostris | reverse complement strand
AGTCCTGGCTCTGCCACTCTGTGACCTTGGACAAGTCATATATGCTCCAAGCCTCAGTTTCTGTGTGTGTAAAATGGGAATGATAATGCCAACAGGTTTACTGTAAGGATCTACTGAGATCAAAAGGCTTATCACAGTGCCTGGAAGAAAGTGAGTACAATGAATGTTCTATATTATTATATTTTTTATTTTCCATTTTCCATATGAGGAAATTGAAGTTCAAGAGAGGGAAAATGGTTTCTCAAGAGACACACAGATGCATGAGGAGTCCAGGAGGCAAACACATCTCCTGATTCTACATTCTGGGCCCTTTTTATTCAACAGCAGAGTTCAGCCTTCAGACTGAATTTGAGAACAAAGGCACCTTATGTAGACTCAGAAAAGATCAAACAGGATAAAGTCACAGCAAGAGGACAGCACAGAGGACCCAGGTAAAGATGGAGATCCTCACTGATTCCTACCGTGTCTCCTTATTGATGTAGAGAAACACAAAAGTGCAAAAGAATGTCAAGGGGGAAAAAAAAGACAGGGATAGGGACATAGAAGGAGAGGAACCTCAGTGTCTGAGGAAGGGAGCTGGAAAATTTAACTCCAAATGCATCACAAATTCACTGCCCCCTTCAATGCTCCTCCCTAGGTCAGATGGGCATCCGGGTCTGGCCCCTTTCTGGATGGAGAAATGGCAGCGACAGAGGCAAAGGATTCAGCCCTGCTGCCAGAAATGGTCGGCCCCAGAGACAACAGAGGCTCCCAAATTCCTGGTGTCTCATCTCTGCCTTGGAACACTCTCGGGCCAAAATAGACGTGAGAACCTGATGGTGGAGTCTTTGAGCTGGAAGAAAATCCAAGATGTCGCCCAATGTAGCCCAGTCCTTCCAGGCAAAACCACACCAAAACCATCCGGACAGATGTTAATTGGATGAATGGTTTTAAATTACATAATGGGGGATGGGTGGGGAGAAGGCAGCCAAGGATTATCTGAACAGAAACACAGTCCAAGGCTTCCCTGGTGGCGCAGTGGTTGAGAGTCCGCCTGCCGATGCAGGGGACACGGGTTCGTGCCCCGGTCTGGGAGGATCCCACATGCCACGGAGCGGCTGGGCCCGTGAGCCATGGCCACTGAGCCTGCGCGTCCGGAGCCTGTGCTCCGCAACGGGAGAGGCCACAATAGTGAGAGGCCCGCGTACTGCAAAAAAAAAAAAAAGAAAGAAAAGAAAAGAAACACAGTCCAGAGAAAATAGTGGTGACAACAAAGAATGACTTAAGCACACACAAAGGAAGCCGGGATACAGGTAGGGGCCTCTTTCCCCCACAGGGGGCTGAAGGCAAAGATGCAGCCGCAGAGCCTCACAAGCCAGGGAGAGCTTTGGCCTGGGCCCTTCCACTTCTCAGACAGGTTGCTGGTCTCTCCCCACCAGTCCTCCTGTCGATGCTCCTCCAGCCTCATCTCCCTCCTCGCTTTCAGTTCTTGGAATACACTGTGCTTTCCCTTCTCAACCTTTGCAACTGCTGTTCCCTGGGCCTGGGGCACCGTTCCTTCACCCCACTTCCCACCCTGGATGCTAGCTCCCCAGCTCCCATCCTTCCTGGCGGTCCGAGCTTGGTCCTGGGAAGCCATTTACCATGCCCATCCCAAAAAGGCATGGACTCCAAGTGCTTGGGAAACTCCCTGTGCCCACCCACCCCGGCCCAGGGCATGTCACTGAGGCCCCCCACTAGGCTGGAGGCTCCCAGCCAGCAGGGACTGTGGTCACATTTTCACAGCTGTATCTCCCAGATGGAGCCCCAAAGAGTAGACGCTTCATAAATATTCGGTGGATAAAAAAAGACAATGAATGCTAATTTCCCATAGCGTAGCCCACTGTTTCAATTTTTGAGGCTGCAAATAATAAGAAATTGGTATCGAATGTGCCCTAACAGGTCTCTAAATAAAATACAAGACAGATATTTATTAAGTGCTTCTAATGTGCTGTGCCCCATGCAGGGTGCTTCACACTCCCTGACTCAGCTAAGTGCACACAACTCCATAAGCCAGGGGTGGCTGTCATTATCTCTACCTCCAGGACAGAGAAATGAACAGAGTGGTTGAGAGTCACAGATCCTTGACTTGACTGTGGGCCTGGCTGACCCTGGAGCCCAAGCAGTGGCCAAGGCACCCCAGCCTCTCCCCTTGAAACCCACCTCAGAAAGCCCCTTGTGTGTAACTCTAAACCATGCCTGCGGCGAAGTCAGCCCATCTCCTCTTCTCACATCTCAAGCCCAGATGGGGTCTGAGTGACATTGATCTCATCCCCAGTCACAGAGCTGGAGCCCAGCAGAGCCCTGGGAACATGGAACTCCCCACAGACAGAGAGCAGGAGGAAGTGACCGCTGGCCCGAAGTGGGGCTTGGTCCCCTGGGTCTGATGGTGCCTCTGGCCCCTGCTGCCACATGCCTCGTGTCGGTAAAGCAGGAGTCTCAGAGACAGGGAAGGAAGCCAGTAGCAAGCAGACTGTCATCACAAGGTAGGTGTTCTCCTGTCCGAGGATAACAGGAACTAGCCAAGGCTGCCTCCTCCATGCAGTCTTCCTTGATTTCTTGATTCCACATTTGTGAACAAGTGTTGCTTGAGCCCCCAGATCCCTCTGCTGGTACCTGTACTATGGTCCTGCCCTGACCTTTTGTGTACCTTGTGACCCAGCTACAAGCAGCTTTTAATTGCTCGCCTTACCTCATCTGTAAAATGCGGCTGTTAATATCACCTACCCTTGGGGCTGTTGGAAGGAGTGTGTGTGTATATACTCATATAGATTACTATAGATAATGTGATTACATAGATGACTATATAGATGTATGTGTGAGTGTGTAAATGCTTGGAACAACTCTTGGCATATAGTAAGTGTTTAATAAACATCATCTGTTCTTATTTATGTCAATATGATTATGGAAATAGGCCAGGGAGAGGCATCCTTTGCAATGACAGAGGAAAATGCCTTTTATGAATCAAGCTGAGATTCCCAAACACTGGTCTGTGAAACAGCCTCCAGAGGACCTCCCTGGGGCATTTGTCAGAGACAGAGTCCCGGGTCTTGCTCCTGGACCTACTGACTTTGAGTCTCGGAGGTGGAGCCCAGGAATGTATATTTTTACATTTTTACAACATTGATGATGACAATGGTCAGCCAGGTTTGGGACCCACTGGGCTAGACCAGCTGTTTCTTGAGCAAGTGGAGGAGTGGGCTCTCCTGGGATTCCAAAGTGGGGAGGGGTCTCTCCCTCCCTCCGTGCCTTTTTTCATCAGTATTTTGAGCTTTACTCCAGAAGAACTCCCAGTAGACCTTCTGACCATGTGACCCCTGAGTACACTTAGTCTTGTTTCACACCCACTAACCGTCCTTGAGCAGTTTGTTTTCCATCCCCTGTGCAAATAAAGGTTTGCTACAAATGGGACTTGTGTACACTGGATAGAGGGGGCCATGTCTGATCTACCAGAAAGGTGCCTTGGAGCACTTAACCTCTCTCTTCACAGCTAAGAAGCTGAGACCCAGAGAGCGTATGATTTGTCCAAGGTCACACAGCAAGCAACCAGAGTGCAGACTATAGTCAAGTCTCTGGTCTCTTAGCCACCACCATTTCCATGGTGACAGGCCTCTCTTCCAATCCCACAGGACCACTCATGTGTATACACCAATTAGTAGGGTATGAGTTACAAAGTTTTATCTATTGAATACTCTATGTACCAGGCATAGTGCTAACTGCTTCACGTACATTCTTTCATTTAAGCCCCGTCAAGAGTTCATTGTGGGCATTTTATCCTCATTTCACCTCTAGGACAACTAAGCCTCAGCGAGGTAAAGTGACCACTCAAAGCTACACAGCTGGAGTGAGCTGGGATTGCAATCCAGGCAAGTCTGATTCCAGAGACAGGATTCTTGGCTGTGATGCCGGTCACAGAGCTAATGTCTCTCACCTCAAACCCCGCCTTCTCTATCTACTCTGTGATGCGGGCGGGGACTCAGCACACCGCATCTTCTCTGCCAGCTGGCTCTGCCATGAAGGGGATAAAGGGAGACTGCAAGGCTGGAGGAGGAAGGAGGGACCTTCTCCTCCCTGCTCGTTTCCTGCTCCTTCACAGCCCCACTCAGAGACACCAGAACCAGCCTGACCGCACCTCTTCCTTAAGAGTTGGGTCCCGGCCCACGAGGCCCCTCATCTGGTCTCAGAAACACCAACCCCAGCTGAGCTGCAACCCATCCTCAGAGGTCTGTGTTTCCTCTCCACGGAATTGCTCCTCTAAATTCCTGTCTTCATAATTCCAACTTCCTCCTTTTGTTCTCCCATCCCTTCTGCAATACCTCAGTGTTCTTTTTTGACCTTTTCAGTTTCTTAGTTAACAACTTTATACCTGGTTAACAATTCTTTATATTAAACCCTGTCTGTTTAAATAAGTGATGTGGTTTCTGTCTCCTGACTGGACTTGACTGAACCAGGAGTGGTCCCAGGAAACAGATCCCCAAAGATGGAATTTGGAAATTGGTTTTGCTCCTCTGAGGTCATCCTAGCAATGTCCCTTCACCCCGGCAGCAGCAATTCCTTCTGGCAGCAGAAGCTGAATCCACTTTGCAGTTTTTCCAGCAACTGCGGAACCACTTCATTGCCCCCACCTCACCTCCAGATTCCAACACTAGCCAGCCAGTGCCCACCCCCACCCCCAGAGGTCTGGGTCCTAGTCTCATGGGGCCTATGAGCCCAGAGACACCAGTACCAGCCAGAATGCTCTTGATGGACACAGTCGTCATATTACACTGCATAGTGTAAGTTACTGTAGAGGCTGCAAAAAACAAAAGGACTTGTGTCTATGGGCAGAGGGTATGATCCCAAGGCATCAGTTTGACCTAAGCAGGACTGTCCAAAGAGAGAGAGAGAGAGAGAGACTGCTCTCTTGGGCAGAGAACTAAGCCCAGTGGGGTGGACCAGGCCTGCTGTGTGACCAGCACTGCCCATCAAAACTGCCTGGGATGGGAATTCCCTCACGGTCCAGTGGTTAGGGCTCCGCGCTTGAGGGAGCACAGGTTTGATCCCTGGTCAGAGAAATAAGATCCTGCATGCCATGCTGTGCCACGCCCCTGGAAAAAAAAAAAAAAAAACACCTGCGTGGGATTTCACCAAAGAGGATAAACAGACAGCAGATCAGCACATGAAAAGATCTTCAACATCATTAACTATTAGGAAAATGCAACTTACAAACGGCAATGAGATACCACTACACACCTATCAGAATGGTCAAAATTTTAAAAAGTGACAACACCAAATGCTGATGAGGATGCAGAGGAACTGGATCCCGCATACATTGCTGGTAAGAATGTAAAATGGTACAGCTGCTGTGGAAAACAGTTTGGCGGCTTCTTTAAGAACTGAACATGCAATTATCATATGACCCAGCAATTGTACCCCTGGGCATTTATCCCAGAGAAGTGAAAACTTATACTCACACACAAAAGAGCTGTACCTGAACGTCTATAGCATTTTTACTTGTAACAGCCAAAAACTGGAAACAATCCAGATGTCCTTTAATGGGTAAACAGTTCAACAAACTTCAGTATATTCATACCATGGAATACTATACACCAGTAAAAAGGAAATATTGATACACAATAGTATACATAACGATTGATACAAAAGAATTATTGATACACATGACAACCTGGATCAATCTCCAGAGAATTATGCTGAGTGAAACAAATCAATCTCAAAAGGTTAAATACTGCATGATTCCATATATGTAATACTCTTGAAACCACAAAGCTATAGACCTGGAGAACAGATTTGTGGTGGAGAGGAGGGAAGTGAGTGAGGCTAGAAAAGAGCAGCATGATGTAGCCTTGTGGGGACAGAAATGTTCTGTATCTTAACTGTGTTGATGTCAATAACTGGGTTGTGACTACAGGCACACTTTGGAGACATTGAGGGTTGGGTTCCAGAGCACTGCAATGAAGCAAATATCGCACTAAGGCGAGTCACACGAATGCTCTGGTTTCCCAGTGCATATAAAAGTGATACTTACTATACTGTACTCTATTAAGTATACAATAACACTGTGTCTAAAACAACAACGTACATACCTTAATTTTAAAATACCTTATTGCTAAAAAATGTCACCCATCCTCTGACAATGCAGGGTTGCCACAAGCCTTGATTTATAAAAACCAAAATATCTGCAAAGCGCAATAAAGTGAAGAGCAGTAAAGCGAGGTCTGCCTGTACAGTTTTACAAGATGTTACCTTTGGGGGAAACTGGGTGAAGGGTACAGTGGCTCTATCTTATTTCTTGCAAATGCATGTGAATCTACAGCTCAAAAGTAAAAGTTTAATTTAAAAAACAAAAAACACCTGAGATCCCTTTCCAGAGCCCCCATCTGAGCTGGAAGACTGGTTCACACGTGTTTTTTGAGAGTCTCCACAAGAGTTGAAAAGCACACAATTAAATGATTGCTAAAATCCTTTCATCTAAAAATGTAACATTTTTATGTGAAAATATATCATAATCCAAACATCTTATGAAGTAAGGCTGGCACTACACCCTCCAACACCACTCCCCTACCCCAGCCCTGGTCTCCCCAGCAGAAAGGGAGAGGAAGCCCTGAAAGACGGAATCAGGACGCAAGGGAGGGTGACCGGGGAGGGGGCAGCTCTCTCTTTCATGGTCCAAGGACTCCCAACCATGAGACTCTCAATGAAGCAGAGCTAATAGCCACAGTGGCTGAGGGCGGGATTAGAACCCACCTTTCTGGCTCTGCTCCCCGCAGCTCAGCGAGCTCTGGGCAGCCCCCCCTGAATGTGTCAGAACAGTTAGAAATGGTTCCAATTATAACCAGGAAGTTTTTAAGCCTGTGGCTGGAAAGGAATGCCGATTCATGTAATAGCCGTTACCGCGCACAATATCCCCCCACCAAGTGTTCTTGGCGCAGTTTTTGAGGGTGACAAATGGTGTCCCCATTGGCACAGATAGGAGCCTTTATCACAAAGGGGAGAAACCCCCAGTCTCTGGAGAAGAACAATAGTGGGAAAGGTCTTGGGGAGGACAGCACTCTGTGTCCCTGGATGTAACTGGATACCTGGGGGGGGGGAGGGGGTAGTCCTTCCCCCTTCATAATTAGTCACCTAATTATCCTCTTCTCCATGCTAATGAGTCACCAAAGACTCTTTCAGGAAGAAGCGTAATCAGAGAGGTTTCGCTGTCTGGGGCCCCACAGCCTCCCTCCTCCTTTCTCCCTGGCTCCCACTGGGGTCTCCTCTGCCACCCCGAGCAGAGAGCCAGCCATGAGCTTGTGATCCGGAGCCACTGGGCCTCACAGCTAACATGCAGCGCAGGGGGTTGGGCTGGGCCGCGAGCTCTCGGGGTACTGCTTCAGATGCTATTATCTCCTTCTTCCTGGTGTGTCCAGCAGCTCCTTCAAGTGCCAGCGATGGTGTTACCAATCACGGCAGGAGGCCTGGAAATAGGCATCTTCATCCACCGTTTCCTAGCTGTCTGACTCTCAGCAAGTCACTTCACCTCTCTGCACCTTCCAGAGTTTCTATCTCCAAGGAACCTTCTTCAGAGAGCTATGGGGGTGGGGGTCGGTGCCTGCCACCCAGAGCCCAGGCAAACGGTGCATGCTCCGTGAACGGTGATGGCCACAGAAGAGAGGGAAATGCTCTACTTCCAACCTCCCAAACTCCACCAGCCCCTTGGTAGGTTCTCTGTGCAGTCCAGCTTTTCCCAGCTTGGACCTCAAAAGGTCTGAAACATCCAACAGCCATTCAAGATTGTGTTCTTGAAGAATATTTAAGGATATGGGGAAAGGCTCCCAAAGACTCCTGAATGATAAGCACAGAGTAGCAAATATATAGGCACCAGGATGACAGTACTGTCACAGGTAGAAAAAAGACTGTAATGAAATCCACCAAAATATTAGCAATGGATTTCCTGGGGTGTGGGGGCACAGCAGGAGATGGTCTTTTCATCATTATACATCTAACATTTATGAAATTTCTACCATGAACATTTAAAACTCATAGAAATACTGTTTTATGTTTATATGCTATATACAATAATTTTACATTATATACAATATAGAAAAGCTACCATTTAAAAAAAAATTAAAACCTTTCAATAGAATTGTTGAGGGCGGAGATTGGTTCAAGATGGCAGAGTAGAAGGACGTGCATTCCCTCCCTCTTGCAAGAGCGCCGGAATCACAACTAACTGCTGAATAGTCATTGACAGGAAGACACTGGAACTCACCAAAAAAGATACTCCACATCCAAAGACAAAGCAGAAGCCACAATGAGACGGTAGGAGGGGCGCAATCACAATAAAATCAAATCCCATAACTGCTGGGTGGGTGACTCACAAACTGGAGAACATTTATACCACAGAAGTCCACCTACTGGAGTGAAGGTTCTGAGCCCCATATCAGACTTCCCAACCTGGGGGTCCAGCAACGGTAGGAGGAATTACTAGAGAATCTGACTTTGAAGGCTAGCGGGATTTGATTGCAAGACTTCAACAGGACTGGGGGAAACAGAGACTCCACTCTTGGAGGGCACACACAAAGTAGTGTGTGCATTGGGACCCAGGGGAAGGAGCAGTGACCCCATAGGAGACTGAACCAGACCTACCTGCTAGTGTTGGAGGGTCTCCTGCAGAGGCGGGGGGTGGCTGTCGCTCACTGTGGGGACAACGACACTGGCAGCAGAAGTTCTGGGAAGTACTCCTTGGTGTGAGCCCTCCCAGAGTCCTCCATTAGCCCACCAAAAAGCCGGGTAGGCTCCAGTGTTGGGTCGCCTCAGGCCAAACAATCAACAGGGAGGGAACCCAGCCCCACCCATCAGCAGACAAGTGGATTAAAGTTTTACTGAGCTCTGCCCACCAGAGCAACAGCCAGCTCTACCCACTACCAGTTCCTCCCATCAGGAAACTTTCACAAGCCTCTTAGATAGCCTCATCCACCAAAGGGCAGACAGCAGAAGCAAGGAGAACTACAATCCTGCAGCCTGTGGAACAAAAACCACATTCACAAAAAGATAGACAAGATGAAAAGGCAGAGGACTATGCACGAGATGAAGGAACAAGATAAAAGCCCAGAAAAACAACTAAATGAAGTGGAGATAGGCAACCTTCCAGAAAAAGAATTCCGAATAATGATAGTGAAGATGATAGAGGACCTCAGAAAAAGAATGGAAGCAAAGACCGAGAAGATGCAAGAAATGTTTAAAAAAGACCTAGAAGAATTAAAGAACAAACAAACAGAGATGAACAGTACAATAACTGAAATGAAAAATACACTATAAGGAATCAATAGCAGAATAACTGAGGCAGAAGAACAGATAAGTGACCTGGAAGACAGAATGGTGGAATTCACTGCTGTGTAACAGAATAAAGAAAAAAGAATAAAAAGAAATGAAGACAGCCTAAGAGACTTCTGGGAGAACATTAAATGCAACAACATTCTCATTATAGGGGTCCCAGAAGGAGAAGAGAGAAAGAAAGGACCTGAGAAAATATTTGAAGAGATTATAGTCGAAAACTTCCCTAACATGGGAAAGGAAATAGCCACCTAAGTCCAGGAAGTGCAGACAGTCCCAGGCAGGATAAACCCAAGGAGAAACACACCGAGACACATAGTAATCAAACTGGCAAAAATCAAAGACAAAGAAAAATTATTGAAAGCAACAATGGAAAAACGACAAATAACATACAAAGGAACTCCCATAAGGTTAGCAGCTTATTTCTCAGCAGAAACTCTATAAACCAGAAAGGAGTGGCATGATATATTTAAAGTGATGAAAGGGAAGAACCTACAACCAAGATTACTCTACCCAGCAAGGATCTCATTCAGATTCGATGGAGAATTCAAAAGCTTTACAGAAAAGCAAAAGCTGAGAGAATTCAGCACCACCAAACCAGCTCTACAACAGATGCTAAAGGAATTTCTCTAAGTGGGAGACACAAGAGAAGAAAAGGACCTACAGAAACAAACCCATAACAATTAAGAAAAGGGTAATAGGAACATACATATCGATAATTACCTTAAACGTGAATGGATTAAATGCTCAAACCAAAAGACACAGGCTCGCTGAATGGATACAAAAACAAGACCCATATATATGCTGTCTACAAGAGACCCACTTCAGACCTAGGGACACATATAGACTGAAAGTGAGGGGATGGAAAAAGATATTCCATGCAAATGGAAATCAAAAAAAAGCTGGAGTAGCAATACTCATATAAGATAAAATAGACTTTAAAATAAAGAATGTTACAAGAGACAAGGAAGGACACTACATAATGATCAATCCAAGAAGAAGATATAACAATTATAAATATATATGCACCCAACATAGGAGCACCTCAATACATAAGGCAACTGCTAACAGCTATAAAAGAGGAAATAGACAGTAACACAATAATAGTGGGGGACTTTAACACCTCACTTACACCAATGGACAGATCATCCAAACAGAAAATTAATAAGGAAACACAAGCTTTAAATAACACAATAGACCAGATAGATTTTTTTTTTTTTTCGGTACGCAGGCCTCTCACTGTTGTGGCCTCTCCCGTTGCGGAGCACAGGCTCCAGACGCGCAGGCTCAGCCGCCATGGCTCGTGGGCCCAGCCGCTCTGTGGCATGTGGGATCTTCCTGGACCAGGGCACGAACCTGCATCCCCTGCATCGGCAGGTGTACTCTCAACCACTGTGCCACCAGGGAAGCCCAGACCAGATAGATTTAATTGATATTTATAGGACATTCCATCCAAAAACAGCAGATTACACTTTCTTCTCAAATGCACATGGAATATTCTCCAGGATAGATCACATCATGGTTCACAAATCAAGCCTCGGTAAATTTAAGAAAATTGAAATCATATCAAGCATCTTTTCTGACCACAATGCTATGAGATTAGAAATCAATCACAGGGGGAAAAAAAACATAAAAAACACAAACACATGGAGGCTAAACCATACGTTACTAAATAACCAGAGATCACTGAAGAAATCAAAGAGGAAACCAAAAAATACCTAGAGACAAATGACAAAGAAAACACAATTATCCAAAACCTATGGGATGCAGAAAAAGCAGTTCTAAGAGGGAAGTTTATAGCAATACAAGCCTACCTCAAGAAACAAGAAAAATCTCAAATAAGCAATATAACTTTACACCTAAAGGAACTACAGAAAGAAGAACAAACAAAACCCAAAGTTAGCAGAAGGAAAGAAATCATAAAAATCAGAGCAGAAATAAATGAAATAGAAACAAAGAAAACAATAGCAAAGATCAGTAAAACTAAAAGCTGGTTCTTTGAGAAGATACACAAAATTGATAAACCATTAGCCAGACTCATCAAGAAAAAGAGGGAGAAGACTCAAATCAATAAAATTAGAAAGGAGAAGTTACAACAGACACTGCAGAAATACAAAGAATCCTAAGAGACTACTACAAGCAACTCTATGCCAATAAACTGGACAACCTGGAAGAAATGGAAAAATTCTTAGAAAGGTATAATCTTCCAAGACTGAACCAGGAAGAAATAGAAAATATGAACAGACCAATCACAAGTAATGAAATTGAAACTGTGATTAAAAATCTTCCAACAAGGGGCTTCCCTGGTGGCGCAGTGGTTGAGAGTCTGCCTGCCGATGCAGGGGACACGGGTTCGTGCCCTGGTCCAGGAAGATCCCACATGCCACGGAGCGGCTGGGCCCCTGAGCCATGGCTGCTGAGCCTGAGCGTCCGGAGCCTGTGCTCTGCAACGGGAGAGGCCATGACAGTGAGAGGCCTGTGTACCGCAAAAAAAAAAAACAAAAAAAAAAACTTGTAACAAACAAAAGTCCAGGACCAGATGGCTTCACAGGTTAATTCTACCAAAATTTAGAGAAGAGCTAACACCCATCCTTCTCAAACTCTTCCAAAAAATTGCAGAGGAAGGAACGCTCCCAAACTCATTCTATGAGGCCACCATCATGCTGATACCAAAACCAGACAAAGATACTACATAAAAGGAGAATTACAGACCAATATCACTGATGAATATATACATGCAAAAATCCTGAACAAAATACTAGCAAACAGAATCCAACAACACATTACAAGGGTCATACACCATGATCAAGTGGGATTTATCCCAGGGATGCAAGGATTCTTCAATATATGCAAATCAATCAATGTGATATACCATATTAACAAATTGAAGAAGAAAAACCATATGATCATCTCAATAGATGCAGAAAAAGCTTTTGACAAAATTCAACACCCACTTACGATAAAAACTCTCCAGAAAGTGGGAATAGAGGAAACCTACCTCAACATAATAAAGGCCATATATGACCAACCCACAGCAAACATCATTCTCAATGATGAAAAACTGAAAGCATTTCTTCTAAGATCAGGAAAAAGACAAGGATGTCCACTCTTGCCACTATTATATCAACATAGTTTTGGAAGTCTTAGCCACAGCAATCAGAGAAGAAAATGAAATAAAAGGAATACAAATTGGAAAAGAAGAAGTAAAATGGCCACTGTTTGCAGATGACATGATACTATACATAGAGAATCCTAAAGTGGCCACCAGAAAACTACTAGAGCTAATCAATGAATTTGGTAAAGTTGCAGGATACAAAATGAATGCACAGAAATCTGTTGCATTCCTATACACTAATGATGAAAAATCTGAAAGAGAAATCAAGGAAACACTCCCATTTACCATTGCAACAAAAAGAATAAAATACCTAGGAATAAATCTACCTAGGGAGACAAAAGACCTGTATGCAGAAAATTATAAGACACTGATGAAAGAAATTAAAGATGATACAAACAGATGGAGAGATATACCATGTCTTGTATTGGAATAATCAATATTGTGAAAATGACTATACTACCCAAAGCAATCTACAGATTTAGTGCAATCCCTATCAAATTACCAATGGCATTTTTTTACAGAACTAGAACAAAAAATCTTAAAATTTGTATGGAGACACCAAAGACCCCGAATAGCCAAAGTAGTCTTGAGGAAAAAAAACGGAGCTGGAGGAATCAGACTCCCTGACTTCAGACTATACTACAAAGCTACAGTAATCAAGACAATATGGTACTGGCACAAAAACAGAAATATAAATCAATGGAACAGGATAGAAAGCCCAGAGATAAACCCACGCACCTATGGTCAACTAGTCTATGACAAAGGAGGCAAGGATATACAATGGAGAAAAGAGAGTCTCTTCAATAAGTGGTGCTGGGACAACTGGACAGCTACATGTAAAAGAATGAAATTAGAACACTCCCTAACACCATACACAAAAATAAACTCAAAATGGATTAGAGACCTAAATGTAAGACTGGACACTATAAAACTCTTAGAGGAAAACATAGGAAGAACACTCCTTAATATAAATCACAGCAAGATCTTTTTTGATCCACCTCCTAGAGTAAAGGAAATAAAAACAAATATAAACAAATGGGACCTAATGAAACATAAAAGCTTTTGCAAAGCAAAGGAAACTACAAACAAGACGAAAAGACAACTCTAAGAATGCGAGAAAATATTTGCAAATGAATCGACATACAGAAGATTAATCTCCAAAATATATAAACATCTCATGCAGCTCAATATTAGAAAAACAAACAACCGAATCCAAAAATGGGCAGAAGACCTAAATAGACATTTCTCCAAAGAAGACATACAGATGGCCAAGAAGCACATGAAAAGCTGCTCAACGACACTAATTATTAGAGAACTGCAAATCAAAACTACAGTGAGGTATCAACTCACACCAGTTAGAATGGGCATCATCAGAAAACCTACAAACAACAAATGCTGGATAGGGTGTGGAGAAAAGAGAACCCTCTTGCACTCTTGGTGGGAATGTAAAAGGATATAGCCACTAAGGAGAACAGTATGGAGGTTCCTTAAAAAACTAAAAATAGAATTACCATATGACCCAGCAATTCCACTACTGGGCATATACGCAGAGAAAACCATAATTCAAAAAGATACATGCACCCCAATGTTCATTGCAGCACTATTTACAATAGCCAGGTCATGGAAGCAACCTAAATGCCCATCGACAGACGAATGGATACAGAAGATGTGGTACATATATACAGTGGAATATTACTCAGCCATAAAAAGGAATGAAATTGGGTCATTTGTAGAGACATGGATGGATCTAGAGACTGTCATACAAAGTGAAGTAAGTCAGAGGAGAAAAACAAATATCGTATATTAACACATATATGTGGAACCTAGAAAAATGGTACAGATGAACCGGTTTGCAGGGCATAAATAGAGACACAGATGTAGAGAACAAACGTATGGCCACCAACAGGAGAAAATGGCGGGGAGGTGGAGTGATGAATTGGGAGATTGGGATTGACATATATACACTAATATGTATAAAATGGATAACTAAGAAGAACCTGCTGTATAAAAATATAAATTAAATTCAAAAATTCAAAAAAAAAAAAAAAAAGAATTGTTGAGAGCAAAAGAGCTGATTTCCCTCTATTTACAATAGCCCGGAGATGGAAACAACCTAAGTGCCCATCATCAGATGAATGGATAAAGAATATGTGGCACATATATACAATGGAATATTACTAAGCCATAAAAAGAAACGAAATTGAGCTATTTGTAATGAGGTGGATAGACCTAGAGTCTGTCATACAGAGTGAAGTAAGTCAGAAAGAGAAAAACAAATACCATATGCTAACACATATATATGGAACTTAAGAAAAAAAATGTCATGAAGAACCTAGGGGTAAGACAGGAATAAAGACACAGACCTACTAGAGAATGGACTTGAGGATATAGGGACGGGGAAGGGTGAGCTGTGACAAAGCAAGAGAGAGGCATGGACATATATACACTACAAAACGTAAGGTAGATAGCTAGTGGGAAGCAGCCGCATAGCACAGGGAGATCAGCTCGGTGATTTGTGACCGCCTGGAGGGTTGGGATAGGGAGGGTGGGAGGGAGGGAGATGCAAGAGGGAAGAGATATGGGAACATATGTATATGTATAACTGATTCACTTTGTTATAAAGCAGAAACTAACACACCATTGTAAAGCGATTATACGCCCCCCCAAAAAAAGAGCTGATTTCCTTTCATTGTGCATTCAGCTAACATTACTCTGGATGCTTCAGGGGGTACAGGGGTGTGAAAGACCCAGGCCCAATGCTCAGGAAGCTTGACAGTCTAACAAACAAGGAAACTCAGGTGTTATTGAAGTCCAGGCAGCAGGGAGATCAAGGAGGGCCACTTAGAAGAGATGCCATCCAGACAGGTTTGGGAAGGATGGAATTGTAGGGTTGAGACACATGGTTATATTTCACCCCACTGTACCCATACCTGGGACATCAGTTGGGGGGTGATGTCCCAGGTATGGGTACAGTTGGGGTGAAATATAGGGGGTGAAAAATAGGTCTCCTGCCCCTTTAATCTTCTACACCTGCACCTCCCTGGACACAGCACAGAAACTGATCCCTCTCTGGGCATCTCACAGAATCACAGGACCATAGTCTGTTGGATATGGAAGGGTCCCTTAGAGATGATGGAGTCAAATATCCTTATTATATATACAAGGATATTGAAACCCAGTGAGGGGAAGAGTCTTGTCCCCAAGGCCTCTTAATTTTCCATCCAGGGAACCAGCTAGACTCACATCCAAGGACAGACTTGGCTTCTGAAACCACTGCTATGCAGGGTGCATTTTCCAGAAGTAAGTGACAATAGCAGCACCACAACCCCAAGATCCGACTCTGGATGCTACTAATTTCATCTTCCTCGTTGCTTTCCACATCCAACAGCACTGTGTGATACAAATGGCTTCGGAAGAACATGAGACTTCATCTGCTCAGTCCTGTTCCTTGGAACTCTAAGCTCTGATCATGGATTAGCCTGACCTATTACCCAAATTCATCCTAAGAAAGCTAACAATGGCTTCTACCTGCATATCCCTCCACACACGTTAAGAAAGAAAGTGCCCTCTCTTCCGGGCATACCCAACAGTGCCCTCTTTTGGCATAACAAGGAGCATGATGTTAAGGACAAAGGCTTTGCAGCCAGGCAGACCTGGGCTCAAGTCCCTGATCCACCTCTTTTTTTTGCGGTACGCGGGCCTCTCACTGTTGTGGCCTCTCCCGTTGCGGAGCACAGGCTCCGGACGTGCAGGCTCAGCGGCCATGGCTCACGGGCCCAGCCGCTCCGTGGCACGTGGGATCCTCCCGGACCGGGGCACGAGCCCGTGTCCCCTGCATCGGCAGGCGGACTCTCAACCACTGTGCCACCAGGGAAGCCCCCTGATCCACCTCTTAATAGCTGTCTGATCTTGGGTAATTTACATAAATTTTCTGTGCCTTCCTTTCCTAATCGATAAAATGGTTGTCTACAACCCGCAGGGTGGTTATGAGGATTAAATTAAATAATGTGCATAAAGTGCTCAGCACAGTACTGTACATTCAAGTCACTGGACTGTGAGCCTCATGAAAGCAGACGGGGTTGAGTCTGCCCTGTCCACCTGAATCCCCAGGACCGAACAAAAAGCCTGGCATTTAACAGAGGCTTAAAAAAATGATTAGTGAATGAATGAATAAACATGCTAGCCCACATGAAAGATTCAATGCTGTGATCATTACATCTGACCATGTCCTCTACTTGCATGTCCGAAAACAATGACATATTAGGAAGAGAAAACCAACCAGAAGCTGATTTCACAGGTTTTCACTAAAAAAAATTGCTGGCAGGGGAAGTGAGGGTCTTGTGTCTCCAGCAGGATGCTGCACTAAACACTCTTTAGACCCTCCAACCAAAACCAACCAAACATGCCAGCTAGGAAAAAAACAAGCTTTGATTGCACCAATTAAGTCTTCAAAAGGTAATGCCTATCAGAACCAAAAACTAACTGAACAGTGGAACTCAGAGAGATTAATGTTGTTCCAAAGCTACATGGGGTACAGACTGGGGACAAAACCTAGAGCCCACCCAAGGTGAGGACTCTAAGAGAAAAGCCCCTCAGCATAAAGCCCAAAAAGTTACACATTGGTATCAAGGGGAACTAGACCAAAACCACCCTACCCTCTACTCCCTGGAGACTACAGGCAAATTGCTTGTACTGAACACTGGCAGTGAGTAGAAGAGGGGGGAAAAAATCTCTCTCAGAATTCGTAACTACAAGCCAACACCAATAAGAGGGTTTGCAGCCTGAATTCACTCTACTTGGGTGGTCAAAAAAATACCAAGCCAAGAATTTAGTTTAAAATGGTCTCAAGCCGGTAATGACCACAGGCTCCTGGCAGAAGTCAATGCACATCCCCTGTAGGAACCGACCTCCATCACAGTCCCAAAAATTACCCAAAGGTAAAATTCTGATCTATGAGCTCATGGTAGCGATCACAAAACACACAAGGAAACCAAGCATCCTGAACAAGACTCAGCAGAAACAACAGGTAGTAGACTCAGACCCACAAAGACCTCAAACACTGGAATTATCACACATAGAATTTAAAATAATTTTAACATATTTAAAGACATTTTTAAAAGGGCATTTGAAAATATAAGTAAAGAGTGTCTATAAAAATGACTACATAGATTTATTTATCTTTGGCTGCGTTGGGTCTTCGTTGCTGCGTGCGGCTTTCTCTAGTTGTGGCGAGCGGGGGCTACTCTTCATTGCAGTGCACAGCCTTCTCATTGCAGTGGCTTCTCTTGTTGCAGAGCATGAGCTCTAGGTACATGGGCTTCAGTAGCTGTGGCTCACAGGCTCTAGAGCGCAGGCTCAGTAGTTGTGGCACATGGGCTTAGTTACTCTGTGGCATGTGGGGTCTTCCTGGACCAGAGATCAAACCCATGTCCCCTGCATTGGCATGCGGATTCTCAACCACTGTGCCACCAGAGAAGTCCCGAATTCATAGATTTAAAAAAAGAACCTCTAGAAATGAAAAATATAATGACTGAAATTTAAAACTCAGTAATTGTCTTTAACAGTGAGTTAGAACCTGTTGAAGAAGAATAAAACAGAAATTATAGAGGTGGAAATTATCAAAGAAAGGTTAAGATACATTGAGAATAGTATGACAATTTGTAACATATACCTAATCATGGTTATAGAACGAGGGCAGAAAAAGAATATGACAGAGGCAATATTTGAAGAGATAATGGCCATTGAATCAAGCATTATCTCTGAGAAGTTTCTATAAATAATGAAGATAAATAGCCACAGATTTAAGAATCTAAAAAAGCCCAAGCAGTGTAAATAAAGGAATTAACACCTAATAGTGTTACCAGATTTAGCAAGTAAAAATACAAGACTCCTAGTTAAGTTTGAATTTCAGATAAACAATGAATTTTTTTTTTAGTATAAGCATGTCCCATGCAATATTTGGAACATACTTATACTAAAAATGTACTTGTTGAGACTTCCCTGGTGGTCCAGTGGGTAAGACTGCAAGCTCCCAATGCAGGGGGCCCGGGTTTGATTCCTGGTCTGGGAACTAGATCCCACACGCCTGCCGCAACTAAAGATCCTGCGTGCCACAACAAAGATCCCTCATGCTGCAACTAAGACCCAGAGCAGCCAAAATAAATAAATAAATAGCTATATTTTTTTAACTTACTTGTTTTTTATCTGAAATTTTAATTTAACTGGGCCTCCTATTTTTTTTTTCTGGCAACTCTAACACCTAAACACATCATAATGAAACTGCAAAACACCAAAGAAAAAGAGAAGTTCAAAAAAGCAGCCAGGGGCTTCCCTGGTGGCACAGCGGTTGAGAGTCCGCCTGCCGATGCAGAGAACACGGGTTCGTGCCCCAGTCTGGGAAGATCCCACATGCTGTGGAGTGGCTGGGCCCATGAGCCATGGCCGCTGAGCCTGCGTGTCCGGAGCCTGTGCTCCACAACGGGAAAGGCCACAACAGTGAGAGGCCCGTGTACTGCAAAAAAAAAAAAAAAAGCAGCCAAATGGCCTCTAAGTTGATGACAGATGTTCTCTAAGTCGATGACAGTTAGACTGACAGCTGACTTCTCAACCGCCACAAGAGATGCCAAAATTCAGTGGAGTAATGTCTTCAATGTACTCAAAAAACATAACTAGAATTTTACATCTAGAGAAAATACCTTTAAAAATGAGACTAAAATAAAGATATTTTTAAACAAATAAAAACTAAACATGTTTGCCATAAACAGATCCTCATTTTTTTTAATGATAAAGGATTTATTCAGTCAGGAGAAAAGTAATACCAGATGGAAGCTTAGAGAAGCAAGAAGGAATGGAAAGCAAGGAGGATGGTGAGTGAATATGTGGGTATTTCTAAGCAACACAGATTGACCAAACCATTAATACCATGCAAGATTTACAAACTATAAAGTAGAATTAAAATATGTAACAACAGTGGAATTGAAGAGTGGTGGTGGGGACTTCCCTGGTGGTGCAGTGGTTAAAAGTCTGCCTACCAATGCAGGGGACACGGGTTCGATCCCTGGTCCAGGAGGATCCCACGTTCCTTGGAGCAACTAAGCCTGTGTGCCACAACTACTGAGCCTGTGCTCTAGAGCCCACAAGCCACAACTACTTAGCCTGTGTGCCACAACTACTGAAGCCCCATGCACCACAACTACTGAAGCCCTGTGCACCTAGAACCCATGCTCCCCAACAAGAGAAGCCACCGCAATGGGAAGCCTGTGCACCGTAGCAAAGAGTAGTCTCTGCTCTCCACAACTAGAGAAAGCCTGTGCACAGCAATGAAGACACAACGCAGCCAAAAATAAATAAAATTTTAAAAAATAAAAAGAAGAGTGGTGGTGGAGTTTTAGCTTGCATTTGGGTGAAAAGAATAATGGTAGTTAATTTTAGTATTTGATTATGTAAATGGTATGTTGATATTTCTACAGTAATGACTAAAAGAATAGCAATAAAGTATATAACTTCCAAACAGACGATTAGGATGGAATGCAAAAAAAAAAAAAAAAAAAAAAATCCCCCTAAAATGGTTAGAAAATACAGGGGGGGAAAACAGAAAAGGCAAAAAATAGTTTTAAAAAAAGTTTTTAAAATAAACAATTGATTACCTAAAATCCCAGTTATCAGGGTGGATTTTTTAAAAATCCAAGTAAGTATCATTTATGAAAGTAAAAACTAAAACATAAGTACCCAAGAGGGTTAAAAGTGAAAGAATGAAAAAAGATATTCTAGGCAAACACTAATTAAATGAGAAAGATAAGGTAGTTATATTAACATCAGAAAAATAGACTTTACTGAAAAATGTATTATTAGAAATAAAGAGTGTCACAAACTAATGACAAAAGGTCCAATTCACCAAGAAGATACAACAATTCTAAACCTGCATGCAACTAATAACATTAAAAATTTTAAGGAAAAATTGACTGAGTTACAGGAGAAATTGACAAATCCACCATATATAAGAGATTTTAACATAGTTGTCTCAGTAACTGACAACACAGAGCAAAAAAAAAATCAGTAAGCATATAGAAAAATTTGACTGACACACTAATAAGCTTGATCTTATGGCCATATATAGAACATTGCACTCAGTATACTTTCAAGAGTACATGAATCAATTTTCATGAATATTTCAAAGGCTGGGTGTTATACAGATAACATTCTCTAAGCACAATGCAAATAAGTTAGAAAATCAATAACAAACACATAATGGAGAAGCCCCATATATCTCCAAATTTTAAAACATTACTAAATGACTCATGGATCAAAAAAAAAAGAACTCACAATGGAAATTAGAAAATATTTAAAATTGAATGATAGTGAAAATATTTCATACCAAAAGTTGTGGGATGCAGCTATAGCAATACCAAGAAGCAGATTTGTAGCCTTTAAAGGTTATATTACAAAGAATGAAGGATGAAAACTGAGTTGAATATTCTATTTAAATAACATCAAAGACAGTAGAATGAAGGAAACAATACAGAGTAGAAATTAATGAAATAGAGAACATACATTTTAGAAGATCAATAAACCCCAAAGTTGATTATTTGAAAAGACCAATAAACTTGAATCTAATCATGAAGAAACAATCAAACAAATCCAAATTTAAGAGTGTATTAGTTTTCTACTGCTGCTGTAACAAATCAACACAAACTTAGTGGCTTAAAACAACACAACTTTATTATTTTACAATTCTGTAAGTCAGTATTCTCATATGGGTCTCAACAGGCTAAAATCAAGTTGTCAGCAGGGCTGCATTCCTTTCTGGAGGCTCTACGGAATGGTTCATTTTCTTGCTCATTCAGGTTGTTGGCAGAATTAGTTCCCTGTGGTTGCAAGACTGAGATCCCTGTTTCCTTGCTAGCTGTCAGCTTCCATTTCCAGCTTAGGACCATTTCCTGCATTTTTTGGCTCATATCTCTGTCTTCCTTCAAAGCCAGCAATAGCAGGTTGAGTCACTCTCATGTTTTGAATCTCTCCTTTTTCTTCTTTCATCTCATCTCTCTCTGACTCAGTCAATAAACGTTTTCTACTTTTAAGTTTTATATTCCAGAATAATGAAAAAGAAGGAACACGTCCCAACTCATTTCATTATGTATAACCTTGACTCTAAAACCCATTAAGGACAGTATGAGAAATAAAAATTACATGCCAATGTCACTCATAAACATAGATGAAAAATCCTAAATAAAATACTAGCAAACCAGGGACTTCCCTGGTGGTCCAGTGGGTAAGAATCCATGCTCCCAATGCAGGGGACCTGGGTTTGATCCCTGGTCAGGAACTAGATCTCTAATGCAGGCCACAACTAAGAGTTCGTATGCTGCAACTAAGAAGAAGGCCGCATGCTGCAACGAAGATCCTGCATGCTACCACTAAGACCTGGTGCAGCCAAAATAAATAAATAAATATTTTTTAAAAAATACCAGGAATGAGCAATGAGTAATAAAAAGGGTAATAAATACACCAGAATCAACTTGTATTTATTTCAGGAATCCAAGATTGGCATAACATTAGAAAATCACTTAATATGCTTCAATACTTTAACAGATTAAAGAAGAAAAATAATATGGTTATTTCAGTAATACAGAAAAATCATTTGATATGATTCAACATCCATTTATCATTTTTTTAAGTTAGCAAACTATAAGTAAAAGAGAAATTTCTCAGTTTGTTAAAGAGTATCTGGGAGAGAAAGAAAAAGAGGAAGAGAAGAAATAAACTCACATTATATCGAATATCATACTGAATGGTGAAACACTGAAAGCATTTGCTTTAAGATCATGAGCTAGATAAGGTCTCATTATTGCCCCCCTATCACTATACTGGAGTTCCTCGCAATGCAGTTATGCAAAACATAGGACAAAAATATCCAAAATAGAAAGGAAGAAAAAGAATGCAATTATCATATATAGAAACAAAAAAATTATATTAAAATTATTAAAATTAATAAGAGTGTCAAGAACCATTGCAGAATACAGAATCAACCTATAGGATCCAATTGTATTTCTAAACATGAGCAACACAATTTGAGAATGTAAGTTTAAAAATACAATGCAATACAATATAATCAAAATTCTCAATAGCATCAAAATATAAAGTATCCAGGACTATAATGTACAAAAATTTTGCAAGCCCTTTGCATAAATAAGTGGAGAGAGATACTACCATGGATAAAAAGACACAATTTAAATATATATATATATATATATATATATATATATATAGTGTGTGTGTGTGTGTGTGTGTGTGTGTGTGTGTGTGTGTGTGTGTAAGTTTTTCCTCAATTGATCAAGCCCTCAGTAAAATTCTTTTTGTGGAACATACGATCTGATTCTAAAACATATGTGGGGCTTCCCTGGTGGCACAGTGGTTAAGAATCCACCTGCCAATGTGGGGGACACGGGTTTGAGCCCTGGTCCAGGAAGATCCCACATGCCACAGAGCAACTAAGCCTGTGTGCCACAACTACTGAGCCTGTGTGCCACAACTACTGAAGCCCGCGCTCCTAGAGCCCATGCTCCATAACAAGGGAAGCCACCACAATAAGAAGCCCACACACCTCAACGAAGAGTAGTCCCTGCTCACTGCAACTAAAGAAAGCCCGCGTGCAACAATGAAGACCCAGCACAGCCAAACATAAATAAATAAATATTTTTTTAAAATGGTGCTGGAACAACTGAACATCCATCTGCAAAAAAAATTAATCTAGACACAGACTTTATACCCTTCACAAAAATTAACTCAAAATGCATGATAGGGCTTTCCTGGTGGCGCAGTGGTTGAGAGTCCACCTGCCGATGCAGGGGATGCGGGTTCGTGCCCCGGTCTGGGAAGATCCCACATGCTGCGGAGCGGCTGGGCCCGTGAACCACGGCAGCTGAGCCTGCGCATCCGGAGCCCGTGCTCCGCAATGGGAGAGGCCACAGCAGTGAGAGGCTCACGTACCACAAAAAAAAAAAAAAAAAAAAGCATCATAGACTTAAGTGTAAAGTGTAAAACTATAAAACTCCTAGAAGATAACATAGCAGAAAATCTAACTGACCTTGGGCATAGCATGATCCATGAAAAAAATAACTGACAAGCTGGAGCTCATTAAAATTGAAAACGTCTGCTCTGGAAAAGACTATCAAGAGAATAAGAAGACAAGCCACATACTGGGAGAAAGTATTTGCAAAAGACACATCTGATAAAGGACTGTTACCCAAAATATACAAAGAATAATAAAAAACCCAATGATAAAAAAACAAATAGGGGCTTCCCTGGTGGCGCAATGGTTGAGAGTCCGCCTGCCGATGCAGGGGACAGGGGTTCGTGCCCTGGTCCAGGAAGATCCCACATGCCGCGGAGCGGCTGGGCCCGTGAGCCATGGCCACTGAGCCTGCAGGTCCGGAGCCTGTGCTCTGTAATGGGAGAGGCCACAACAGTGAGAGGCCTGCGTACCGCAAAAAGAAATAAGAAGAAGAAGAAGAAGAAGAAAACAAATGACTTAACTAAAACTGGACAAAAGACCTAAACAGACATCTCACCAAAGAAGATTTATAGATGGCAAATAAGCACATGAAAAGATGCTCAACATAATGTGTCATTAGGGAAATGTAAATTAAAACAACAAGATACCACTACACACCTATTCAAATGGCCAAATCCAAAACTCTAACACCACCAAATACTGGCAAGGATGTGGAGCAACAGGAACTCCCATATATTGCTGGTGGGAATGCAAAATGGTGCCGCCACTCTGTAAGACAGTTCGGCAGTTCCTTACAAAACTAAACATGCTCCTACCGTATGATCTAGCAGTCACACTCCTTGGTATTTACTCAAATGAACTGAAGACTTATATTCACACAAAAATCTGAACAGAAATGTTTATAGCAACTTTATCCATAATTGCTGAAACTTGGAAGAAACCAACATGTTCTTCAGTAAGTGAAAGAGTCAATAAACTGTGGTACATCCAGACAATGGACCATTAGCACTAAAAAGAAATGATCAAGCCATGAAAGGACATAGAGGAACCTTTAGTATTACTAACTGAAAGAAGCCAATCTGAGAAGGCTATATCCTGTATGATTCCAAATATATGACATTATAGAAAAGGCAAAACTTCAGAGACAGGAAAAGGATCAGTGGTTTCCAAGGCTTAGGGGGGAGAGGTGGATGAATAGGTTTAACACAGAAGATTTTTAGGAGAGTGAAACTATTCTGTATTCTGTATGATACTACAGTAGTGGGTATATGTCATTATACATTTGTTGAAACCATAGACTGCACAACACCAAGAGTAAATCTCAATGTAAATTATGGACTTTGGGTGATAATGATGTCAATGTAGTTTCATCAACTGTAACAAATGCACCACTGTGGTGCAGGATGTTGATAGTCAGGGGGGATGTGTGTATGTGGGGACAGGAGGCATATGGGAAATCTCTGTACCTTCCACTCAATTTTGCTGTGAACCTAAAAGTGCTCTAAAAATATTAAAAACTAAAACCATCTTATGACCCATCAAATAAAATAGGAAATCATGATATAAATTAATAAATTGAAATTTTGACAAGGATTGGGATATTTACAGTTTCCAAGTACCTCCCCCCCAAAAAAAAATACGTATTAATTCCAAGGAGAAAAAGAATAACCTGACAGTGGAGAAGTGGAAAAGTGGCTGACACCACCTGAATCAAGGGTTCAAAGTGCACTTCATCGGTAATGGAAAAAATCCAAATCACACCACCTGACAGGATGCACTGAGAAGAACCCCAGCATTGCTTCTGTGATATTCTGGCTAAATATGCAAAATCTGAGTCTAATCTTGAGGAAACACCAGAAAAAGCCAAACTGAGAGATGGGCTACAAAATAGCTGACCTGCAATCTTCAAAAATGTCAAGGTCGTGAAAAGTAAGGAAAGTCTGAGGAATTTTCCAGAATGAAAGAAAAAAGACATGATACTAAATGATTCTGAATTGTATCCTTTACTCTAAAAGATATTGTTGGGACCACTGGGAAAACTTGAATGGAGTCTGAAGACTAGACAGTAGTAACAAGTCAATGTTTATTTCCTGATTTTGATGGTTGTATTGTGGTTCTATAGAACTATCTTGTTTGTAGGAAATACACACTAAAGTATTGGGGGGTAATGGGGTACCATATTGGCAACCTACTCTCAAATGATTACAAGAAAAAGCTTTTTTGTACTATTCTTGCAACTTTGAGGTTTTTCAAATTTTTTTAATTGAAGTTTATTTCATATGATATCTGCATGCTGTAGAATGAAGTTGGACCCCTACCTCACACCATATACAAAAATTAATTCAAAATGGATCAATGACTTAAATATAAGAGCTAAAACCATAAACTCTTAGAAGGTAACATAGCAGTGAATTTTCATGACCTTAGATCTGGCAATGGATTCTTAGACATGACACCAAAAGAACAGCAGCAAAAATAAAAAGAAAGTGGACTTCATCGAATTTAAAACCCTTGTGCGTCAAAGGACATTACCAAGAGGGTGAAAAGACAACCTACAGAATCGGATAAAATATTTGCAAATTAGATATCTGATAAGGGTCTAGTATCCAGAATATATAAAGAACTGTTGCAAATCAACAATAAAAAGAAAGCCCAAATTTAAATATGGGCAAAATACTTGAATAGACATTTATTAAAAATATATACAACAGAGATTGTTTCAAAGAAGACATACGAATAGCCAGTAGGCACATGAAAAACTGATCAACATCACTAATCATCAGGGAAAGGCAAATCGAAACTAAAATAAGATATCACTTCAAACCTGTTAGAGTGGCTATCATCAAAAAGACAAGAGATAAGAAGTGTTGGCGAGGATGTGGAGAAAAGGGAACGCTTGTACACTGTTGCTGGGAATATAAATTGGTGCAGTCACCATGGAAAACAGTATGGTGGTTCCTCAAAAAGTTAAAAAATGGAACTTTATGATCCAGCAATCCCACTTCTGGGTATATATCCAAAGGAGATGAAAGCAGGACAGAAAAGAGATATGTACATTCCCACGTTCATTCCAGCATTATTCACAATAGCTAAGATAAGGAAACAACCTAAGTGTCCATCAAAACATAAATGGATAAAGAAGATGTGGCATCTATGGAGAACAGTATGGAGGTTCAATTTTGTAAGATGAAAGAGTTCTAGAGATTTGTTGCTCAGCAATGTAAATATACTTAACCCTACTGAATTGTACACTTAGAAATGGTTAAGATGGCAAACTTAATCTATGTGGCTTCACCACAATTTAAAAAATAGAGTGTTCTAAAGCAAAAGTGACAAAATGTTAATATCTGTTCAGAGATGGGTATCCAGTTTATCTTCTTAATTATGTTCTGTAATTTTCTTCATATTTGAAAATTTTAAATCTCAGTCCAGGGTTCTGTGTGTGCAAAGGCCCTGCGGCAGGATGAAGCATAGCCAGTGCGGGCTGGAGATCAGGGAGCAAAGGACAAGGTGGCACAGGATGAGAGAAGTAGGTGGGGACTCGATCACACAGCCACCGGAGACAACGTCCTTCCCACACATTCCAGAGGCTCCCACCTGTCCCAGCCTAGAAGTCAGGTCTGCTCCCTAGCACTAACAGGGCTCCTGAGTCTGCTTCCCAAATCACGTAGTGCCAGCCCCGGCCCAGCCCACAGCTCTGCCCTGAACAGGACAAGCTCATGTTTCCCCATCCCCTCTAGGCTGTTTTTCCCCACAAGAGACAGTTCTGAGCCAACAGGTTTCTGTGGGCGGATGCTGCAGGGCAGGGTTCACACAAAGACGCGACTGTCTCGGGCACCAACCTGGCCCTGCAGAGCAGGATCCTCACCTGATCCTCCAGCCTCCACGTCAAAGAGGAGACATCTAAACCCCCACTAGCCGCCCACAGCACTCAGCCCAGCCCTGGTCCCGGGTGGCTCTCTTGGGGCACTTTTCAGCCCTCAGAGAGGAGGAGGGACGTTGAGGCAGGACACGACAGTAGCGGGTTGGCACTTCTGTGCCCAAAAGAAGAGTCAAGCCATGGAGCGCAGCATCCTCCATGCGCGTGGCGCTTTTCAGTGCTCGACGCATCGGGAAGGAGGCACGGTGGGCACTGGCATGCTTGTGAGAGGTCACGAAAAGGAATCGACTGTACTGAAGTCACAGCTGGCCAGAGGGTCCAGACCCTCCAGCTCCCAGGAGCACAGGAGGTTTCCACCCCAGGAGTGACAGTCTGACAGCGAAGACACCAGGCGAGGCCTCCCAACGGCACCGCTTAGTAGCTGGGATCTTGGGCGGACCTCCTGATCGTGACCTCCCTAGGGTGCCAAGTGCAGCGCCTGGCATGTCGTAAGTATTCAGCAGTAGGTGCCTCTTCTAACCGTGATGAAACAACCCACTAGAGAGCTGTCACTAACAACCAACTCATCTACTCCAGAGGCCATCGCATGGGCTGAAATAGGAGGAGGGGTGAGGGCACCCGGGGGCAGAGCACCTGCCTGCCAGACAGACCCCCTGCCCCACACCCAGGCTCACCTGCTTTGCTGAGATTAAAGGCAATCAGAGTCACAGAAGAGGCAGTGGGAACCAGGAGACCTGAGGGGGTCCAGTCCCCACACTGATCATAATGTGCTGTGTTACTCTTGGCAAGTCACTTCCTCTCTGAGCCTCATGGCTTTTTTTCATCAGTAAAATGAAGAGTCTGGACATCAAGAAAGGCCCCTCAAAACTAAGGTCCTGTAAATGTATTTTATTTCCAAATTCCTTCTAAAATGGATAGGTAGATAAACATGGATGGATGGGTGTGCGGATTGGGGAGGTGGATGAAAGATAAGTAAAAACTGGTTGGTTATTATCTTCTTTTAAGGCTGACTCAAGAAATGAAGAAAGGAAAGAAGGGAAGGAAGAAGGAAGGGAGGGAGGAAGGAAGGGGAGAGAAAGAAGGAGAGAGAAAGAGGGGGCAAGGGAACTAGCTACTGCTCACTGCGCCCTCCCACATGCCATGTGTTGTTCAAAGCACTTACGTGGGGCTCTCCTGCCTCTTCGAGATGGTGGCAAGTGAAGAAACTCTTCAGAAATGATGAGGAGAAAAGGTCCAAAATTACTGCCAGAAACCAGCTATATCAATCAAGGTTCTCCAGAGAAACAGAACCAATAGGATGGATGGATGGATGGATGGATGGATGGGTAGGTGGGTGGAAGGATGGGTGGATGGATGGGTAAATGGATGGGTGGATGGATGGATGGATGGGTGAATGGATGAGTGAGTGGATGGATGGGTGGATGGATGGATTTATCTTAAGGAATTGGATTACACAACTGTGAAGACCAGCAAGTCCAAAATCCTGTAAGCAGCAGGCTGGAATTTTCCAGCAGCTGGAAACTCAGGCAGAAGTTGATGTAACAGCCTTGAAGTAGAATTTCTTCTCTTGGAAACAGTTTTTGCTCTTAAGGCCTTCAATTGATTGGATGGGGCCCACCCACGGTATCAAGGGTAACCTCCTTTACTTAAAGGCAACTGATCGTAGGTGTCAACTACAGTCCCTTCAGAGCAACACCTAGATTAGCGTTTGATTAAACAACTAGGTACTATAGCCTAGCCAAGTTGACACATAGCATTGATCATCACCCCAGCTGACCGAGCCTCAACCGTGCTTCCCTTAACCTCTCTCCTATTTCCCCAACCCAGCCGAACCCGACTTCCCATCCTTATCTCAAAGAATTATCTTCCAGTCTGTGGCATTTCCACAGTCAAGATCTCCAGGGGCCTCACCCAGTAGGGTACTGTATTGGGATGGGAGCTGAACAGAACCAGAAAGATATTTCTATCAGGAACCTGGAACAAGAGACCCAGACTTGGCCAAATCAGCCAAAAGAACCCGAAAAAGAAAAGAAAAAACCTGCTCCCCAGATCAGCTGATCTCTCTCTGGGTTCTCAGTTTTTTCCTGTTCCATGGATTCCTTGGTATTCACTGTCTCTCATAAACATATTTCTGTGATATATACTGTAAATCGGCTTCATTTGAAATTCACAGTTAATGACCTATTCCCTCGGATTCAGGAAACAGAGTAAGGTTCCGGCTTTTAAAGGCCAGGAGTTTACTAGCGAGAATATGACAAGTATTACAAAGTATAGGCCTGCTCTAAAAGCACTTAAGAAACAGTCTCCATCAGAAATTTCAAAAATACCTTCAAATAACATTATTTATCTGTCAAAAGGCCAAGGGGGTGGGAAGCGACGGTGGGCAGGGAGTAAATGAGTATTTGATCAAATCCATACTCTCAACTCCCTGAGGAGGGGGATAGATATTTACTAACGCTTCTCGCTCTGGCAAGGTTTGTGTGCACATTTGTGAGGGCGGGGGGCCTGCAGGGCTGCAGATGGGTGCACACGTGGGCACCAAAGACCCTTCCAGCCACCAGCCCCCACGGCTGACAAAGCAAACTCCACCATGATCTGAACTCTATGACAAAGAGGTAATTTAATAAAATGAGTCTCCCCGTTTTCGGGTCGGCCCACTTAACTGAAATCCAAAGCCAGCTCTGGAGTCAATTGGGCTGCGGACGCATTGATCAGGCCCATCCACACTTTCTCATTTTCAAGAGAGTCAGGGCTTAACCAGGTTAATTTCTGTTAAACACATTACCCAGGTACTCTCCTCTTACCAGCCCAGTGATTTTGTGTCAGGCCTGAAGGATTGTAATTGCAATCCAGTGAGACGCCAACTCAACAGGGTGATTTACTGAGGCCCACAGAGCCCAGGCCAGCCTCCTACCTGCTGGCCACTGGACGGGAACTTTCTTCCTTGAGTCTTGTCATGATTAACGGCTGAGGGCCCGGAACGAGGTGTCACGTGAGAGGCTGTCCCTGGGGAGAACAGGATGCTGCTTCTTTTGGACACACACTCCGTGCTTCTCTCCAAGACTGGGGAGGGGGAGGGGGGGAATTGGCACGAGGGTCTCTTCGTTCCATGGAGCGGGAGGGGCTGGGCTTCCGGAACTGGTCATTCCAAGTCATGCCCGTTCCTCGGTGGAGTGTGACCCTCCTGTCATACAAGGAACATTCCCAACCGTACTTTCCAGTCTCCTCTGGACCACAGGCCTCAGCGGGACAGGCCCAGTGCTCCCACCTCAGACCCCACCTTCTCCCAGCTGCTGTCCCCTCTGCTCTCTTTGGGCCCGACTCCCATGTGCTCCCATCCTGCTTTGTGATCACTTCACCTGTGGCCTGAGCCACTCGCCTCACGTGTCCACTTCCCAGTCCCCTCAACTGGGGCGTGACGAGGACACCTGCTTGTAGGGTCATGGAGACAAAGCCTGGGGAGCAGTCCGCCCGGCATCTGGTGCACGGTGAGCCTTCCGTCAATGTCAGGTGCTGTCATTTCCCTTAAGAAGAGAAGCTGGAGGGCTTCCCTGGTGGCGCAGTGGTTGAGAGTCCGCCTGCCGATGCCGGGGACGCGGGTTTGTGCCCCGGTCCGGGAAGATCCCACATGCCGCGGAGCGGCTGGGCCCGTGAGCCATGGCCGCTGAGCCTGCGTGTCCGCTGGAAAGGACAGACGAGAACCTGCACCGGTGAGGAGGGGGAGAAACTGGAGCCCTCCCCCCGCGCTGATGGGAATGTAAATGCTACGGCCCCCGCGGAAACAGTTTGTCAGTTTCCTAAAAAGTGACATGTGCACTTATCATATGACCCAGCAATGTTCACTCCTAGGTTTTTTTCACTCCCGAGAGGAATGAAAACAGGTGTCCACACAAAGACTTGTGCACAAATGATCACAACAGCTTCATTCGTAATACCACAAAATTGGGAACAACCCAGATGCCCATCAGCAGATGAATGGATAAACTTGAGTGCGGTCTATCCACACAGCGGAGCGTTATTCCGCCATAAAAAGGAATGAAGAACTGAGACCTGCTACGACATGGATAAGCCACAAAATCATTATGCCAACTGGAAAAAGGTACACACAAAAGGCCACCTAGTGTATGACTCCACACATAGGAAATGTCCAGAAAAGGCAAATCTATAGAGACAGAAATTAGATTAGTGGTTGCCTGGAGCTCAGAAGTAGAGCAAGGATGAACTGTAACTGGGCACTAGGGGTCTCACTGAGGTGGCAAAGGTCTAAAACTCAATCGTGGTGATGGATACACAACTCAGTGACTTTACGAAAAAAGCATTGAACTATACACTTAAAATGAGTAAATTTTATGGAATATAAATTATGCCTCATAAAGTTGTTTAAAAAGAGAGGATGAGAGCAGCTGGTACCTGTCACTTGTAATGAAGGTTGCTACCTGAATTTGATTTGGGTTTGTTTGTTCTTTGCTTGTGCGCTTTGCCAAAACAAGGTAACAAGATTCTGTTGGGACTGAAAAAGCTCATATATGTGCCGTTATATGAGATACTGAACTAAATTTCCTAGTGCAGGGCCCAGCACAGTGTTGGAAATGACCGCCGGCATCATTTATAATCTATGAGCTCTTTTTCATTGGAAAGGTCTCCTAGAAGAGGAAAGATTTAAGGGGATACAGTTGACCTTTGATAGTCACTACCTGCCCTCTGGATGTTCAGCGCATGAAATGCCTATATAAGTCCATTGTCCGTGGGAACCAATTAGATATTCAACCATGCGTACATTGCTTATTGATCATCTTCCACGCGCACAAGTTACTGAATCTGGGCCTCAGTTTCTTCATCTGTAAAATGGGCTGATAGGCTTAATGTAAGGATTGCTTGAGTTAATATATGGAAAGTGCTTGGGCGCATAGCAAGTGTCAGCTATGATTGTTACTTTGTAAACCAGGACCTTCTCCCCAGCCTAGCTTCAAGAGTGGCCTGGCTAATCAGTGGCTACTGCTGCTGGCTTCCAGGCTGTGCACCTCACATGCCCCCACACCTGTCCTTTGTAGCCATATTTACTGCACCTGTGATGTCACTGCCCTTGTGTCATCATTTAGGCAATGGCTCTCTCTCTCCCACTGGAATGCAAGCTTCATCTTGGCAGGGACCAGGCCAGTTTCTGCTTACTACTGTGTCCCCATCTGCCTAATACAAGAGCTAACAAGCTCACAATAATTTCTTATGGAAGGAATTAAAAAGGAAGATGAAGGGGGGAGGGAGGGAAGGAGGAAGGAGCCACTAGCATTGGTAGGAACAGTCCTCCCAAGATAAATGTCATTGTTACCAAGCAAATCTTCAATCCTAAGCCCAGGGTCTTCCCGTGAAGTGCCTGGAAGCATAGGGGGTGGGGAGGGGGCAGGGAAATAGGAATTTTAATCATAATGGGGGAACGACCCACAAATTGGTACCATATACTCTATGTCGGCTTTCTGGAGTTCAGTAGCACTGGTGGTGTTAAAAGTACAGAAAGTATAGTTCCTGACATGTATTACTCTGAATACTGCCCGGCCCTACTCTAAGCCCTTTATACTTATTATTTAATCCTCACAACAACCCTCTGCGGCAGGTACTACCGCTATCCCATTTAACAGATGAGAGGACAGAGGCCCAAAGGGTTTTAGTAACTCACCTGAGGCCATACAGCTAAGTGGCAGAGCCAGCTTTGGACTCACAAAATTTGACTCAGAAACTGTGCCCTTAAACCCTACATGATGCTTCCAGAAGAGGGGGAAGTGCTTAGAGAATGAATGAGCAGCATTTCTTTTCTGACACTATGGAGCTTAAGATCCGCCATTAGAAAAAAGGGCCACCTCCAATGACTGATGCTGGCAGATCCCTCACAGACTCTCTCTCGTTCAGTAAGTGTTTACTGAACATCTTACCCTCTGTTTCCTAATCTGTAAAGTGGGAATAATAGTTATGGAACGTGCCTTGTTGGATAGGCACTCAGAACACAGCCTTGCACATAGTAGGGGCTCAATAAGTGTTCGTTATGTTGTTATCTGTTTGAGGCAGGCCTTCACTGGACTATGGGAACATAAAGATGCAGAAGACACAGGCTTTCCCCGAAAGAACCCGTTGGTTACTAGGGGAAACAGACCAATAAGCCATCATAACCCAGTCATTCTTTAGAAAGTGAAAAAGTGCCTCCTTGATCAATAAGATCTTGACATTATTTACAATAGAAATGCTAATCAAATTAAATACACACACAAATGAGTGCATGTAATACTTGTGACATCTGAATAAGGTCAATGAATTGTATTAATGTTAATTTTCAACGGATTGTATCAATGCTAATTTCCTGATTGTGATAGTGTACTATAGTTATATAAGATGTTACCCTTCGGGGAAACTGGGGGAGGGGTATATGGGATCTTTTTGTATTAGTTCCTGCAACTGCATGTGAATCTATAATTATCTCAAAATAAATACTTTTTTTAAAAAGCTCTTGGCTCTTTCAAGAGAAATTGATTTGTCATGCAGTCCTATATAGGACTTTTAATTTCATTAATATATGCACATCAATGCTATTATAAGTATCTATATGAGATGATGTATGTTAACTAAATTTAGTGTGGTCATCATTTCACTATATATGTAAATCAGGTCATTATGCAGTGCATCTGAAATGTGTACAGTGCTGTATGCCAATTACAACTCAATCAGACTGAAAGGGGAAGAAAATGCTGTTATGAACATCTAGTTTGCCTGGGAAGATAGTGACGTTAGTACGGTTATCAGGTGCCAGGTGTGCTCTATATGCATCATCTTCAGTCTTCACAAGAGAGCTGCGAGATGGTATTTTTCATTTCTAAATTCAGCTGAGCGCTGAAAATTGTCCAGAATGTAGGGGAAATTTTGGCCTGGCTTTGCGTCTGCTGAGAGGTTGTCCAGTGAACACAGCAGCTGAGAGCCCAGGAAACACAGCGTACCACTTCTTTCCATCCGGAACCCACCCACTCAAAAAGTTTAAAGAAGGAGAGATGGCTACGGTGGACAAGGAAGATGAAGGGGCTGGTGGGGCTGGAGATGTCACGAGAATAGCGACTTCCTGAAAGTCAGAAAAACCAAAAGTTTCCAATAGGGAAAAACAAAAGCTTTTCACGATGGTGATCAAACATCCAAGGGAAGCAGCTTTTCATTCGGTTCAATGGGGCAACTGGCCAAAAAGCAGCAGTGTTCTGTGGCCCAAAATGTTACTCGTCACTTATGGGAACAAGGTTACTTGTCACTTGTATCATAAAAACAACTTCCAGGGTAAATCACTGGTGCGTGTTGTCCTCTCCTTCTGAATCAGGATTCAAAAGGACACTTCAGCATCAAGAAGAGAGTCAGTCCTGTTCATCCTAGGATAGCCTTACTGAGCCTGGAATATTTAGAAACATTAGAAATAAATTTTAGAAATATTTAGACACTATAGTTTTCTAAATTATATTTAGAGTATAATACCTAACCATTTGGGGGCCCCACTTGGCCACAAAAATCATTTGAGAAGAGAAAGACTTCATTACGTCACTAGTGTCCTTTGGTAATTGTGCAGGAAGAGGGCAGGTGACAGATGACTAATTCCTGCAGGGGCCAGGCGCTCCCAAAGCAGATACACACTTGGTATAAGGAGGGCGCTACATTCCTGGGGGCTGAGTCGTCTGCAGGGACATGAATGCTCAGTTGTCTGCATCTGGTCTCTCCGCAGCATTCCACTGGGGCAGCTTCCTTACTGGTCTTGGGAAGTTCTAGAACAGATTTGTTTTTCCCAGTCTGCAGCATGAAAGCAGGGTATAAAGGAGTCGTTTTTATGAACCACAGTGGAGTGTCTATTGAAGGATGTGTCATGTGTGGAAAGGTCTGGATGGGAACATTATACAGTTTTAGGCACGGCTGAGATCAAACCACCATCTCTTGGTTTAAAATATGGTTGACTGCCCACCCTTCCCTCTGCAAGCCGAGCTCACATGCAGAAGGAGTCAGGACTCGGGCCCTCGGGTCGAATATGCCATCTAATGAGAATGGGATATGAGGAAGATAGATGAACAGCTACATAAGCCGTAGAGCCATCTCCAGCTGATTCCCCATCTCTCACCTTCCTAAACACAACAAGAATCGTTTTCATCCCTCACCACCTACCAGGGAGGCAGGGGAGCAGGTGACCGAGCCCAGTGCTTGGGAGCACATGCTCGCTGGGCAAGCTCCTTGAGCCTCGTTTTCCTCGTGGGTAAAACCTAGATGATAATAATCATATCCTACTTCCTGGGCTCTTGTGAGGATTTAAGGTGATTACCCAGGTGTGGCATTCTTGGTGAGGGTATTTGGCTCATGGCAAAGGGTCCACACCCAGGGCTTATTTGTAGTGTATTCACCCGTTCCAGGCACCAGGTAAGCCTTGGCCTTCACTATTTCATTAAACCATCACGGCACCAAATGAGGTACGTATTTTATTTTCCCCTTTTACAGAAGAGGAAACTGAGGCCCAGCCAGGTAAAGTGGCTTTGGCCAAGGTCACACAGCCTCAAACCTGGTAGGTCCCTAAGGGTCACAAAAGCAGCTCTGTTGGGGGCAACTTCCAGGCCAGGGGCCCCCACAAGGGGTCTTTGTGTGGGCAGGGCTCCCCCAGCCTGAGCCACAGCCTGGTCCCCACGGCCTCCTGCTCCAGCCCAGGCCAGGCTCTGCATCTCTGCCCATGGGCGGAGGCTCTGCTGAACCTCTGCTCGCCCATAACCCAGCTACTAATTCCCACCCCAGCTAATGTGCTGCCGGCATTTCAGAACTAACCAGCAAATAAAAAGCTTTTCACTCTCCATCAGCCTCTTAGGGCCTCTCAGCCACGTTCCCTCACCTGTCAGTTTCACTTACGGAGGCAGACCCGGGAATGGAACCACTCACCTCAGCCGGCCACGCTGTTACAGATGTGTTTCATGGAGACGGGGAAGGGGGGAAAGTAAATGTGTGTGTGTGTGTGTGTGTGTGTGTGGAAGTATGTGAGTGTGTGTGTACGTGGGTGTGTGTATGTGTGTTTCCCAAGGCTTCCTGGTGCTGAGCCCAGAGGGACTGAGCTGAGCAGGATATGGTGGGGATGGGCAAGGGCTCCTGCCACTACTTACTGCTTCTGGAAGGCTCCAGGATCACCTGAGAGACCCCCAAACCTGAAAGCCTCTGCTTTCCTACCCGAGCAAGCAGAGGAGGGGGGTGGACCATTGTCTTCATTTGGCAAATGGAGAAACTGTGGGAAGGTGTGTGGGCCGACATCCTGGTCTCTTTTCCACACCCAGCACTCCTGATGCTCCTCCAGCCCCATCCTCCACTGCCTGGGCACCGCGGGTTGACTGCCTGTCCCAGCCATGTGGCTGCCTTGCTCTGTGCCCCGGAGCAAGGCACTCAGGCTCTCTGTCCTTAGTGACGGCCAACAGCTGACTAGGCACCGAGCACGTTATCCTCCTGACAGCTCTCTGCGGAGGGGATCTGAGAGCTGAGCATCCCCATCGTACAAATGAAGCAACTGAGGCCCCAAGAGTTCAAGTAACTAAACTTTTACACACGTCTCTGGTTGTCTCCTTAAGATAAAATCATGGATGTGGAAAGGCTGAGCTGAAGGGCACTCAAAATGAAGGCTTCTAATTCATCTTACCAGTGACCCTCCATAAGTGTGGTACCAATCTGTGCTCCTACCAACCAATTTGCCTCTTTGTTTGAAAATCTCATTTCCACCATTCTGGGGGGCTGACCTGCACTTCCAAAGTCAACCCCTTCACCAATTCTGCCAGAGGTCTCAGGGGTCCCAAGAGACATCCAGGTGCTCAGCTAAGGTGTCCCAAGCTCCCCAGGTGACAGACAGGTTACCCCCTCCCCCTTGCATGCACACACAAACACACACACGGAAGGTGTACCTCAGCTTCTGGACACAAGCACGTATGGGATAAACGACTTCTATTGAGTCTGTTCAACAGGCTATGGGCTGGGGCTCCTCACAGAGCCCTTCCAACCCAGTGAAGAAAGTCAGACTCAAATAACAATAAGCAGGTCCTGACATAGACAACAAACATCCTTGAGATGGGAATGGGGGGCGCCCTCTGAGGGATGGGATGGGCAGGGTTTGGATCAAGCCAGAGGAGGTTCTCCAGGCAGGAGGGGGCCTGGAGTTCCATCAGTTCTACTTTACAAAATAACTCCTCAAGTTGGAAAACTAAGCAGGATGCTGCCTAGTTCCCAGAGAGCCTTTTGAGCTGGAGCAGCTCTGCAAAAACATTTTCCAAACTCATTAGCCCTGCAGAAGTCCAGTTTTGCTTGCAAAATTTCCCCTGGCCCTACCAACACTCTGTACAATTGTTCCCCTTTTCATTCCATCCATCCCCCAGGATCTCTCCAACCTCTTCCCACATCACCTGGCAAAAGGAAAGTTCAAACATTTGCTGTCCACAGCAAAGAACTTGAACTTGGGTTTGGACATGGTGTGAGAGGTAACAAGCAGGGAACCACCCTGGGTTAACAGATGTCCTTGCCCCTCACCCTCCACTGCCCGCCACCTGACCTTCATTAGCCAGCTTCTGTTTTCTCTTAGACCCCATACCTGGGACCGTTTTTCACATCTACAGCCAGGACGTGCTCTGCCTGGCTCTGTACCCCACCTACATCCCAGCCCCCAGACCAAACACAGAGCCAACAGCTGCCCAAAGCAGCTGTCTTGATTTACAGTCGAGCATAAGCGCTGCAAATTCTATTTCCCCAGAAACACATGAAAAACTTGGCTCTTTCACTTGCTGACACAAATCTTCTTTTTTCTATTATTCTTCCCTCCCCAGTGTCCTCCCTCACCTCCCACCTCTGCCCCAGTCACCAGCACATAAATGAAAAGCTGCAGTTGCAGAGGCAGGGAGACAAGACAAACGGACTCATCTTGAAAATCAGCTTCCTTCTGAGTCTGCATGTCTCCGGGAACACACATCTGTTATCACACGTCAAGGGCAGGAGGGGGCCTTCGCTGGCCTGGCTTGTTTGTTAGGCACCCGGAGGGACCGCACACTTCAGGGTTCAGCAGAGTTGGAGAATCCGTAGTCCCTGCACCCATCCCGAGGGGCAGGAGCCATGCAGTGGAGTTCCTTCAACCAGCCTGCCCACGGAACCCTCACCCGTCTCCCCACTCCCTCCCGACCCATTCTCCCGAAACCCCACCATGTCCCATGTCCGAATCAGATGTATTTGGTCACTCCAAACAGGAAAGTCCTCTTGACTGCCCATCCCCTGCCACACACACACACACACACAGTCTCACCATCAAGCACAGCACAGAAAGGTCAGCACTACAAGGCCTCTGAGCACAGCCACAGGCCCACAGCCCCCTTCCAAGTCCTCTGCAAAAGTGCTTCCCCTCTAACCAAGTTGTCTGGATGCTGGAGTTTGTTAGGCTGGGTGGGGGGCATGTTTCATAATTTAATGTGCCTGTTGAGTCTGAGGACAAGGGTCACCAGCTGACTTGGGGGGTATAGAAACCTGATTAGGACTTTTCACACATCACAGGAGGAAACCATCACCTTGACCAGGGCCTTCTCAGCTGGCAGCTCACAGGTCTGTGATCTATGACAGCATCAACACTGGCAGAGGCTGGGGGAAGAGTTGGGCAGCGTTGAATTTAGTAAGAATCTAAAGTGCCCCCCACCCCAACCCAGCATCCCCTTCAGGTCCACAGGGGAGATGAGCGATCCAATTAAAGAGTCCTGAGAGTTTGAGGATGGTGGAAGTAAGACCCTGGCTTTCTCAGGCTCACTTTTCTTCCTGAGAGCCCTAATAATGTCAAAAAGACATTATACTAAGTGAAAAAAATCAGACTCAAAAAGAAAAAAAGTACATACTACAGATTTCATTTATACAAAATTCTAAAAATGCAAACTAATCAATAGTAATAGAAAGCAAGTCAGTGGTAACCTGGAGAATGGGAGGGATGGATTACCAAGGGAACCTTCAGAGGTGATGGATATGATCAGTATCTTGATTGTGGCAATGGTTTAACAGATGCGTTCATATGTTAGAAGTCAAACTGTACGCTTTCAATACGTGCGGCTCACTCCATGTCAATTATACCGCAAAAAAGCTGTAAAACAATTTACTGGCAAAAGGAGAAGGGGAGACAAAGCAAAGAGGAAGTACAAGTAGAAAACTAAAAAATGCTAGAAATGAAATCAGGGTGCAGAATGTAAGGCATGCTGCCTGCTAGAGGCCCAACTCAAATTTATTTCTAAGTGAAGGCAAGGAGGGGGAAAAATGATTTTAACACAATAAAATAGTGTCCAGGAAGCTGGAAATAAAAATGTTTGGGTGAAGCCCGGTAGGTTCCCAATCCTGAGCGCTTCTCTGGGGCCTCGTCACCTACCCTCCCCTCCCCCGTCGATAAGATTCCTAAACCCTAAATTCCTGTTGGTACAGGTAGAAACAGAGGTGAGCTGGTGAGTGTTTAACAACCGGCTCCTGGGGTGGGGCCATCCTGGTTGCAGTGTTCGCCGATTTCTGGGGTATGAATACTCTCACCACGGCCAACATCAAACTACTAATGTGAAGTCTTTGGGCACAGGCTTGGGAAGAGATGCACAGTAGCATCGTATAGTGTTTCCACCAGAGATGCAACAGCTGTAAATAACCTCAAGACCATAGATAATAACAAAATATAGGGAAATAATTAGGAAGTGGTGAGTTTTGAATACTTCTTGTCCTTGTTTTTAATATAATTGTAAGCTTATATAATGTAATTTATAATGATGGCTGGCTCATAAAATTCCTGCTGATTTAAGGAGTGGATCTCGGTCTGGTACCAGCACACCACTGGGCAGAAGATGGAGGATGCCACTGAAGACAAAGTGTCCACGTGACCCAAGGCCCCATGATTGGATGTGGGACCAGAGCTGGGTAGCAGGAGAGGGTGACTGAATCCACCTATCAGACACGGATGTAGGTGGCAATACAGGTTGTGCTAAGGCAGGGGTCCCTAACAAGGAGCTAGTCAGCTACTCCCTGGAGGCCTCAGAGGGATTGAGCACCTCTGAATATTAAGTGAGGGGGCTTCTGGCTGTGCACACACTTCAGAAAGGCCCTCATGCCCTGAGTGTCTGACCACAGACTCATAGAATCCAGGGCCAGATGCCCGGTGGGTCCCTAATGCACATATGGCATCTTTGGTAGCTCTTTGCTTGAAGACTTCTGCCATTGGGGAACTCATGACCTCCCATCATTCATTCACAGAAGATTGACTGAGTGCCCTCTCTGTGCCAGGCACTATAGAAGGTGCTGACCAGACAGCCCTGAACAGGACATTGTGATTCCCGATAAGGTGAAACTTAAAGTCTGCTCCAACGACTCATTACAAAATGACACTGGGGGCTTTGGAGTCTGACCACCCTGGCCCCTCTCTCAGCCCTGCATCATCCTAGCTATGTGACCTTGGGAAATTGTTCACCCTCTGAGACTCGGATTCCTCACCCAAAAAATAAGAGCCCCCTGTAATATCATGTGTAAAGTTGTCTGATACATAGCCTGGCTCACAGCATGTATTCATGTGGGCTTTGTCCTCCAGAGCCACACAGAGAAGGTCTGAATCCTTCTGCACATGAGATTTGTCCAAAAAGGTGGACTGAGCCCCAATAATAATAATAATAATAATAATAATAATAACTGACACAGATTGAATTCTGTGCCTCAGGGGCTATTCTGAGGCTCTTGGTGTATTAATTCATTTAATCCTTCCAACAACCATGGAAGATGGGCACTTCCATCATGCAAATGAAAAAATGGAGGCCCAGAGAGGTTTAGTTACTTCTCAAAGTCACACAGCTAGTAAGTCATGGCATAGGACCTGAACAGGGGAAACATCCTCAAGCTGGACATCCCCACCCCCTGAGGTGGTTTCAGGTATCACACCACCCTGTTTTCCCCCCGCTAGTTCCCGTAGACTCAGACCCGGACTCACTGCTACACACAATGTCCCAGCACCCAGGGCAGAAGGAGCAGGGCTGGTGGTCCCTCCTCATTGTTGTGCTCACCCTATCAGTGGTTTCAACCCCTGGGTCCCAGAACCTGCCTCCCCCCCACTCTCTGCCCACTTGGACTCTCACTGGTCCAAGGTAAAACATGTTCTAGGAAAGTCACTAAATGTTCTTTCTTGGAAAATACTGTTCTTTAACATGAGACTATGTCACTTCCCTTTTTTAAAATGTCCTTCCTTTTATGATATGATAATGGTGGTCTATTTTTGGCCACAGTTTTAACATCCTCAACTGGCAAAATAAGAAGTTTGTCACCCCAAGTGGTCTCAAGATTGAGAGAGGTGGCCCTTACCAATCCACAAGGCCCGAAGTCTGGGGGGCCTGGCTGCTTCCCTTCAGCCAGATCCCCACCCCCGCACATCCCCCGTGTCCTGATGCTCCGCCGCTCTCCCGGCCCCCCCGCCCAGGCACCACGCTTGCCTCTCCCTTGTCTACCCGGGGGTGGCCCCCCGACGAATTCCAGAGAGAAGCACCCACACCACCACTGCCTGACCCACTTGCAAAATGATCTGGTGGCTTCGCCCACTCAGCAGTGGGCACTGGGGGCAGAGGTGACAGGTTGGCCGTGAGGGGCCCCTGTAGGTGGGAGCAAATGTAACACGTCACCCTTAGAGGGGACAGGAGAGATGGTCCTGAGAGCTTAGCCTGAGAACATCCGTCCCCAGCCTACAGGGCAGGGGGCAGGAGGAGGGGACAAAGGGAGCACTGCTGCCGGACCTCAGGTGCCGGCGGGCACGGGGGAGCAACTCTGGGACCTGCAGGAACCGTGGGTAAAATCCACAGAGGGCCTCTCTGTCCCCCATCCCCAGCGGAGGGCTCTGACCAAGCTCCCTCCTCCCTCAGCACACACACACACACATACTCACACACTTTATCACACAGCTCGCGTGCACAAACATGGAGCCACACTCTTTCATACACTCACACTCACGAAAGCACACTCACACTCTCCCCTCCACACCTTCTCACACACCCTCATACACATATCCTCATACACTCACACCCTCTCACACAGCCCCACACAGCCTCGTACCCTCACACCCTCACACACACTCACACCCTCTCACACACTCACACCCTCTCACACGCGCTCACATGCCCCCTCCTGCGGGTGGTCCCTGGGACCCGTCTTTGAGCCATACTGCCGAGGACCCTCAGGCGCGGGGCCTGCAGCCAGCCCCGCACGGCCCCCCTCCCCACCCCGATCTAATTTGGATTAGGGAACCAGCCTTCCTGTTCCTCAGACACAGACCCTGCTTGGGTGATACAGAACCTAAGGAGGATTTGCTCTCTGTAATCATTGTGGCATCTGGTCTGGTGGGGGAACAAAGGGAAGCGCGCAGGGAACAGAGCAGCGCCTGCCAGGCCTCCACCGCCGTCCAGCGCAGCTCTCGAGCTGCTGGGCCCGCGAGCAGCACAGGCCAAAGTGGCTCCTCTGGCGTGTGACAGATGCGAGGCCACCAGGGGGAAGAGCCAAGGCCTTGGTTTCTTTTGGTCTTCAGGTCACAGCAACTCAAAAGGAGTGCCGGCATCCATGAGGTGTTTTAAACTCATGACTAGTTAGGACTCCTGAGAAACACCACCATCCCAGCCTCTGTTCTGTCTGCTGTCCCGGGGGGCCGGGGGTTTGCCTCTCATGGTTGCAGCCCAGTACCTTGCCCAGGAACCAAGTGAAGAACTAAGTCACCACAGAATTAGCTACCTCATCCCACTGGATCCTGGCTGCAGCCCCAGGGGTACCCATTTTGCAGATGAACAAACTGAGTCTCAGTGAAGTCAGATTACTTGTCCAGTGATCAGCCTCTGAGTGGTAGGAGCCCAAAGTAGAACCCAGGTCAGTCACCCCCCGCAAGCCTGAGCTTCTAAACATCACGTCCATGAATGAAATAGTAGACACTCTGGTGGGATGAAGTTGTTTTGGTTTTTTTTTTGCGGTACGCGGGCCTCTCACTGTTGTGGCCTCTCCCGTTGTGGAGCACAGGCTCCGGACGTGCAGGCTCAGCGGCCATGGCTCACGGGCCCAGCCGTTCCGCGGCATGTGGGATCCTCCCGGACCAGGACACGAACCCGTGTCCCCTGCATCGGCAGGCGGACTCTCAACCACTGCGCCACCAGGGAAGCCCGGGATGAAGTTTTTAAAGTTCCCTGGGTGATCCTGATGAACAGCTGGGTTTGGAAACATCCATCCCGGGTGCAAATGCTCCCATCCAAACTCCCAGTGGATGCTGGACTTTCCCACAAAAATCGTGGCCCCTTTCTGCTTCCTGATAAAATAGCATGCTGTATGGGGAGCTTACTCTCCGCCAGGAACTGCTCCAGGGACTTTACATGAAGGGACTCGTTGAATTCTCCCTTCCAGTCTTTCCAGTCCTGTGATATAGGAATTATTATCCCCATTAGACCTATGAGGAAACAGGCACAGAGCCATTAGGAGGCACAGCCAGGAAGAGGCAGGGATTGCAAGCCAGGCAGGGCAGCTCCACCTCCACCTGGGGCAGCGACACTTAGCGCTGCCCCCTGGCACTTGGCTGGGCTGCCCGGCCCGAGGCAGCAGCGCTGTCGAGCACTGTGATTTTTATCTTGACAAGTGGCCTTTTCACAATTGCTATTTCCCCTCCACAGCCCAAAGCGGAAATGAGAAGGGGAGAAAAAGAAAGAGGGCGACAGCAGGGCCTGATGGATGTGCCGGGTTGGATCACACCTTGAAACCAAAACTCCATTCCCTTTGTCTACACCAACAATGTGTGCGAGGGCCGGCAGGAAGCACAAGCGGCCCACCCCACCCCGCAGGGGAGCTTGGCATACCTCCGGGCCATGTGGGCACCCCCTGCCCGGGAGGAGCGGGAGACACAGGAGGGGCAGGGGTACGCAGGGTCCGGATGGTGAAATCACGGAGTTGGGGAGCAGGCAGCATGACAACCCTGGGGAACCGGCACTGGGGAGGCCCCAGAGCACCCAGGACAGGCTGGAGAGAAGCCTTTCAGATCATCACGCCCTCCCCCGCTAAACACCTCTGGAGTCACTATCAGGACACAGGTTTCCTAGGTGGCCTCAAGTCTCCTGAGAAGCCGGATCAACACACCTCCCAGGATACAAGACTCGGGGGACCTGGTCCCGCCCTGGTCAGTCTGCAATTGAAGTTCGTCTGTGGTTCCTCTGACACGGGGGGGCCTGTCTAGGGCTACAGAGGTGGGATCCAGTCTTCGAGGGCTTCCAGGAATGAGACACACACACTCAAAGTGACACCAGGCAGGTGGTCTCACCACTACGCCTGGCAGGTGTGTGTTAGGTGAGTCGGTGATGAGAACATCAATAAAAAGCTGACATTTATCAACCACGGACTGTGGGCCAGACACGTGGGGATTCTCTCTTGTAATCCTCCCAACAACCCTACGACGAAGGCACTCTGTAAAAACCCCTATTTTACAGATGAAAAACTGAGGCCCAGAGAGGTTAAGTAATATATCCAAGTTCACACAGCTGGTAAGGACAGAGAGAGGATTTGAACCTCGAAGGGGGGCTCCAGAAAAGGAATACAAGCAACGATGGGAATTCAGAGGACTGGAGATGGGGACCACTCAGGGGACACTGGGGGCGTTCGCACAGAGCAGGAGCAATCTGGGTGGGTGAGAGGAGGCAATGCCCTGCCCCTGCCTGTGAGCTGCCCATCGGGAACCCTAGGTGTCCACCTCTGTGTTGATACGTTCAGCCCCAGGTTGTCCTAAATGGGCAAAGCCAGCCCCAGGCGGAGAAGAGGCAGCCCAGGGAGTGAAGCAGCAGGGAAAGGGCCCACGGTGAGTAGTGAGGAGCCACCTGCCCCTGTGGGGAGAGGCAGGCCAGGGAGTCAGGCTGAGATTGAATCCTGGCTCAACCCCCTGACGGGAGGTGCCGAGTGCCTCCGTAAATGTCAGCTGGGCCCAGTAACGAATCACGCTGACAAAGCATCACTCCTTTGGAGCCACCAGCGTGGGCACCTTTTGCTGCCTTGGGTAGGTGAGTCAGCATCCTCCCTCCAATGCTTCCACTGGTCACCTCTGGCTCCCGGTAACTCAGCCGTAAATCCTCACCCCGTACCACGGAGATGTCCGTCTGCCCCTGGGAAACCCTGCTGAATTTACGAGCTCACAAGTCCAGATTCACTGGCGAGGGAAAAAGGGATCGCGTTGCCCATGGGGGACCTGGTGCTCAGAAGCCATAAACCACGCTGGTGACAGCGGCCTGACGGGTTGAGGGCCCTCCCGGGTCATTTGCGCTCGGCTTAATGGCCATGATGATGAGGCAGACGCTGTTCGAGAACTCCACGCGGGCTACTACTGAAGCTTTAAATCAGTCACAGGAGGTTAAGGGAGCAGCTGTCTCTTTTCATCTTATTTTTGGGGTGCCTGATTGCAGCCCTTTTTCCTTTTTCTCTTGTTCCTTCTCGCTTGTCCTACCTTGACCCACGAGATGGCCAGAGAATTTCGAACACACACGTCAAATTCTAACTTGGGGGCACAGGGGAGCCACTGCATTTCCCAATCTTTTTTATTGTCTTTGGAACAATAGTCTGCTGTGTTCCAAAGCATACAGGCTCATCTTGCATGGGGCAGCAGAAGGAATGAGGGCAATGGGGGGTGCGGTGGAGGCAGGAGGGCGTCCAAGGCAGCAGCAGAGAACAGCCTGTGGGGCAATGCAGATCTGGGGGCAACCTCCGGGAAGTCGGGTCCTCTGTGTCTCCACCGGCCCTGCCAGCCACAGTGTGGTCGGGGCTGCCTCCCCTCGACACCTTTCTCCCTGGACCGAAATGCCAGCCCATTAAATGGCCATTGAAGGGAGGAGCTAGCGCTAGTCTTCTTGCCTTGTGCTGGGGCAAAGAATATCCAGGTCTTATCCAGGGAGTAATCTCAAATTACCAAAAGCCAGTGCTTTTATTTGATCTAAGACTCCGTGTGTGTGTGTGTGTGTGTGTGTGTGTGTGTGTGTGTGTGTGTGTGTGTGTGTGTGTGTGTGTGTGTGTGTGTGTGTGTGAGAGAGAGAGAGAGAGAGAGAATTAAAGGCAAAAGGGGGTATTATATGAACTATCCATTGGCACAAGGAAAGAAAGAGCTAGCATCTCTGGCTGGCTGTGAACGCCCTTTAATTAAGCAATAAATTTGGAACCAGGGAAATGAGCATCAGTAAAGAAACACTCTGTTTAATTACCCATTCATCTGTTTGGCTCCACCAGGGCACCTGTGCCAAGACATGCCAGCCTATGGTCACTCAGGACAGAGGCTGCCCAAGTACACATTCCAATTTGGTGGCAGCTCATGCCATGTTGAGAGAGAGAGAGAAACAGAGGCCCAGAAGCCAAGAGAGACAAAGGCGGGAGACAATGACGGCACAGAGCAACAGCTACAATTCCATCAAAGGGCTCTGGTGACACTGTAAACCACCAGACACAACCAGAGTGGTTTGTCACCAGAGCCCCAGTGGAATTGACTCAGAAGGCATTGTTGCCGGAGGGTGTTAGGTCATGAAAGTGTCCAATTACCCATACCTGATGCTGTATAAGCCATGACGCTACTCCGCCTTCAGTACCTCCTGAAAAAAATAAGGATGGAGGAGATCGAGACCTTCAGGGCGGGTGTTTCTCCAAAGGCACCCACACTTATTAATTCTGATTTGTACACCTGTCAACACTTCCCAAGATAACAAACTAAACACCAAAGAATAAAAGAGCAATGTGCTCCCTGGCACATCTATTTCCAGATGCCCTTGTAGGATTCTCTGCTCACCAAAAGGAACTCTGCCAGCTGCCAAAGCCAGTCTGAGGCTGGAGATGGGGGGCCATTCCCAGGCCGGGGTAATTTGTTCTTCCACAGGCCGACACTGAAAGTCAAGACCTAGAACAGGGTCTCACAAATTATCCTGGCCCACGGAGCTTGGTTTTGTCTGATTCTCTTCCTGTTGCCCAACGGTGGCAAGTTACAGGTGCATCTGTTCTGAATACCGGCCTCTTGCCTTTGATGCCCCTGGCTAGTGTCTCTGAGATGTTTGGTCAGGACCCCCCAAAAGCCAGGATGCTGGGAAGAGCTGGGGAGGGGTTGGGGAAGAAAATGATCAATGTGAACTCTATCCCAGCTGCTCACTGTGTGACAGGCCTCTGGGAGTCTGGGGTTTGGGTTCCGGAGCATTTCTAGAATCCAAGAGAAGAGCAAAGTGAAGAGGATTTCAGGCACCAGAAAGGGTCCTTCGTGTTACTACGGTGCCCCAGGGGTGACTGAAGAGGTACCTCCCACCTGCATTAAGGATCCCAAACCTGTCACTTGTTTCCAGAACTTTCTCTCCATGTGGAAGAATTTCTGGAGAAATATGTATTATGGAGGAATATGTATTTCTCTCTGTGTAGGGGGATGTGCTTAGGGGATGGACCAAATCTTTCCTGCTTTGGCCTCTGATCCCTACAATCTGCTCCCACTCACAGCTCTTACTCACCAGATAGCCTCGTGACGTGTGAAGAATAAGTGAATCTGAAACTGCAGGGGAGATGGCCTTCCAAAGACTCGACTTTAAAAATTAAGGTGAGGAGGAAAGCATTTGGCAAAGGACATTTCAGGTGTGGCCAAATTCAGGGCTTTGGAAAAATATCTTGCGATGTTTCACTAAACCCAGAGCAAAGCTGTCAGGGCCCGGCTCTGGTCATTATAAGTTATTTGTAGCTTGTTTCTTTCCAAAGCAATTTTCTTTTATCTGCAAGCTGAGCTCTTTTGACCCAGCCTGATTTCTGCAGCTGTTGTGCCCAACTCCTGCCTTCACCGGCTGACAGGCGTTTGGAGACAGCTCTGCCAGGCGGCAGGAACGTGAGGGCCCGGCTCCAGTCCGAGACCCCAAAAAGACCCTGGCCAGCTCTCTGCACACTCAGGAAGCATCCAGAACACTGCCACGGGGCCGGCATGCATGTGGGACACAGCAGATCAGAGTTCTCCCAGGCGGGGCCCAGCCAGACGAAGCCATGCCCATTAGAAGGTCAATACCATGTGGGACCCGAACTGACAGGCAGGGACTCCGGACAGACGGCAGGAGCGCAGGGAGAGGGAAAGATGGAGCCTGGGCCTCTGAGGCGAGCTTCAGCACACAGGCCAAGTTGAGAAGACTTGTGGCTGGTGGTTGGGTCCTTAACCACACCACCCACTCATGGGGCTGCAAACACACTAAGTGAGCTCCTGCGTGGGAAGTTTCCTCTACAGGGAATAGATCTTTAGGCCTCTTCTTATAGCCTCTCCACCTTTTTTAAGTTTTGTGATCTTCCTACCCCCATCAGTCCATTCTCTGTGAAAACTGTATCAGTGTGTGCTGCTCTCCCATGCCTCACTCCATCCCCATGGACCTGCCCAGCCAGCAGACAACCTCTGCGACTCCCAGGTCCCTCAAGGTCATCAGCTTCCATGTCCACCTCTCACCCATACAGGCTGGAGGTCACTTGTTGGGAACAAGTCCTCTGGAGCCTTCCAAGAGGTCAGTTTCACAGGTAACTAAATCCCCTGGGAACATGTCCTCTGAGCTGCCTCACCTCCAGGTGATGTGATCCTAAAGACCATGTCATCGACCTGTGTCCTCCAATAGTGTGGCCGGACTGGGAAGGAAGCCGGAGGGTGTTAGGTCATGAAAGTGTCCAATTACCCATACCTGATGCTGTATAAGCCATGACGCTACTCCGCCTTCAGTACCTCCTGAAAAAAATAAGGATGGAGGAGATCGAGACCTTCAGGGCGGGTGTTTCTCCAAAGGCACCCACACTTATTAATTCTGATTTGTACACCTGTCAACACTTCCCAAGATAACAAACTAAACACCAAAGAATAAAAGAGCAATGTGCTCCCTGGCACATCTATTTCCAGATGCCCTTGTAGGATTCTCTGCTCACCGAAAGGAACTCTGCCAGCTGCCAAAGCCAGTCTGAGGCTGGAGATGGGGGGCCATTCCCAGGCCGGGGTAATTTGTTCTTCCACAGGCCGACACTGAAAGTCAAGACCTAGAACAGGATCTCACAAATTATCCTGGCCCACGGAGCTTGGTTTTGTCTGATTCTCTTCCTGTTGCCCAACGGTGGCAAGTTACAGGTGCATCTGTTCTGAATACCGGCCTCTTGCCTTTGATGCCCCTGGCTAGTGTCTCTGAGATGTTTGGTCAGAGCCACCAATGAGACCAACACGCCTCACACAAGGCTCTGCTAAAGACCTCCATTTAACTTAATGGACTAAACAGGGAACCATTTCTATATGATTAATTAATTAGAGTCTTACTAGGAAGGATAATAATATAACAATTTAAATAAGACTGCAAGGCCTAGCTGCCAGCTCATAAAAAGAACACCAAGAATGGCACAATTAGAAAGACATTCAAGACAGAGGGAACACGAAATAGTGGACCCAGCTCTAAGGCCGCCCTTAGTTCATGGGGTTTCAAGTCCAGGGTCCACCTATTTGACCTAAAAGTTACCTGCCTTCTCTGAGCGTTTCCTCTCTCAATAAGTGGAAGGGTTGAGGTATATTTGTCAGTGCTGTTGTGGAAATCCAGTAGATGCCATGCATGAAAACTGTCCAGAAAATAGGCTTAAAATGCATGGAAACATTGCTCAAGAAATTCCAGCCTAATAGCTGGTACTGAGAATGGAAATAAATGGAAAGAGGTCTGACAAACATGGTCCATTCTGTTTTATCAGCAAACATCTTATTTTTCACTGCACTTTTAACCTGCTTGCCCACTCCAAGTCCTTTGAAAGTAAGTGAATGAAAAGTCCCCATAAGAATCATTTTAGCTGATTATAGATGAATAAATAGTTGTTATTTGCAGATGAGTCAAAATTATTCTAGTTAGTAGATTTGCTGGCTGGTATTTGGATTTGGGGGCATTTGTAGCATCTCAGTGTCCCTGCAACCCTCACGCAGCCCCCTTCTCTCCCCCATACTGCTCCTCCTTTCTTCTCCTCACCCCTCACACTTTTGCCCATATTACTACTCAAGGTCTCCCACCTTGGGTCCGTCATCTGTCCTGCGTCTGGTGACCCAATCCCTCAAGGCCTTGCTAGATAACTCTGTCTAAACCTAAACCTTTTTCTGTAAAGGACCAGACAGTAACTATTTCAGTCTTTGCAGGCCATACAGTCTCTGTCACAACTCCTCAACTCTGCCTCTGCAGTGTGAAAGCAGCCATAGACAAGATGCCAGTGAGTGTGGCCGTATTCCAATAAAACTTTATTTGCAAAAACAACCGATGGGCCTGATTTGGCCCAAGAATCTAAATAGTTCTTTGGTGTTATGGGATTATAATGGTTAATATATTGGATCTAGAGGTTCACTTCCTCACTTCCTTCTGGGGCTTTTTATACTTTAACCCTAAGTCACGATTAATGGGGGACATTTTAGACACTGGGAAAAGTCCAGTATAAAAGATATTAAGAATGGGTGCCTTTTAGTGTCTCTCAATCACAATACTTGTGGCTAAAGCCCACCAGACTTTGACGCCTGTAATGCTGGCATTTTTGGATCACAGAAAGACCTAAGCTTAACTAGATCAATGGCTCTTAAGCTTGAGAGCATAACAGAATCACCCAGAGGGCTTTTTATAACTTTATTTATTTATTTATTTTTGGCTGCGTTGGGTCCTCATTGCTGAGCGTGGGCTTTCTCTAGTTGTGGCGAGCGGGAGCTACTCTTCACTGCGGTGTGTGGGTTTCTCATGGTGGTGGCTTCTCTTGTTGCAGAGCACGGGCTCTAGGCGCATGGGCTTCAGTACTTGTGACACGTGGGCTCAGTAGTTGTGGTTCGCGGGCTCTAGAGCGCAGGCTCAGTAGTTGTGGCGCACGGGCTTAGTTGCTCCGAGGCATGTGGGGTCTTCCCGGACCAGAGCTTGAACCCACGTCCCCTGCATTGGCAGGGGGATTCTTAACCACTGCGCCACCAGCGAAGTCCCTGGAGGACTTTTAAAAACACAGATTACTGGGCCCCATTCCCAGACTTTCTGATACAATAGGTCTGGGGTGGAACCAAAAGATTCACCTTTCTAACTAATTCCCAGGCAATGCTGATACTGCTGGTCCAGGTACCATGGTTTGAGAACTGCTGGGTTACATGTTAAAAACCTAGAGGTATACTGCCACCTAGTGGATGTTTCTTAGTGGTACCCTACACCAACTATTCTTTGATTTTTAAAGTGTACTAAAAATTACACATCTTTTGCCATGGAGAAGAATCAAATTCATAAAGCCAATTTGTCATTTGTATACTTGGGATTCCACAACCATATTCCAAGCTTCTTTAAAGAAATGAGATGTCACTTTATTTACGATAACATGGCAGCAATTTTAAATCAACTTAAACTAAAAACATTTTTTTCCACAGGGGGAAAAACACTTAAAATATCTAAATAGAATAAAACCACTGCTGGCTCTGTTCTCTGGCCACTCTCCCATTGTCCAGATGCACATACCTCTTCTGAAAGGCAAAATCCACACCCCAGCCCTCCAACCCCCTATCGATGAACCACTTCGACCTGGTGTAATTGATGAAATTCAACAGGAGATTAGCTAAAACAAACCTGTTTCAGACACTGGACTTTGTGATCTTTGCACACATAGAACAGTAGCAATGGTAAAGGACCCTGTTAATGGGTAACTGTGGAAATGCTTGCATTCCAACATACTGACAATGCAATGACCCACTCCCACCTATTCATCCCCGTTAGTTTCATCTTACTCTACCTGGCACAAAATGAAGGGGTGCTACAGTTGCCAATAGCAGATGACTTGGGATACCATGCTTGGCGGGCTGCTGGATCATTGTCATTGTGAAGAAACACATTAGGGCCGTGCTACAAAGGATGGCCTGGTACCAAGAGCACGGAAATGACAGGGACCGGAACGATTTTTGATGCCAACAGTTTATATTTGATCTCCAGATGCAACGCAGCTGACAGCTAATTAGTTTGACTTAGATCTACACAGATCTTCCCCTTTTCTCCCACACATGCTGTGGGCATGCTAGTGTGAAAATGTGTCTGCCTGGGGTTGCGCTTTGATTGAGAATTCTCTGGAATGAACACACTTGGAACCCCTGAGAAGTCTGGAGCCCCAGCACGTGGACCATCTGGTGAAGACAGTCTTTTTCTCTCCTGCTTGGCCCAAGAGCAGGTAATGCATTGGGAGTCTTTATTCCAGTGGCCGATTCCAGACTAACAAATCTGGAGTAAATCATGCAGCTTCGTTTTTTTCGAGTATGAGGCCACCATTAACTGCAAACCTCAGTGGTCGAGAGCTACTGGATGTGAATTCTGTGACTACTAATGAAAAAGCAATCGTGGTGCATTAGCTGGTGAGCTGTTTGGGAGGAATGAGAAAGACGTGCAAACCTACAGTTCCAGGGACAGCAAGAGCAGCAAGACCCTCCCCTCCCCTGGCCCCGGAGTATCAGAGCTACATTTATGCAGACCTACTGTGCGCTGAGCATTGTTAGAAGCACATGTAGTCTTTACAACAGGGGCTATTGTTATCCTCATTTTACAGTTGAGCAATCTGAGACATGAAATTGATTGCCCCAGATCAAGCAGCTGGTATGTGGAGAAGCTAGGTTTTGATCCCCGAAGTCCTTCTCCAGAGGCCATGCTCTCAACAACTACACCTTACGACTTCATGAGCCCGGCTTGGTCTAAGCCATCCATGGCAATCCAAACCCTATTGACTGGTCTAGGGCAAGGCAGGTGTGGCCTTCCCTCCCCAGAAGTAGGATTATATCTCACCCACTACCATGACCTCATAGTGGACTGAGTGGGACTCCCTGTCCCCTGACTTTGGGCTTGGCCATGTGACTTGCTTCAGCCAATGGCATGTTGCACCATGTGATCCAAGCTGGGGCTTGAAATGTGCTTGTGCCATTGGTGTACCCCCTTGTCCTCATGGGCCTCAGAAGGAGATTCATGGAGCCAACCCAGACTGGAGTGAAGCCCAGAGCCAGGCCCAGCTGAACCCAGACTTAATCATCAAACCCCGGCCACCCCACTGGTTGTATACATCATGCACTGATACAGCTCACCATCATGTTCTAGTCCATGATACTCTGGGAAATGTTTCTAGAATAAATTGAGCCTCCAGAGGAGAAATATTTTTGGACCTTACCCCTCTCTTCCTCCCTGGGCACTGGTAAGAGGACATTGTACCTAGTGCTAGGCACCATCTGGTGACCACAGGAAACAAACACAAACACAAAAAGCCAATACACTAAGGATGCCAAAGTAGAAAAAAGGACTGATCCTAGGTCCTTGGCGATCTTTCAAGCCACTGAACAATTGCCTACCTCCACATTATTTTTTAATTTATTTATTTTATTTATTTATTATTTTTGGCTGCATTGGGTCTTCGTTGCTGTGCGTAGGCTTTCTCTAGTTGCAGCGAGTGGGGGCTACTCTTTGCTACTCTTCGGTGCGCGGGCTTCTCATTGCAGTGGCTTCTCTTGTGGCGGAGCATGGGCTCTACACGCATGGGCTTCAATAGTTGTGACTCGCGGCCTTCAGTAGTTGTGGCTTGCAGGCTGTAGAGAGCAGGCTCAGTAGTTGTGGCACACGGGCTTAGTTGCTCCGCAGCATGTGGGATCTTCCCGGACCAGGGGTCAAACCCGTGTCCCCTGCACTGGCAGGCAGATTCTTAACCACTGCGCCACCAGGGAAGCCCTACCTCCACATTTTTTGAGACAATCAATCTTCTCCTTGTTCAAGCCAGCATTAGTTGAGATTTCTATTATTTACAGCCAAAGCCTTTCTTAACTGCTATTGACTCTCTTAAGCATGGCAAAGAAGAACTTTTACAAAAGCTATATGTTCACATCTCCCTCTTTTTTCTTTAAGTTGGTCAAACCTCTCCAAAATAGCAGGAGGGAAGTCACAAATTCTTGCTAATATCAGTCAATTGATAACTGCTGCCACTCTTCCTGGAGTGATCAGTTTAGAGTTGTCCATGTGAGAAGCAGCTTAACTAAAATCAACGCTTAAATTTTGTTTGTTGATGTAGTCAAACTTCTAGAACACTTCCTAACATATAACAGGTGCTCAGTAGAGCTTGTTAAATGAAATTTTTAATTGAGATGTTGATATTTCTCTGGATGGGCCATCACACGTGTCTCTTGGGAATCTGCTTTGTCTTCTCAAGAAGCCTCCTGGAAATCACACCAAAGTGAATTTTGTGAAGGCTGCACACTAAACAGACCTTCCAAACTCAATGGAAGTCTTCTCATGATATGATTACAAATAGAAATCATAACAGTTTATTGAAATATAATTCTCATACCATAAAATTCACTTTTTTAAAGTGCACAGTTCAGTGGGTTTTAGCATATTCACAGGATTGTGCAACCATCAACCATAATATAATTTTAGAACATTTTCATCATCCCAAAGGAAACCTCATAACCATCAACAGTCATTCACCATCACTCCCTCCCCCATCCACCCAGCCCCTGGCAACCACTAACCTACTTTCTGGCTTTATGGATTTTCCTATTCTGGACATTTAATATAAATGGAGCCATACAATATATGTGGCCTTTAGAGTCTGACTTGTGTCACTTAGCAAATATTTTCAAGATTCATCCATGTTGTAGCAGGTATCAGTACTTTATTCCTTTTTATTGCTGAATAATATTCCATTATATGGATATACCACATTTTCTTTATCCATTCATCATTTGATTGCTTCTACTTTTAGGCTATTATGAAGGATGCTGCTACAAACATTTGCTTACAAGTTTTTGTGTGGCAATATGTCTTCTTTTCTCTTAGGCACATACCCAGGTGTAGAATTTTTGGGTCAAGCTCTATGTTAACCTTTTCAGGAACTTCCAGACTGTTTCCCAAAGCAGCTGCCCCATTTTATATTCCTGCCAGTGGTTTATGGAGAGTTTCAATTTCTCCACATCCTCACCAACACTTGTTATTATCTGTTTTTCTGATTATAGCTAGCAGGTGTGAAGTGTATCTCCTTGTAGTTTTACTTTGCATTTCTCTGACGGTTAATGGTTTTGAGTATCTTTTTTGTGTGTTTATTGGCCATTTGTACAACCTCTTTAGAAAAATGTACAGACATAAATTTGATCTTATTTATATAGTCTAATTTTGCTGAAAACTTTTGTGAGGCTGCATTATGAAACCAAAATTCTTTTCTCCCTAATAATATACAAAATATTATGAAAACCTGGTTAACTCACATGTCACTGATTTAGAATGGCTGTATCCACAACAAAGGAAAAGATCATTGTTTTCTCAGCCAATAAAATCCCATCTCTTAGCACGTCTGGCAAAAAAAAAAAAAAAATCAGTCTAGTAGAGCAAAAGTGTGATCAGAATTAGTGAAATGTTTAAATGTTAAATGGCTTTTAGAATTCCCTTTTCTTCTTTTAATTACATGTAGTAACAGAAACTACTGTGTACTTTAAAATTATAATGTCCCACTTTTTAATTTATCTACTAATAAGTTTTTTCTAAGTTGCTATATGTCAAGCATTATACCAGATTTATTCCAGCTGCTGGTTCATTTAAACTTCACAAGAACACTATGAGGTGGGTAGCATGTATTAGTTAGCTATGCTGCGTAACAAATCATCCCAAAACTTAGCAGCTTAAAACAACAGCCATAACTAATTAGCTCTCATAGTTTCTGTGGCTAAGACATGGGCAGGATGGCTTGACTCTGCTACATAACATCTGGTGCCTCAGTGGGAAGACCCGAAGGCTGGGGACTGAAATAGCAAATATCACTCAAACATCTGGCAGTTGATGCTGCCTGTTGATTGAGACCTTCACACAGCTTATGCATGTTCTTCTTGATGTGGTGGCTGGATTCCTGAGAGAGAACCAGATGGAAGCCATATTGCCTCTGTGACCGAGCCTCAGAAGTCATTCAGCGTCACTTCCATCACAGTTACAAAGGTCCACCCAAGTTCAAGTAGAGGAAACACAGTCCCTTCCAATTATGGATTGCAGTATGCACTGTGATGGTTACTTTTATGTGTCGACTTGACTGGGCCACAGGGTGCCCAGATTGAACATTCTTTATGAGTGTGTCTGTGAGGGTGTTTCCAGATGAGATTAGCATTTGAATCAGTGGACTCAGTAAAGCTTATCACCCTCCCCAGTGTGGGTGGGCATCATGAAATCTACTGGGAGCCTGAATAGAACAAAAAGTGGAGGAAGGGAGGATCCATCCTCTTCCCACCGTCCTGTTGAGCTGGGACATCAGTCTTCTCCTGCCCTTGGACTGGAACTTACCCCTTTGGCTCCCCTGGTTCCCAGGCCTTCAGACTCAGACTGAATTGCACCACTGGCTTTCCTGGGTCTCCAGCTTGCAGATGGCAGATCATGGGACTTCTCAGTCTCCAAAATCATGTGAGCCAGTTTCTTATAATAAATCTATCTACATAGAGAGATTTATATAGAGATTGTATATATACACGTGTACATAAAACTACATATACATGCGTATGTGTGTGTATTGGTTCTGTTTCTCTAATACATATGCCCCAACAAAATTCATATGTTGAAGTCCTAATCCCCATACCTCAGACTGTGACCTTATTTGGAAATGGGGTCATTAGAGAGCTAATCAAGTTAAAATGAGCTCATTCAGTTGGGTCCTAATTCAGTATGAGTGGTATACTTATAAAATGGGGAAATTTGAAGACAGTTAACACACACCCAGGAGAACACCACATGAAGATGAAGGCAGAAATCAGGGTGATGCTTCTACATGCCAAGAAATGCCAAAGATTGCCAGAAAACCACTCAGAGCTAGTGAAGAGGCATGGAGGAGATTCTCCTTCACAGACCTCAGGAGGAACCAGCCTGTTCTTGGTCTCAGACACCCAGCCTCCAGAACTGTGAGGCAATAAGGGTCAGTGGTTCAAGCCAGCCAATTTGTGGTACTATCAGCCCGTATCCTCACATGCGGAATCCACAGATATGGAGGGCCAACCCTGGAACTTGAGCAATCTCCTGCAGGTACCGAGGGATGACTGTACTTTATCACAGCAGCCCTAGGAAACTAATCCACCACCTCTTGATGGAGAATCATCAACATCATATTGTAGGAAGAGCTTGCAGAATGGGGTAGTTAGGGGTGTGGCCATCTTTGGAAATTCCAACCTGCCACAGCCCATCCCCTGGCCAACAAAAATTCACCTCTCTCCCATACGCAAAATGCACTAGTCCCCTCCTGCAAACCACCAAGTCTCATCCCATTACAGCACCAGCTTAAAGTCCAGGATCTTACCATATAAATCAGGTCCAGATGGAGTTGAGACTTCTGGAGTTCAGTCAAGGAGCACAGCTCCTCTGGATCTGAAGTGTCGTCAATTAAATAAACCAGTTATCTACCCACCCCTACGGGCCACAGGCAATGGGGGAACAGGTCATTAACATCTTCTCCTTTTCGTCATCCTCATTCTTTGAAGAGCCTGAAACTATCAACTCTAACACTCCATCAAATGTCTCTCTCAAATTGTATTCTTCCCTCATTTCCTCCCTCCTTATAGAACTAGATCATCTCAGAGTTGGAAAGGGATTTAAAGCTTAAGCTGGCCCTGCACACAACCTGGACAAATCTCACTCTAGACATGATGTTGGGCTAAGAAAGTCGGACTCTGAAAACTAGATACTATATGATTCCACTTACGGGAAGCTCAAAACTGGCAAACTGATCTGAGGTGATAGAGGTCAGAATAATGGTTACCTCTGGGGGATGGTTTGACGGCGAGAGGTCATGAGGTATCCCTCTAGGCTTGACCTGGTTGTAAATATGTAAAAATTCATCTTAAGATTGTGCGTTTATGTAAGTCATACCTAGTTTTTTAACAAGAGGTTTAAATTAGTTCTGTGGTTCCCATACTTAAGGATTTCATAAACTGATCAAACTCCATACTTCCTTCCCCACCTCCCAATTAGAAGAAATAATTTTCTAAAATGACTATGGATTAATGTTATAACTAGGAAACAGCCGAATGCTTTCTTCTTGGGTTTAAAAAAGTATGACTGACTTTGAAACTATGCTCCTCAAACCCCACAAGGGAGAGCTAAACAGTTGCCATGATCACTCCAAAGGGCTCTTTAATTGTCCCTGCTTTCCTTCCCCACCCCTTTCTGCTTTCAGGCTCTGTCCCTGTGCACATGGGCCTCTAAGCAACAGGTGAGAGACAGACCCCTCCTTATTTGAGGGCTTCTATTACATTAATAAGAATGAGAAATGCCAAAGCAGGACTTTGTAAAAATTGTGGTATATTTTAGGTGTTTTACTTTTACATACATGTGGTGATCGATATCCTATGTATGGAAGACTCCATACATTGTAGAGTATACCTCTGAGATTGTCGGGTATTTTCTGCATCTTTCCCCAAGGAGTCATTTCTAGCCAAAGAAACACACACCTGCCCCTCCCAACACACACCACACATACACCACACACACACCACACACCACACACTTGCATGTACACACACAGGTTTCAGCCCGGTGAGATGTTGTCAGTATCTCCCAGTTTCTCGTGGTCCCTCCAGCCTGTTGAGCTCCCAACAGCCTGCAGGTTTCCAAACAAAAATCCGACAACCTCATCTGCAGGGACAAGACTGGATCCAAAGCTAAACTATTCATTCAAAAAGTGAACATTTTTATAGATAAGGATTTTTTGTTTGTTTGTTTTGGCTTTAATGATTTGACCATAAGTGCCGGTCCTATTGTAGCAAAAAATCCAGGAGGGACCTCTGATTCTCAGATCCCTGGGTTCTGCAAGTAGTTGTTGTTTGTCAGAAACTGGACTCTGGGGACTTCCCTGGTGGTCCAGTGGTTAAGAATCCACCTTCCAATGTAGGGGACGCAGGTTCGATCCCTGGCCGGGGAACTGAGATCCTATATGCGGCAGGGCAATTAAGCCCATGACGTGCCGCAACTAAGACCCGATACAGCCAAATAAAATAAATAAATAAATAAATATTAAAAAAAAAAAAAAGAAAGAAAGAAACTGGACTTTGAGTCTAACTGCGTTGGATTGGAGAAGCAGCCCAAGGAGAGCTCAAGGTTAAATCTGCATTAGCAGTGAGCTTCTGAAGAGAGCTTGCCAACAGAGCAAGGAGCAGTGCTGCAGCATGCAGGCCCCAGGAAAGGCCTGGGGAAGGGTGGCTTCAAAGCTCCTGGGTTTCCTATCTCTTCAAAACTTCAGATTGGCAGAAAGAGGAAGTCTCCACTGGTCCTAAAAAAAAAAAAAAAAAAAAAGCCAGACTTTTGGGGGCAGGGAGCAAGTCACACAGAAATCCTACCTCCCTTGGAGATTTCTGAATGTTCAATTTGGCATTATCTTGATTTGGAAGTGAGAAAAGTACAGGAAATATCCATGAGGACAGTACGTATTCATTTCATTATTACTATTATAACTCACATAGTACCTACTATAAACCAGACATGTCTAAGCATATTACACTCATTCAATCCTCCCAGCAACCCTCAGAGGTAGGCATTATTAACAAGTTTTAGAGCTGGGGAAACTGAAGCACAGAGTAGGTGGTTGATGTTATGGACTGAATTGTGTCCCCCCAAATTCATATGCTGAAGCCCTAACCCCCAATTTGACTAGACTTGGCGATGGAGCCTTTAAGGAGGTCCTTAAGGTTAAATGAGGTCATAAGGGTGGGGCCCTAATCCAATACAACTTGTGTTTTTATAAGAAGAGGCAGAGACACCAGGAATACACATGCATAGAGAAAATGCCATTAGGACAGCAAGAAGGTGGCTGTCTGCAAGCCAAGGAGAGAGCCCTCACCAGAAACCAACCCTGCCAGCACCTTGAGCCTGGACTTCCAGCCTCCAGCACTGTGAACAAATAAATTTCTGTAGTTTAAGCCACCTAGTCTGTAGTATTCTGTTGTGGAAGCCCTAGTGAACAGTGCAAGTGACTTGCCCAAGATCGTTTGCCTGGTAAATGGAAGAACTGAGATTTGAATCCAGACTGTATTGACACCTGAGTCCATGCTTTTCATGGCTATTGTACAGTGTCTATTGCCCTGAGAAAGGAGAGTTCCATTGGAGAATATGACGGTGACCACAGGAACTGCAAGCATTTACTCTGCACCAGCCCACCTCGCTAAGTGCTTTGCATGGATTATCCATTTAATACCAACAACAACCCTGTGAGGTTATTGCTATTAACCACCACCCCCCATTACACTAAGGCCTTAGGAGGAATCCAGTGGGGGCAAACTCACTCCAGAGCCAGCTGTGAACACTATGCTATACCACAATTAATTATAACTATTAGAGATCATTTTGTTAGGGTCAGCTTCACCACCTGGCCAAAAACTATTCAACTGGGTTTCCCAAGTATGAGAACACAGTCGAGCCAAGTGAGAATTATGAGCCAGTGAGGAAGGTGTGCCCACTGAGATAGCACAGTGTTGAAGACAAAGGGCCAGTGGAGAGGCAGCTCTGCCCTGATGGGCAGGAGAGGGTAGGAAGGAGCACTGTCAGAGGGGCATACCCATCCGGGACTGCTGCAGCAGGGCCACAGGACCACTGTTTGCTCCTTCTCTCTTTGAATAAGCAATGGCTAATGGGGACTCAGCAGCAGTCAGGTTGGGGTCAAAGAGGGGTTGCTCACATTGCCTCTGTCTCCAGCCACACCCTCTACATCCCCCCAAGTAGGCCTCGCTTCCTTTTTTAGGCACTCAATTTCATCAGTCCCATGGATGGGTTAGGAAGGGCTGACATAAATCATCTCCATTCTGCTGGCACAGCATTTTCCAAAGGGCAAGATGTGTCTCGCAGGTGGGCACCCCTGAGACAGGTAGACCCTTTTCAAATCTTTCTCAACCTTGTGACTATGTCAAGGAAAAGGCTTGGTGCTAATATGCCTTTCATAATGCCTCTCATATTTGCTCATACTTGAATAAAGAGAGACCAGACTTCACACCCAGAGCCTTCCATGGGCAGAAGTGTCTGCTTGGTACATCCAAATTACACATACAGGGTCCCACATCTTACTGTTGCCCTGTTCACTTTTTAATTCTTTTACTTTCTATGTTGCCTTTTGGAAGGTTTCTGTTGTTGTGTCTCCAAGTTTACTACTTTCTTTCATGATGTCTAATCTGCGATTAAGCCCATACAGTATACTTTTCATCTCAGACATGTACTTTTCATGTTGAGAAGTTTGATGTAGGTCTTTTTTTTTATATCTTCCTGTCTCTTCTTGAACATGTGGAGTACAGCTATAGTAACTGTTTGACTTGTCCTTTTTTTTTTTTTTTTTTTTGGTGGCCATACTGCACAGCTTGTGGGATCTTAGTTCCCCAACCAGGGATTTAACGCAGGCCCTCGGCAGAGAGTGCAGAGTCCTAACCGCTTGACTGCCAGGGAATTCCCTGATTTTTCTCTTAATTCAAACATCTATGTCAGTTCCCGGTAAGTTTAGATTGATTTTTCTTCTCATTATGAGTCCTACTTTCCTGTTTCTCTGTTAGATGCTGGACATTGTGAACTTGATGTTTTTGGGTACTGGATATTTCTGTCTTTTTTTACAATGATTCTTAATCTTTGTTTTAGGCTGTAGTTAAATTATTCAGAAACAGTTTCTTTCAGGTCTTAACTTTTAAGATTTTTAGGCAAGACCCAAGCAGTGTTTAGTCTAGGACTAATTATTCTCCACTACTGAGGCAAAACCTCACTATACTACTCCATGAATTACGAAGTTTTCCAGTTCAGCTGGTGGAAAACACTATTCCTGGCCACACGTGAGGGCCAGGTGCTATTCTCCCCTCAGCCTCGAGTCGTTTCCTCACACACGTATTCTGCCTGATACTTGAAGAGGCCTCTGCGGACTTTCAGAGTTCTGTGTGCAGCTCCCACCTCTCCAACACTCTGTACTGTAAGATCTTGCCACTGTGGTGTCCCCAGACCTTCAGCTCTATCTCCTCAACGAAGGGCGCCCCTGGGCTCTGCCTGGGTTCTTCCGCCATGCGCCACAGGCTGGAAGTTCGCTAAAGACAGTAAGCTGAAGTGATCATAGGGCTACACCTGTTTGTTTCCTCTCTTAGGAACCATTGGCCTTCCTTGATTTCCATTACCTTGAAAACTGCTGTTTTTTAACATTTCAAGTGGCAAGGTAAATCCACCCCGTCACTCCATCTTGGCTGGAAGTAAGTCTTAACTTTTTTTTTTTTCCTGAAGTATAGTTGATTTACAATGTTGTGCCAGTCTCTGCTGTACAGCAAAGTGACTCAGTTATACTCCTGTTAATTCTTTCATTAGATTTTATCATTTTCTTCACGTAGGTCCTATGACTCCTCATTTGTCTCAGTAGATTCTCCTATGACTTCTCATTAAATTTGTGTCTCAGTAGATTCTTATTTTTATTGCTACTGTAACTATTTCCTCCCATCTCCATTTCTATGTATTTATTTCTACAGTGGAGAAAAAAACTATTGATTTTTGTATATGTAACATTTGTCCTGAAATTGAAATATGCATTGGTCATAAATTTATTCAGCAGCGAGGAACAGGAAGATGAGAGGCAGGCATCCAGTGCCGGTGCAGCTGCTCAGCAATGCCAAAAGGAATGCAAGCTCTTCTCCACTCTCCTCAGCACATTGACTTTATCCTCATGCTTGTTACTTCATGGCATAGACGGCTGCTAAAACTCCAGGCCTCACATATGTGATCCAAGCTGGAAGGAAGGGGGAGGGAGTGGCAACTCCCTTACCAGGAAAGCAAAAGATTTCTCAGAATAATTAGATTGTGTCTTATTAGCCAGAACTATAACATTTGACCACCTGTAACAGCAAGTTGGTCTGGGGAAACAAATGTTTAGCTGGAAAATCTACCACAAATTCACCCAAAAAATCAGGGTTTGGATGGTTATGAAGAAAAGAGAATTGATATTGGACAGGTAACTAACACGTCTACAAGCCACTCTTGCATTGTTAGAATAAACCCTGCTGTCTCATAGTGAATTATTCTTTTAAATACCTTGCCAGATTCTATTTGACAATGTTTCTTGACGCGATTTTGTTTAAGGCTATTGCAATACTCAGGACTAAAGACCTGAACTAAAGTTGTGGAAATGGGAAAAGAAACATATCTATTATCAGAGGCAGCATCAAAGCCCTATGATCAGACCTGATTAACTGCACATAGATTAAATGCTAGAAGAAACAAAATAAGAGCAGAAATAGAAAGTACTACATAAATTTTAAAAGGGAACAATTACCAGTGGTATTAAATGTTCATTAAACACTAAAGCTGAAATATTTGTGAAATTTTCTCTGAATTTCAGATTTTTCTTAATTTGGAATGTCCTAATTAGGTACTTAGTATTGTTACCATCACATAGAAAAAAATTATACCAATCTCTCACTCCTGACTTTTATTAAACTATTATTGCGATAATAGTACTGTGGCCTTTTTTAAGTTTTTATCTTTCAGATACATACTGAAATATTTATAGACGAAATTATATATTTAGTATTTGCTTCAAAATAACACAGGAGTTATACAGGGAAAAGTGGATAGAAATAAAGACAGAACAAAGATTGGCATTAAGTTGATAATTATTGAAGATGGGCATTGGGTATACGGGACTCATTGTACTATTCTGTCTTCTTTTGAATATGTTTGGAATTTCCTATAATAGAAAAATTTTTAATGTTTGTGGAATGGAAGCATGTATGTGTATATTTGTGTATATATAAATGTACAAATACAAATATTTGTTTTAAATGATAAATTATTTAGTAGGGATTCTATTCCACAAGACATTTCCTTTTTTAAAAGGGAACTGTGCATAGTCAGTATTCATGGGAGGACAGTTCTGCTACTTCCTGAACTTGGTCCTAAGCAGCCTGGGTAGAGCCTATACCCACCCTCCAGCAGCCACTGCTCCCTTCCTCATCACCGTCCTTAGCTTCGGAGTCTACAACCCCAAATAGTTCCTGAGTCCAGCTCTAGATTTTGTCAAATTCATAAAAACATTCAAAGTAACAATGACTGCATTTACGTATGCTGCCAGCATTCTTAAAGCCAAAATGCTTCAAAGATTCAACAGTCATACACATTTAAAATACATAGAAAAATAATAGAATTTATACAAAGTAGATTTTTACAAAACAAGTACATTACAAGAAATACATCTTATATCCAAGCACAAAAATGTGGAAATATACATGGAAGTAGAAGTTTAAGAAAAAACATTTATTTTTAAATGCTGAGTGGGAAGGCATAGACCGAGTTCTGGTTTACTGGTGTAACTCTGAAGAGAACTTCAATTTGCTAGTAGAAATTTTCACTCCATTCTCAAGCTTCTAAACAGTTCCTGAAGGGATTAGACAGCTGTTCCTCTTTCCAAATTCTGTTTAATTTCAGCTGTATATTTCCCATAGAATCTTTCTGCCTTCTTGTTGAATTTGGCATTCCTTTCATTAATGTAGTCAATATCTGCATCATCATTATAGGGACGTCTCCGACTATATTTGTCTCGTTTTTCAATTCTGGGAGAAGAAAATAATTTATAAAATTCAAAACTGCCTTCTTTATTGATCTTAATAAAACATGGCCAAATAGAATAGAATCAGTACACTTAAGACTAGCACTTTGGGAAGGGGTGGGAGGAAGGCCAGTTTCATCAAGATGAAGTTGAAACTGCCAATTAACAGCACAACCCTGGGTATGAACCATGAAATTTAGTAAATACAAACGCATCTTTAGAATGTTTCTAGAAGAGCAATGCTACTCTGCTAGGAACTGGACACATGAAGTATCACTTAACAGAAAATAAATACAACAGTAATTATATTAATACTAACCACAACTAATATGAACAGAGTACACAGTATACACTAGACACTATTCTTAATACTTAAGTATATTAGCTCCTATAATATAAATTCATTTTGCTCTGACTGATCAGCATTAGGAAACACATTCCTATCAGTATTAAGAAACACAAATATACAAAGATAGATTCACTAGAACATTTGTACTTCTTCAAATCAAAGAGTGGAATGGTTGTTAAAGTAAAAACAAGAATAATTTCTTAAGGAATAATTTTCTTTATAATTTTCAATTATAACAATTCCATCAATATTTTGCATCTTCATTCCAAATCATAGGGACTCAACCCATCCTTACTGTCTGTCCCCAAAACCACTAGAGATGCTAGGTCAGAAATTAGGAAGTATAATATCTGTCTTCTCAATTCATTCTAAGCATATTATGTCCATTTTGTCATTAAACGTTTAAAATTTCAGGCTGCTACACGGAGTACTCACTGTTTTTCCAGGTCTACGACCATCCTATCAATTTCCTCTGTGGAAGGCACATGTGTCCCATGAAGAAGACTGTTGGATGTTGGGTAAAACTCTTCCTCACTGGAAAGATGGCAACAGGGACTTGGAGTAACACTGCAAGTGCTCCACATTTTCAAACTAAACTACCATTCACGATGAGAGATAAAATACATACATATCTTTATACTATGGGATCCTACCTTACCTTTTTAAAAAAAACAACACAGAATTAGAAGGGACAGAAGTAAGCAATCACTTACGCCAACACCTTCATTCTACAGATGAAAGAGCCCAGGGCCAGAGGTTAAAGGACTTGCTTCTAGGCTCAGGATATTTCTCTTTCCACTACAGCAGGCCAACAAACTGCAGCATGTTTCTATAAACAGTTTTACTGGGACACAGTCCATTTGTTTATATCTCCTCTACAGGCTGCTGCTTTCACATCACAAGGACAGTGTGGAGTAGCTATGACAGAGAACACATAGCCCACAAAGCCTAAAATATTTACTATCTGGTCCTTTACAGCAGAAGTTCACCAATCCTGGCACTGAAGCATTCTGCGTCCCAAAATATCTGAATAACTATGATAATCTGGGTATTAAACTCTCAACACCCAGTCATAGTATGCCCAGCTAGAAAGATAACCAGGTGGTTAGCTTAACTGCTGTGGATGAGCAATAAATAGTGTCATCACAACCAGAAAGTATTCTTAAACAGCTGTGGATAACCCATACCCAAGCACTGCAGTCTGTTTGTATTTATGTATGTACGTTTATATACATGCACAAGCACATCATCACTTCAGAAGGGCTTCCCTGGTGGCGCAGTGGTTAAGAATCCGCCTGCCAAGGCAGGGGACATGGGTTTGAGCCCTGGTCCGGGAAGATCCCACATGCCGTGGAGCAACTAAGCCTGTGCGCCATAACTACTGAGCCTGTGCTCTAGAGCCCACAAGCCACAACTACTGAGCCCACGTGCTGCAACTACTGAAGCCTGCGCACCTAGAGCCCATGCCCCGCAACAAGAGAAGCCACCGCAATGAGAAGCCTGCACACCACAACAAGGTGTAGCCCCCGCTCGCCGCAACTAGAGAAAGCCTGCGCACAGCAACAAAGACCCAACGCAGCCAAAAATAATAAAATAAATAAATAAATTTATAAATAAATAAAGTGTAATGTTTAAACAAAAAATCACTTCAGGATGAAAAAGGACTGGCATTAGTCCTGTCAACTTACTGCTTTTCTCTCAGTCTCTCATATGTTTCCATGTCCGGTTTGATCTGTTTGGTCAGCCGATGGTACTGGCGAAGCTGGGCAGCAGCATAATCTAAAAATAAAATGAGAATCGGAAATGATATATTTCCTTGTTTGGTCATTACTATTCAGAGAAAAATCAAAATTATTATTAGCAATATACGCACTAATCTAAGCAGAGCCTCTATCCCGAAGATGCTGATAATATAGGCTTTAATTTTAGCACAATGAGGAAAGAGATCCAGCTGCCTCAAGCACAGCCTTTTTTACTTCTACCCTATGAGATATGTCTGTATTTTTCTTGGGAATAAGCCTCTTGGAGAATATTCCACGAAGGGGTATATCCTTTCTTAAAACCAGAAACACTGAAGGCAACGCTTACCTCACAGGCTCATTCAATAAAGTAAAGGTGAGTTTTACCTGAAAATCCCAGGTCAGGATTTTTCCTCCTCTTTTTCCTCTCCCATCTTTCTGCATCTTCTGCACTGATCTCTAGCAACTTCACTTTCTCGTAGTCTTCCCCTCTTGCTGCACATTCCTGAAAAAGAAAGGAAAAAAGCTAATGCCTGCCCAAATGATTCAAGCAATTATTTGACCTATTTTAAATAAATAATGATTAATATTTGAAGGAAATTTGATAATCTACTATGGTATATAAGAAGTGAGTACATCAATCTAAAAAATAATACTTATTCAACATTTATCAGGTGTCAGACCCTTTTTTAAATGTTTTACATGCATTGACTCATTTAATTCATAATTAACTCAAATAATTATTACAGGTCCCATTTTACAGATGAGAAAACATAGGCACAGAGAGGTTAAATTACTCACCCAAAGCTTGGTAGCTGGTAAAAAGCATTTTTTACTGCCTTAATACTCTAGAAAGATTGAATAAACCACTTATGAAAATAGCGGAGTAGTTCCTAACCTTTTTCTTTTCTTCTTCTTGTAGTTCCCATTCCAAACGAGCTTTTTTGGCTTCCCAATTTGCAGGTAACTTAAGTCTTTTATCTTCTTCAACAACTTCCTGGTGATTTAATTTACGAGCTTCATTCTAAAACCATAAACGCAAAAAGGCTATCGGCTGAAACATGAAAATAAATCCAAACAAATATTTCCCTCTTTGAGGAAGGTCAAGACACGTTAACAAGGGGACTCCATTTTACCCTAAAAGCAAGAGAACCATCAAAGGATTTTAAGCAAGGAAACGGCCTAATTAGAGCTGCATTTGTATACAGTCAAGAAATGTGTTGAGCTGCACTAGTTTGCTGTGCCAAAGGCCTGGGCGTTAATGTCTCTCATTATGAGAAAGATATTCTACTTTCAATTCTCTTTTAATCCTGACTGATGCAAAGAAGAAGCCTCAATTTGGGGCTGGGGGCTTTAATACCTATCATAATATCTCTAACCTTTCCCAAGTCCCCCCTCCTCTTTAGATATTTTAGCAGTTTACATCATGTCAAATGAAAGGCATTTTCCATTTAAATTACTGTATGTAGAGTCTGTTTTAAAATAACTGCATAAAACAAAATGAGTATACCATCTTAGGGACAACTTAAGTTAGATGTTTCTTGGGTTACAGGCTGGTGGCCGTTAGTCCAGGAAGACATGTCTCTTAATCCAACCCCATGTTCTTTACACAGTCCCTCCAAGTAAATATGTAAGTGTGCTGAATTCTTTATTAAATTTTTCTGGGTAAAGAGAAAAACCCAGAACATTCGTCTCAACAACCATCCCTCACATACTCTTGGCTCTGACAATGCCCTCCAGTTGAAGACACCAAGAACACATGTGTAGTCAAACAAAGTTGTGTGTATTGCATTGAAGGAAACAGCAAACCATGGGGAACTGGAGGCATTTCAGTGAGAGGGTGTTAGGAGGAGCCGCTGACAGGATTTGAGTTTGTATCAGGTGACTGGAGGGAAAGGTTCAAGGAAGCATGGTTGTGCCTGGATTAGGCACTGTCAGAAAGCCAGGGCATTCTATGACTGGGTATCTTCAGTTTTTATACAGGAAGCAGAACTAATGGAGTGAGGCTAGTGCTGTATTTGTCACTGGTGTTTGCAGAAGTGGGTGCTGTGTGGTCATTTCTGTGGTTTGAACAGTTTTGTTTTCGTCACACTGTGACAGTCAGAGTGATGTTGGAGTTTTGTGAAACCATGGCCAAGCTACCAGTCAGGCCCCTTTGAGGTGAAACAGTCAAGAGCTGCTTTTTTGTTTCTCAGCTCCAACTGCAGCCAGTTGTTTGCTGGACTCTTATCCTTGACGTGAATTCTCTTCGTCTGCATTTGTTCCCTCTGCTTAGATATTTCTTCCTCAAACTTCTTTATTTTTCTGGTAACATCTTACTCATCTTTATAGCAGTACTTTAGGTATCACCTCTTATACGAGGCACTCCCTGGGAGCCCCTAAACTACACCAATCTCTGCACTCCCAAGGCACTTTGTTCCTCACTCAAGCATGGCATTTATCACAATATAATTTCTATCTAGAACGTCTCCTCTACTTAAGAGCAGAGGACTTATCTTACTCATCTAGTTCCCCACCTACTAGCTGAACCACTGACCCTATAGACTTCCCGAGATTTGCTAATTATTTTTGAATGAAGAGGCAACCAGTTTTCTTACTGGACAAGTTTCTTCCAGTCTCTAGCTCCACATATTTCCCTACGTAAAATGAAGAGTTTACTAGAATCATACAGGACGGAGGCGGTTAGTAACAGAGACCCCCAAACTAGCCCAACTAAGTTAAAACAGATGGGGGTGAAAGAAAGCTTGGTGAAAGCATGTCCCTTTCCAAAAGTGACTACAATGTCTTGCCAGGTTGAGAAGCATCGGGACTAAACTTTCATCAAGCTCTGCGAGTCTGTCACACGCGCTGGTGCGGCTTCCTCGTCGCTCCACAAACGCGCACGGGCCTGGCCACGTGACAGGTCTCAGCTGGCCTCCGGGGCGACTCACCCGCTTCAGGTGCAGCTCCCGGAATTTGCGCAGTCTCTGTTCGCGCTTCTGGGCGGCCAGCTCCTCGGCCGCCGCAGGGGGCTGCTGTTCCTCCGCGCCGTCTACCGGCACCTGTGGCGGAGGACAGGCTGGAGTTGGGGCCGGTTAGGCTTCTCCCCGGAGAGCCCAGGCGGATTACCCGCGGGTCCCGACAGCCCAGGCCGGGCCCTCACCGCCGACCCAGGCCCCAAAGTATCTGCGCCTTCCTGGCCCGGCACACAAGCACCCCCTCCACCTCTCGCCCTTGCCGTCCCTCAGAGCCCTCCCCAACTAAAACCCCTGGAAAGAGCCGGCAGCACTCACCTTCTCTGCTACAGTCGCAGCCGCCATCACAACCTTTCCTCGCCCACTTCCGGCAACAACCCAGAGCACTTCCGCCGGCCTTCGGACTGCAGCGTCAATACAGATTAATAGCCTCCTATAAGCCCCGCCACTTCCTGTCAGCCTCAGGAATTTAGGACCAATCCCTGCCCCTTTTGGCAGTGAAACGTTTTCAATTGGGCAGGGCCTTGCGCAGCCGCAAAAGGCCGCAGAGGCGGGGGCCGGAAGGGTGGAGGCTGAGAGAGAAGCGCTGGGGGTTTCGGTAGAGGGTGGCTAGGTAGGAATGGTGGAGCTGGGAGCCTCGTGGAAAGTCACCTCAACTGTGTGCTGCACCCTTCAGCGAAAAGTGCTTTCCATTCAGCGCTTAACCTGTGTCACCTCCTCCGAGGCAGGTCTCCCCTGACTGCGTTGTATCGCGTAGGCCCTTAGTACTGTCATATGTTACCATTTTCTTTCTCTTTAATATATGTAAGGGGTTTTTCTCGTCTGTTCGTTTTCTTTTTCCCCAACGACGTTGTAAACTGCAGAGAGCAGGACCCGTCCCATCCTGTTCGTTCTTCCGTGCTCAGCGGTGAAACTGCGCCAGAATTAATAATAGTGCTAAAGTTATTAATATAATTCAGTTAAGGTGCTGGATACAAGAGAAATACATGAAAATAATTTTTTTATTCACTAAAACCATTAATTAGATGTGGAAATGAAAAAGTAATCCCCCAAATGAAAAGATACCTGGGTATAAGATTTAAACGGTAATGTGAATACGAAATAAAGTACAAAGAAATTAAATTTCAGTAAGTGATGATTTTCTGGTTGGAAGACGATAGAAAAATGTAATATCACAAATGAGTATCTCGAATGAGTATAAATGTAATATTATTCCATCAATCTCAGTGGGTTGTTTTTGTTTTTTTGGAACTGTAAAATATTGTGACAAAAATCTAAAAGTTCAGTGAAACTATCGGTGAGCCTGTGAAGTGTTACCAGCTAGGGTTCTTGGACTCTTTAATCAATAGAAATTGATGAGGCCAGATGAGGAATTCAAGCAAGGTTTGAATTGGGACTCTTGCTGTAGCAGGAGGGAGTGAAAACAAGTAACAGGTGCCCTTGTTAGCTCCCTGAGGGAGTGGTGGAGAAGGGGCACGCTAGCTGGTCCTTTTAAATGGTAGGGGCGGATCCATAGGTTGGGCCAGAGGGTTGGCTTAGGTGGTCTGCCCACCTGTTTGGTGGTGCTGTGTTCAGGGATCATGCTGCAGTAGACTGCTTTTGTTCCTGACATCTCAGAAGTGGCAGTTGGGTTTTGGGCCTTTTTGTATTGTGTGGTTCGTAATTTGCCCCAGCTGCTCATGTACCCAGTTATTTTTAGTCCCTTATTGTTTCCTTGTGGTCCCAGGTCCCAGCCTGTCTCAGTAGGACTGAAAATTGGTACAACCCTTAGGGAGAGCAATTTGGCAATATCTATAAAAATTACAAAGGCATCTGATCTTTGACCCAGCTATCTGGGAATTTATCCTACAAGTACAATTGCACAGGCATAAACTGACTTATGTACAAGGTTGTTCATTTCAGTTTTTTGTAAAAGCAAAAAATTGGAAACAACTCAAACGTCTGTCAGTAGAAGACTGGTTAAATACATTATGGTACATTCGGGGGAAGCTGTAAAAAGGAATGGGGCAGGGAATTCTCTGGCGGTCTAGTGGTTAGGACACTGTGCTTCCAATGCAGGGGGCATGGGTTCAATCCCTGGTCGGGCTTCTAAGATCCCACAAGCCACGCGGCACAGCCCAAATAAATAAATAAATAAGGAATGGGGCAGCTCTCTGTATACTAATTTGGAAAGTTCTCCAAAGTATACTAAATGAAAAATGCAAGGTACAGAACTGTATATGGTTATAGTATGCTATATTTAAGAGGCAATGGGCAGGGTTAGGGTTACTAAGAACATATTTTTGCTTTGCAAGAAGCTAATATAAGTGACAATCTGGGGGATTTACTATATATATACATATATACGTCGAATCATATTAATATATTTCCAATTCCAAAATTTAAAATTTTTTACAGAAACAGCCAAGAGTAGTTTTGGAAAAAAAAACTGAGAAGGAACTTATCTTACTAGGAATTAAAACTTAATAAGAGACTTCAGTAAAAACATTGGCACAGAAAATGACACATAATCGGAACAGAATAAGGTCATGGGTTCAGTCCCCATATGGGCCACCAAAAAAAAAAAAAAGGAACAGAATAGAAAGTTCACAAGTGGATTTAGTGGGAAAGTGATGCTTTCTAGAATAGAAGAGAATAAATGGTCAGGATATCTATTCCCTGACTGGATTATGGGTTGGCTGCATTTCTTTAGTCACATCTTCTGTCTGAAGACTTTCTCCTATCCTATCCTTCCTTCTTATTAGGATTAGGGATAGCAATAGCTCCCTCTTGTCGCTAGCCCTGGAATGCTTCACTCTTTTGTTGGTTTCTCTTAACCCAGTCTACAATTCTGTAAACAGTCCCTTTATTAAACTCTCCTTAATTACTTGGTTTGAGTATGTAGGGCTTTGACGGATAAAATATTTTTACAAATCGTGTAATTCTGGTTAAGTGATCATACTGAAAATAACTGACATTTCTGTATTCCTAAAGAATAAAAATACGTGTTACGACTGCTCTGTCAAATCATAATGTAGAAAAAATATAAGCTTATGACTGCTAGATTTGCTGCTTTCATAGTTGTTAAGAAACTTGTCTCATTTAAATTAACTGCACTAAACAGTCAGTTCCACGCTTATTTAATTATTTATGTAGGCGCCACAAAGAAGAAGTATGAAAAGCTGTAACAGGGGAAACTGACCCTTAAGGTGGTGAAGGTTAGGGCCCCCTGAAGAAAAACATTTAAAGACATCTTAGGAGGAGGACACACCTAATCCCAACTGGTATATTGGTCATTTGCCATGGGCCAGGCACAAGTCACAAATATTGTCGAATTTGTCCTCAAACTACTCTGTAACATGGGTATTGTATTATTATTTATTTTTCATAGATGATGAACCAAAGAATAGACGAGTTAAATAGAGAACGGTTATACAGTTCATTACTGAATGAATGGACAGATATACGAAGAATGGTGTCCTATGCAGAATTCTGAGAAGAAAGTCAAAATCTCACATTAACCCAAGAACTCTTTCTGCATCTCGGAGATGCTTGAGGAAGAGATCCCGAGTACCCTCAGTCAATTTGTTCCTTCCTTTCTTCATTCAAACAGTTCGGGGCACAGGGAATCCGCTGTGAACAAGACAGAAATATATCCTGTTCTCTTGGAGCTTCCGTTGTACCGGGCGTTGTACCGCCACGCAAAGATTAAGATAGGATGCTGTGATGGTGACTGTAGGCCTACTTTGGTCACTTGATGGGCACAATCTGTGCTCTGGGTTGCTTTCTCACACTTTTGGTGGCGTTTTCTTCCTTTTACCCCTCTTCCTCAGACGATTCCGCCGCGCTGCCCTCGTGTCTCCACTCAGTGCGCCTGGGCCCAAGCCTGGCCCAATCGGATACAGCCCAAGGGATTGGTTCCTCAGCTGGGTAAGCAGAAAGGGGCGGGGCTTTGTCCCGAAACCTGTGGCTGCTGGCTGACGGAAGTGAGCTGGAGACTCGGAAAAGTTGTCGCAGGAAGTCTGGGGAAAAAGCGCTACCGGGTGATGGCGGCAAAGGCTAAGGCAGAGGAGGTGGGTGGGGCTGGTCTTGCCCAACGGTTGGGAGTGTAGGCTAGACGACGGCGGCTAGACGAAGAGGTAGTGCCAGGGAGGCAGAGACGGGGGAGCAGACACTGTGGGGTCGGGGTCGGCGGTGAGGGCGCCCGGCCTGTCGGGAACCGCGGGGAATCACCTGGGCCGTCCGGGAAGAAGCCGAACCGGCCCCGCCTCCAGCCTGTCCTCCGCCGCAGGTGCCGGTGGACGGCGCAGAGGAGCAGCAGCCCCCTGCGGCGGCCGAGGAGCTGGCCGCCCAGAAGCGCGAACTGAGACTGCGCAAATTCCGGGGGCTGCACCTGAAGCGGGTGAGTCGCCCCAGAGGCCAGCTGAGACCTGTCACGTGGCCAGGCCCGTGCGCGTTTGTGGAGCGACGAGGAAGCCGCACCAGCGCGTGTGACAGACCTGCAGAGCTAGATGAAAGTTCGGTCCCGGTGGTTCTCAACCTGGAATCACACTGAAGTCACTTTGAGACCTTTTAAAAGCTAGATATGCTTAGGCCTCACTTCCAGGGTGTCTGATTTGATCAGTTTCTAAACACAGACATTGGTATTTTTTTAAGCATCCTCTCCCTGCACCCTCCTCTCAGCTCAAGTGATTCTGTCAAACCTTTCTTTTCATGGAGCGGGATACCGTGGACCAGAAATGGAAAGTAACTTGTCTGTTACGCAAGTTGGCGTCATTCATCCAAAAACAGCCCCTCGCCTAATGGCCTCTAGTGTGCTATAGCCAACTATCAACAGATGGTGTGGATACAGCGGTAAATATGGTAAGGCTTCTGCCCAGTTATGGAGGCAGATCCGTAACAAATAATTACTTCACGACTTGGTAAGTGGTATGTTAGAGGGAGGAACAAACTGCCTCAGAAGTGCAGAGAAGAAGACTGACAACTAGAGACTAAGGTGACAACTACGCTGCTTGAAAAATGGGTAGGATATTATTAGACAAGTAAAGGAGTTGGGGGAAGTGGTATAGAGCAGTAGGAACAAGAGCAAAGGAAAAGTCCTCATTAGGATAGGAGGTCAGCAGGCAGCTGGAGACAAGAGGTATGTGTGAGGATGGTAGTTATCTCTATTTGCGCAGAAAAACGCAATCTAAAAACTAGTGGGACATACTTAATTCACTTGAAATACTGTAAAAAAAAAAAATAGGAGGCCGGATGATGTGTGAAGAAGCAATGATATAATTCAAACATCCCCCTTTTGCAGTTTTTAATGAGTCACTGGATCACAGTCAGTGGCTGTGAACACCACAAAAAGGATAAAATCAGAGATTATGTGTCTCCTGATAGAAGTATGTAGCACCAGTTTCATATAAGTAGACTTGCTAAAAATAAATCTAACCTGAATTGGGGACTTCCCTGGTGGTCCAGTGGTAAAGAATCTGCCTTAAAATGCAGGAGACGCGGGTTCAATCCCTGGTCGGGGAACTAAGATCCTACATGCCCCAGGGCAACTAAGCCCACACGCCACAACTACTGAACTTGCACACCTCAACTAGAGCCCGTGTGCCGCAAACTACAGAGCCCACGCGCTCTGGAACCCACATGCCACTAGAGAAGAGAAAACCCGCACGCCACAACTAGAGAGAAGCCCGCGCACCACAACGAAAGATCCTGCATGCCTCAACGAAGATCCCGCGTGCCGCTACTAAGACCCGACACAGCCAAAAATAAAATTAAATAAATATAAATAAATCTTTAAAAAAAATAAATCTAACCTGAATTGGATGAAGCCACTAGATCTATTGACCGATTTACAGGAAATACAGGGGTCAAAAAATATGTTATAGGACATTATAGGGAGGCAACTAGCAGATGCCACTTTGGGAAACAATAGGACAGTCAACACAGTCATTTTCACACTCCTCAAAAAAGTAATGGATAAAAAAGATGGAAAAGGAAACTATACATTGAATAAACCTTAAGAGGTGTACATACATATTGACTAATCGCAGCATGTGGGACTTGTCTGAATTCCAATTCAAACAGATTGTAAAAATAATAATGAACACTTATGAGACCATCAGGAAAATGTGAACACTGACAAGATATTTGATAATAAGGAATTATTTGGGGAGTGTGCTGATGGTATTGTGGTTAAAGAGATATTACAATATTATAGGTAGAAAAGAAAACCAGCTAGAAATCAGGAAATTTGGGTTCTTGGCCTAACTCTGCCACTAACTCTGTCACCTAAAACTTTCTGAACTTCATAGATAATAGGAAAATTAGATTGTAGTCCTTCTCATACCACCTTCATGGTTTATACTGTAAGTGTGACCATCTGTCCACTTGCTCAGTGTTTTTATTTTTTTAATAAATATTTATTTTATTTTTGGCTGCATTGGGTAATCATTGCTGCACGTGGGCTTTCTCTAGTGGTGAGCGGGGGCTACTCTTTGTTGCGGCGTGCAGGCTTCTCATTGCAGTGGCTTCTGTTGTGGAGCATGGGCTCTAGCCACGTGGACTTCAGTAGTTGTGCACGCAGGCTCAGTAGATGTGGCTCGCAGGCTCAGTAGCTGTGGCTCGAAGGCTCTATAGAGCGCAGGCTCAGTAGTTGTGGCACACAGGCTTTGTTGCTCCGAGGCATGTGGGATCTTCCCGGACCAGGGCTCGATCCGTGTCTCCTGCGTTGGCGGGCGGATTCTTAACCAATGTGCTACCAGGGAATGCCCCCTCTGTTTGTTTTTAAAGGGAGACTAAATGAGGCGTTAAGATAGGTGTTTTTAGACGTGTTAAAACTGAAACTTTGTCTTCAACCCAATCTGAAAAAAGGAATGAGAAATGGAATCACTTTCTCAGTATGTGACTGTGTCATTCAGTAGTATCTAAAATCATCTCAAGTACCTCTGTACAGTGGAACTCATACTTTGGGAAATGCTGTTTCAATCCAATCCTAAGCGACTTGCTTACATCACACAGCTAGGGAGTAGTCAAATCAGTATATTTCTCAGGCCTTCTTACTCCCAAACTATTGCTCTTTCCATCTTTACCACATGGTTCCTTGAAGGCAGTAAAATAATACTTAAAGGTATAGATATTGGTGTTTACTCTCTTCCCCCTACATGAAATCTCTTCAGTACAAACACACTCTCACACAAACTTCTCCAGTGGCTCCCTTCCTTTCAGGATAAAATCCATAAGTCCATTTTGGATGGCCTACCGTACAAGATAGGTAACATTTATTTGGATTTGTTTCCATACCTCTGCTGACAAACTTTGTGTCCTGGTGGTAGAATGAAGCTCGAAAATTAAATCACCAGGAAGTTGTGGAGGAAGATAAGACTTAAATTACCTGCAAATTGGGAAGCTAAGAAAGCTCATTTGGAATGGGAATTGCAGGAAAAGGAAAAGAAAAAGTAAGTACACTCCTGCCACCTTCATAAGCTGTGGATTCAAATATTATATTGTGTTTTGTTCAGGCAGTATATTGCATGGTAGTTAAGCATTAAGCATTCCAGCTCTGGTTTCCTCATCTGTACCTTAGAGTTTTGAGAATAAAATACGGAAGACATTTACAACACTGCCTGTCACATAGTTGCAGCCACATAATGGATATTAGGGTAAAAGGTTAAGCCACAGTAACAAAAGCTCCAACAATAAGAAAAGATAAAGCTCATGAGCCTCTCCTGTATCAGTTCCCAGTTGAGTAGCCCAAGTCACCTGGCCTGATGCAGCTGCAAGGGACGTTGAGAAATGGGCGGCCATGAGCCCAGAAAGGAGGCAAGCAAGGATTTTGATGGACATCTAATGTGTCCCCCACAGATATTTTTGGTGTCAGTTTTATAGATGTATTCTTACAGATATAGCAGATTCCACAATTTTCTTCGTAAACTGGCCATTTTACTGTCTTGATGGCAGTCTTTAGGCCTTTGATTTGAAAGGAATTAAGGAATTGTATAAGACAATAAAGCTAATGTTTTTTTCCCCTCGTTTTAGGAATGTACAGCAAGAGCGGAAGACTATAAGAAAGTGAAGTTGCTCGAGATCAGTGCAGAAGATGCAGAAAAATGGGAGAGGAAAAAGAGGAGGAAAAACCCCAATCTGGGATTTTCAGGTAAAAATGGCTTTTACTTTATTGAATGGGCCTATTAATGGCCCATTTAACAAGTCGAATAATGCCCCACCCAACATCTAAAATAGTATGGGTTCTCATTTTTTCAGATTATGCTGCTGCCCAATTACACCAGTATCATAGGTTGACAAAGCAGATCAGACCTGACATGGAAACATATGAGAGACTGAGAGAAAAGCAGTAGGTCGATGTGATTTAAAAGCATACATTATGTATGTTACTGAAAGGCCTTGAATTTAAGAGTGCTGATTCTGGAGCTTTGCTTCCTGGCCTTGGGTCCCAGCTCCACCACTTAGTAGCTGTGTCACACTATTTTTCTGTTTCCTCATCTGTAAATAGGGAATAACAACAGTGCCCACCTCACAGGGTTATTATCAAGATTAAATAAATTCATGCAATGCCCTCAATCAGTGCTTGGCACATAGAAAGCACTGTATATGTACTGGCTATTATTTGTTATCATTGATTATTACTGTTGCTATTACCCTTATCCACAGGTAGGGGACACAGTAATACTTTATTTCGTCATGCACAGTAAACAATGGTAAACTACACTCCTTACCTAATTATGTAAGACAGGTACTGTGCTAAAGATCAAGACTGTTTTAATAGTGATAGTGTAGACAGTAGAGGGGGCTGTAAATTGTGCCCTCAACTGAGCATGTTACTCAAGCTCTCCTACTGTATGAACTTCGTTAATTCCATTAACCTGTGGTCCTCAGCTAACTCATTTGGGCTTTGGAGGTTTTTTATTTTTTGGCCACACAGCATGCAGGATCTTAGCTCCCAGATCAGGGATCGAACCCACGCCCCCTGCAGTGGAAGCATGGAGTTTTAACCACTGGACTGCCAGGGAAGTCCCAGGAGTAGATATTTCTTAAATATATATATTTTTGGTCTGAATTCTATTTCTTTGAAATCAAGTATCTCAAAGTTTTCCACTTTTGACCACTATAAACATTGTCCAGTTCTGAAGGTATAGGATCTTTTTTTGTGTTACTCACCACTTCACTCTTTTTCAGTGGAGAGGAGTTCTACCCAACATCTAACAGTCTTCTTCACGGAACACACGTGCCTTCCACAGAGGAAACTGATAGGATGGTTGTAGCCTTGGAAAAGCAGTAAGTACTACAAATGCAGCCTAAAGTTTTAGTAGTGATTCATGCTTAATAACAAAATTAACTATATGGTCTTGAAGTGTAGCAACTGGATTGAAGTTAAGGAACATTTGAATTATTAGTTTGAAGAATGGTCCCATTCACCACCACTTTTATATGTGTGTGGTTTTTTTAACATTTTTATTGGAGTATAAGTGCTTTACAATGTTGTGTTAGTTTCTGCTTTATAAAAAAGTGAATCAGCTATATGTATACATATATCCCATATCCCCTCCCTCTTGCGTCTCCCTCCCACCCTCGCTCTCCCACCCCTCTAGGTGGTCACAAAGCATCAAGCTGATCTCCCTGTGCTATGCAGCTGCCTCCCACTAGCTATTTTACATTTGGTAGTGTATGTATTTCAATGCTACTCTCTCACTTCGTCCCAGCTTACCCTCCCCCCACCCCACCCTCCTCCTCAAGTCCATTCTCTACGTCTGTGGCTTTATTCCTGTCCTGCCCCTAGGTTCATCAGAACCTTTTTTTTTAGATTCCATATGTGTTAGCATACGGTATTTTTTCTGACTGACTTCACTCTGTATGACAAACACTAGGTCCATCCACCTCAAATAACTCAAATTTCGTTTCATTTTATGGCTGAGTAGAATTCCATTTATATGTGCCACATCTTTATCCATTCATCTGTCGATGGACACTTATGTTGCTTATATGTGTTTTGAATGGGGTAACTACTAGGCAGAATCTACAGAGTACGTATAAAAATTCTCTCAACGTAATATGTGACCACTCATATTTCAGCGTGAACCTGGGTAATTTCCCAAACTTCAGACCAGATCATCTGATGATACTGTTAAGATTAAATTCAAGAAGAATGCTCATTGAACATATATCCTTGTAGGATGCTTTCTAAAGATATTGCTTTCAGGCTTAACTATTAAGAACAAAAAGGAGGGACTTCCCTGGTGGCACAGTGGTTAAGAATCCACCTGCCAACGTAGGGGACATGGGTTCGATCCCTGGTCCGAGAATATCCCACATGCCGCAGAGCAACTAAGCCCGCGAGCCACAACTACTGAAGCCCGCGGTCCTAGAGCCCATGCTCCGCAACAAGAGGAGCCACCGCAATGAGAAGCCCGTGCACCACAATGAATAGTAGCCCCTGCTCACTGCAACCAGAGAAAAGGCCGCGCACAGCAACGAGGCCCCAACACAAAAATAAATAAATTAAAAAAAAAAAAAGGAATGCCGCTTTGAATTCTGTATATTTGTTTCCGTTACAGAATTGAAAAACGAGACAAATACAGCCGGAGACGTCCTTATAAAGATGATGCAGATATTGACTACATTAATGAAAGGAATGCCAAATTCAACAAGGCAGAAAGATTCTATGGGAAATATACAGCTGAAATTAAACAAAACTTGGAAAGAAGAACAGCTGTCTAATCTCCTTCAGGAACTGTTCTGCCAAATTGTACCAGTAAATCAGGACTCTTTCCTTTTATAATTTGTAAAGACATGTTCTACAAATCTGTGTATTTTCATACTTACATATTTATTATTCATTTGTTTTAGAAAAATGTCTTGTATTTCTGTGTTTGAAGTGTGTGCTTAATGTGTGCACTCTGCTAGGCTTAAAATCCTTAGATACGAACACAAGTCATCATCATGCTGAAATCTGTCATACATTTGGCTTGACCTGGAGTTGAACTTGGGAGCTTCAGAGGTGAGTTGCTAAACTGGCACTAATTCTTCTTATAAGCTATGGTGGGTAGTGAAAGGCAGGCAGTGGTCACTGGAAATTCAACCTAATCCCTCCCTGCTCCAAGAGGTCACAATTAGCAGGTGCTTGCCTGTCCCATGTTGTATCCCATGGCCCAGGTGCATTTATGGGGCAAGCATAGAGGGTGGGAGACTGATTCTCCAGTAGCATTTTACAAATATGCCATCCTTCAAAAAGCAAATATCCCTTGGAAGAAGGTAAGTTAAAACACTTGGTGAAAATATTATTAAAATACACATAATACAATCTTTTTTTTAAAGGCTAACTGGAATTCTAACCTTATTTCAACTGTAACTAAAAAATTAGGACATATGATTTTAGTAGTAATTATGGGAAACAGAGGATAGAAAACCTGAAGTCAGGAGTATCCCATGGAAGTGAAGATTGTGCCATGTTACGTGAATAAAAACATGCCTAGGCTTGAGATCAGTATAAGCTGGGCACACTTATTGATCAACGAGTAGGAAGCTCTGATTTAGCTAATGACGGGTTTATAAAGATGGTAATATAAATGCTAATAATAAAGGTATATTCAGTGTACTGTGAATAGGGAAATTTTAACATTGTGGTACAGTCATACAACTACAGAATGAGACAGATCTAACATGAAAAGATGTTCTTACCTATATAAAGAGGTTTGTACAGGCATAGAAATAAAATCCAGGATGTGCACCATACTATTTACAGTGATTGCTCCTGGGAATGGGAACAGATGTGGTAATTTTACTTATTTTTTAAAATAATTTGACACAAATACACACCCATGCTGCCCAATCTTATCAAGAGTAATAACATGCCAGTAGTTTTTTCTTCTCCTGTATTTTCAAAGAAACATTTAATAATACCTTTCTACTAAGGGAAAAGGAGGGGAGGGAAAAATTAATAGGTCTTCAAAGACATCATACTGACTTGGGCTTAAAGGACAAATAGGATTTCCCCAGAGGAGAAAAGTGCTCCCAATAGCCAACCAAGAAAACAGATGTCAGTATGATCTGAAGACTACTCTGAAGGCGACTAGGTGGATGGTAAAAGCCACTAATTCAAACAGGCAATACTGTAATTAGCTCAGTATGGGAAAGGTTCATTTTGAAGAGCTGAGGCAAGCTTTGGAAACTAGAGTTCAGAAATTGATACTCTTCAGTTAGTAGATGGTAGTTAAAGACAGAGTGGAGGAAATTAGCAAAAGAGCTTGTAGAGGGAGTAGGCTAAGGATAGAATCCTAACAGTGGGCAAAGGACAAAAAGCCACTGTAGATAATGGAAGAGGTCAAAGAAAAGAAGACAAATGCATGGAAATCTCTGCCTGAATGACAGAAAAATTTGAGAAAGGACTCCATGAAGAAATAGTGAAAAGTGAGCCCGCATAAGAACAAGTTTTATTTTGCTAGGTAAGTTTAATAAGTGCTTCAGCAAAGAAAACCAAAGGACAGCATGCTGTGGTTGGTTCAGTAATCATGGCTTCTCTAGAAAAAAAGCAAAGCATTACACACCTGAACCTACAATCTAGGGCTATGCTTTCCAAAATGGTAGCCACCCACCATATGTCACTAGTGATCATCTGAAATGTGACTAGGGCAAATTGAGGTGTGCTTTAAGTGTAACATACACACTGAATCACAACACCTACCCAAAAAAAGTAAAATACCACTTTTCTACATTATATGTTTAAATATTTTAACATCTATTGGGGTAAAAAAACGAATTCACCTTTTTACTTTTCATTGAAGCTCTCCTTTCTATTGGACAGCACTAAATCTAGTCTCTTGGTACAATTTCTCACTGTCAGCGCCTGTTTGCTATATTGTCCACAGGTTATGTAATGACGTGGTATCACACCTGGGCAACTGCATCCCACTTATGTAATGACAGGCAGTCTGGGAATATGCACAACGAGTTATCTTCTGTGTTACAAAGCCTAGGAGAGACTGAGCACAGTTGTCCTGGCCACACACAAACGACAAGGTCAGGTTAGACCAGGACTGACAGGATTTCATGGGGTGATTATGAAAAAGAAATGGAGAAAGTGTACATTCTTTTCAGGATACTGGGTAGTAAAAAGAAAATGAAGTAATAAAGGGAAAATAGGCAAGTCTCAAGGCTGAAGGAAAAGACCACTGTAGAAGTGAAATCTCAGAAGTGGCACATATCCATAGCAACTAGCCAAACCTCTTACATAAGGTCATAATCAAAGCAGGTGCTTTTCTGTTACCAGCTAAGTGAAGGTGAAAATGATCTTAGCATTATGTCATCAATTCATTGCAAAAGTCTCCCTTACAAGGAAATCCTTGAGTTCTATATACTATAGGAATAGAAATTATATGTCCAGGAATGTATATATCCAAGTCTAAATTTGTACATTTAAATTTTTCATAGGGTCAAATTTAAGAGCAGCTCTTATCCAATACAATGTTCTACCATAGAAGTATTCTATTATCTGCACTTTCCAGTAAGTGGTTACTTAAAATTCAGTTCCTCAGTCATACTAGCCAACTTCTCAAGTGGTCAATAGCCACAGTGGCTGGTGGCTGTCTTCATGGGAAATGCAGGTAAAATACTGGACAGCACAGCTTTAGTTAATACAGTATTACATTGCACTTGAGGATTCTTCACCATCTTTTTAAAGTCAACTTCTACTTAAAAATTTAGGACTTAAGCCTGCTCATCTATTATCTAATTTCTGGGTGTTTGTCTTTTCCCAGGTTTTTTGTCTTGCCTCTAATATTCTCCTCATCCTATTCTCTAACTTGTTATCCCTGCCTATTGGAAGTCTTTCATTATTTCCCAAACTAAAGAGTCTGTTCAAAATTAGGGCAAGATTCCAAGGAGTAGAAAAGAAAAACATTCAAGCAATCAATAGTACCCACCCCCATCACTAAAAAAAACCTCATGCATGTTTTTGATCTACTAGGATTTTTATTTTTTGCTTAGGTTCTAGCAAGACATGTTTTGTTGCTAAAGCCTAGCACATAGGCAAAATAAATTCATTAAGCTGGCATTTTATGTTTAATCCAAACATTTGATTAAGTCAAATTAACACTTGGAGAGACCATCTAAAACTGGCTTAAATCCTCCTAGTTTTGGTATCCACTAGAATGTATTAACAGGCAAAACCACAAAAATCCATAATCAGCTAACGTTTAAACCAACTGCCCAGACCTTTCAGTTAAGTGTAACATTCATCTCTAAATTTTTATGTGCTTAGTTAAGGTCTTTCCCAGCTACAGTGAGAAGCAATGAAGAATTTCAAATCAATAAATACTTTTTAAAACATAATAAGAAAAAAATGCAACGAAACCTCTGATTTTATAACCCAGTGAGGCATTGTTTCAACCCCTCTCTGGCTGAGTTTCCTGCCGTGAAGCTCAATTCTTCCAGGATAACACTATGCCAGTATTCTTTTAAGTCTTAGGCCAAACTTCCCAAATTTTAATGAGTATCTACATCAACTGGGAGTACTTTACAAATCAGCTTCTAATTCAGTTCTGGGGTAGATTTCAGATTCAATATTTCTCACAAACTCTCAGGTAAGATCACAGAGCCCTATGCTGTCAGTCCATGGATTTGGATCTGGGATTAGCAAGGCTTTAAACAAGAGATACCACCTCATTCTTCTTCATTAAATAAAAACCCATTATGTAAAATATATACAATAAAGTGAAACTAAAATAAAAGCAAATTTATTAATAAAATATATACAACACAAACAGTTCAATTACTGTTTGTCTTAAAAATTTCACTTCTACATAACCAATCCATATTATATAAAACATTTACAAGTATATATACAAGAATGCCACCTGTGCGTAACCTCTGGTCCATTTGTGCTATCTCCTATCTGCAAGAGAAATCTAAAATGTTAATATTTAAATATTAAGTATTTACATCTTTCTGTGTTGTCATCTGTAATTGCAACAATTATCACTAAATGGTTCAAAGGAATGGAATAATGCTGGAAACAAACTTGCAAAAAAAAAATGCATTTCGGCAACCTTAGCTATTGATGTTCTTTTCGACAGGTATCCACAGTCCATATGGACTTTTCTTCTTATCTATTTTTGGGGATCCTGAAGAGGTCTCTTCAGCAGTAGCTTTAGCTGATTTCTGAAGCAATGGCTTTGCTACAGAATTCTGTAAGAGAACAAGTTCTTAAGTCAGCTTCCCAAACAAATATTATTATACACATTTAAAATACTCGCTTTTTACAAAATACATTAAATAATTCCATTTAAGACTAGAACTTAAAAGAGACATCAACCAAATAAATGCAAAGCCACGGACTGCACTTGCAACTTGATTCAATCAAATCAGACATATGCAAGGCATATGTCACTATTGCAGTAGTGAAGTATTAAAAATAGTTTTGAAATTTTGTTTATTAAGCCCTTAGCTCATTTTAAAATATTCTGACTACAGGATATTCTGAGACTTGTTTTTTGAATATTTTAACAGTTAAAAAGGAAAACAGGAATAATTAAAAGGAGGACAAAATATTGAGACTGAGAATGTAAATATTAAAGTAGGAGCCCATTATACTGGTCACTTGTAAGAACCATACAAAAAAATTTTTTTAATTCTATTTATTTAGCGGCTTAGTAGGCCTCGAATTATCAGCATAAAAACAATGAGCCAACAAAAATAAAAACCCACATAACAGAAATATGTTTAAGGCCAGTTTTTGAGTGGTCAGTGCTTAGATATACTTACATTAGAGCTAAAAGCTATGCTTTTTTGCTGGGAAGACTTCTCGTTGGGATTTTCTGTTTCATCTTCTATTAACTTATCCGACAGCTAGACAGGTAAGAGAAAATAAATTTTAAAAAACCATACCCTTGTAGGTATAAAAAGCAGCCCAACTGTATTACAAATTCACTTGTAGAGACACAAATCAAGTTGGATGTAACCAAATAGTTAACATCCTAAAATAAATAACATAGTACTCTGTTGAGTTTTCCCCATAACAAAACTGATTCAATGATAGGCTTAAGACACTCTTCCCCATAAAGGAGTATTGTATCCCCCTGATGCAAATTCAAGTAACTTTGAAAGTCAAGTAATACCAGAAAACACCTAGTTTCGAAGAACTAAGGCATTTGCCCATCCACTTGGGAACCTAACCGTCTGAAAAAGCGACTGAACTAAGATCTTTTTTGTCCACCACTAATACTTAGGCAAACCCACATCTGGATCTGAATGACAGGAGATAACCCATCTTTCCTATGTTAACTGAGTGTTATCAATTCCTAACTACCTTAAACCTTTAAGCTATGAATTTTATGCTGCACATTTCTGGAGAATTGTAATAAACTTATCTGCAAGTGAAGCAGGCCTCTTCTTCTGTAATCTCTCAAAACATCTGGAATATATTGCATATATTATGAAAGGGACATCTATATCAGATGCCCCACCATTACAAAGTACACTTTTGTTTAGTTTAGTACCTGTCCCAAATTCTAGCATGCATAGGGATCTACCAACAAAAAACTAAGTTTTCAGTGTGTCAACATAAACTTCAAATTAGTTAAACCTCTGATGCTTTTGCACATGTATCAATTACCAACAGATTTTCTTCATCAATGTCTGGAGACCACATTCATGATTTCTATAAGACAGAAATAAAGCAGATAAACTATACTGTATGTTGAGTATGGAATTTGTGGGAACATAATGCTGCAAATGAGCGCTACAGATAAATACTCCGTAAAAAACTAGCTAGAAAAACTTGGTAACTACATAGAAATCACCAAAGTACCAGCTACAATTATGAAAGTAATTAGTACTGTGTCAACTGAAAATAAAGTTCATTAGTCTCCCATTTTCACGGGGGGAGACTATCTAGTATTGTCACATCTGTTATTTTAAATTATATTTAGCTAGCCTTTCCAGGAAGCAGTCTAAGGCAAATCAAATAAAAATGGCTAATCAGATCTTTCTGGTAGTAGTTTCCTGAAGATTTTGTTTGGATAAATCTAAAACACTTACCTCAGACTTTGCACCATTATTCAGTACAGCTGTTCCACGGTTGGTTTCTTTAGATACAGAAACAGTTCTGAGACTAGCTGGCAAGTCAAAGTTGGCTGTTCCTAATGCTTTTGCGGCATTGGCTTTTGCTATTTCTAACAGCTCCATTCGATCTACAAAAGAAACACAAAGTGTTCATTTATCCTGTAGTATTTCTCCAGAAAACTAAAAAATCACAAACTGTGTTTGTGCTTTTTTTTTGGCTGTACACAGGCCTCTCGCTGTTGTGGCCTCTCCTGTGGCTGAGCACAGGCTACGGACGCGCAGGCCCAACGGCCATGGCTCAGGGGCCGAGCCGCTCCGCAGCATGTGGGATCCTCCCGGACCGGGGCACGAACCTGCGTCCCCTGTATCGGCAGGCGGACTCCCAACCACTGCATCACCAGGGAAGCCCTATGTTTGTGCTTTTAAACTAGTAGTATCTAGACATTTACACGGTACTTCCACATGTAAGATATATTTCTATTGATGGAAAAAGAACTCTACTTATTTTGCTGAGAAAAACAAGCATCCCTAAATGATCAACAAGTAAAAGCACACGGTGGGTAAATAACTAACTCCCTGACAATTTCAAGGCTCCACCCAGAACCGCCCTCCACCAAGCCATTTAACGTGCACAGCCTTACTCCCAAGGAGAAAGCATGCCGTCCATTTTAAAACTGGGCGCCCACTACAGTGTAGTTTTAACTATTAACCTACTGGAGTCCTTCCTCTTTCCCCTAACGCCTCTCTAGACGACCGACGACTCACCCTTCTCACTCAGACGAAATGGGGTTGGGCTGCGCGACCTGGTCCGGGATCGCCCCCTCCAGCCTCTGCGCTCCTCCGGGTAGACGGTGCGGCCGAAGCCGTAGTACGGGCGGTCCCGCGCGAAGGCGTAGGCCCTCCGGTAAGGCGAGCGGCCTCGGGAGCGGGGGCGGCTGAGGGACCGGTAGGACCTCCTGGAGGAGCCGTGGTGCCTCTCCCGGTACCGGCGGCTGCGGGGGCGCGAGCGGCTCCGCGAGTACGAGCGGCTCCGCGAGTACGAGCGCGAGTAGCGCCGGTACCTCCTCCGGTGGCGCCTTCGGGAGCGAGACCTCGACCTGCTCCTCCGCCGGGGCGGGCTGCGGCTGCGGCTCCGCGACCACGACCGAGTCGAGACGATGGATCGGGACGGAGAGCTCGGGGGAGAGCGGCTCCCGGACGCCGAGGACAGCCGGCTGGACGGGCCCGACCGCGACGACGAGGGGGAGGCCTTGTGCGGCGAGCCCGGCCACAGGTCGTTCACGTAGCTGGACATCTCGGACGGCAGCTTCCGAGCTTCCTTTGCTTTGACGACCCCTGCCCGAGAACTCAGTTCCTAAAAACAAACGAGAGGAAACAAAATACAAGTGAAGTCCCGAAGTGAGCCGCGCGGGCAGCCTCGGGCCGAAAAAGAAACGGGCCTCCCGGCCTACGGAACTCCGGGCTGTGGCGCCGTCTGCTGCCGGCCTTCCCGCCCCGCCACCGTCCCCGTCCACGCTCCGCGGGGCCCACAGGGCCCGGCTACGCTCGCCTTGAGGTAACCGACCGCAGGGCCACCCCGTCACCAGAAAACCCACCACGGGCCGTCGACGCCTCACTCAAGGAGAGAAAGGCCCAGCGGACGCCTTCCTTCTCAAGTTAACGACGGAGAGAGGCTTTTCGGGGCTTCTCCTGAACGGCGGACTCACAACCTCTACCTCCGACGTCCAACGTCCAAAAGCGAACTGAACGGGGTCGCGGCAGACGTGTCGAAAATACCAGAAGCTGGCGCCCCGCGCCTGCGCAGAGACGTTGCGTGGTGGGCGCGGCTCCCCTCTCGTCCAACCGCCGCTCCCCTCCTCTCTCCACCCCGAGCCCCACCCTCCGCCTCACCCAATGGCCTCCAGGATGCGCATGCGCGCCCTAGCACGGAAGGTGGGCAGGGGAGCCACAGCTTCATCCGGGAAGCAACCTGTGGCTCTTTGGTGTTCTTGGCCGAAACCGGGTGAAAACGAGGCGGCCTCGCGCCGGCTACACCAGACTCTGGGACTGTGTGCCTGGCCGATGTTAACTGGGTCGTTTCCTCCCCTTCGGGCTGTGCCTCCCTGGACCCTTCTTGGCCACTTCCTCCTGACCCATGTCCGGCCGGCGGGCCGCCTTCCCCGGGACGTCACAGGATGCCTGTCAATGCATTATCTTAGAAAACGTTTTTCACTCCCGTGTTTTGGCTAGGAAAAGTCAGAAAGGTGGAGACAGAATGCAGAGGGCACTCATAGCTGACCTTTAAGTTAGTCTAAAGGTTCAGAATGACGTCTGAGATGTCTATTCTGAGGACAGTGTTCTTGGTGCTAAGGATTAGACAATGGTGACTTTTATTTCCACGGATTTATAAGTAGGATACATTTTAGACATATTTATTGTTGTTAATAAAGCATGACAATTGCCTTGAAATAATTTTTCATCGAATGAACTAACAACTTATGTAAGGAGCATTAGTCCTATGAGCTGCTTTTGCAAGTCAATGCTGCTTTGCAGGCATTTTTACAAAAGCTACTTTCTTGGGAGGTAGATAGGAAATCACTTATCCTGGATTATATAGGGTGGGCTAATCTAATCACCTGAGAGATTAAAAGCGTGAGAAGACTTCCACATTTTATTGCTGCTTCTGAAATGTGGGGTCTCCACAAGGACCCCTGAGAGATGTCTAGGAGCTAAGGATGGCTCCCAGCTGGCAGCACCAAGGAAACAGAGATCTCAATCCAATGACCTCAGAAGTGAATTCCTCCAACACCTGAAGGAGCAGTGCTGGGGATTCTCCCCTAGGTTTACGAAAAGAATGCACTCTCTGCCCTGCTGACACCTTGACTTTACCTCAGTGAGACGTGTCACCTACAGAACTGTAAGATAATAAGTTGGGATTGATTTAAGTCACTAAGTCTGTGGCTCTTTGTTACTGAAGCAATAGAAAACTAATACATTCACCAAATTTTTGTAGCTTTTTTCCATACACATCTTGTACTTGTCTTGCTAGGTGTATTCTAAAATATTTTGATGGTACTTGTGGCTTGCAAATAGTATCCTTCTGAGGCAGAAGATAGATGAGCCCCAGGCTGAACAGTTTCTCCCCTGTGGACAGAAACTCCATAAAAGCAGGATAATGGAGGAGGCTGGGCCCTGCCCAGAAAAGAGATAAAAGACCACGTATTCCTCATTCTTGAAGTCAAGGAAACTTCACCGACTACACATGCACAGAAAGGTTCCTTGGAGTTCAAAAAGGGAGGGGGCGCCACCTCATAGTAAGTGATGCCAACTACACATAGGCCTCCTCACTAGAATCCATCTTGGCTAACAGAGGCACACGCACACAGGGGAGGATGGTGAGAGGTACCAAATACGGACTCAGAACCAGGCAAAGCAAGATGATTGGTCAAAGGAAACCCGGAGGAAATGTCCCATAAAAGTGATTCAAACTGCCAGGAGGGCAAGACTCTCTCTCTGAGCCCGCCCGTGTGTCTATCCGCACATACTGTAGTCTTTTTCCTCCTAATAAACAGTTTACTTGCTTCACTACTTTCCGTCTCCATGTGGAACTTCATTTCTACACAGCTGACAGGCCAGGGCCTTGTTCCGGGTCACTGGTCCCTTGTGGTCTAGTGGTTAGGATTCAGTGCTCTCATTGCCGCTGCCCAACCTCAATCTCAGGCCGGACACCAAAATCCTGCTGCAAGCCACTGCAGGCCAAGGCCACCCGAGATCACATTTTATTAAAGGTTCACTTTGTTGTATGTGTTTTGAAAGGTACACAACATCTAGTTAGGTGAATAACACCTACCTGAGTGTTTACACCCAGTATGAAAGATTTTGTCATTCGATAGGTAAATTCAACCCATTTACATTTATTGGAGTAACTGCAATATTGATCTTATCTTTTCCATTGGTGCCTATTATTTATTTTATAATACTTTTCTTTTTTCACTTCTTCCCATTTTATTCTGCCAGCCTAATCAAGTATCTCTTTCTTCCTCCCTCCTACTGTTCATTTAGAGGTTCTACAATGCTTCATCATACAATTAATGCTTTAAGGGTTATCTTTTTAGCACATATTGAAGCATATGTTTTGAAACATATTTTAACCGGTTCCTCCTCCCCCATATCTCCTTCCATAAATATTTATAGAATGTTTACTGTATTAGATGGTGTAGGATAGGTTAAGAAAAATTTAGTAGTCCTTTCCCCTACCAAAATTAAATTCTTTCATTAATTTTAATAACAGCTAATTTTGTGACAGGTGAGGAAATCCAAAGATATATAAAGTAAAAGTTAATAATCCATTCCCTAGAAGTATGGAATCCTCTAAAAGAGGTCCCCATTCTTCTTCCCCATAACTTAGAAGTAACCAACGTTAACATTTTCAAACTCTTTCAAATATACAAGCATATGGTATTTTTTATGAATATGGGCTCGTTCTAAACAAACTGATTTGAAACTTGTTCTTATAATCAAGATCCTTTAAGACAAACCATTTAGATCTAATTTATTTCCAATCAGCTATCTAATATTCCATTGTCTAGAAATTAATCTTTTATCCCTTATTGCTTGTTCATGGACATTCATGTGGTATCCAGTTTTTCCACCACTAAAAACTATGCTTTGGAACCAAAGTCAGATTCCAAAAACATAAGAACAGTTGCAGAGTGGAGCTACTCCACTGGCTCTTAATACATGTTTCAAGGTCAACAGAGCCATGTCCGGGATACAACTTGGAGCAGCTGATTGCAATGAAGACTCCAGCACTACTGGAGGAGTTACTTCCAAAGTACCTGAGATAGTAGCTTAGGAAGTAAGCTTAGCTCTCTCAGACGACAGGATAAGATGAACATGCAACCACGGAGCTCATCTAGAGAGTAAGAGCTGCAAAGAGGAATTCTGACACAGAAGACATATTCATTGATCTTAGATCAGAGATGAGTTGAGATGAGACATCTCTGTTGTTAGAGCTGCTATAGAATCATTAGCTACAGTCAACCAGTGCAGCATTCAAGGCAGTTAACACAGAGATCAATAAACTCCAGCATGATGTGACATTCCTGTCTTCCAAGATGTCCCAAGGAACTCCTGCCATTGATTCAAACATCACCCCATGTGGGCTCGCCACTCCACTGCCTGTGATTACTGAGCCTCACTATAACTAGGCTGTTATTCCTGCTGCTCCTCCAGATGAATGTTTCTTGGGTTGGTGGCTCTGGCATGGAAATACCAGGCTTGCAATGCTATTCAGGAGGCACCCCTCGATGTAGCAGCTTGACACAGCTCTTTCCTGCCATGAAGACTTATCACAGGAGGATGTTATCTACAGTATCACCATGGAAGCTGACCACCGTGTCCCCATTGCAGCCACCATCGAGAGGTGTTAGGAAGTCTCCTGTACCATGTCATTTGGCTTTTGGGTGTCTACTCAGAAGCCAGGAAAAGCAAGCAAACAGCACACAAATCCAGATGTGTACCTGTCAATAGCATTCCCAATAACCCACAAAAGTGGTGTCATTACAATATAAGGACTGATCGGTGCCTCTGCCTAACTAAGAATGTGACATTTGTGTCCATGCCTAATGGCCACCTGTATTGCTTGTTTGAGGATTGCTCTACTCTGCACAGCAATATAACTCTTCAGTGCACACCTTTGCTCAGTAGAGCGCTGCTCCTCAATCAGATGAGCCGTCTCAGCCATACCCACCTGAACATCAGAGGAACCATAACTAACTGTACGTCTGTGGGTTATAAGACCTGCACAAGGAATTTGACTTCAGTAAAGGCACAGTCAGAGGCAATGTAATAACGAGAATGTCGATGGGTCCAGCGTAGAAAACGGAGAAATACTGCACAAGGCTACACTATTGATTCTGTACGAGACTTCCTTTTCAAAGGATACATGTCATGCAATCTACTCTGTGTCCTGCTCCCTCAAGCTTCTCACAGCCTTTACTTGACCATACTCAATTTTTGCAACCTTGGCTCAACAACCAAATAATCACAGATGTTATCTCACGAGACTCAGCACTTGTCTTGCCCTATGTAAAGGTAAACTATTCTGTCCTCAATCTAACAACAGGTGAGCTTTACTTCAAGGTACAATGCAATGCAACTGTGATGTTTTACCAATGGAACAGGATCTCATACAGCAATCTGCCTCCCATAGGCAAAGGACCATACATATCAGCCAGTTTGGCCAATAAGAAAAATGTGCTCCAGGTAGCCAGAACTAGCCATCGCCCCCATGTTCAACAACCATTTCATCAAACCCCATTAATGGATAAACTTTTACTGGGAGACTTCCATCAGGACCTTATAGCAAGCTTTCAGGTGCTGGATACTTTGTATTATGCGATTGGACCTAAATCTGATTTATCTGGAATGTTCTAAGCATCTTGTGATGAGTCCACCCACCTGAATATTTTTTAATGACTTACTGGGTTACCTGCATTTGCTTTCCTCAATCCACCAGTCTGGCTTGGAGATTTGACCTCTTGGGCAGCCTGGCTTGGTGGGATATTATACATTATAATGCTTGCAACTTTACTAGGAGTCAGAGTCACACTTTAAGTACTGGTACTTTTATTGTTATATGATAAAGTCTCAAAAGTGGGATTTCTGGGTTAAAGTTTTTGTGTGATTTAATATATTGCCATATTGCTTTCCAAAAAGCAACAATGTCTGAGAGAAAGCCTTTCTGATCCCCCAGACCAGTTAATTTTCCCCAGTATAGGTTATCCTATTTTCCTGTGCCTCATATTTTTAGCATTTATCACAACTGTAATAACGTTTTAATTCATTTTGTAATGTGTCATTTTCCTGCTAGAATATAAACTACATAAGGACAGGCTTGTTTTTATTGTACCCCAGTATTCCAGACAGTACATGGCCTATGGAAGGCACTCAGTTGATGTTTACTGAATAAGCAAAAGGCATAGACTCTCAAATAAATCTTGAAGAGCAGGCAGAGGGAAAGGAAGGAAATATTTTATTTTATTTTATTTTATTTATTTTTTGGCCACACCACGCGGCTTGCAGGATCTTAGTTCCCCAACCAGGGATCGAACCCAGGCCCATGGCAGTAAAAGTGCCAAGTCCTAACCACTGGACCACCAGGGAATTCTGGAAAGGAAGGGAATGTTTTAGACAGGAACAAAGTTCTTAGCAAAATGATAGAAATAGAATTGCCCGTTTTATAACTTGGGGACAGAAAACAAACCAGCTTGGCTAGAGCAACAAGTTTGTGGTGTGGAATTTTGGAAGATCAAGCTGGAGATGTAGAATTGGGGCAGATTATGGGGAACCATGAATGTGAACATCTGCTTATCAAGCAGCAGGGTCCTAGTTTGTCAGAAATACTGAATCTACCTTTCAAAAGCTGACTGAATACACTGAGATGGTAAATAGCTTTACTTGATTGGAAGGAAGAAAACACTTGCAGGATTTGCGGAATAGGGTTCAAAAGGCTTTTAACCCTAACATATGCTCCCCTTAAACAGACACCTAGAACAGTCAGCTATACTATAAAAATGCATAATCTCACACCTTATTATGCACTATAGAATGCAACGATAAAATCCTGCCCATAATGAACACCTTTAGCTTCCTTTCTATAACTTTCAGAATCCTCTGTCATGAGGACAAATTCATTCACTAAAGGAATTTTTAACTATTTTTCCTTGGCATTCTGTGAAAATGTTTTGATTAAAAGTACAGAAAACAACAGGGCATAGTTGACATCAACAATAGCAGTTTCCATGGGTTACTGGGAATGAAAACCAGACTGGAATAGACTCAAGAAAAAAAAAATAAGAAAACAGGATGTCAAGATAGTAGGTTTGGGCAAATTAGAGGAGTTTTTTAATTGAGATATAATGTATATAGCAAAACATTCATCCTTTTAAAGTATACAACTCAGTGGTTTTTAGTATACTCACAAGGTTATGTAATCATAACCACTAATTCCAGAACTCTTTCATCCCCCCAAAAAGAAACTCCTTACCCATTGGCAACATGCCTCATTCCCCTCAGTCCCTTGCAACCACTGATCTACTTTCTGTCTCTATGGATTTGCCTATTATAGACATTTCATATAAAAGGAATCCTACGACATGTGGTCTTTTGTGTGTGGCTTCTTTCACTTGGCATGTTTTAAGAGTTCAGCCTTGTTGTAGCATGCAACCATACTTCATCCCTTTTGATGGCTAAATTATACTCCACTGTATGTATATACCACACTTTGTTTATCCATTCACTGGTTGATGGACATTTGGGTTGTTTCTATTTTTTGGCTATTATGAATAATGCTGCTGTGAACATCCATGTACAAGTTTTCGTGTGAACAAATGTCTTCGGTTCTCTTGAGTACATTGCTGGAGTGGAATTGCTGGGTCATTTGATAACACTATGTTTAACTTTTTGTGGGACTGTCAAACTGTTTTTCACAGTGACAGCACCATTTTACATTCCTACCAGGCATGTATGAGGGTTCTAATTTCTCTACATCCTTGCCAACATTTTTCCTTTAAAAAAATTATAATCATCATAGTGGATATAAATTTAGAGAGTTTTGCTGTAAAGAGAAGCAAAGAATTGGGCTGGTGGCTAAAGAGGGTGGTTCTATCAAGGTTTTTTTGTGTTTTTTTATTTTAAGATGGGATATATTATAGCATGTTTGTATACTGATGGTAATAATCTAGTAGAGAGGGGAAAATGGGTTATGTAGGAGAGAGATTGTACAGTTGTGGAGCCATGTTCTTGAGTAGGAGAGAGGGTAGGTCCAGAGGACAAGTGGAAGAGTTGGCCTTAAATGGGAGGACAGACAGTTTACCCAATATGGTGGTGCTGTGGTCTGAATGTTGGTGCCCAAGTTCATATATTGAAATCTAATCCCCAAGGTGATTACATTAGGAGGTGGGGCCCTTGGGGGTGATTAGGTTATGAGGGTGGGGCTTCATGATTGGGATTAGTGCCCTTATAAAAGGAACCCTGGAGAGATTCCTCATCTTTTCTACCATGTGAGGACACAGCAAGAAGTCAGCAGTCTGCAACCCATAAGAAGCCCTTTACCAGAACCTGACCATATTGGCACCCTGTTCTTGAACTTCCAGCTTTCAGAAATGTGAGAAATGAACTTTTGTTTAAGCCACCCAGTCTGTGGTACTTTGTTATAGCAGCCTGAATGGACTAAAACAGGTGGGAAGGCAGAGCAGGAATACAAATGAAGGTAAGATGATAGCTTAGTGGTGAGCACTTGTGGAAATCCCTTTGTGATTTTTACCCCAGTGACATGAGCAGCTGAGATTGAGGAGGGGCAGGAGATATTAAAGATCTGAAGAGAAAGAAGCAGGTCCAATGTAATCTTTTAGGATGAAATTGACTAGACAGAGTAGGACAGCTAGGCATCACTTGAAGTTAGTGATCATGAGTTCAAAAGACCAGTCAGTACTATTTTTTTCTCCAACATCTGATCTTCTCTTACCATAGAGGTTTTCAGTATTTAAATGAATAAAAAATAAAATGAGTTAATACTGAGTTTATGTTGCATGCACAAAGAGAAATGCTTTATGCCATATTTTATTTAAATTAAAGACCACATAAGAGCAAAGAATAGCACATCCTGGTTTAATTTTTCTGATCAAGGTAATTAGATTAAAGAAGGATTTCATTTTAGTACATTTATTTCTCTTGAGGATGACATTGCTGAATAAAGAAGGATTTAAAACTGACAGCTAGTTTTGAATTTGCCCATCTACATGTTATTTTCAGAAAAGGAGGAAACTAGAAGTAAACAGTAGCTGTATGATCTGGTATTCTCTAGAAATTTCTTTCTAAAATTCTGAACTGTGCTTATCCATTTGTTAATTCATTCAACAAGCATTTTCTCCATATATCCTTTTTTACCAGTTACAGGGAAAACAAAACTCAATTAAACATGATTCCTAACTCGAAGTATATTGGTGAAAGTGGCAAGTCCTAACCACTGAACCGCCAGGGAATTCCCGAGGCAAATACACTTTTATTTGAACAAATTCTTTTAGAGAACTTGGTCCTATGTACCATCACGTAAAATTAGCACTGATAAATAGAAAATGTTATGAAATTTGTAAAATAAAAAGCTCAAACATTAATAAGTTTAACACACTATATATAAAGTCTTTCTGGCAGGGCTTCTACTTTAACAGTAAACATGCTCATAAGACCACTTTGTATATGTGTGCCACATCTTCTTTATCCATTCATCTGTCGATGGACACTTAGGTTGCTTCCATGTCCTGGCTATTGTTAATAGAGCTGCAATGAACATTGTGGTACATGACTCTTTTTGAATTATGGTTTTCTCAGGGTATATGCCCAGTAGTGGACATGGGGAGGGGGAAGGGTAAGCTGGGACGAAGTGAGAGAGTGGCATGGACTTATATATACTACCAAATGTAAAATAGCTGGGTAGTGGGAAGCAGCCGCATAGCACAGGGAGATCAGCTCGGTGCTTTGTGACCACCTAGAGGGGTGGATAGGGAGGGTGGGAGGGAGACGCAAGAGGGAGGAGATACGGGGATATATGTAAATGTATAGCTGATTCACTATGTTATAAAGCAGAAACTAACACACCATTGTAAAGCAATTATACTCCAATAAAGATGTTAAAAAAAAGACCACTTTGTCACAGCTACAGTCATGTGCTTCATGGAATTTTAGCTAGGATACACTATTAGAGTCTTAAGATTTTTATACTTCCCTTTTTGAAGTCCATTTGGTGTTTTTACAGAATTAACAATCTTGTGAACCTGGTAGTGCTTGTAATTCAGACTTCTATTGAGACCAAGGGCAGAACACACAGCTGGACACTGTGTGGCAGTGTTTAAATACTCTTCCAAAAGCTAATGCCACAGCTCTGTGCATTGATTGCAAATGCAACCCAGGGTTACGTTTGTCTTTTCTATTGCTGTTTGCCACATTTTGTTTAGATAAATGGTCAAAATGAACGCCATTGCTTAAGAAAAGCATAAACACAATTTAGTCACTGAATATGGCTGTATGTAGGTTATTACTGTGGGGAATCTTGGTTTGGCCGAAGTATTATTTTTAATGAAAATTCTGACAGACCAAGATCATTTATGTTTCCATAACACTTAAAAAAATGAACAAGCTATCCAATTACCGAGGTTTAACTTGTATCAATGTAGTTGCACATATAAAATTTGATTGTGAATTTATTTTTCCAGGACTTTTAAATTATGAACATTATTTGAATGAAAGAGAACCAATCTATTGATTATTTACAACGGAGATACAATTTTATTTCATAGATATCTTCCCATATAGTACATAAAACAATGAATCTGAAGCCACCCCCAAAACACGGGATGGGGTGTCTTCCTTGTCTTCCTTCCATTGTCCTTCACCTTCTAAGATGATACCACTCATAGTGACTGAAATCGGACTAGGTGGCTTAAAACCACAGAAATTTATTTGTTTACAGTTCTGGAGGCTGGAAGTCCAAGATCAAGGTGCTAGAGGGGTTGGTTTTTCGAGACCTCTTCCTAGCTTGCAGGTAGTGGCCTTCTCACTGTGTATTCACATGGCCTTTTCTCTGTGCACACCTGTCTCTTCCTCTTCTTATAAGGACACTAGTTCTATTAGATTAGGGCTCCGCTGTTATGACCTCATTTAACCTTAATGACTTCCTTAGAGGCTCTATCTCCAAATATAGTCATAATGGGGGTTAGGGCTACAGGGGGAGGGGTGGGGCACGGAGACACAATTCAGTCCATAACAGTGTTACTAACAAACATTATATAATTTTAATGTGTGATTATTGTCCTTGTACATAAACTTTCTCAGTATTCCTCTGCCTTTCAGATATGCTGCCATCACAAAGACTTTGCTTTGCCACATTGCCAATTTCATTCCAGTTAATTATAATACGGGTATCTCTATTGAGTGCTCAGTGTATTCAAGGAATTATCCCAGGTTCTGGAGATATATCCATTAATGAACCATCCCCCTGTAAGTAACTTGTAGTCTGACCAGATCTTTAGAAATTCAGAAAACTGCCACCTTCAAAGATATCTAGGAGTTCAGGAGTCCCAGATTGTGAACCACCTTACCTAACAACCAACTTCCTTGTAAAAAAAAAAAAAGAAGTATTTTATTGACTAATTAATGTAACCAATATTTGTTAACTTTGAGCCTAAGGTACAGCAATAAACAAATTGTATTAAGTGCTTGGCCTCGTGAAACTTGTATTCTAATGGAAGAGACAGACAATAAACAAATTAAGATGTAGAATGTAATGTCAGGTAGTGATATTTTGAATTAAAAAAAAAAGCTAAGGAGAAAGAGGACAACTTGTGGGGGGCGGGCTGCAAGCTAAGGTGCGAGGGAATGCCTCTCTGAAGAGGTGACATCTGAGCAGAGACTAGAAAGAGTGGAGGAGTGAGCCTGTGGCTGTGCGGGGGAGGAACGTTCCAGGTAAAGGACAGGTGCAACGGTCCTAGGGCAGGAGTGCGGTGTGTTTCAGGGGCTACAAAGAAGCCAGTGTGACAGAGCAGAGTGAGCCAGGGGAAGTATGATAAGTGATGAGAGCATGAAGGATCCTGTAGTGTATTTTAGTCTACAAGAAAAGAAGCCACTGAAGCATCTGGAGACCAGAAGAAATAGAAGCTGATTTATATTTTAAAGCCTCTCTGGCTGCTGTGTGGAGAAAAGATGGGGGGAGTGGAGGCCCAATATAGAGCAGAGAGACAACTGCAGTGATTAGAGTGAGAAATGATGCTGGCTTGCACTAAATTGATAGCATGGAGGTGGTGTGTGTGTGTGTGTGTGTGTGTGTGTGTGTGTGTGTGTGTGTCTGTGTGTGTTTTAAGGTAGGCCCAACAGGTATTGCTATCACGATTAGTAATTTTTTTCTCTTTTTGGTCGCGCCGTATGGCATGCGGGATCTTAGTTCCCCAACCAGGAATTGAACCTGTGTCCCCTGCAGTGGAAGCACGAATTCTTAACCACTGGACTGCGAGGGAAGTCCCTGATTAGTAATTTTTCTTTTTTTTTTTTAATGATCACCACTCTTAGGTTCTTTTTTTTTTTTTTTTTTGGCTGCGCTGGGTCTTCATTGCTGTGCGCAGTCTTTTCTCTAGATGCGGCGAGTGGGGCTACTCTTCGTTACGGTGCGCGGGCTTCTCACTGAAGTGGCTTCTCTTGCTGTGGAGCACAGGCTCTAGGCATGCAGGCTTCAGTAGCTGTGGTAGTTGTGGTACACAGGCTTAGCTGTCCCACGGCATATGGGATCTTTCCAGACCAGGGATGGAACCTGTGTCCCCTGCATTGGCAGATGGATTCTTAACCACTGGACCACCAGGAAAGTCCCCCTGATTAGTAATTTTTAATCATGAAATATTACATACAAAAAATAACCAACACCTACAATATTCCTGACCAGTACTCCTCAAATCTGTGCATCAGAAACAAGGAAAGTCTGAGAAACTGTCACAGTTAAGAGGAGCCTCAGGAGACATAAATGTAATGTGCTGTCCTGGATGGGATCCTGGAACAGAAAAAAGACATTAGGTAAAAACTAAGGAAATCTGTAGTTTATAAACTATGGACTTCAGTAATAATAATGCATCAATATCGGTTCATTAATTATACCAAATGTACCACACTAATGACAATGTTCATAGGGAAACTGTGTGGGGGGTGTAATATGAAACCTTCTATACTATCTGTTTTTTTCTGTAAATCCAAGTTAAAAAGGAAAAAAAAACCAACAATGTAACTTACATCCATGTATCCATGGAGATGGCTGGTGGTGACGGTTGCACAATGTGATTATACTTAATGCCACAAAACCATATACTTAAAAATGGTTAAAATGATAAATTGAATGTTACGTACATTTTATTGCAATAAAAAAAGATGTGTGACATTTTTGCTTCAGTTTTTTTTCTGTTCACAAGGTGTAGAATTAGATGATTTCCTCATAGTATTATAAGTGACAGAACTGATATTTGAACCCAGATCTGACTCCAAAGCCCATGGCTTATCCACCCTGCTTTATTGTCCCTCCATTAGTGTCCGTGGGACCCCTTCTCCCCTTGCATTTCACATATATTCCAAGGTCTTACCTCCCCCAGAGAGCTCTTAAGATTACTAGCTCATATTCAACAAATATGAATTGAGCTTTTCCTAGGTACCAGGAACTATGCCAGTACCTTTTCCATACTCGTGTAATTCTCATCACAGCCCACAGTGAAAGAGGTACTGCTGTAGACCTGAGAAAACTGCAGCTTGGAGAGGTTACATCACTTGTTCAGTATTATAGACCTAGTTGTATCCAAGCCAGGCATTAAACTCAGGTGTGTCTAGCTCTAAAGCCAAAGCTTTTAATGGCCTCCTTGTCAATGAACATTGGAGACAAGAGTATTATTTTTATTATTTCTGGTATTGTGTTTACCATGAGGGAAGGTTCATACCTCACACTGTTAGTAGCTTGAGTCGCCCTCATTCTCTAATTGTATATACCTGTATTTTATGATAGATTCCTCTGGTTATTGATTGTTTCTTCTGTTTATGTCTTTTATCTCTCCCATAAGATCCTCCCTGTAATATTCAGTGCAAAGTCATCCTGTTCTCTCTGTAGGTATCCCATGCTTCCTTAACACCTCTTGCCTACATCTTTACAGAAGTACCTTCGGGGTCTCTGGATTGATAGTCTAATCCTACTTCAGTGTAACCTAGTAACTGATTCCAAAGTATTCGTAAGGTCAGCTCAGATGATTTCCCTCTCCTCTGCAAAGGAACTTTAAGGGGAGTCCATTGCCTACTAACTCAAATTGGGCTTTCAAAAAACCCTTTATGAGCTGGTCTCAACTGACCCTTGAGGTCAAATTAATCTATCTCATTTTCCTTTTGACATGTCTACACTTCTCTAATTCTGTACTTTTTCCTAATACTCTTCCTTTTTCTAGAAAGCCTCCCTCATTTCTGTTAAGACCTGTCCAAAATAAAATCAGATCAAAGTAAAATGTTAAGAGTTTACTGCGCATACAAAAGAAGAGTTCAAAAAAAAAAAAAAAGAAGAGTTCACAAACTGGTAGACTTCAGATACAAAGTGGCAAGAAGCTCAGCAGCATGTCCCTACGGGATGGCTTATAACACGAGAATAGGAAGTTGTTCAACCTTTACAATGATTGATTATTACAATAGGGTTTCCAGACAGTAGGAGATTGGTTAAAAGTGATTATCTTATACCATTTTAGGAAGACAATTTAAATTTCATTTATGATTATCAGAGGCATTTACAAGAAATAAATTGAATTTCGTTTACATTTATGAAATAAGCTAGCTTAAGTTTCCCTTTCATGGCCTAATTGGTTTTGTCTGCTCACGGGATTTTTTTTTTTTTTTAATATTTATTTGGCTGCTCTGGGTCTTAGTTGCAGCACCTGGGATCTTCGTTGCCGCATGTGGCATCTTTAGTTGCAGCATACGAAAACTTAGTTGTGGCATGTGGGATCTAGTCCCCTGACCAGGGATCAAACCCCTGGCCCCCTGCATCAGGAGTGCAGTCTTAGCCACTAGACCACCAGAGAAGTCCCTGCTCGGGGGATTTTTAAGGCTGGTCTCCACTTTTGGTCATACTCTCAGCAAGTTCTTGTTCCTGTATATGTTCTAGTATAGGGTTACTCTTGGGTACCACTGTTGACGTTGGTAGGATGGATTGGTTTTTTGTTTGTTTGTTTGTTTGTTGGACACACCACAAGGCTTACAGGATCTCAGTTCCCCAACCAGGGATTAAACTCGGGTCCTGGCAGTGAAAGAGCCAAGTCCTAACCACTGGACCGCCAGGGAATTCTTTTCTTTTTTTGGCGGGGGGGCGGGGTGGATTGTGTGCAGTCACTATTACTGACAGTTGTATAGTCATGGTAGACATGGGTGGTTGGATCAGAGTTCTTCTAGTTGCCTAACCCTGATGGACATCATTTGATGCGTGAGTAGCTGCTGAAAGGTATTTAAATATCTTGAGAAGATGCAACACACTAGGGAAATTAATGTGACTATGAGAATAATAACCAAGGACTGAAAAATTCCCTAGGGCAGAGATTCCCAGGAGCCAAGACTTAACTAAAGAAATCAATGGATGAACCATGTCACCTATTTGGCGAAAGATGAACATCTGACCTTTAAGATCTTTTAAATTTGGGGTAACAATTCCTGATTTATTAACATGGAAACATTTTTCACCAATGACAATACACGCACCTCCTTGTTGGGCAGTTAGGTGCCTAAGACTCTTCTATTTGTAAGACTTCTGAAGCAAGGCTGGAAACCTTGGTATCTAAGGCTTGGAGAGAATTAGCTGTGTCACTGAAGCTTTTTTTTTTTTTTAAGTTTTAGGGATATATAAAACAGTCTTTTCTAATTTACAGGTGCCAATATGAAGAATTAATGCTCTGACAAAGGAAGGAATCCAGCATTGTGTGTAGAGGGTTTTGGTGCTTCATGGATTTCTCTTATGAACTGGTATCTTATGAATAAATGAATCAAGATTGGTGGTTTCATGTGCAGATTTTTTTTTTTGTTTCTGACTATTGGGAGTTAATAGCTCTAACCCACAATGACCATTCCAGTTTAGGGGAAGTTCCTGATACAGGGTGGTGTTGCATTGGAAATAAAGCCCCACTCCTCTTAGGGACAGAGTTAAATTTTGATGGTATTGGCTTGGGCAATTTGTGGATTGGTTACCTGAGGTTTCGTCAAGAACCATGAGTGGGCTTCCCTGGTGGCGCAGTGGTTGAGAGTCCGCCTGCCAATGCAGGGGACACGGGTTTGTGCCCCGGTCCAGGAGGATCCCACATGCTGCGGAGTGGCTGGGCCCGTGAGCCATGGCCACTGAGCCTGCGCATCGGGAGCCTGTGCTCCGCAACAGGAAAGGCCACAACAGTGAGAGGCCCGTGTACCGCAAAAAAAAAACACAAAAAAACAAAAACAAGAACCATGAGCAAGCAGTGCTTCGATTACTGAATTTAAATAGAAGGAAGAATTCGCCATGGGATTAGGGACTGGAGAACATCCAGTCAGGAAAATTTTATTGTGGTTATAGTATTGGTAATGAATATAGGTAGAGAATCTTTTAGGGTTTTGTTAAGAAAGTCTAATCCGAACAGTTTCATTACACTATTGAGGAGTGATAAGTCCCAAAGAGGGACAATCTATTTGATTACTGAAAATATGAAGTGGAAATTTTTCTTTTATTGGAGGATGAATAGGAAATATAATTGGGAAGAACTGGTTAGTTAGGCTTTAGGAATGTGTCCATAATCCATTGGGTTGATACCAAACTGTTTTGTTAGCAAGATATAACTGTAAGAATACATCAGGTTCTTCATCAATCTGGGTACATATCCAACATTCTACTTAATTAGTCACTGATGCTATTTTTTTTTGTACAGTGTCAATTAAGAGGTGTTTATACTTAACATTAGTAAAGGCTTAATAGAATTATTAATAATAAAAGCACGTTAATTTTGGCACCAGTGGTCTTGCTCCACTGACTTGGGAAGGTTGTCTACATCATGTGGTTGTCTGCTTCTGGGGAAAATTTTTCCCTGGTATCCTTAATTTTAAGTCGGCTGTAGGTTGACAGGTCCAAGAGTCTGAGGGAGTTCTTTTCAGTTGAAAGATATGAACTCACGGTTCAACACTCTGTAATCTGACTACTATCTGAGAGGTTAAAAGAACCTGATGGGACTCCATCAAGGTTCAAGTGCAGCTTTTGGTTGATGTGTTTTCCTGAATACTGTCACTGGGTTCCAAAGTGTGGGGTAGAAAGTCCTCATCAGGTTGAGGGTCTCTAAAGGCCTCTTTGACCTCCTGGAAATAAGCTTCTAATATTGCACTAGAGCCTTACCGTACTTGGTCATATCAGAGTTCACAAGAGCTGGATGAGCAGGTGAGGTTCTATCATTAAGGGCATGGGTCACCCAGTAATGATTTCATCAGGCATCAACTTATTTTTTTTTAACATCTTTATTGGAGTATAATTGCCTTACAATGGTGTGTTAGTTTCTGCTTTATAACAAAGTGAATCAGCTATACCTATACATATATCCCCATATCTCCTCCCTCTTGCGTCTCCCTCCCACCCTCCCTATCCACCCCTCTAGGTGGTCACAAAGCACCGAGCTTATCTCCCTGTGCTATGCGGCTGCTTCCCACTAGCTATCTGTATTACATTTGTTAGTATATATAAGTCCATCAGGCGTCAACTTATATTTTCCAAAAGGTGTTGATCTTATTGTCTTAAGAGTTAAAGGTAACGCTTTAGGCCGAGGTAATCCTATGGTCTCAGTTAATTTCGTCAATTTTAATTTTAGAATGCTATTGGTGCATTCAACCTTTCCTGAAGATTGAGGATGACAGGGACAGTGGTAGCGCCATTACGTTTGAATAACCTTGTCTAGTTGTTTTATAACTTGTCCAGTAAAGTGAATCTCTCTATCACTTGAAATTAAGTTTGGGGACTTCCCTGGTGGTGCAGTGGTTAAAAAGCTGCCTGCCAATGCAGGGGACAGGGGTTCGAGCCCTGGTCCGGGAAGATCCCATACTGCAGAGCAACTAAGCCCGGGAGCCACAACTACTGAGCCTGTGCTCTAGAGCCCGCGTGCCACAACTACTGAAGCCCGCACGCCGAGAGCCCATGCTCCACAAGTGAAGCCCGCGCACTGCAACGAACAGTAGCCCCGCTCACTGCAACTAGAGAAAGCCTGCACACAGCAACGAAGACCCAATGCAGCCAAAAATAAATAAATAAAATTTTAAAAATAAATTAAGTTTGGGATTCCCTGAAGGGGAAAAACATTTTCTAATAATTTCTTTGCTACAGTGGTGGCATCAGCTTTCCAACATGGAAAAGCTTCTACCCATCTAGAAAACAGACATACTATTATTAAGTACATGCTGATGGCCCATATAAGGAGGCAAATGAATGAAGTGCAAATGTAAATGTTCAAATGGTCCAGATGGTGAGGGAGCAGTTCTGGAGCCACTATAATGGACTTACCCAGGTTATGTGATTGGCAGGTTAGACATTAATTAGAGATGCTTCACACCATCTTAAAACAGTTACCCCACCAATACTTTTTCATAATTTGAATCATTTTGTCAATTCCATGGTGAATAGTCATAGAGCGCTCGCAAAAGTGGCAACTTGAGGGATTCAGGAAACACCAGGTGGCTACTCAGGGCGTCCCAGTCTTCTTTTTATATCAAATTTTCATCCTACTTAGTGCCACTTTTGTTTTCTAATATAGATACACTTGCTTGTCTGTTAAGTAAGTTATCATAAGTGATTGATTTGGATCAATTTTATGGAGTTAATTCGTGACAGAGTTTTGGTACATTTTGAATCTCTTGAGTTGCAACCTTAGCATAAAAGTCAGCTATAACATTTCCTTGATATTCACGGTCTGATCTGTATAAGCTTCAACTTTTCTGACAGCAACTTGTGAAGGCTGTAATAGTGCAGAGGAGCTCAGCACTCTGAGGTCCATTTTTTATAGGCATGCCATTTGATGTTAGGAATTCCCTCTGTTTCTATAGTATACCAAAATCATGGACTACTCCAAAAGCATACTCTCTATTGGTCATACTTATTTATAGTTTTATTTTGGCTAACTCACAGGCTTGAGTCAAGCCAACTAACTCTGCAGGTTGTGCTGAATTAAATTGGGGAAGAACTTTCCTTTCTAATCATTCATTTGGGGCAGTAACAACATAAGAGCCTGATACTTTCCTGCAGAATTTTTGGCATAGGAGCCATCAACATAGAGTATTAATTCTGGATTGGTTAGTGGGGTTTCCTGTAAATCTAATCTAGGAGTCAAACTTTGAGGAACCAATTCAACACAGTTATACGTCTCTCCTTTGTTGGGTAAAGGCAGGAGGGTAGCAGGGTTTAAAGAGTTATAGCAAAGAATGCATAGGTTTGAAGAACACAGGAAAGATCAGAATCTCATAAGATGTTAGTCTCCTGACTGAGAAATGCTGTGCTCAGTATTTAGTAAACTTTCTACAGCATGAGGAACCTGTAGGTATGAATCATTTCCCTGAAAAAGTTCCGAGGAAGACTCTACAATTTTTTGTTGCTGCAGCTACTGCTTTTAAACAATTTGGATATGCCCTGACTGCTGGGTCCAACTGCAGACTGTAATAGGCTATAGGTCTATTTTTTCCTCTATGTTCTTGAGTGAGGACTCCTAAAGCCAGATTGTTCCATTCATGGATGAACAATACAAAGGGTCTAGTACATTTGGGGGGCAATGATGTGGGAGGATTTTGTAAAGCCCATTTGAGTTCAGTAAAGTTTCCTTATGTTTTATTTCCCAAGGAAGAGATTCCTGAGTGCTATTTTTAGTTCATAGAGTGGGGAAGCCAATAAAGAAAACTACAAGACTCAGGACCTACAATATCCTGCAAGTCCGAGGAATCCTTACAGGTTTAGGATAATTTTGAATGGTATTTATTTACTTTATTAATATTTACTTATTTATTGATATGGTTGTGCCGGGTCTTAGTTACAGCAGGTGGGCTCCTTAGTTGTGGCATGCGACCTTTTAGTTGTGGCATGCAAACTCTTAGTTGTGGCATGCATGTGGGATCTAGTTCCCTGAGCAGGGATCAAACCTGGGTGCCCTGTACTGGGACTGCAGAGTCTTAACCACTGCGCCACCAGGGAAGTCCCGCATGGTATTTATTCTTTCTAAAGACAGAAAGATTCCTTTTGCAGAGAAGTCATGACCTAGATAATGAGCCATCTCTTGTGGTAACTGAAGCTTATCTTGAGGCGTTACAGCCTTTATAAGCCAGTCGTTGTAACAGATATGTTGAATCGATTCCTACATATTAAATCATCTACATATTAAATCAAGGTAGAATTTCTGAGAAATTGCAGCAGAGTGTTTAAACCCTGATGTTAAATTTGTGAAAAGTGTGGGGGAGCCTCAGTAAATCCCTGATGCATTACTGTCCGATACGACTTGATTTCTCCAAGTAAAAGCAAATAAATATTGACTTACTTTGTCCACAGGGATGCTGAAGAAAGCAGAGCATAAGATCACAACTGTAAAGCATTTGGATTCAGTTGGTATATTTGCCAACAAAGTACTTGGGTTTGGTACCCCTGGAAACGTCAGTATCACAGACTTATGGCTCTAAGGTCTTATACAAATCTCCATCCCCATCTACAGGGCTTCTTTAAAGGCAAGATAGGAGCATTCCAAGAACTGATACAGGGGATAATTACCCTCTGACTTAATAAATCTTCTATTATAGGGGTGACCCCTTATAGGGCTTCAGGCTTTAAGGGGTACTGAGGTGAGTTAGGAAGCAATTTAGAAGGATCATTCTGAATTGTAATGATCATTCTGAATTTTAATACTTTTTATCCTTGATAAAAAGTATCAGGGATTTCAGAGCGATCTATAACATCTATACTTTTATGGAATTTAGTAGTCTCCTCTGGACAATCAATTTGGGCTTGGAGAACACATAATGCTTCAGTGTCTGATGAGTCTGGAAAGTCTAAGGTTATTTCTCCTGAGGGAAATCTTATTTGGCCTTGTAATTTAGAAAGCAGATCGTTTTCTCCCCCCAAAACAACCAACTTTTTATTGAAGTATAATTGATTTACAACGTTGTGTTAGTTTCAGGTGTACAGCAAAGTTATATATGTATAACTTTTTCAGATTCTTTTCCATTATAGGTTATTTATTACAAGATATTGAATGTAGTTCCCTGTGCCATATAGTAGGTCCTTGTTGTTTATCTATTTATATATAGTAGTGTGTGTCTATTAATGTATTCCTCCCCTCTCCCTTCCCCCTTTGGTAACCATAAGTTTGTTTTCTGTCTGTGAGTCTATTTCTGTTTTGTAAATAAGTTCATTTGTATATTTTTATAAAAAATATTTATTTATTTGGTTGCACCAGGTCTTAGTTGCAGCTCACAGGCACCTTAGTTGCAGCACAAGGGCTCTTAGTTGTGGCACACATGTGGGATCTAGTTCCCTGACCAGGGATCGAACCCAGGCCCCCTGCATTGGGAGCGCAGAGTCTTATCCACTGCGCCACCAGGGAAGTCCCTGTATCATTTTTTAAGATTCCGCATATAAGTGATATAATACTATATTTGTCTTTCTTTGTCTGACTTACTTCACTTAGTATGATAATCTCTAGGTCCATCCATGTTGCTGCAAATGGCATAATTTCATTCTTTGTTATGGCTGAGTAATATTCCATTGGGGGTGTGTGTGTGTGTGTGTGTGTGTGTGTGTGTGTATGTGTATACATACCACATCTTTTTTATCCATTCATCTGTTGATGACATTTAGGTTGCTTCCATGTCTCGGCTATTATAAATAGTAAATAGCTATAGAAAGCAGGTCTTTACCTAGGAAATTCACAGGGGTAGTAATGCATAATAGAAAAGTATGACTTTCAGAGAAAGAGCCAACAGTTATGGGTTCCAATAAAGGAACTCTTTGAACTTGACTGGAAACTCCCACTACTAAGATATTTTTATTACTCTGAGGAGGTTCTTCATGTATCACGGTGGTTTTAAAGTAAATAGAGTTGGGGCGATGGGGGGAAGGGAGTTCCCTGGTGGCCTAGTGGTTAGGATTCGGGGCCTTCGCTGCCATGGCTCAGGTTCAACCCCTGGTGAGGAACTGAGATCCCACCAGCCTCATGGCAAAGCCACAAAAAAAAAAAAAAAAAAGAAAGAAAAAGTAGATACCATGTTGGTATCTATCAACATGGTAGAAATTTCTCCATTTAAGTTTAGTTTAATTTTCATCCTTGAGTTAAAGGAATTATTGAAAGTAGCTTACTGGGCAATTTCTTGGAGCCTTATCATTGTTGACAGTCATCACAAGAATCTGGGAGTTGAGAGCTCTCTTTTATAGGGCAACTGGATTGCTAAAAGTGGCCTGTTTTTGGACTTCCCTGGCAGTCCAGTGGTTAACACTCTGCGCTTCCAGTGCAAGGGACGCAGGTTCGATCCCTGGTAGGGGAACTAGGATTCCATATGCTGTGTGGTGCAGCCAAAAAAGAAAAAAAGAAAAGTGGGCTGGGCTTCCCTGGTGGCTCAGTGGTTGAGAGTCCGCCTGCTGATGCAGGGGACACGGGTTCGTGCCCCGGTCCGGGAAGACCCCACATGCCGCGGAGCGGCTAGGCCCGTGAGCCATGGCCGCTGAGCCTGCGCATCCGGAGCCTGTGCTCCGAAACAGGAGAGGCCACAACAGTGAGAGGCCCGTGTACCGCAAAAAAAAAAAAAAAAACCGCTCAGAGCTGGTAAACTAATGTTGTCATTAATAGACATTTAAAAGTTTCCATTAAGAATTGCCTGCACTAGATTCCTCCACCCTGAGCCATTTAAAGCGACAATTAATCTTTAATCTCGAGGGGTATGAATGATGTCCATTTAAAAATAGGCTATGGATTGCGATTGTATAGTTTTGTCTGCTAATCAGATAATACCGCCCCCACAGGACTCTCTGGTGGTGCAATGGTTGAGAATCCGCCTACCAGTGCAAGGGACACGGGTTCGAGCCCTGGTCCGCGAAGATCCCACATGCCATGGAGCAGCCATGGAGCAGCTAAGCCTATGTTTCACAACTACTGAGCCTGCGCTCTAAAGCCCACGAGCCACAACTACTGAAGCCCGCGCGCCTAGAGCCCATGCTCCGCAACAAGAGAAGCCACCGCAGTGAGAAGCCCGCGCACCCCAACGAAGAGTAGCTCTCGCTCGACACAACTAGAGAAAGCCCATGCGCAGCAACGAGGATGCAACGCAGCCAGAAACAATAAATAAATAAAATAAAATAATAAAATAAATAAATTTATTTTTTAAAAAAGATAATACCGCCCCCAACCCAAAGCTACAGAGATTTCATACATCAAAAGAAATCAAAGAAATTAAATGACACAACAACCTTGGTTCCCTAGCCTACTCATATACTGTCGCCCTACATGTAAAAAGAGGTGAAACTGTGCGCCTCTCTTAAGCACAAATAACCCACCCACCTTCTTTACTTACAGGAAACGGGGTTCTGCTCTGCGACCTCTTCCTGGATCTCTCCCTCCAAGTGCTGTGTTCTTTCGGGTACACTACAGGGTCAAAGCCCTAGTACTGTCACCCCGCGTGGGTACACTACAGGGTCAAAGCCCTAGTACTGTCACCCCGCGTGTTCGAGAAGGCCCTTCTGTAATACGACCTTCCCCGAGAGCGGCACTTCCTGCGGGGTCGCGACCCGCTCCGCGAGGAAGACTGCGAGTGGCACCCGTACTTTCTCTGGTGGCGCCTTCCGGACCGAGGTCGTGACCTGCTCCTTCTCCCGTGCGGGCTCTGACTCCTGGACCACGACCGACTCCAGCGAGACGCTGGAACAGGAACGAGAGCGTCTGGAAGAGCGGGCGAGCCCGGCCACAAGTTCCTTCACGTAGCTAAGACATCGTTGATGCCGGCTCTGAAAAGGGTCACTTCCCCAAAACCCAGAGTATCTCCTAAACCTAATCCTATCTCCCAACGATTTTCCCTGGGAGGGGATGTCTGGTAATCTGGAGACATTTTTGGTTGTCACAACTGGGGGAAAGAAGGGGATGCAGATAAACACCCTACAGCGCACAGGACTGCTCCCCCCCCCAAAAAAAACAGAATTATCTGGCCCAAAATGTCAGTAGTGCTTAGGCTGAGAAACCCTACCTTAATGCAAACGGGAAAAAAAGGTCAAGTCTCAGAAGAGGGTCACCGCGCTGGGACCCTCTGGATCGCCCAAGTACCCAGCTTCCAGAACCGGGAGATCCCCGCCTCCCGGGAATGACCCCGCCACTCACGCAGACGAAGCTACGGCGAGGACGGGGCCAGGCTCTGAGAAAATAAACGGGACTTTAAAACCTCTAGTGCTGTGGGGCCGCGAACCCGGACCTACCTTTTGCACCACACGGGACCCATGCCTGAGGTAACTGTGTGAGCGACCCCAGCAATAGAAACTTTACCACCTCACTGAAGACGGATACAGAGCCCCAACAAACGCCTTCTTTCGAAAGCTTAGGAGAAAGCAACTTCCCACACCTACCCTGGAACCCCGGACCCACGTACCACTTCCGACGTTCACACGTGAACTGAGCGCTGCGGAAAGTACCCACAGCTGGCGCCCGGAGCATGCGCAGAGACGTCGGCGCGGTGGGCGTGGCTCTCTCTGACCCTCCCTCAGCGAGTCCTACTCTCTCCGCGCACCGCTCCCTCCGCCCCTTCTCCGCATGCGCCACCGAGCTCCTGGGGCGGTGCTGCTCAATCCGGGTATCCGGCGGCCTGTGGCAGTTTTGTTTTCTTGGCTGGAACTGGGAAAGTGAGGCGGCCCGGCGCGGCGCGACACCGGGCTCTGGACCGACTGCACGCGCGGGGCTGGACGTAAGTGCCAGGCAGGAGTGGGGGAAGGGGAGGAACTGCCGCAGGCCGGATGAGGCCGGGACCTAGGAGTGTCTGCCCGGCTGATGCTGCCTGAGTCGTTGGGTCCACCCTCTGGGAAGCTGCAGGCTCAGGCTGTGTCTTGCTGGCCACTTCCTGGCCACTTCCTGCTGACTCGTGTCCGGCCGGCGGCGGGAGAGGACGACCGCCTCCGCAGTCCGGACAGCGCCCTTCCCGACACGTCACAGGATCCCTGAAACTCAGCATGCCCCCCTACTTTAGAGCTGCAGAAACTGACACCCCGGAAGGAGTGTAAACCGGCTGGTTCCCTGGGCGAGGGAGATGGACGAACCACAAGAGCTAGAACTAGTTTCCACATCTTCCCAGTCGCAGGCCACTCTCTACACCTCAGATTCCCAGAATCTGGAGGGCGGAGTTTGGGCACGAGTTGTGCGGGTAATAAACCAAAGAAAAATAGATTCGGGGCGGCGTCATTGGGATGAACCGAAAACAACATACTGGCTTGCCGTTCCTCCCAGGGAAGAATAAAACGAGTGAATTTTCAAAATTGGACTTGTCCTAAAGGCATATTAGCACTAGGTATAATCACGGTTTTAAATTTAATTTTTATAAGGGAGTTTCCAACTGGATTCATTGCTCTTTTTTAGGATATGTTTTTGAACAACCATGGTTGCTGGCTACAGAGTAGCTTCATGGACAGGTTAAGATTCACTGTAGGAGTTTGGATGTTTGCTTGATTATTAACAATTTACACTTAATGCAGGCTTTTTCATATTCTGAAATAGAGATCCTATGGATGTGTATCAGACCAGGTTTGTATGGCCCAGCTCTAAGGAATGTTTTATGTAAGTGTCGTCTATGGTAACTTATCCATGGTAATATAGCAGTGCGTTTTCTTTCTTTCTTTCCTTTCTTACCTTCCTTCTTTCTTTAATTTCTTCCTTCCTTTCTTTTTTTTTCTTTCTTTTTTTATGGTCTGAATTAACATTGACTTCAATTTTGTGCTTTCTTTTGGCTGGAAAACATGTTAGTGTCAGAGATAGAGCTTACTAAAATGAAATGGGTGTTCTTTACATAGAAATGACGCCAACAGACAGACATGGAAAAGGAAAAAACAATGAAGTGAAGGGACGTGAGGCGGGTGCAGTGTTTAATTTCTTAATCTGAGTGTGAAGAAACATGTTCTATGACAAAATGTGTAAATTGTTAAGAGAAATATTTTTCATCTGAGTCCATGCTTTAACTCAGAACCAAAGTTTTATCACTTGTCTCTGCTATGCTAGTGCTGCTGGACTGTAAATATCTAAGTCACATAATAACTTAGTTTGGAATTAATAATCAGTATAAAATTTTTTCAATATTGGGATGCCCGCTTTTGTTTACATTGTTTAAAATATACCAAAACCATCTTTTAAATTAAAAAAAAAGAAACTTAAATGAGTCCACATTTTGTTTTCCAAAGTTATGTGGAAATTCATCAAAACCTAAATCAAATATTCTGAAGTATATGTAGCCAGATAAAGTATTTGTAAAGTATTTGTAACTTCGCTTTTATTAAATTAATCAGGAAAATCGTTGGGAGATAGGATTAGGTTTAGGAGATACTCTGGGTTTTGGGGAAGTGACCCTTTTCAGAGCCGGCAAAAACTGTTAATTATTTTCTAGAAACATAAGTCAGCTTAGAAGCAAGTCAATAGAAGTACTTTAGTTGGTTTTGTTTGTTTGTTTGTTTTTTCAAGTGACCTGAAAAAAATGTCTGGATTTCTAGAAGGCTTGAGATGCTCAGAATGCATTGATTGGGGGGAAAAGCGCAATACTATTGCTTCCATTGCTGCTGGTATCCTAGTAAGTGTCCTTGATAATTTGGGCCTTCATTATTTTGGTGTGTTTGTTTTTTATGTATTTAAAGCTCTGTGTGATGTCTTTAAGTAAGTGCTATTTATTTTATCTTTGCTACTGAATTTTTAAAAATAAATGTTGATATTATGTTTTATTTATGAGAGGGTTTAGTTATTCCATCTAAAGAGTTGACATTATGGCTTGAAATTTGATTAGATTATTTTACTTTAACTGCATGAAAAAATTGTATAGTAAGACAGTATATTTTATACACTTACTCATAGCATGGATTATGCTTCCTCTTAATGAGTACATTAAGTTACTAAGAAGTGTTTAAGAAACAATCAGGTCAAAACCATTCAAGAGATATGATTGCATTTCTCCATGATCCAGCGTTAACTTTCTTCTCAATCTCATTAGAGAATAGAAAGAAAGAACTCATAAAAATATATTGCTTAGAAGTAATTTATAGTATAAAATTCTTATTTACATTACAGATCCTTCAAGGTATCTGATATTTGTTTTGTCCTCTAATGTTGTCATATGCTCTAAACAGTGAATTTTAAACAAACAAAACTCTAAATATATCCTCTTTGCCTAGTCTCTGACAGTTATAATCTATGAAAAATAATTATCCTTTATTTTTCCAAAGTAATGTCAAAATATAAAACTACTATAGAAATTCTGCTCTTAAAAAAAAAAGCTTTGAATTTTAATCTATGAAGAAAATATCTTGAATACATTGAGCTAAGGGTGAAAAAAAACAGTGAAAGAGTACTTGCACTAGCTAGTAAAAAAGTCATTAATGGAGTATGAATCTGTCTGTAACCTGATAAAAATAATTTGATTAGCCGAAAATAGTTATTTTAAAATGATTCCCTGAAGATGGCAATTTTGAGAGCGAACTAGGTCAGGATTGCAAGTGGGGATAGAGAAGGGGGTTACTTTCCAAACCTTCTAAGCTACTTGTCAGTATTTGCTTAATATCATCTTATTGTAAGTTTCTGCTCAGGTGATTAAAAAATATTTGTGCAGTTTTAATGTTTTTTCATTATATGTTTGCCCTTGATAGTGTCCAGAACCAAATGCAATTAAAATAAATTATAATTTGGTATTTAAATTGAATTTAGCATAATCTCTGAAACCATCTGTAGACTGCACTATAGTTCATCAAAAGGGAAAGCAGTACTGCATAGCCATTGTTTATTTCACAACACCAAGAGGCTAGCTAAAATTCTATCAACGATAATTATTCCCTATATTATTTTGAATACTTTTTTTTCATTTTCAATAATATCTTCCTGGAGGCTTATAATATATCGGCAACAGGCCACTCCTCCTGTCAGCTGGAGGCTGAATCACTTTTTTCCTTTCTCCTGCCGTGAAATATTGTAACTTCTAGTTCACAAAATTAGATTACAGACTTTAATATGACAACATAAAATAATGACTAAAGTAGACTTAGAAAAGAAGTGTTAATAAATAATAATTGCTGTGGGACTTTAGGGTATCTAATCTTTCATCAGCTATTAAGCCATGTACTAATTATATGCAAGAAACTGCTGGAACATTTAAGAAAATTTTGGACTTTATTAGAAAGGATCTGTTCACTTAGATTCTTTGCTTGATTTCTTGCTTTCTTTGCTGGAAAGCAAGATTCCTTGCATTCTTTTTATCCAGTAAGATATGAAATAACTGTAATTTCTCCTTTTTGTGGTTTGTTTGTTTTAGTTTTTTACAGGCTGGTGGATTATCATAGATGCAGCTGTCATTTATCCCAGTATGGACGAGTTCAACCACTCCTACCATGCCTGTGGTGTTATAGCAACCATAGCCTTCCTAATGTAAGTGTCATTGTTAGTGACACGACTTACAGATTGTCACAAAAGAAAAATGTTTTACATACAGTTGAGTAGAGTTAAATTTTTTAAGTGTTAACCAAATTAACATATGGGACATGGTTTAAAAGTCAAATCATAGGGCTTCCCTGGTGGCGCAGTGGTTGAGAGTCCGCCTGCCGATGCAGGGGACACGGGTTCGTGCCCCGGTCCAGGAAGATCCCACGTGCTGCGGAGTGGCTGGGCCCGTGAGCCATGGCCGCTGAGCCTGCGTGTCCGGAGCCTGTGCTCCGCAACGGGAGAGGCCACAACAGTGAGAGGCCCACGTACCGCAACAACGACAACAAAAAAAGTCAAATCATAGAGAAGGACTGTTGAAGAAAAGCAGGAGGCTTCTTTTCTTCCTTCCACCTCTCCTCTCCCACTTCTGTCTCCCAGCTTCTGTCAGCTATCCTTTTATTTCTAGGCTGTCAGTGTTTATAACTTTACTTTCACGTCAGAAACCATATACTTTGTCTAAGAGTTTGTTTATTCATTCATCCAACAAATATTTATTAAGCTTTTATATTCCCAGGCTCTGCTCTAGGTACAGTAAATACAGTATGTAAAACAGGAAAATCCATGCCTTTATGGAATTTATACCTTAATGAGTGAGGCAGATTGTAACTAAAGAGAAGTAAATTAAATATACAGCATGTAAGATAATGATAAGTGCTAGAGAGAAAAGCAGAGGTGGGGATATGAGATGTCAGCAGAGGGTGCAGAAATTTTACGTAGAGTCAAGGAAGTCCTTATTGGAAGGTGATTTTTAAGTACAGATTTGAAGAAGTGAAGGACCCGGTCATGGAGATACGTAGGAGAGGATCATTCCAGACAGACGGAAGAGCAAGCACAAAGGCTGTATGGCAAGGCGACCAGCATGGCTGGAGTAAAGGGTCAAGGTCATAAAAGCCAGAGAAGACTGCGGAACTGTCCAGACTGAGGAGACTAAAGAGACAGGAGAACAAAATGTCCCTCATGGTTCTGGACCGGATCCTTTTACTATTTAGAGCATTATTGGGACAACCGGGGAACTTGGATGAGGTGTGATGGTTAACTAATGGGAATGGATCATTGTTAATTTCCCGATCTTGATGGTTGTATTGTTCGGTAGAACTGTCTCATTTATAGGAAATACATACAAATTTCTGGGGTTATGGGTCATCGTGTTGGCAAGTTTCAAATGTTTCAGGAAAACAGATTTATTTGAACTATACTTGGGACTTTTCTATAAGTTTGAGATATGTATAAAACCGGTAATACCAGAGAACAAAAAGAGGTTGTTCATTCGAGGATGTGCCTAGTGGTGAAGACTGATGAGGCAGGGTCATGGCTGTCCCACAGAGAGCTATGAAGTGTATTCAGGTGGCTCAGCAAGGAAAAAGCAGAGCCAATAGCCACTAGCCCAAGAACATCTGCATTGATTAAAAATATGAAACTTGTTTTAAAATGTATTTGTTTTATGTACCAAATAACTTACAAGAGATCACTGAAAATAATTAAGAGTATTTTGATCATTCTTTTTAAAACTTAGATTTGAATGAATAAATTAAGACTTTATGTTGTTGTGAAAAAATTAGGGTTCATGTATTCAGCACCTACTATGTGCCAATCCCTGTGCTAGGCACTGAGACTAAAAGTGAGAAATAAGATAGACACAGCCCCTGTGCCTTTCTAGCAGTAGACACTCACACATACACAGTTAAAGGGAGATACACACACACATACACACATATATAGTTTTCTAACTTCTTAACTTGATGTCTTGTGAACAGTTTCCCATGATATTTTAAAATTTTCAGAGGATACTTCTAAAGAAAGCAAGGCTATCTCAATTTAGTATTCTGTGAAAGTCAGCAAAAGACTTCTTATGTCTGGAACGTGTAACAGGGATTGAGAAAACAAGATTTTACCACTTGCACCTCTTCATGTTGAGTATGTCTGATGTGTACAAATGGAAAACTAGATAGGACCAAGCTAAAGATCCTTCCAATCTTAGCAAGATATAATTTTGAGAATTTCACTCTCAAATTTTAACAAGCATCAGAATCACCTGAAGGATTTGTTAAAATTCAGATTGCTGGGGCCCATACCCAGAGTTTCTGCTTCAGTAAATTTGGGGTGGAGCCGGGGAATTTTCTTTCTAAAGAATTCCCCGGTGATGCTGATTCTGCTGGTCTGGGGACTATGGCCACTGCTTTACAGGATATCTGGTTGAGGGGATTTGCCTAAGGTGTATAAACCCATTACTCAAGACTTATGAAGACTTACCTTAAATTTGCAGAACTCTAGTTTATTGTACCTGGTAATTTGATGTCATGGATAATTTCCTGTTAAGAGTCAGAGACCCTGATCTCTTGGTTTTATTGTATTCACACAGGATTAATGCAGTATCGAATGGACAAGTGCGAGGTGATAGTTACAGTGAAGGTTGCCTGGGTCAAACAGGTAAATAGGTGCAAACAACATCTTACTATACACCCTTAAAATGAGAATTATGCATGGGCCACTTGTCTGCCTCCTTCAGATCAGAGATAGGTTATAGGTTCCAAGGAGAGGTTATAGGTTCCAAGGCCTAAGGTAAAAGTCGCATTTGATCAAAGATTGCCGAATAGTATTTTTAAATATATGCACAGTTTTGAATATATAACCCTGTGCAATAATATGTGGATATAAATGTATACAGAGTACAGTAAAGAACAGTATATAATAAAGAATACATGTGCAAAATAGAATTTCTGCTACTTGAGGCTGTACCGGGACTTCCCGAATGGTCCAGTGGTTAAGACTTGGCGCTCCCAATGCAGGGGGCCTGGGTTGGATCCCTGGTCAGGGAACCAGAGCCCACATGCCGCAACTAAAGATCCTGCACGTTGCAACAAAGATCCCACACACAGCAATGCAGATTCCGCGTGCCACAACTAAGACCCAGCGCAGCCAAATTAATTAATTAATTATTATTATTTTTTTAAGAAGCTATACCATATAAATTATTTTCTTCCCTTTTTTGCCAACCTTACTTGATTGAATTAGCATTTTGAAATAGCTTAGAGTCATAGTTTTTTGGTGTGTTTTAAAATACACAACATAAAATTTACCATCTTAACTATTTTTAAGTATACAGTTCAGTAGTAGGTGCATTCATTTTTGTTGTGCAACTCTTTTAATCTTGCAAAACTGAATAGAATAATAGAATTTTAGTGCTTAGATTCACCCAGGCCTGCCCTGCTCAACTAAGGAATTCATATCCCCTGAACCCCATGGCCATGTACCCAAGGTAGGCAGAATACAGGATATGTGTAGCACAGATTCCTATAGGGTGCAATTTAGTCAGAGATTTGAGGGGACAGATATTTATTGAGCAGTTTAAATGGTGAAATATTATATCCATACAAAAATAAACCTGGATATAGGCAAATTTCAGGTGACTCTTTTTTTCTTTCCCTAATGAAACAGGAGAAACTGCAGTAGTCAGCTCTGGTCTATGCTTTCAGACTCTCCTTTGGTTCACTCTCTTTGTAGATCAACTTAAGTAGAAAAGATACAGAAATACCGGTATACCACAACCTTCTAAACTCTAAACAAAGAGATGAACGTTAGCAGTTAGTGTTGGTAATAATAAGCCAATAATAGCTTGAGCTAAGACTAGATGGAGTATGGCAATCACATCCATAAATAAAATTTGTTAGCTAGCACAGCTTTGGGGGTCCCGAGCTAGTGGTATTTGTTTTAGTATCTCATCTATGAGTAACAGCTTATTTCAGAACTATTTTATGTTTTGGGTATGAAATCAGAAATTTATAACATTCTATTTGCTGTGCTTTATTGAGCAGGGCAGTGTTTTTATTAAAATGTATTTGTGCTAATTAAACAAACTCATCTCAGTATTCATTTTAGGCCATCTAATGACTCCATTTATTTCATATCAAATCTTCAGAAATATTGTATAATGTGATTTATAAGTTGGTTGTCTTTCTCTGTTAACATAATTTTAATGCAGCTTAGTCCTAAGTGCCAGCCACACTAAATTTGAATTTGCTTTGCTGCCTGACTTGCCTGAAAGGGAAATATGGTAGTGTTTAGGTTCATATATCACTGAAAATGAATTTTTGGTTAAGTATACCTATGTTATTGTTTGAAAGTTCTCTTGGAGGACTTTAAACTTTGGAGCACAATTTCTAAAAATACTTGGAGAATGAGCTTCTAAATACGGTGAAACATATTTCATGAGATTTCTATAGGAAGGGAGAGTAAAGTTTTTCTCAGTGTCATAGTTGGGGAAAGTAAGCATAGGCACTTAGAACATACAGACCAACCAACCAACAGGAAAAGAGCCAACGTCCACACTGATGATACTCAGCACATTTTTCACTGTTCTTGCTTTAGACTTTAATGGCAACTACACATTTTTTTCCTCTTTGGGTTTTTGTCTTCTCTTTGAAAAGTTAATTGAACTGACTGCTGCCATTTGAGAAACAATTCTGGTAAAATATTATTTTCCTTAAGGTGCTCGCATTTGGCTGTTCATTGGTTTCATGTTGGCCTTTGGCTCTCTGATCGCATCTATGTGGATTCTTTTTGGAGGGTATGTTGCTAAAGGTAAGAGAAAACGCAGTTTTTATTTTACTTCAATGGAATACTGAAATTTTGTGTTAAAGTTGGTTTGTTTTAGAATAAAGCTTTCTTCATACTAACAAGGCATTTGTGCCTGGGAACTCTCCTCCCCCATCTGTATTTGTTTTGTTTGTTTGCTATGTTTTTAGTGTGCCTTTCTTCTGTATTTTCTAATCTAGAGCCTGGAAGGAATGGGACACAGCTCTATACCTTGTTTCTCTTTGGCTTCCAAAAACCTCAAAAGCAGAGCACATATGTTGTCCAGCTACTTGGCAAGTTTTGACTTGCTGAATAATATCCAGGCAAAGCTCTAACATCCTAGAATTGAAATTTATTGAGCTAAAGCTCCCTGATAATATGATAGCATCTTCTTTTAGACAGAAAAGCAAATTAACATTTAAGGTGTATCTGCTATATAAGGCCAGTTTAAGGCAAGCTAGGAAAAGACCTGCTTTTGGGTCCCTGGCTGAAATTTTGCCTTGAGGGACCCCAGAAAAACATGAAATCCATTTAATGTTCTGAGTAAAATTGATGATGCTTATCATAGTAAAAATATAATATTAATGATTTGCCAAACTAGACCAGCAGAGATCTAAGCCAGCTCATATTTTAACATTTTATTTCTTTGAATAAAATGTAATTCTTGGATTGAAATCATTGGTTTCCTGATTTTTTATTAAAATTGTTTTAATCTTACAGATAGGAATGATAGGCAATTTTAAATATTTATATATTTTTCTTTTATTTATATAATTTATTATAAAACCATGTTACTAAAAATGTAGAAAAGAAAGAAAAAAACTATAATAATCTTTCTACTCTTAAATATTTTGGTATATTTCCTTTGGTATCTTGCATTTTTTAAGTAGTTATAATCATAGTATAAATATAATGTTGAACCTAGCCTTTTGCATTTAACATGATATCATAAATAGTTTTCTTGCTGCTATAAAATCTATCACCATCATATTTTAGAAACAAAAATGTTACTTTTTTATCATGTGAAGTGCATAATTCTTTCTCGTTGTAGAAAATTGAGAATATAAAAGAGCTCAGGGCTTCCCTGGTGGCGCAGTGGTTGAGAGTCCGCCTGCCGATGCAGGGGACGCAGGTTCGTGCCCTGGTCTGGGAAGATCCCACATGCCGCGGAGCGGCTGGGCCCGTGGGCCGTGGCCGCTGAGCCTGCGCGCCCGGGGCCTGTGCTCCGCAGCGGGAGAGGCCGCAGCGTTGAGAGGCCCGCATGCCGCCAAAAAAAGCTCAAAAAGGAAACTAAAATTACTGATAATTCTTCTTTCCTAGATACAACTATTAATACAGAGCCCCTTTTTGTAGGAATGTGTTCATCTCATAGACTTTTAAGTTATTTTCCTAAAGGCTTCTGAAGCCAGGTTATGCTTTGAGAATTATTAGCAGCAGATCTGGAATTTTATAAAGTTGCCTTTATATAGGATCTTTATGAGTCATTCTAGTGTCAATAGTTGTTTAATGTGGAATATTTAATGTGGCCTTCTAGTAGAGAAGGCCTGTACAAACCAGTGGCTATGGTAATCAGATTAATTTAAAACTATTATGACAAAAAGTTGCTATTCATCTATTCATCATGCCTCAGTTTGTCAATTAGGCAGTGATGATTAACAGTTCCAATAGTAGAAATTTATGAGAATTTCAACTCAGTCGAGGATAAAATGGGGACAAAATTGTCCTCTGGCAGTCTTGCCCATCTTAGTTAGGGGCGGCTTTCTCCATCCAGGTGTTTAAGCCCAAAACCTGGGTGGTTAAGGCCTGTCAAGGATGACACCTCTTTCTCTCACATCCCACACACCCCAGTCCATCAGCAAATCCTGTTGATTCTGCTATTTAAAAAAGTGGTCTTGCATCTGACCACTTTTTACCTTCTCCATGGCTCCCACCCTGGTTCAATCCATTATAGTCTGTGGCCTGATTTCTTAAAATAGCCGCCTCACTGGTTTCTGTTTCTCCCCTTCCTCCCTTTAGTCTACTGTCAGCACAGCAACCAGCAGGATCCTATTGAAATATGTCAGCTCAGGTCACTTTTCTGCTCAAAACCCTCCAATGGCTTTTCCTCTCACCCAGAGTGAAAATCAAAGTCCTCACCATTACTGCAAGGCTCTAGAGGATCTGTACCTCCCAGCCTGCCCCTCGTACTTCTCTGATCTGTCTCCTGCTTTTCTCTCTTTGGCCCACGTGACCATTCCTCTAATGTACCAGACCACTACCACTCCAGGGCTTTTGCACTTGTTGTTCTGCTGCTTCTGCATGGCTCCTGCCCCCACTTCCTTCTTCGTGTCCTTATGCCAGTGTCACCTTCTCATGTGGTTTTTCTGGCCACCTGTATAAAATATCATCATTCACTACATTTCCTATACCTTTCCTGCTTTTGCTCCTTATTTATTCTTGGTATTCTCTAGCTCCGTGAAGACAGACACTTTGCCTGTTTTATGTACTGCAGTATCCGCAGCACGCTGAACAGTGCTGGCACGTAATATGTACTCAGTATTTGTTAAATAAATGAAGGAGGCTACCAGCGCTACACTGTCGTATGTATTATGTCATTTAATGCCCACACCAAGCATAGTTACCAGAAAAATCAATTATGTTAGGCAGGAAAACATATTCACCAGTTTATCAGAAACAATGTGTTGAGATCATAAACCTCTAAATGTTACAATTACTTTTACAGAAAAAGCCATAGTATACCCTGGAATTGCTGTATTTTTCCAAAATGCCTTCATCTTTTTTGGGTAAGTTTGTTTTGCATTCTTCATCCTATCTTTTTTTTAAATTATGGTTTATTTTATGTCATTTACTATATTTAGTTGCTTAATTTCCCCATCTAATGCCCCTTCCCCATGTTAGTGTCATAAAATACGAAGAACGAGACTGAGAAAGATATTTGTACTACATGGGTTGGCTTGCTGCCCACCTTGGGAACATACATCGATTTTTTAAATCGCCACCACCTCCCCTTTAACGAAGAACTGTGATTTTTGTAGATTTAGTTACGTAACACTGGCACTGTTCATTTAAAAATCTGTATCTCTAACGGTTGCTTTTAATGAAAGCCTGCTTAAAATCATTTCTTCTTAAAATTTTGTTTCTGAATGCATTTTATGGTTCTTACTATCCTTGGTGTCACAAGAATTTGTGACATTTGAGAGGTAGAGGAAAAGCCCTGACCTTTTTTTATCCTTCTGATGCAATGACAAATTAAAAGATTGCTAAGACCTTAATACTTTTATCACTAGTCTTTTCTAATGTTCATTCTTTCCTGGACACTTAGGGCCTGCTCTTTCCCCTATCCCTGGCCTCCCACTCAACCCCTCCCCCCCAAAACAACAACAACAACAAAAACTTCTCTTTATCCTGTGTATCAGGAGCTCTTAACTTCCTTTCCATGGGTAGGCTTCTAAAGATTGGAAACCACCAGGTGTTTCTGTATGCAAGACATTGGTTTTTCTGCTTGTTTCTGGGAAGAGAGTCTGTGGCTTTCATCAGATTTTCAAAGATGTCCTTAATCCAAAAAAGGTTTTTAAAAAAACCTTTATATTCTGTATCTTCTTTATATGCTGTATATTCTAGGACAGTCTATTCTAGGACTTTTCCTTCCCTGTCCCTTCCCACCCACCTCCTAAAAGGAAATAGATGCCCCATATCTACTTGAACCACTCATGAAATGCTAACAGTTGCCCTTTAATAATAGTCAGCAGTTGGTATTCACACTTTTTCCATTCTACCACAAAGCATTTTTGCCATTTTATAAAATCAGTTTAGAAATAAGAAAAATGTGAACTTAAATGTGGCAAGATCCACAGCCTCTTCGGGGCATACCTTGCATCTTGAGACTAGTGGAAAAAACCCAAAGGGTTTTTTAAAAATGTTAGGCCAGGGCTTCCCTGGTGGCGCAGTGGTTGGGAGTCTGCCTGCCGATGCAGGGGACGCGGGTTTGTGTCCTGGTCCAGGAAGATCCCACATGCCGCGGAGCAGCTGGGCCCGTGAGCCATGGCTACTGAGCCTGCGCGTCCGGAGCCTGTGCTCCGCAACGGGAGAGGCCACAACAGTGAGAGGCCCGCGTACCGCAAAAAAAAAAAAAAAAAAAAAAAGGGCCATTGATTTTTGTGCAGAAAATAATAATGATCAAAGTTTATTGAGCACTTTTTATGGGCAAGGCATCATCTTAGTGTTACATGTGTGCTCTCAGTTAATCCCCAACACAACTCGGAAAGTGGCTCCATTATTATCACCATTTTATATGTGAGAAACAGGCACAGAGCTCATGTTTGAGATCATGTGGCTGAAATTCAGGCTATCTGACTTCAAAGTTCAGTCTCCAGCTACTATGAGGGTGAAATTTGAAATTTGGAATGAATTTAATTGACATTTTCTCCTTTTGCTGAATCTTCAACCAGTTGCTTAGTATAACACTGTACTTGAAAAATACAAAGTGAACAAACCTCACTCTGCAGGTTATGCAAATTTGGTAAATATGGGTAAGTTTGTTATTTTATAGGGTAATATAGCATGTGTTTATGAGAGGGACAGTGTTGATATTTATGATTTCTTTTCCTTTCAAGCTGCAATGCTAAGGCTTGGGCATCTTTAAAGAAGGACCAGGCACCCTGAGCTCACTACTCCAGTATCTCCACAGGGTTAGAGGTGCTCGGGGGAATTCAGTGCCCCACAACTTCAGCCAAAGGAAGGCAGTGTAACAGGGTCAGAGGCAGGGGTTAGAAAAGCTTCAGGACGGAGTGGTAGGGAGGGGATTTACGAGAACCAGCCAAGGAAGGGCAAACAGCAGCCTTCTTTATTTTAATCATTATTTTCTCTGGCAGAGGTAGAGGATAAAGTAAGTTCCACCTTGAGATGCTGGTTTTGGCAGAGAAGTTACTCTGTCACAGCAGGGAGGAACCAGAGAATTGAGAGAAGATTTGTGGGAAACTTTTATCTTTTCCAATGAGGGAAGAAACATGTTAAGTTCATATAGTAGTTAGCACATTTCACAAAACCTTGGAAACCGATCAATGACTTGTCATTGTCTCAAATTAGTTATAATAAATTACTTTTCTATGCAACGAGTTTGGTTAATTTCTCATTTACTACTATTCTATCTATTAAGTCTAAAAACTAATTTGGTTTTGTGAAAATACTGTAAGCAAATCGAAATTAAATTCAACTAATAGACACCATTGTTAGAATAGTTGTAGCAGATTGCCTACCATTTTGATTTATAACAGAACAATTCTCAGCAACACTTAGAAATTACTGTTTCAGAAACAGATGTCAGTACCAAAGGTGACCATCTGACAATGTAGGAGGGACTGGCTCTTGCCCAAGAAACTATTGAGATTATAGTTTACATCTGGTGACTAGTGTGCTGAAGTTACCACATCTCTTTTAAGCTCTCTGGAGAGTAGGGTCCCTAATACCCAACTTTGGTTTTTCTTTCTTTGCAGCAATAGGTTTGATATTACTTGGAAGAGCAGAGATCAAATCACTTTTTGGAGGTTTATGAAATCCTTTATAAAGAGAAATTCATATACTTCCAAGAGAGGTATAGATGACTTTCTGGTTGCACTTTTTTTTTCCTGGTTGCATTTTTGTTTTCATCAAAAAACACTCAGGTGTTTACCTTTGTAAAGGCCTATGAAACCTGTTTTTTTAATTTTTTGGCCGTGCTGCTAGGCTTGCGGGATCTTAGTTCCCCCACCAGGGATCGAACCTGGGCCCCCTGCAGTGGTAGCGCAGAGTCCTAACCACTGGAGCGCCAGGGAATTCCCTATGAAGCCTGTTTTAAATCAACCATTTTGATTGAGGGTTTAACCTTGAGTATACACTGGAGATTGGAAAACAGATATGAAAACCAGCAGATGTCATTGAAGCGTCCACTCCTCTCTTCATTTCTCCCTTGCACTTACTGCCCACATCCAAGCCCTGATGATGAGTCTGCTTCTGAATTGTCTTAAACCTGTTCTCTTTTTGTCTATTTCCATTGTTATGTTTGGTCGTCCTTATCCCTTCCTGAGCACTTCACGTCCTTGACTGATACCTCTCTTGGATCCAGTTTTCCTATGTCAGGTTTCCTTCTAAAACAAAGCTCTAAGCCTGTCATGTCCTGTTTTAAAATTTTTCAAAACTCGGAGCTGTCTACAGAAGAGGTCACCACTAATGACCATCCAACAAATTCTGCCCACAATTCTGTTTTACTTAACCTATACAGTATTTTTTGTTTTATTGAGCTGACATTTAAATATCAAGAGATTTCATCAAAAATTGGAATTTGGGGCCTGTCTTGAAAAACTAGAGGATCTGACAACCCTGGGCCCTGCTCAGCAACAATCTGCTGGAGCTAAAGTTGTTTCTTTTAATGGGGGATGCATCTCTGCATAATCCCATCTCATGCATTGCCTGGGCCCGAGTACCAGCTGCCCCTTTAGTAGATCACAGGTTGGTGCCTGCCCCCTTGACTCATCTCAGGCACCGAAGGCCCCTGTGGGCAATTTGCCACCCTGGTCAGTTGGCTTACCAAATCCGGCCACTGCCGTTCCTCATCCTCCTTGATTCTTCAACTATACTCGCCATATTGGACTCTCCGCTGCTTTACTACACCACAGATATTTATATTGAGATATATATATGTGTGTGTGTATACATATGCATATAATTCCACTCTGCCCTCTTAAACTGAAGCCTTGAAGACAACTATAGATACTTCCCAAACTAAAACCTAGAGTGTAAGCTCTGTGAGGGCATTTCCTGACACATCCATCTCCTGGGCTTGTCCTGAGGCCCCATGGTCTTGTATTCCTCTTTGCCTTTTGATCTACTTTTCCTTTTCCTCTCCCTGAAATATCTTCCTTCATCATCCCACTAGCTCCTGTTCCTCCCAACCTCCCATTCAAACTCCTGCTTATCCTTCAAAACTCATCTAATATTACTTCCTCTGTAAATCCTTTTCTAACATATTCAGGCAAAATAAATTCCCATATGTTCTCTGCTCCCTTAACATGTGCTATATATGTGTCTCCCCACCCCCACCCCCTATACTACCACATTGTGTCATCAAGAACATGAGCAACTTGAAAGCAGGGACTGTATCTTTACTTTTATAGTCCTAGCTTCTAGCACCTAGCACCTCGACTTAAAAAAGGCTTGTTGGCCGGGGGAAAATGGCAGCAGCCGTGTGGCTGACAGGGTCTTGGTGCTCTGGCCGGGTGTCAGGCCTTTGCCTCTGAGCCGAGTTCAGGACATTGGTCCACCAGAGACCTCCCAGCTCCACATGATATCAAACGGCGAGAGCTTTCCCAGAGATCTCCATCTCGACGCTAAGACCCAGCTCCACTCAAGGACCAGCAAGCTACAGTGCTGGACATTCCATGGCAAACAACTAGCAAGACAGGAACACAAACCCACCCATTAGTAGAGAAGCTGCCTAAAATCATAATAAGGTCACAGACACCCCAAAACACACCACTGGACGTGGTGCTGCCCACCAGAAAGACAAGATCCAGCCTCATCCACCAGAACACAGGCACCAGTCCCCTCCACCAGGAAGCCTACACAACCACTGAACCAACCTTAGCCACTGGGGGCAGAGACCAAAAACAACAGGAACTATAAACCCGCAGCGTGCAAAAAGGAGACCCCAAACACAGTAAGTTAAACAAAATGAGAAGACAGAGAAACACACAGCAAATGAAGGAGCAAGGTAAAAACCCACCAGACCAAACAAATGAAGAGGAAATAGGCAGTCTACCTGAAAAAGTATTCAGAGCAATGATAGTAAAGATGATCCAAAATCTTGGAAATACAAGAAATGTTTAACAAGGACCTAGAAGAACTAAAGAGCAAACAGTGATGAACAACACAAGAAATGAAATTAAAAATTCTCTAGAAGGAATCAATAGAATAACTGAGGCAGAAGAATGGTTAAGTGACCTGGAAGATAAAATAGTGGAAATAACTACCACAGAGCAGAATAAAGAAAAAAGAATGAAAAGAATTGAAGACAGTCTCAGAGACCTCTGGGACAACATTAAACACACCAACATTCAAATTACGGAGGTCCCAGAAGAAGAAGAGAAAAAGAAAGGGACTGAGAAAATATTTGAAGAGATTATAGTTGAAAACTCCCCTAGTATGGGAAAGGAAATAGTTAAGTCCAGGAAGTAAAGAGAGTCCCATACAGGATAAATCCAAGGAGAAACACGCTGACACATAGTAATCAAATATCAAAAATTAAATACAAAGAAAAAATACTAAAAGCAGCAAGGGAAAAACAACAAATAACATACAAGGGAATCCCCATAATGTTAACAGCTGATCTTTCAGCAGAAACTCCGCAAGCCAGAAGGGAGTGGCAGGACATATTTAAAGTGATGAAAGGAAAAAAACTACAACCAAGATTACTCTACCCCAAAAAAAAAAAAAAAAAAAAGATTACTCTACCCAGCAAGGATCTCATTCAGATTTGATGGAGAAATTAAAACCTTTACAGACAAGCAAAAGCTAAGAGAATTCAGCACCACCAAACCAGCTTTACAATAAATGCTAAAGGATCTTCTCTAGGCAGGAAACACAAGAGAAGGAAAAGACCTACAATAACAAACCCAAATCAATTAAGAAAATGGTAATAGGAACATACATATCGATAATTACCTTAAATGTAAATGGATTAAAAGCTCCAGCCAAAAGACATAGACTGACTGAATGGATAACAAAAACAAGACCCGTATATATGCTGTCTACAAGAGACCCACTTCAGACCTAGGGACACATACAGATTGAAAGTGAGGGGATGGAAAAAGATACTCCCTGCAAATGGAAATCAAAAGAAAGCTGGAGTAGCAATTCTCATACTAGACAAAATAGACTTTAAAGACAATTACAAGAGACAAAGAAGGACACTACATAATGACCAAGGGATCAATCCAAGAAGAAGATGTAACAATTGTAAATATTTATGCACCCAACATAGGAGCACCTTAATACATAAGGCAAATGCTAACAGCCATAAAAGGGGAAATCGACAGTAACACAATCATAGTAGGGGACTTTAACACCCCACTTTCACCAATGGACAGATCATCCAAAATGAAAATAAATAAGGAAACACAAGATTTAAATGATACATTAAATAAGATGGACTTAATTGGTATTTATAGGACATTACATCCAAGAACAACAGAATACACTTTTCTCAAGTGCTCATGGAACATTCTCCAGGATAGACCATATCTTGGGTCACAAATCAAGCCTTGGTAAATTTAAGCAAATTGAAATTGTATCAAGTATCTTTTCTGACCACAACGCTATGAGACTAGATATCAATTACAGGAAAAAATCTATAAAAAATACAAACACATGGAGTGTAAGCAATACACTACTAAATAACCAAGAGATCTCTGAAGAAATCAAAGAGGAAATCAAAAAATACCTAGAGGGCTTCCCTGGTGGCGCAGTGGTTGAGAGTCCACCTGCCAATGCAGGGGACACGGGTTCGTGCCCCGGTCCGGGAAGATCCCACATGCCGCGGAGCGGCTGGGCCCCTGAGCCATGGCCACTGAGCCTGCGCGTCTGGAGCCTGTGCTCTGCAACGGGAGAGGCCACAACAGTGAGAGGCCCGCATACCGCCAAAAAAAAAAAAATACCTAGAAACAAATGACAATGAAAACACGACAACCTGGGCTTCCCTGGTGGTGCAGTGGTTGAGAGTCCGCCTGCGGATGCAGGGGACACAGGTTCGTGCCCCGGTCCGGGAAGATCCCACATGCAGCGGAGCGGCTGGGCCGGTGAGCCATGGCTGCTGAGCCTGCGCATCCGGAGCCTGTGCTCCACAGCAGGAGAGGCCACAACAGTGAGAGGCCCACGTATCACAAAAAAACAAACAGAAAAACATGCCCAAAACTTATGGGATGCAGCAAAAGCAGTTCTAAGAGGGAAGTTTATAGGAACACAATCCTACCTCAAGAAACAAGAAACATCTCGATTAAACAACCTAACCTTATACCTAAAGCAATTAGAGAAAGAAGAACAAAAACCCCCCAAAGTTAGCAGAATGAAAGAAATCATAAAGATCAGATCAGAAATAAATGAAAAAGAAATGAAGGAAACAATAGCAAAGATCAATGAAACTAAAAGCTGGTTCTTTGAGAAGATACACAAAATTGATAAACCATTAGCCAGACTCATCAAGAAAAAAAGGGAGAAGACAAATCAATAGAATTAGAAATGAAAAAGGAGAAGTAACAACTGACACTGCAGAAATACACAGGATCATGAGCGATTACTACAAGCAACTCTATGCCAATAAAATGGACAACCTGGAAGAAATGGACAAATTCTTAGAAAAGCACAACCTGCCGAGACTGAACCAGGAAGAAATAGAAAATATAAACAGACCAATCACAAACACTAAAATTGAAATTGTGATTTAAAATCTTCCAACAAACAAAAGCCCAGGACCAGATGGCTTCACAGGCGAATTCTATCAAACATTTAGAGAAGAGCTAACACCTATCCTTCTCAAACTCTTCCAAAATATAGCAGAGGGAGGAACACTCCCAAACTCATTTTATGAGGCCACTATCACCCTGATACCAAAACCAGACAAAGATGTCACAAAGAAAGAAAACTACAGGCCAGTATCACTGATGAACATAGATGCAAAAATCCTCAAAAAAATATTTCTCCATAGAAGATATACAGATTGTCAATAAACACATGAAAGGATGCTGAACATGACTAATTATTAGAGAAATGCAAATCAAAACTACAATGAGGTATCACCTCACACCAGTCAGAATGGCCATCATCACAAAATCTACAAACAATGTTGGAGAGGGTGTGGAGAAAAGGGAACCCTCTTGCACTGTTGGTGGGAATGTAAATTGATACAGCCACTATGGAAGAACAGTATGGAGGTTCCTTAAAAAACTAAAAATAGAACTACCATATGACCCAGCAATCCCGCTACTGGGCATATACCCTGAGAAACCATAATTCAAAAAGATACATGTACAATAATGTTCATTGCAGCACTATTTGCAATAGCCAGGACATGGAAGCAACCTAAGTGTCCATCAACAGATGAATGGATAAAGAAGATGTGGCACATATTACAATGGAATATTACTCAGCCATAAAATGAAATGAAATTGAGTTATTTGTAGTGAGGTGGATGGACCTAGAGACTGTCATACAGAGTGAAGTAAGTCAGAAAGAGAAAGACAAATACCGTATGCTAACACATATATATGCATGGAATCTAAAAAAAAAAAAAAGATTCTGAAGAACCTAGGGGCAGGACAGGAATAAAGACTCAAATGTAGAGAATGGACTTGAGGATCTGGAGAGGGGGAAGGCCAAGTTGGGACAAAGTGAGAGAGTGGCACGGACATATATACACTACCAAATGTGAAATAGATAGCTAGTGGGAAGCAACCACATAGCACAGGGAGATCAGCTCGGTGCTTTGTGATGACCTAGAGGGGTGGGATAGGGAGGGTGGGAGGGAGACGCAAGAGGGAGGAGATATGGGGATATATGTATATGTATAGCTGATTCACTTTTTTATAAAGCAGAAACTAACACACCATTGTAAAGCAATTATACTCCAATAAAGATGTTAAAAGAAAAAAAGGCTTGTTGAATGAATTAGATAAAATCAGACATATAATGGTTACATGCTAAACATTGGTTAACTTTTTAGGAGGGACATATGTCTCCACACTTAGAAGTTAAGGATGCAGGGAAGCTACTGGTAAATAGCACAGCTGAGCACAGTGAAAGAATTTACTACCTTAGAATGATCAGTTTCTGTTCTGATACATCCCATGAGTTTTTTCCATACAACTCATCAATTATTCTTTATTGTTAGTTTCCCACGATTCTAAATCTCACACAGTCTTTCTTTTACCAAACTCAGCTAGTCATATGATGTTTCTTATTTTATTCACAGAGGACTCATTTTTAAGTTTGGCCGCACTGAAGACTTGTGGCAGTGAAAACATCTGATTTATTACTGCAGAGAAGTCCTGCATGGGTTTGGTTTTTATTTTCACTGCTCACTCCCAGTCTTTTGTAATGCCATTTTCTAAACTTCTTTCTGAGTGTAGTCTCAACTTAAATTTGTATAATACTAAAATCATGAGAACTCCCTATTTAAACAACAGCAGCAAAATCTATTGTGGTATGCATTTGATTAACTTGTAAAATGTTAAAAATATTTCATATGAGAAATTTTTATTATGTTTTATCATGGTATAATTTGTAAAAATAAAAATAAATCACAAAAGAAATTATGGAAGCATCTTATATGAGTATTTGTCATATCCAAGGTGCAAAACTGCAGTTAAAGTTCTCTGAAGATTTAATGTGTTTATTTAAATGTGGCCTCTTCTGTGTCAAATGTTAAATGAAATATAAACATATTGTTGTTTTTAAAAAACTATTCAGCGGTCAGAATTATTTCTCAGTATACTTTGCGTTTGGTTTATATGGTTTTGGCAAAAATTCTGTAAATATTTCAGTGTAAGTAACCATTGAGCATCTCCCAAGGGATGAGTGAACATGTTGAAAGAGAGTAGCCCCACAATCCTGCCTCCAGTCTCCTCAAAAGTGTCCCTTCAGTGGTAGTGATTGGGGGGGGGAAGGGGGTGAGTAATAACTCAGCTGTGGTACCTGGTCCTGGTGGGACGCTGACAATCACTCCACAGCCACCATGGAAGGAAAGAGGAAGAGGATAGGGACTTGACACTGGTCTTTACTCACATGACTAATTCTGTTGTTGGTTTGATAATAAATTGGATTCCGTTTCATTGTATCTCTGTACTGGACCACTAAGCTCAAGATAGACCAGCAGGGTCAATTATAATGACAAATGTTAACTACTGGGAATTCTTAGTCTGTTCCTCTTTGGAATTCTGTTATCCCCCAGGCTCCCCACTTTGGCAAAATGGGAATTTTTTTTTTTCTTTAATAAACTAGCTAACTGTGGGATACATATTCTTCAGAACTAAAGCTTGAAATGTTTTCTTTCATAAAACTTGCTACAATTAGCCATTCATTAAATGCCAAATATCACTTAGATTTAAATTGTGGTCCTTTTTTTAGTATTTATTTATTTTTATTTGTTTGTTGATTTATATTTTTAATTTATTATTTATTTAATTTAGTTTATTTATTTAATTAATTTAATTTATTATTTATTTATTTAGCTGCATCTTCGTTGCGGCACGCGGGATCTTCATTGCAGTGCGCGAGCTCTCTAGTTGAGGCACGCGAGCTCAGTAGTTGTGGTGCACGGGCTTAGTTACCCCGTGGCATGTGGGAATCTTCCCTGACCAGGGATCGAACCCTCGTCCCCCGCATTGGAAGGCGGATTCTTTACCACTGGACCACCAGGGAAGTCCCAGTGGTCCCCTTTCTATGTCAGCCATCGTTTTCTCCCAGTGTGTACAATTTGAATGTTGCCTGGTCATCAGCTATTCAAAGAAACGGCTGTGTTGTTCTCATCTCACAGCAAATCACTCCTGGTGAGGTTTTAGATCCACAGGATGTGAGAAGTGGAGGCGATCTTAGGGGTTGAAGTTCACCTTCTCTTCTTACAGATAAGGGAACCCGGACCATGGCAATTTAAATGATTTCCTCAAGGTCACAGAACTAGCTTTTAAATCTTGAGGCAGTGTATCTCCACCTTTGACCACGAATGTCTTCCCCACAGTTAAATTCAGGATATGCTCAGGGAGTAGGAACTCCTCGTAAAACCACTGGAATAAAAGCACAGTGTCTGCAAGGGCTAAATCTAAGTGAGTTCTTAGTTTTCCCCTGTTTTGTATCATCTGCTTTGCTGATGTAGATGAGTTAACTGATAGCTTAATACTTTACTAAGCGCAAGAAAGGATCTAAATTGTCAATAAAATTGAACCAAAACCTTAATTTTGTGAACTGTGTGTCTGCACCCAAGAAAATAATGATACCATTATCTTTCATGAAACCAAACATAATTATTTAAAATTATTATAAAATTATCCCTTATGTTTTTAGTCTTTTATTTTTAATATCAAATCTATCTCTGACCTGTTTCATTGTACATGAGACTTTGCTGTAATGAGTGTCGCACACACAAAAAAATGGGCAACAGTGAAAAGAAGTTGTTTTCAAACAGCCCTTGTTTTTCTTGGATGCTTTCGCTTAATATCCAACAGCCAAATGTGGAAACTGTAAAAGGAAAGCAAACATTTTTTATTACAGATGAAGCCTTATTATATGCTTAATATTGTACACATATTGATTCTGGCTTGATCTTTTGAAACTTATGTTGCCCAAAATGTTGTTTCATCACAAAGGTCTTAGAAGTTCTTTCATAAAATCTGAATTGGAAGATCTCTTAGATAGGTAGATCTCATTTCATATAGCTCTTTACATGGATCATTAGTGGTCACCTGGCTTTTGTTTGAACACCTTCAGTGACAGGAGACTCACTACCACATGAAGTAGTTTATTCCGTTTTGCAGACAGTTCAAATTGTTAGCAATTTATACTGCATCACCCACTGGGACTAGTTAAATTCTTTGGAGAAGCATAGAAAAAAATCTTTTCCCTCTTCTACATGACAGTCTCTCCAGTGTTTGAAGATTGTTCTTAGGTCTCCCTTGGGTCCTGTCTTCTGCAAGCTAAATAAATCAATCCTCAGTTCTTTGGTTGTGCCATATGGTACCCTGCCATACAACATCACTGCATGTTGAGTAGCCTTGGATCACAATTCTCGAACCAGAAATCAGAGTAGCTGAAGTTTATGCGGTGTTTTCTATGGATCAGTGTGCTAACATTTCACACATGTTACCTCCCTTAAATCCTTCCAACAACCTAGTGAGAGATCTCCATTTCAGAGATCACAGAGCTAGAGGTGGTGGAACCCAGATCTGTCTGACTCCAGAACGTCGAATTTGATCTCTTTTCACACATGAAGGAACTGAGCCTCCCCTCCACCCCACAGAAGTAAAGTGACTTGCCCAAGGGCACCAGCCTGTGGTGGGTGAGCTAGGACTCAATTCAGATCTGCCGCCCAGAGGAGGCTGTTTCCACTGGGCCTCTCCCAAAGGGGAGGAATCAGCAGGCTCCTGATCTGTCTTCCTACTTTGCTTTAAAAACCGGCTCTCCTCATTTTGGCAGAACGAGCATTTTTTGGACCCTTACTGTGTGTCTAGAACATCTGTTTTAAATCAGAAGCAGGGGTGACACCAGTGTGACAAGGCTATACTGTTTTGCATAAAACAGCAAGAGGAGCTCACGTTTTGTCGTGTTTTTGTGCCAAAACAGTGGTGGTGTTTAAATTTTTTGGCAATACAATCCTGTAAAAAATAAACTACAAATACGTGTTCAGAAAGCAGCGGATGACCTTGAGTGTACCGCAGTCATTTCAGAATCCGTCCTACGTGCTTAACCCTGTCATACTGCTCACCCCTGAAACATTCATTTTATGGTACCATTTCCCCACGTAAACCTTGGGAGCTTCCCATCGCCTGAAGGATGATTCAAGTGACTCTGCCCACCATTCATCCTCCTCTTCACCAACTCGCCCCTGAGCCAGTTGCTTCATGCTTCTCCTGTGTTTGCTCTCAATCCTCCCCTTTCTTGGAATGTCTTCCAGTTTCTGTCACTTAGCCACGTCCAGCGAATCCTGACCTCCCCAAGCTTGTGACCTCTGCCTCCGCTGGTTCAACTAGCAGCTACTGCCAGGGTTACTTATTTAGTACCTAATAGATAGAGCTGTGCACAGGTAAAGATCCAGTTCTTCTAAGTGCTTAGACCCCTATTTTCTCTGTTTGCATCCACACAATAATCAGAACAGGGGCTTGTCCATGGGAGACTCGCAAAACAAAGTTCCTTTCTTCATTTTAATAAATGGATGTCAGTGGGTCCTTGTGCCTTGGAAAGCATGAAATAAAATCCATGGTTTATGAAATTGAAATTAAAAGTTGAAAGAATTTATCCTCTTAGTGAAGGCAGAAGACATATGAAAAATTATAAACTAGATTTTTGTAAATCAGTATCTGGGTGAGGATCACTGTAATTTACAAGAAGACAAAGGGTTAGTACATGCAGCTCCTTAAGACCTAGAACTAAATTTTATTTAGATGTGTCTCCCCAGCTCTTCATACAATATTGATCACATATTAGCTAATATATTTATGGAATTAATAATGAGTGAATGAACGAGTACATCTTAATAAAATCATCCAAGGATGGCATGGGTGTTCTTGTGGGGTGGTGAGTGTCCATCCCAGGAAGTGCTGAGCATGGTCTGGGCAACCAGTGAAGGAATGTCCCTTCCAAACCCAGTAGTCTGCTTCTATGACACACAATAAAGGGCATTCCATAATGTTTAAAATGTCTTTTTGGATGGTTTACCAAAAAAAAAAAAAAATCACCTCTGGATTTATCAGCTTTGGAAGTTTGTATTCTTGCTTTTTAAATGCAAGCTATAAGTGTTAAACTGCTGAATCAATAGTTCTACTCAGCTGTAAAAAAATATACATCAGAAGATGAGGGGAGACATAACCATTCTCCAGTAGCTGCCCACAACACATACATGCTGTGTCTTTGGAGCCAAACAGACACTGATTCAAATTCCTCCTGTTCCATTTACTAGGTCTGTCATTTTGGACAAGTTACTCCTCATCTGCAGATGGGGAGACGTATTCTTACGCAGGGTTTTTGCGAGGATCAAATCAGATAATGTTGAAAAGCATCCAGCACAATAGGCTTGCAATAAATGATAGCTGTTAGGCTTACACATTCCTTGGTGGTTGTCTAAACCCCTAGTAATAAACTTTCACATTCACATGGCAGTTTGCATATTACATAATTTGGTCACATATGTTATGACCCCACCTGGTCTTCAAAACAACCCAGTGGGGTAGAACGAAGGTTACTGTTCTTATTTTACCAGTGAGAGAGGTCAAGGGTCTTGCCTACATCAGACCTTGCAGAATGGTGACTAGAATCCAGGTCTTCTTGTTCCAGGGACACAATCTCCATTTCACCTGCTGCTGCAAGGGGCTAGTGTTGGGGGCGGGGGTTCCTCAGATTTCCTTCATTTGTTCAGCAAGTATTTATTGCAACTCAAATAATTCAGCTGGATATTTGTCCTATTTGTGGTATCTCTCATTAATGAGCAGAGTGCTTGGTATATAATAGTTGCTCAATAAGCACTTGTGGAATGAATGGATGGATGAAGCCAATTCTCTGAATCCTTTCACTAGATCACCCTGTTTCTGCTAAAGGGGCAAGAATACTTGCAGGGGACTGGGAGAGACTAGCTGTTGGGAGAAGCCATATAGAGAGAAGCTGGTGCAAGATGAGGCAGATTACACACAACAACGTGGATGACTCCCAGAATAATTACACTGAGCAAAAGAAGCCAGACGAAGAAGAGTACATGCCGTGTGCTTCCATTTATATAAAATTATAGAAAATGTAAGCTAATCTATAGGACAGAAAGCAGTTCAGTGGTGGCCTGGGGATGGAACAGGGTGGAGTCAGGAGGGAGCAGTTTCAAAGAGTCAGGAGGAAATGTTTGGTGGTGATGGATATGTTCTTACCTTTATTGCGGTCATGGTTTCATAGGCGTATAAACATGTTTAATGTATCAAAATGTATGCTTTAAATATGTGCAGTTCATTGTCAAGTATACCTCTAGAAAGTTGTTTCAAGAGAGAGGAGGAAAGAGAGCACGGAGATGAAGGAAAGGGAGACGAAGTGGGTTTTCTCCGTAGGTTCTCTCTGTTTCGCCCCTACAGACACACATGCCAAGGCCTATAGTAAGGCTGGTTCTCTGTCCCTTTAGTGGTCAGTATCTTGGCCTGCTGGGTGGAGAAAGGGTTGGCCTGGGACTCAGAAGGACTGCTTCCACTCACAAAGGCATGATGCTGGGCATTAGCCTGCCCTCTGTCGGCCCCCACTTCCCATTTATAACTTGGCAATATGGGTCCCTGCTTGCCCAGCCAACCTCAGCATCAATTGGAAGATTACCTAAGGTGACACACATCAGAATGCTTTGTGAACTGTGAGTGTAGGTTAAGGGGAGGAGGGCAGTGGGGTTTCAGGGAATGAGCCCTGACCTCCTTTCTAGCCCAGTCATGACAACAAACACTACAATGTCACATAGACCCTCAGCAGCAGCTGAGTTGTTTGAACTTTATGTCCCCTGACTAAATAACCCCAGACACCTATGCTGCAAGTTTTCTCGTGTCCACTAGCTCTAATTTCTTCAGCTGTGCCACTCAGTCCCTGTGAGAACTTGGATACTCGTGGCTCCACTTGGAGGTCTATCAAGTGAGGGGATTGGACTCTCTGGCCCCTATGGTCCTTCTGGCTCTTGCACTGCAGGATTCCATCACCTTCACGTCAAACTGTTCACCCGCCCACTTTGGTGACTCCAGGTGGGGAGGAGACATGTGGCCAGTGACAGTTCTCGCATCCCTGACCCTCAGTGATTTTGAGGCATCAGGGAAATGGGAACATTTACTACATCCTCACCCCCCCACCAACACACACACGCGCGCACGCATGCACACACGCTCACACACGCACGCATGCACACATGCTCACGCACGCATGCACACATGCTTACACACGCACACATGCACACACGCTCACACACACATCTTGAATTTGTTTGTTTGTTACTTTACTCTCATAAACACCAAGTTAACATATATACCCAGTATATTTTTAAGTTCATTCACTCAAAACCTTAGACATTAATAGGGTAAAAGGCTTACCTTCCAGAAAGTTTGGTCATTAAAATAGTTAACCACGTGAGGTGACTTCCATATTTTGAGGTTTAAGAGCATACCTGTTTAAATTAATAATTAAATGTTACACACTTAGATGATTGCATTTGTTATCTCAAAATTAATCAAAATATTATAAGTCAACTATGGTATCTCAGCAGAAATCCTTTTTTCTTCCACAACCAGGAGATAGACAAATTGAAGCACTGTCCTTCCTGGACCAGCTTAATTAATTCTATAGACATCTTTCAAAAGGAACTGGCAAGAACAATTACATCCAAAGGATTTAGGTTACGCAGGGAGGTATATGATCGTCATGGATTAACACACTTCCCAAGACGGAATAGAAGGACCCTGTTAGACGGTGCCCCTCTTGAGAGCTGGTCTATTTAAAATGCAAAAGCTACCATGGAGAGCGACTCAAATAGCCACCCCTGCAGGTCCATCCTCACTGGTTCCAATAAAGTCCCAGTGACCTCAGCTCAAGATTCCACTTGTTAGGAAAGTAGTTTATAACAACTTGCGTCTGTGCCTGTTCTTTTCACCCATCCGTCCTCCGCCCAGAGAGCTCGGGCCCTATGCCTTCCCCAGTCGCTCAAAGTCTGCCAAATTTCCAGTACATAAAGTAGTGTTTACCTTTCATGTGAAGCAGGGAAATGCCATTGATAGGTTTATCTGTGTATTTTTAATGATGATCAGTCCCAATGTATTAAATAGTAAGATTAACAAGAGTGGGTGTGTGCTTATTCATATTTTCATCTTATAGTGTGTGCCTTTAACTGATATTGGCATGTAGAGTGCAATCAGCACACCTCATTTAGCTAGAATTACTCAGAAATGATCCCTGTCGCCTACATATATTTTCCAGATAGCTGAGACTTACTCATCTGATGCAAATCCTCTAAAATTATTATATTTTCTTGTCTTATGAGACAACACTGAACACATTTAGACTTTAAAAAAAAAGTCAGAACTGTTCCTAGGAATATCCTTTTATGAAATGTGCTGTGTAACGTGGAGAAGGGCTACAGCTGCTGAAGGTTACTGGCCTGTTCTCCAGCAGCCCAAGCTTCTCATGTTCTTGTGACTGGTTTTAGGAAATTCTCTTCTCCTGCTAGGCTCTCTGCTTTCACTTCTAACTTCTACGAGGGTGCCTTGCCTCTAGAAACCTATCCACGTCTAATCTGCTATTTCTAATCTGCCTGACCTGGGAAACCTCATAACTATGCTTGATAAGATGGTTTCTTAAATAAGTGCATATATTATAGACGGGCTCCACGGAACGGGGTCTCTTCACATGTAAAATGGTTGGCTTAAGGGGGTCAGTTTGTTGCCATCTTGGCCTCTCGGAGGCCTCTTTCCGCCTCCATTGTCCAAGTCCTTTTTTATCCCTGGCTCCCTCATGTGGAAAGCAACATGTGAAGAGGAAAGCTGGTTGGTCTTAACTCTTAAAGGAATGATAGGAGTGTCTTGCCTCTATTCTCTTTCTTGGCTTCAGTGAAGCACAGGAAGCCTCCGCACGCTGGGGAGAGTGGTAAATGGTGTGAGAGGCCAGGTGTAGGGCTGCCAGGTAAAATACAAGATGGTCAGTTCCTTTTGAATTCCAAATTGGGTGCCTGGTGTTTTCACTTGCTAAATCTGGCAACCCTATTCAGGGTTGGACTGCCACCACGAATAGAATGTAAAGTGATGGCTGGAGACATTTTTCTTATCTGTATTTAATTAATCACCTCAGACTCTGTCGAAAGCTGAGGCCAATTGTTACGTTAAAGCAGTTCTAGCCAATCTCATTCTCTAAAACTCCAAACAGTACTTTCATATGTTTCAGAGCTGAAAGGACGCCATATGATTAGTTACTATAATCATTTCATTTTACAGAGAAGCCAGCCAATGCCCAAAGTGACACGCCCAAGATCACACAACTCCTTAGTGTCTACTTATGCTATTTTGTCTCTTATTTGGCATTCACTCCATGCTTAGAGGTACAATATATGAAAATCTAACCAATAAAAGCTGTTTGCTTGTAGAATAACAGTGAGCAGTTCTGTACAGAATGCATGTTTTCACCTAGCATGTAAGACTGGCAAATTGGTATCTCCCCAAGATTCTTTGCAGGTCTGTCATATTGCAGAAGCAAAAGAACATCAGTCCTCTGTTTACAGTTCTCTAATGCCTTCCCATGTCTCAGAATGATCTGGCTCCTTGCTACCACTCTATCCTCAACCCCTGCCACTCTCCCTGTCACTCCACCCACACCAGCTACACTGACATCCTTGCTGTTCCCCAAACATGCAATGCATGCTCCTGCCTCAGTGCCTTTGCACTTGCTGTCCCTTTTCATGGAATGTTCTTCTCCCAAATAAACACATGGTATCTCCCTCATTTTTTGCATTCAAGTCCTTGCTTAAAAGTCAGCTTCTTAGATAGGCCTTCCTTACCACCCTTCTAAAAGAGCAGCCCACCTTCACAATAACTCTACGTTCCCCCTACCCTGATTTATTTCCCTTCATAGTGCTTATTACTATCTGACATAGCACATATATATTTATTTTATTTTATTTTATTTTTTTCTGTTTATGGGAAAAGCCCCCTCCCCATCTAGAAGGTCAACTCGATGAGGCCAGGGAATTTGGTTCACTGCTGTATCCTGAGTACCTAAGAATAGTGCCTGGTTCATAGCAGGTATTGAACAAATATTTGCTGAACAAAATAGTATTTAGGTGTTCTCAGGGAGTAAAAGGTAAGCTCTGTAGCATAAGGGTCTCCTTGGTCTTCTGTGCAAAATTTGATGAAATCACCAGTCCTGGGCTCAAGAGGCTGCAGTGTCCAGGTGACTTCTGAGGACCTTTCCAATTATGAAAGTTTGTAATTCTGTGTTCCTTTATTTTTTAATCAAGGTCTGGGCTCTTTGCCTCCTTTGGCTGGAGCTGAGGGGGTGGGTTCAGGAGGAAGGGCATGGGCACATACACGTCCAGGGATGGGGCAGGTGCAGTCTAGGCCCAGGCCCTGTGCCCTGGACAATGGTGGAAGAAGGGTGGTCTCACACTGACCTGTCAGAAGACCAGATCCCACACCCATAATGATGGTGAAGCTGAATGCCCCGGAGTCAGTGAGTATCTGGTAGCCAAGCCTAGAAATGACAAAGCAGAGGTGGTCACATTTGGGCATCAGGCCGCAGAGGTCATTGGGGACAGAAAAGATTGCATCAGTAGTGATGCTGTCAGGAAGGGCCACCAGGAGAACGAATGTCCCCTCCCTAGGCAGTACATTCCTGTCATTCTCCCACAAAGCTATGCAGACATGTAGACGGAAAGAAGGGATTTCAAGATCCTCTTTGGCTTACTTTAGTTCTCAGACCCCATGAACGATGAACTAGAGTAGAGGTCAGAAAACCCAAGTTCAGGTCCCAGTTCTGTTACTAGCTGCACGACCCTTGGCACTTAAACTCTCACAGTCCTGAGTTTCCTCATTAGGCAATTAAAGATGAAGGTTTTATTTCTATCAGGGCGAGATGGGGTACAGCTTGGCCATCAGACCCATCTCCCCTGCCTACCCCCTTGGACATATGTGCCTGTCCTCTCTCCTTCAAAGCAACCCCAGGGCTTCACTTTAAACTATTAAGCGGCCCTTGGAGGACACCCGTGTGACCTTGCAGTAGGCAAAAAGTTCTTAAACATGACACACAGGAGCTAAACATAGAGGGAACAATGATAAATTGGACTATGATAAAATTAAAACTATTGTTCATCAAAAGATACCATTAAGAAAGTAAAAAATCAAGGGACTTCCCTGGTGGCACAGTGGATAAGAGTACACCTGCCAATGCAGGGGACACAGGTTCGAGCCCTGGTCCGAGAAGATCCCACATGCGGTGGAGCAACTAAGCCCGTGAGCCACAAATACTGAGCCTGCGCTCTACAGCCCGTGAGCCACAACTACTGAGCCCACGTGCCACAACTACTGAACCCCATGTGCCTAGAGGCCATGCTCTGCAGCAAGAGAAGCCACCGAAATGAGAAGACTGCACACCGCAACAAGGAGTGGCCCCAGCTCGCCACAACTAGAGAAAGCCCACGCGCAGTAACGAAGACCCAACGCAGCCAAAAATAAATAAATTAAATAAATAAATTTATTTTTTAAAAATCCCACAATTTGTGAAAAATGCTCCATCCAGCCTCCAAGCACAGCATCTGACTGATTTACATTCGCTCACCCAAATGGGAAATCGACAAATATTGTTTGTGGAATGAATGTAAAGTCAACTGACTCATCCAATGACACAGAGCTAATAAAACAGCTGATCCACACTTCCCAGAAAGCGCTCTAACTGCCAGCTCAGTCCTTTCCCCATCTTTCCACTACATCCAGATGCCCCTCCTACGGAGGCAGCAGCATCAGTAACCATCATAAAGAAAGGGGCCATGTGTTGGGTGTTTACTCCATGCCAAGCACTGTCCCGAGCCCTTTAATTATTATATGTTGCTGAATCTTCACAGCAGCCCTGGGACATGGATCTTATTATCCTATTTTACAGATAGAAAACTGAGACTTAAAGAGAGTTTGAATACCATGCCTAAGGTCACACAACTGGTAAATGTGACCTTGGTCTGTGTGTCCCTGAAGCCTGTGCCCTTTGCTTCCAGCAGACCAGAGGCCACCCTGAGAGGGGTCATCGCTGTCACTGTGCCCTTCCCTTTGCCAGGTTCCCGCAGAGGAGAGAGGACTACTTCTTGGTCCTCAGCTGTCTCATCATGATGAGAATTGGCTTGCGGACGGGTGCTGGAGCCAGCTCACACAGACACACAGGCCAATGGTTCTCAGCTCTTCTCAACTCCACGTTCAGGGGTGTTACCTTGTTGGCTTGAAACTGGCCACAGGGAGAAATCAGCAAATGCTCTAAGTCAGGGCTTTGTTTCCCTGGAGAGCCAGTTGTTCGTCCTTTAGCAGCACACTGCTGGTTGACAGCTTTGCTTTTTTTTTTTTTTTTTTTTGCTATAGGCCAATAGTTCTCAAACTTGAGCTTGTATGAGAATCACACAGGGGACTCGTTAAAACAGACTGCTGGGCCTGCCCCCAGATTTCTAATTGTGTGGGTCTGGGGTGGGGTATGATTTGCATTTCAAACAAGTTCCCAGGTGATGCTAATGCTGTTGAGAGCCACTGTTCTAGGAGAGCCACAGAATCACAGAATTTGGGGGATAGAAGGGTAGGTGGTGCAGAAGTTCCAGGTCGGCAGCCCACGAGCAGAATTTGGCCCACACAATGTTTCTAGTGATTTTGAATCTTTTGCCAATGCTTGGGAAGTACATGCAAAACTCTGCATTTCTGACTTTTGAAAAGTCATTAGATCTGGCAACACTTATCCTGGGACCCTGCACGGTATTAGCTGCCCAGCACTGAAGAGCAAATGCCCATAGTTTCCTCCCCTCACCGGTCTCAGTTTTAACCCTACCTGCCTGGTCCCTACAGGTATCTGAGTGTAGGACCCTGCTAGATCAACCCCTCATTTTACAGAGGGGAACTCAGGAGCCCAGAGAGAGGAAAAAGCTTTGCTGAGAGTCGCACAGCTATTGAAGAAGTGGCAGGCACATCATTGGAGTCCATTACAGAGATGCACTGCCTCCCACAGACCATCCCCTCCCCACCCCCAAATGGGATCCTCTTCACCCCCAAGCAGCTCATGGAGGTATATCTCACCTGCTCACAGAAGATTCCTATAATTTGGGGCTATGGTCGTCTCTCTTGTTAGAACTGAGGGATGCAGACCTCCATGATTTCTTTGAGATACCTCCACAACGATGAGCTCTCATCACCCACCGCAGGTGCTCATAACCTTTACAGCCAGGTTTCAGCCACATGACCTTGGACAACTAACTCCCCCGAAATATCATTTCTTAGGGAAAGCTAATAATACCTCACCAGGTGGTTGTGAGGATTGAATGAGATGATGACGTAATGATTTTAGCATAATGCCTAGCATTTAGAAAGCAGTCAAACAGTACTGTCATCAGTAATATTATTATTGTTATCACTAACTCAGTTCATCTGGAAAAATCTATCCCTGTGCCCAAGTTACTCTTCCATTATATGTGAGTCACATTCAGAAGATAAACAACTGCCCCCCACCGCAAAAAAAAAAAAAAAAGGAAAGAAACAAGAAGATAACTTCCAGAAGGTGATGGCCAGGGTTCTGATCATTGCTGTCCATTGTCTGGGGGGCACAGGACCTGACTCTGGTCCGGAGACCCACGGTCCCACCTCACTGCGTGACCTTAGCCAAGCTCCTTCCCTCTCTGGGTCTCAGGGATGGGCTGTACTCAGCATTTTCCTACATTAACATATCAAATCCTCTTAACCACACAGTACCTGGCCTCAAGTAGCACCCAACACCCCTAGAGGGGAGGAATTATCATTATCTTCATTTACCATCGGGTGACAGAGGCTCAGAGAGGTTAGGTAGCATGGCCCAGCTAGTAAGGGGCCAAGACCCCACAGCACACTTCACCACAACCTAAACCACCAGGGGCTGAAAAACAGGCTCAGTTGACTTGAGCCTGATCGCCTGCTCTGCATTTGGGGAGGACTCGGGACTGTCTACCTTTGCCCTGCACCTAAGCTGCCTGCTTTAGAAAGAAGGGGCCTGGACAGGTGATAAGTCCATACACAGTAGGGGCTGGGCAGAATTTCAGAATAAATTGGCCAACGAATATTCACTGAGGCCTCTGACTGCCCGGCCCTGGGCACCACCCCCCTTTCCCCGGCCAGGGGCTCTGGGCACACTCCTTCCTGAGCTGGATGGGGTGATAAGGGGATGAGCCAAGTGACCTACGTGGAAACCTTGGTCCACTTGACCTGAAGCGCCGTCAGCACAATGTTGGTGATCCCTCCGAGTAGACCCGGCAAGCCGAAGGTATACTGCACGCCGTAGGTGTCATGGAGGTCCAGCGTTCGTTGAAGACACACCTGGGAACAAACACCATTATCAGCAGATCTGCATGTGGGACTGATACTCCTTACCCACCCTTTCACAGACCCTTGGCATCCAGGGTATCCAGGGGGATGGGCATTAGGACTCAACTAAATAAGTGCGTCTCAGATTTGAATGTGCACTCACAGCACCTGGGGAGCTCATTAAAATGCAGAGTTGGATTTAGTGGGTCTGGGGCCTGAGATTCTGCATTTCTAGCAAAGTCCCAGGTGACACCAATGCTGGTCCGTTGTCCACACTACTCACATTTGGGGCTGATAATTCTGTGTTATGCTAGAGGCCCTCCTGTGCACTGTAGGAGGTTTAGCAGCGCCCCTGGCCTGTACCCTCTAGATGCCAGGAGCACCCCTCTCCCAGGTGTGTCAACCAAAACTGTCTCCAGATATTGTCAAATGTCCCCAGGGACTGATTGAGACCCACTGGTCTAGACCAAACCTAACTGCCATCCAAGAGACTACATGGCTGATTAAAAGGCAAGAATCTGACCACACCTCTAGACGCCCAGTCAGTACTCCTTCCATTTCATCACTTGGCCTCCCAGATGGCTGGGAGCCAACAGATGTGGATACCAATGCAAATTTCATCAGGCTAGTTCCCTCCTTAGAATCCTCATTGCCTTGGGAATAAAAATTCAGACTCTTGAACTCGCCCAGAAGGTATTCCTGAGCACCTGCCATCTCCCAAGGCTATGGTGAGAGGCACACTCCCTGATGAACTTTATGCTTCAGCCCAAAGAACATCTTTCCGTTTCCTGGTTGGGCCACATGCTCTTCTTGTCACTGAGCCTTTGAACACACTGTTCCTTCTGCCTGGAGTACATTTCCCACTTCTTTCCCTGGCTAATATAAGTTCTTTGTCAATGCTCGGGTGAGACCTTCTCTGCTCTGGGAGGCATATCCTGACCTATCTCAGGCCAGCTTAGATGTGCTCCAGTAGCAGTTAACACACTGTGTTGCGTTTATTTGTCCATTTCCTTCACTACACTATAGCTTGGGAAGCAGGAAGACTGTTAAAACAAATGTGTTGAATGAATGAATGAATGAGTGAATTAATGAATGGAAAAATCAGTGAATCATCTTTGAATCCTTCCTGCAGTGATAGACTAAAGGAACCTGAGGCACAGAGAAAGTGACAGACACTGAGCCTCATGATACTTGTGATACATGTTTTTTGGCCACGCCACGGGGCTTGTGGGATCTTAGTTCCCCAACCAGGGATTGAACCCGGGCCCTCGGCAGTGAAAGCTTGGAGTCCTAACCGCTGGACCACCAGGGAATTCCTGTGATACACGTTTTGCTGAATATGTCCTACTTTCATCAGAGGATCTCAAAGCCAGAGGAGATAAAAGACACGCGCTTCCACTCCAAAGATGAAAAGCAGACTACCCCATCTTTTGGTCAGATCGAACTGTTGGTAAGTTCTTCCTTATTTGGGTTTGAAACTGCCTCCCTGAATATCCACGGTTCATCCAAATTCATCTTCTTGTGTCACCCAAAAGTCTATTCCTTTTTCCTCCATCAGGTCTTCAAACCTATGAAGATCTGTTGCTCCTAAATATTTCTCTTAGAAGTGTGTGATAACAAATCGGCTATAATGGCGCATTCTGATGTTACCAGTATATGTAGAATATTGAAGGAAGAAAAATCCATCCACTTAGAAGAAGAACTAAATAATCAGAAGTGGACGTGACCTGGATCATCAGCCCAGCAACCCTCTTTTGAGTGCTGCCCTTCCCATCCCTATTCACATGGTTCATGGACAGCAGACTTGCATGTATGATGTGCCCTACCTCCCACCCAGCCAAAGATGGGCACATTATCCAAGTTAGACCAAGGAGCCCCTTCTCCAAAGAATTTGCAACTGGGGCCAAGAGATTTCACCTGGCTGCTTTCTTGAAGAGAAAGATGACACTCCACCATGTGGAGTAGGAGAAGAAGAAGGAAGTCTACAGAGTGAGAATAAAGCAGATGTTCAGGAAAAGCAAAAAAAGAAGAGCGGGGACTTCTTGGGTTCCCCACAAGACTCGCATCCCTGGTGCCAGCCATTCCTGGGCTCCCAGCAGCATTCCTGTCCTTGGGTTCAGTGATACCCCAGTAGCCTTCTAACAAATCCCCCTTATTCCTGAGCAAGCTTGAATATGTTCTGATACTTGCTCTCCAGATCTTAACAAATGCACCATCCAACTTGGGTGGATCCCTCACCCAAGCTCTGAAGCTAAACTGAGAAGGTGCCAACGGCTGCCTAATGCAGCCCTTGGCACTACAAGATGGCCCGCCATGTTCTAGGGGCCTGGACCCTGGTGGAAGCCAAAGCAGCAGGTGTTCATTGCCCAGCTCCTTACCTGCAGGTACATGGCTCCCCAGATGGAGATCAGCCCAGCCAGGAGACCCAGCACCATGGCAAGCCAAGGAGAAGGGATCAGGTAACAGGGGGCGCCCACAGCCACACCTCCTGCCAGCACCGCATTGTGGATGTGAGTCTGCAGAGGAATAGCTTGTGGGTGAATGAAATGACATATAGAGGACAGGATCTCTCTAAATTACTTGGTAAGCCGGTAGCAAGAAAACAGTGTAACATCTTCCCTGCTTCTCTGATCCTGAAACCATCCCCTCCCCTCTGCTGAGAGTTCACCAACGGTCTTATCTCACCCCACTTCTCAGGCTCAGGGAGGAGTCACCCTGATTGGGAGTCATTTAGCCTGAAAGTGCAGTTACTCAGGATCCTAGCCATGCTCACACTTAGTTGTGATGTGTCCTTGGGCGCTTAACCACTCAGTGCTTTAACTTTGTCACCAGAGAAATGGGGTTTTGATTGTATCTACTGATACGGTTATTATGAAAATTGAGTCACCATATATAAAACTCTGAGCCCAATGCCTGGCACAGAACATGAGTAAATGCCCCCCAAATATAAGCCATTATTATTGTTTTTTACTATTATTATTATTGGCTACTTGGTGCCGATGTCACCCTGTATTATTGGACCCCATCCCAAGAGCTGGCCCTTGTTCCTGGGTCATGTCTCTGCTATGACCTTCACCTCCTCTAGAACTGGGGCTTTGCCTTGCTCTTATGCTACTGCTCTCTGCCTCTCTCAATTCTACCCAGATCTTGGAGCTCTGGGCCCTGGGACCAGCTTCTGGGCTTCCCCGACCTGATGCCTACACCTGCCTCCCTGGATGTCGCTACCTTGTCTGATCCTAGACTCCCTGTGACCATGGAGCTCACCTGTGGGGACCCTCACCTCCCCTTAGTGCTGTTAACCTGTCATCCTTGGCCATCTTCTCTCCCCTTCACGCCCCCCCTACCCCCCCCGCCCCATCTGTCTAGACTTTCCCATCATGTCTGGCTGGCTGACCTCATGCCCTGATTATCATGGGACCTTGTTTTGTCTTTAGTCTACCATCTCACGGATCTCTCCCCTGAAAACTCACACACAGACTCGCAGCTACGTTGTTAATAGCAGCTAATATTTGCCCAGTACTTATTAGCTCTGGGCACGAAGCCCTTTACGTGCATCATCTCTCAATTCCCACTTTACATATGAGGCAGTTGAGACTCAAACAGTTTAAGTGGCTTGGCCAAGTTCAGATGGCTAGGGAAACAAAGATCTTTACTTCTGATTCCGTTTATTCCATTCTTGAAATTTCTTCGGGGAAGGGGAGAGGATGACTCATTCTACCCCAGTTTTTCTCTGCTGACTCTTGCTTATGGGAGCTGGCTTTAGTAACCACCAGAAATGGGGTTCAGACTTGGGTTTGTTTGATGTCAAGGCTGATAGATTTAATCACTCCCCCCAGAGGGCCTTTGCTCATTTGACAGTCTCCTATGTTCCAGGCCCATTTTGACAAGGCAGTGCTGATGGGCTGATGCCCCACGATGCCGCAGACAAGACCCCATCACCCGATATGCTCTTTCCCGACCTGTGGGGCTGGCGCTGAGGCCGGCGGGTTGGGTGTGAATATGTGTGTCAGGCCTAGAAGACCCAAGTGCTGCCCAAGGGACAGCCCCCCTCCTCACCATGTTGATCTTCCCTTGAGGGTGCGCCAAGGCTGACACTGAGATGGCTGTCACCATGCTGACAGCAAGGGCGTAGTAGGTGTTGAACAAGGCCTTCTTCCTCTCGTCCGGAATGTCCAGCAGAGCGGAGTTGAAACTCGGCCAGAACATCCACAAGAAGAGGGTGCCTGGAGGCCAGAGAGGGTCAGTGGCCGGAACCAGTATTCCTGCTCCAAAGCCTGAGCCAGGGGCACTTCAGACAGGAGAATTCTGGACCTGGCAAGTCTCATCTCTGTCACTTTCTTGCTCTGTGACTTTGGGCAAATCATGTCTCCTCTCTGAATTCTTAAGCTGGTAGGTCCCAGCTAACATAATTTACAGGCAAGGAAACTAATGTCCAGAGAGTTGAAATCACCAAACCCCAGGCCTCCTGACCCTGGCCTGTGATGGCTTAAATGCTTATTTTAAGAAATTAATGGGATGCTTTCATTTGGCCCAATGGCCTGGTATTCAGTTGCCTGCTGGCGATCTCACTGCCTGATTTCCTTCTCCTAAGCCTCTCCCAGCCTCTAAGTTCATCACTTTTACTGGAGCTCTTCAAACTATTGATACACCACTATTACTCCTCTCTTCCCACTCCCATTCTTTCCTCCACTCCTAGGCCCGGTTTTCTTCATGTGTCCAATTCTCTGCTTTAAGTTGAGGACAAAAGGATTGGATAACCTTATTTAAACTGAGATGTAATGAGCCTCTCCTCTCCTTTGGATATTAATGAAGAGAAGTTCCCTAGAGGGGAATTCAAAGATGTGAATTCATCAGATACCACTTGAAGAAATGGATCATTACCGAGGGGCTTCAGACACCCAGAGAAGGTTGGAAAAGGAGAGAGATTTTCCTCTTTTGGAGCCTCTTGCCCACCCCAGATCCGAGCCCGCCCACGCCACCTTGTCCTCACCCAGCATGGCGAACAAACTGGGGCTCGTGGCCGTCTGTTGTTTGTCCTCCGCTTCATTAGGCAGAGGCTTCGGGAGGCAGCAGGCCACAGTCAGCCCGAAACAGGCCGCAAACACGTGGATGTACATCATGCTTATGTGGTTGTCCATCTGCAACAAAACCCAGCGGGAACAGTGAGTGTCAGCATCTTCTGCCCACAAGGAGGGAACCTCCCGTGTTCCTTGGAGAAAGTTCTGACTTCATGTAGGAGGCGTGACTTGAAGTCAGGAGACTGACCCAGCCCAGCAGCCCCCCTTTCAGAGGAGTCCCGTGAGTTGCTGTGTATTTTTTCCCGACAGGTTTCTGGTTGCTTTATTTATTTAGTTGGCCACGTCTTGCAGCTTGCAGGATCTTAGTTCCAGGACCAAGAATTGAATCCAGGCCACAGCAGTGAAAGCGCCGAGTCCTAACCACTGGACCGCCAGGGAATTCCCCTCTGGTTGGCTTTAAACACTTTTGGCTGAAGTCCACTTAGGTGGGAGAAGAGCCACACGGACATGTACCCCACTGCTTCCTACATTTTGGCAGAATTTCAAATTTTGCGTAGAGTATGAGTGATATGATCTTTGCACCATGAAGCAGCCAGAATTTTTATAATACTGAACTAAAGTGTTCAGAAAATTCCAGCTATATGTTCATTTTGCTTTATGAATATCAAATTTAGTAACCCTTCATAACTCACTTCGTGGGCTACTGGTAAGTCCTGTCAGCTGTGCCTTCAACAAATATCCAGGTTTGGCAAAATTTTCACCACCACGCTCCACTGCCCCACCTTGGTTTAAGCCACCATCAACACCTTCCCAAATTTTTGCAGTAATCTTCTAACTGGTCTCCCCATTTCCACCCTTGTCCCCCAACTGACTCTTCTCCACGTAGCAGCCAGAGAGACCTTGTTAAAATCTTAGCTCATGGCATGTTTCTGCTCAGAATCCCCCAGTGAGGGGGGTGGGAATTCCTCCATGTCTCCCTCAATGTCAAAGTCAGCGTTCTTCCTACGACCTACAGGACCCTGCATGATCTGCCCTCCCACAACCTCTGTGACTCCACCTCCTACTCATTCCACACACACTGTCCTTGCTGTTCCTCAAACCCACACTCATGCTCCCACGTCAGTACCACTTTGCACCGTCTGTTCCACTGCCTGGAGTGCACGGTGGAGGGAGTGGTCCACCCTGGGTACAGGCAATAAGGGAATGCATTGTCTGTAGAGAATTTAAAACAATTAAAGCAACTAAAAGCCCATCTGCTTTTTATTATCATCATGTGCCAACAATTCTAAACAGTGTCACTGACACAATCCTCCTCCTGAAAGAGGCAGACCACTCCCACGGCCCTGCCTTCCATCTGCCACTGTCCTCAGATACCCACGTGACTTGCAAACCTGCTGCCTTCAGCTCTTTACTCAAAAATTATTTGCCCAGGGAAGCCTTCCTTGGCCAACCTCTCTAACACTTTATCCTCCCTCACAGCTATTCCTGTCTGCTTTCCTCATTTTATTTTTTTCTCCATAGTACTTATCACTATCTAACACACTGTATCTTTTGCCTATTTTATTGTTTATTGGCAGTCTTTCCCTCTGGAATAGAAGTTCCATGACAGCTGCATTTTCCCACTGCCTAGAAGAGTGCCTGGTACACAATAGGCTCAGAATAAATATTTGTGAAAGGAATGAATGAATGGTAAGGAACCTCAGTCACACATAAAAATGAAAGTCTGTGGAATTCCCTTGTAAGAACTGAAGAAGTCTTGCATTTCTAATCTCTCTGAGGTCCCCCAGGAATCGTCAGCTTGGAATACTCATTTCTTGAGTTGCCTTTACTGGGAACAGCTCTGGTTTCTGGCTCTAGTTTCCCCTGAGCCCTTCCATGCAACAAACCCAGGCTGAATTGAAGTTTTTGAGGAGAAGCAGTGAACTCTCAAAGTCAGTGCGAAACCCTCCCCGGGACCAGCTAAACTAAAACATTGAAGCTGCAGAGAAGAGAGGAGATGGCTTTGAATTAATGCAGCTTTTTAAAACAACCACTATGAAAACCGTAACAAAGCAGGAAAAGGCTTATAATGCATTGCCCACAGTGGGCTTTCCATCTCTGGGAACTGACCTCTTTCCTTGACAGTTTTTTTTTTTTTTTTCGGTACGCCAGCCTCTCACTGTTGTGGCCTCTCCCATTGCGAAGCACAGGCTCCAGACGCGCAGGCTCAGCTCACGGGCCCAGCCGCTCCACGGCATGTGGGATCTTCCCATACCGGGGCACGAACCCATGTCCCCTGCATCGGCAGGCGGACTCTCAACCACTGCGCCACCAGGGAAGTCCTCCTTGACAGTTTTTACCGTGGGAACCGCCTTCATAGCATTTGCTTGCTATGTTTAAATGTTTAGCATAGACCACACTTTTGCAACCCCATTTTGGCCTGTCTTTAATGTTTTTTTAATCCCAGAAGCTTTATCAAATGGAGACAGAGCCCTCCCCTTTCACCTTCTCAGCCCTCATCCCCGAGGTCCCTCCTCACAGCACCATGACTCACATTGAAGGCTTCCTTGCCGACAATCCTCGTGGCACTAAAGGCTGTCACCTCTATCAATGTCATCAACAGCAGCTGCAGCAGGTTGACCTTCCCCAGGATGACACCCACTGAGATCAGCACAGATGTAGCGCTCATGGTGGATATCTGAATACTGGGGAGAGGGGGCAAGACAGGGATGACTGAGAAGGAAGGATGCCTCCCATTCATTCATCCACTCATTCAGCAAACACTTGTTGAGGACCTACTCTCTGCCTGAAACTTTTCAAGAAACTGGGGATGGAGTAGGAGAGCAAATAGACAAAATTTCCGCTCTCATGGGGATGGAGGCTGCCACGTCTGGGGTCTCCTTCATCCCCTCCTCCACCCTCAGGATGGCAGCCACACTCTGATTGATCTGCATACACTCATCTGTATTGAGGATGCTCCGAAGTTCTCATAGGAATGTCTGATTGTTACCACGGGACCGCTTCTGGGATCTGACTACTAGGATTCTGCCCTGGGCTTCTCTTCTACTGTCATCACTCACAGATGCTCAATAGAGGGCGCTCTTCACCTGCCCGCCCATCCTTCAGGCACCACCACCCTCCTCTCTCCCTCTCCCTGTAGTGGAAAGAGACTGGGTTTGGAAGTAGGACAAGCCTGGCTTCCAGTTCCAGCTTTTCCACTTGAACAGCTATTTAATCTCACTGAGCCTGTTTCTTCATCTGTAAAATAAGGAGGATGATAATACTTATCTCATGGGAGTGTTGCGGGGATTAGAAGGAATAGTCGTGCATGTGTGTCTCGCACACCATGACTGGCACAAAGAACTAACTCAGTGCTATTACTGATTCCTTCTTTCCCTTGACAAGTGAGCAAGCTTAGTGCAGGGATTCAGAAGGAGAAAACAATTTTTGTTTTCAAGACACTTACGATTAGGCTGGGGAGACAAAGCGACATCATGACCCTGTCAATTAAAACCATCTGCAATATCATGAGGCCAGAGGGGTTCACTGGAGGGAGAGAGCAATGTGAACTGGACTCAGGGAGGGCTTCCTGGAGGAGGTGGCACTGAGCTGGACAATCCATTGTGGTTAAACCAACCCACCCTCCTCTGGCACTTTGCTGAGACCACCCCTCCCCCTGGGAGCTGATGATGATGATGCTACAACCACCACCACCACCATAATAGTGACAGTAATAATAATAATATATTGAGCATTATGTATAACAGGCTTGCAAGTACATCATCTCATTTAAATTTTAATCCTCCAGGTAGCCCTCTGTAAATGGTGCCAGGGTACCATTCAGTACCTCCATTTTACAGGTGAGTACATTGAGACTGGAAGAGGTGACTGTTTTGGTAATGGCCACACAGCTAGTTAATGACAAATGTAAGGTTCAAACCCACCCACTTGGCCTGGATCCAAAGCCTGTGTTCTGAAGTCTGGACAGACTGCCCACTGTTTGCTGCCAATGTAGTGTCCTACTTAAGGCCCAAGGACTTCAGAGGAAAAGCCAGAGGAGGCCAAAGGTATGGGGAAGGAGCCCCACAGGGGCCAGGAATTACTTGACATGAAGGGTCACTCAGTGCTTCACTGTGGCTGGCCATGTTATCTTTCGGGTGAGTGCGCATTTAACTGGCAAAAGCCTAATTCAAGAGATTCTGTGCCAGTGGGAGGATTTCAGACCTCAGGGGCCAGTTGGGACCAGGGAGGGATTGAGACAGCGAAGTACGGTGCTTAGGACAGTCTTGTTCAGGCTGCCATGGTTGGAATCCTGACTCAGCCACTTCCTGGCTGTGTGGCCTTGGGCAAATGACTTAACCACTCTGTGTTTCCATGTCCTCATCTATAAGAGAGGCAAGGCCTATGGAGCTGTTGGGAGGGCAAAGTGAGTCAAGCAAAGTAAGGGGGTTGGTTATTGCTATGATAGGCCCTCCAAGACCTTTTAACATACAGCATTAAAAATATCACAACCTTCAGGGTTCTTTTTATTTTCATATTTGTTCCAATAACCATTTACTAAGTCCTTACTATGTGAGGAAAACAAAGGAGGACAAAACTGAATAAGACAGGCCCCCGCCCTGAAGGGACTGGTCATCGGTGACTCAAGGCAGAACCGATTCAGTGCCAAGTCAGGCCTCGAGCTGGTGAGGCGGCAGGAGAGGGAGAGGGCCGTCTGAGAGGCAGGCCTGGACACCGCCCACCAGCCCAGCCAGAGCAGGAAAGGTCAGGAAGGAGCCCATTGTTCAAATCCGTGAAGCCAGCCCCATTGGGGGTCACAGCTGGGAGGACCCAAGTGGTCAGGGCAGGGCAGGGGCGTTCACTCGGGCTGTAAATGGCCTCTTCTTGTCTTTCCGGATTGACAGATTCCTGCAGGCAGGACGTCAGAAGATGGGGGCAGCCTGGAGATGCCTGGAGACTCAGGCTCAGGAAGCCAAAGGCTTGCGTGACCTTAAGCCAGGGCAGCAGAAACACCAGACCAGGACCACCCTATTGGAGTTCCCCCAGAATGCCCTTTGTCACTTCCCAGGTGATTACTGGGGGGGGGGGGGGGGTATTGAATCCCCATGGGGATCAGCTGTAAAATGGTTTAAAAGAAAAAAGGTGAAGAGTTTTTTTCAGGGCCCGTGGGGAGCTGGCTACATTGTGTTTCTTCTCAGGACCACTCTGCAGTGTGTGGGAAAGGTTACAGAGTTAAAACTGAAGTCACTTCCACCAGTTAGCTATGTGACCCTAGGCAAGTGTCTTATGAGCTCTGAGCGTCTAGTTCCTTGCCTGTACGCCACATCAGACCCCTACTTGGAAGGGCTAAACAAACAATGTTTGTGAAGTGCCCAGCACAGAGCCTGGTTCATGGAGAGATGTTTAACAGCAGTGCCCAGAGGTTTAGTAGGGTCTCAGAGGGGAGGGTAGAATGGCCTTGAAGGGGTCCCCAAGATACCTAAGGTGGGATTTACCCATCATCTGGGCAAGACAAAGTTTCAGAATTGGATAAAACCAAAAAACAATTTTTATAGAAAAATTTTACCTGGTTCCTCCTATTAAGTGTGAATGACTCAGGGGCAGGTATGTACAACTTAATGTATGTGTGTGTGTATATATATATATACTCTTGTGTAACCATCACACAGGATAACATAGAGAATGTTTACTGCACCACGTAAACTTCTTTTGTGCCCCTTCCTAATCAATAAACACCACCTTCCTCAGGTAACCATTATTCTGACTTCTAGCAACACAGGTTAATTTTGCTAGTTCTTATAAAGGCATCTAAAGAAATCAGAGTTAATTTAAAGAAACTAAAGACAAGGCTATTTCTTGTCCACCAGCATTTGAGGACTGAGAGTACTTCCTTCTTTTCAAGAGACTCTCTCTCTGAGTGTGAGATTTCTATTTCTTTTTGTCTAATCTCTATTAATTTTTTCTTTGAACTAATATTTATTGTATAAGTTTATGAAATCAAAATCAACAAAAATGAAAGGATACAGGGTGGGCTGTAGATCTGGGCCCCTTGTGATGTCACAGAGTAGGGTTGTCAGATAAAATAGAGGATGCCAGTTAAATTTGAATTTTAGACAAACAATGAGTAATTTGTGAGTATAAATAAGTCCTGAATATTGCATGGTGCCGGTGCTAGAAAGAGAAGGGGACAAGCCAGCTCTTCTAGAATCTGCCCTCTTGGGCCCCAGACTCCCAAGGACCCAAAAGTGATCCAGTGGCCGTCCAGTTACCTGGAAAGATTGAGGACCATCTTCCTAAGGGAGAGTTGGTTCAGGAAGCCATCCAGCAGGACTGTCAGCTGCACCCCGAGGGCCAGCATGAAGAAATTGAAGGCCACGCTGCTCCAGCAGTGTCTCCGCAAAGATGTGTTGAGGAAACCCAAGCCAAGGACTGCCATGATGGTAACATCCTGGAAGTCTGCTCAGGGAAGAGATGTCGAGAAGGAGGAGGAGAAGCAGAAAAGGTGGAGGGTTGTGTGAAATTGGAGTTTTACAGAACGGCAGCTGGAAGGGACATTGAAGATCATTGAAGAGTGCTTAGTCAAGTTACTTCCCCTCTTTGAGCCTCAGTTTTCTCATCTGAATAATGGGGATAACACAGACATACCATGCAGGTTTGAGGGAAGGTTTAACTGAGCTAATGCAGGGCCTGGCCCATACTGAGTGCTCAGTAAATGCAGCAATTATTGTTATTATTAAACACAATGATATGAACACGTGTAGAGCATCAGGACAAGTCCTTACACATAGTTTACAATCAGTCAAGGTACTGACTCCTGCTTTTGAGAATCCGGTTCAACCTCCTGATCATGTGTGAGAGAAAATAAGGCCACAGAAGCTGGTGACTTAGCTCAGGTCATGCAGAAGAGGGGGCAGAAGCGGGTCTAGAGGTTCATAGGCAAGAACCAAAATTATCTTCGCAGAAAACGGCTCTCTCCCTTTGACCCCTGCTGAAAGGGACCTGGTGGGCCAGCAGAAAGCACCAGAGCCACATGGGTGATCCTCCCCTTTTCCAGCCTCGGACCCTGCACAGGGGCTGCTGTGACAGATGAGCGCAAGGGACTTAGCTAATGTTCCGGAGGGGACCAGCAAAAGGAAACAGGCGGATGCTTTGAATTAATTCCAGGTTTGCAAAATGGATAACAGTTTGGGCTCTGGAACCAGATAAGCTTGGGGTCATATCAGGGCTCCGGCACTTTCCAGCTGTGTGGCTTAATCTAGTTATTTAACGTCTCTGAGTTTTAATAACAGCCGACATTTATTAAGTGTTTATCAAGTGCCAACACTGTTTTAACCACTTCACGTAAACTATCTCATTTAGTTCTCACAAGCATCCTTCAAGGTGGGTGCTGGTTTTTTTTTTTTTTTAATATTATTTATTTATTTGTTTGCCCCGGGTCTTAGCTGTGGCCGGCGGGCTCCTTAGCTGTGGTATGCAAATTTATAGTTGCAGCAGGCATGTGGGATCTAGTTCCCTGACCAGGGAACGAACCTGGGCCCCCTGCATTGGGAGTGCAGAGTCTTAACCACTGCGCCACCCGGGAGGTCCCGGGTACTGTTATTATCACCATTTTACAGACAAGAAAACCGAGGCACAGAGGGGTTAAGTAACTTGCTCCAGCTGGTAGAGTTGGGATTTCAACCTAGACAGTCTGCTCTGGAGCCTGTGCCTTGAGCTACCACACTATCTGCCCTCCTGCTTTTCTCACCTATTAAATGGGAAAAATAATCATACCTCTCTCATCAGGTTGCCAGAATCAAACAGTATGAGGCACATAATTGCTCAGAATAGTAAAGACTATTTCATCAACAAACACCAACTATGTTCGTATGTGTACAAATGCCTGGAGAGAGATCTTGAAGGAATTTTTTGCCCCATGGAGATTATCTCTGGGTTTAAGAGAGTTTTATATTTTAAACAATTTTCAGTGTTAAAAATTTCTACAACCAGCACGTGGACAGTAAGTAATTTTTTTTTAAAGGAAAAAGCATGGGCTTTGAGGTCACACAGTTCTGTTTGACTCCACCTCTATCATTCCCTATTAGGTTAAACCATATTAAATTGCCAACATTTGACCATTTTGACCTATAAAAATGGCGGTTTTTATGTTTCAACCTCTTAGCTGCACGGCCTTGTGGGTTGCTTACTTTCCTCATCAGCTAAATATGGGCACTTCTCCCCCCCTCGGAGGGTGCTGGGAGAGCCAGAGGAAGTAATGTTTTGTTCAAGAGCTTGGCACCATGCCTGGCACACGGAGAAAGCTCAGCACCATCATCACCATCACAGCAATAAGAACTCACCTGGTCTCCACCCTTGGCTCTGATAACAAGGAAGCTCTCATTTCCAGATCTCTCCAAAGCCTCTTCAATTTACATTTAAATTCACTTTCATTGAAAAATACACACACCTAGAATCTTGCACATAGGACTTGGGTGGGTGTTGACGATCCCAGGTCAGTCTGACAAACACCGGGTTGTAGGAGAGCCGGGCATCTCCACGGGATCTGGGGACTTGGAGTGGGTGAGAAGTGGGCAATCAGGAGGATTCAACTTCTTTCACCTTTTTTCTCTGACATAAGGGAGGGGGAGGCCATGTTTCCATCTCCTGCTTGCATCCCCTTAGGAATGGGGGTGGGCAGGGCACATTTTGTATAGGGGCTCCTCTTGGGATCCCTCAAATTCCTTCAGGGGCCGAGCAGGAAACTATGTATACAAAGGGTACAATGTGTATTAGGGAGTGGTGAGGGCTATGGTCAACTGGAGACTGCGAACCCCACTTTAGGTATTCAAATTCAATCTTTTCTTAAACACTGCTGTTAAAAAACAAATAAACTAACGAACAAACAAACACATCCACCATCTTGCAGCAATGCTATATGCAAAGGGTCCAGATTTATCAACGTTTCCATGAGTAGGGGGATCTTGCATTTTCCTCTCATTCTACAGAAGGGGACCAGAGACAGCCTGTGACTTACTTAAGGGCACACAGCATGTCAGTAGCAGAGCCAAGCTCTGGACTCCTGGTGCAGTGCCCTCCCATCAGGCTAGGCTGTCTCTTGCTCTTGTTTGCCCGCAATGCACTAAAGGACCTTGGGCAAGTCCCTTGCCCTTTTTGGGCCTCCGTTTCCCTATCTGTAACACATGGGAGTCGGACTCGATACTCTGTAAGGACCTCACCACTCTGGTGTGTTCAGAGGAGGGGGGCAGCGGGTGGGGAGGGGAAGGGCACCAGGACTACGGCAGACGTCGGGCTCTAGAGATAGAAACCTCTTGGTTGGGGAGTTTTATCAGGCACAGCTGCCATGCCTGCTGCCTGGTATAGGCACTCAGGGCCCTCCTCCCAGGACCCCACAGTGTCCTTGAGGGTGGGGCTGTGCTTCGGCCAGGGGGATGAAATTAGGGTGGCAGTTTCTGGGATCTGTTGACAGAGCACATTCACCCCAAACTGGCCAGTAAATCACATTTGATTTCAGGGTCCCTTTACTCTCACCCCATGCATCCTCCCATTTCCTCTCCCAGCCTCTCAGGGCTCTGGCCCACCCCTGCTCCTCCCATGTCTCACGACCTGGACCCCAACTTCAGCGCTGGGTCCCAGCTCACGGCATCCCCACTGGTGTCAGCCTCTGCCTCTCAGACCCTGAGCTGAGCCCCTCATCAGCTGCTGGTCTGATAAGCTAATGATGCTAAGGTGTCCAGGGGTGATAAAGAGAGGATTGCTGCAGGGGCCCCAACAACCGGGCCCCAGAGGGGAGTTTTACATACTGTCTAAGGCAGGCCTTCAGAAGTTTATGAAAGTCCCATGACTTAGAGAAAGTCTAACCTGGGAGTCCTGCAGGACAATAATTACCATCACTGTAACAGCGGGCACATACATGGTGCCCGCCACATACCAGGCACTCTTCCAAGTGCCTGCCAGCCTTAACCTTCAACAAGCCCATGTAGGAGGTACTATTTATTATCCCCATTTTACAGATGGGGACAGGGAGGCACAGAGAGGTGCTGTAATTAGCCCAGGTCACACAGCTAGCAAATGTTGGTGGCAGAGCTGAATCCTGACTCTGTGGGCTTAACCACTATACCATCCTGCCTCTCCATACATTCTTTGCTCTCCATAGTGTCAAATGAAGAGTGTGGGCCTCTGAGTCAGGTTGTCAGAGTCCAGAGTCTGGCTCTATCTCTGTGTACCCGCTTGCTAGTCTGTAAAATGGTCTGAAACAAGAGCACCTGCTCAGAGGTTTGCTGTGAGTACTGAGCTCGCTGGCTCCTTTGAATTGCTTAGCCTAGCACTGGGTGCACGGTAAGTGTTAGTAACTATTATTCCACACCTGCCACTTGTTAGCTGTGACTTCAGGCAAGACTGTTCCCCCTTCCTTCGGCCTGGCTGCCCCTGGGAGTCTCACTCTGTGTCCCCACCCACCCTAGCCCCTCCCTCTGGCCTGCAGACCCTTCAGCATCGACAGCTCTGAAGCCAGGACAAGCTTCTGTCCCTCAGGCCCTGGGCTCGGCCTCCACACCATGCTCCCCACCACTGACTGGGAGGACCTCTGCAGCCCCTGTCAGGGACCATCCACGGAGCCCCATGCTGCCTTCCCCTTCCCCGCAGCCTCTCACCCCACCCTCACCTCTGCAGCAGCCTGGGAAAAGAAAAAGAGATTGCCCAATCAAAGGGGCAGTCAAGGCTGAGATATAGAAGGTACCAGGATTTGGGGGTATTTATATGTCACTGGCAAAGCCGCTCTTGTCTTTTAGTAGCTCTGCTTACTGCTTCTAAGGCATATGGGGGCAATTGGGTGGTAGCCACAGTGCAGGACCCAGGATGGTCTCCCAATGTGGCAGCTTGCAAGCAGGCTCTGCGTGATAGGTTGTCAGAGTAATGGCCCCCAGTGAATCATGGCTTCCAGTATAGACCCCTCCCACCTGAGTTGAGCCTTGTGATTGGCTTTGGTTAATGGGACATTAGCAAACACCATACAAGCAGAGGCTTGAAAAGCACCTGCTCATTGGGGCTTGCCCTCTCTTACTGTGGTAACACATTTGCTGCCATGTGAAAAGTCTGGGCTAGTCTGCCGGAACCACATGGGCTAGCTGCCAGCCAGCACTAACTGACGAACATGCAAATGAGGTTATCTGAGGCCATGCAGCCACCTCCAGGCTAGAGATGCATAGTGACCCTAGGTAGAACTGACAGAAGAACTGCATCACCAAATACAGCCAAAATTGCTGAACCATGGAATCATAATCAGGAACAAGTTAGATGATTTCTGTTTTGAGCCACTAAGGTAAGGTTGGGGGTGGTTTGTTATGCAGCAGTAGATAATGGATGCACTTGCTTCCCCCAAGCATCTCACAGGCACCTGAATCCCAAGCCCAGAATGAACATATCATTGTTCCTTTATCCCACAATCTGCCCCTCCCCTTGTGTCTCTCATCTCAGGAATGGGCTCCTTCATCTGCCAAATCTCACATATGAAGCCATCCTTGACTCCTCCCTCGTTTTTGCCAAGAACAGCTGATTTTATCTCCTAAGTAGCTCTTGAATCTGACTCTTCACTTCTCCTCTATTGTCCCTGCCCATTTGGCCTCATCACAGGTCATCCAGGCTAGTGGTCATCAGAGTAGGGATCACACCCCTCAGAAGATGCTCTAGACAATCCATAGGGGCTGCTGGAAGAAGAGATATGAGCACTCTAGTTCTATTCATTTTTACTAACAAAATTAAGAAATTAAAGTTTATTCATAATAAAAGACAATACTCTTTATCAGTCTTGGTATGTGTTCATTCTTCTAATCCTTTTGACAACTAAATAAGTACTATCATCATGTGACAGAGGTTAAAACAGAGGCAGAGAGAGGTTGAGTGATTTGCCCAAGGTCTCACAGCTAAGAAAGGCAGAGGCAAGATGTGAATCAGTCTAGCTCCAGTAGTCCTCAAACTTCCATGAGCGTCAGAGTCACTTAGAGCGTTTGGTAAAACACAGATTGCTGGGCCCCACCCTAGAGTTTCAGATCAGTAAGTATGGATGGGGGCCCGGGTATTTCTAACAAGTTCCCAGGGGATGCTGAGTGGCTAGTCTGGGGACCACACTGTGAGAACCACTAATCTAGGCTCTTCTACCCCTAAAGACACTTGGTGAAGTTTGCAACTCTGCAAGCATTTAATGTTGAGATGAACCCAGGAGCCTCCTCTCACTTGCTCAGGATGTCAGACAGCTTAGTGTCCTAGCTTCGGAAGGTGTTCTAAGGGAATATTGGGCCACTGAGAAGGGGGGTGACATGTGTTTCTCTGTATTCGTCATGGTGCAACTAACGACAGGGATTTGTTTTTTTTTAAATTTACCTCTATATTATGGAAAAGTTTAAGCATACACAAAAACAGAGTGAGTAGCATGATGAACCTCATGTACCCATTCCCAGCTTTGATGATTGTCACATGGGGTCAATCTTGTTTTTATTATCCTTGTTTCCTTTCTTCTTCTTTTTTTTTTTTGGCATGAAGCAGACCCTAGACATCATTCCATTTCAATATGCTTCTCTAACAAATAGGACTCACTATTTGTTAAATTGTTAAACCTGTTTCTAAATAGGTTAAAAACCACCCACTATGCTATTATCACACCTAACAAAACTAACAATAATTTCTGTATATTATATAATATTCATGTTTTATTCCAGTTTCCAGATTGTCTTAAAAATGTCTTTTTTAAGAATTGGCTTGTTTACATACGACCCAGCAATCCCATTACTGGGCATACACCCCGAGAAAACCATAATTCAAAAAGAGTCATGTACCACAATGTTCATTGCAGCTCTATTTACAATAGTCAGGACATGGAAGCAACCTAAGTGTCCATCGACAGATGACTGGATAAAGAAGATGTGGCACATATATGTAATGGAATATTACTCAGCCATAAAAAGAAATGAAATTGAGTTATTTGCAGTGAGGTGGATGGACCTAGAGTCTGTCATACAGAGTGAAGTAAGTCAGAAAGAGAAAAACAAATACCGTGTGCTAACACATATATATGGAATCTAAAAAAAAAAAAATTGTTCTGAAGAACCTAGGGACAGGACAGGAATAAAGACACAGACGTAGAGAATGGACTTGAGGACACGGGGAGGGGGAAGGGTAAGCTGGGACGAAGTGAGAGAGTGGCGTGGACATATATACACTACCAAATGCAAAATAGATAGCTAGTGGGAAGCAGCTGCATAGCACAGGGAGATCAGCTCGGTGCTTTGTGACCACCTAGAAGGGCAGGATAGGGAGGGTGGGAGGGAGACGCAAGAGGGAGGAGATATGGGGATATATGTATATGTTTAACTGATCCACTTTGTTCTAAAGCAGAAAGTAACACACCATTGTAAAGCAATTATACTCCAATAAAGATGTTTAAAAAAAAAGAATTGGCTGGTTTAAATAACTTATCATTTACGGGGACTGGATTAGATTAAGTGGATTGACAGATTGCTTCCTAGTTTTAACTCAACTAACCTTCACAAAACGGACTAATGGCTCAAACAACTCCTGCCAAAAAACAGAGATTGAAGGCAGAACAATAATGGCAGCCAAACATACAGAAACAAAAGGGCAGAGTGATACTTCTCGTGCAGACTCTCCGTCAGCCACATTCAGAGTTGAAAAAAAAAGTCAATCTAATCATATCTGACAAGAAGTCAAGCAAGATAATTTGAAATTGTTAAGAAGACCCCGAGGAATGGATTGCCATCCACTATCATTTATTTATTTATTATTTTTTTTGGCTGCATTGGGTCTCTGTTGCTGCACGCAGGCTTTCACTAGTTGCGGCGAGTGGGGGCTACTCTTCATTGCGGTGTGTGGGTTTCTTACTGCACTGGCTTCTCTTGTTGCAGAGCACCAGCTCTACGCATGCAGGCTTCAGTAGTTGTGGCACACGGGCTCAGTTGTGGAGCACGGGCTTAGTTGCTCCGCGGCATGTGGGATCTTCCTGGACAAGGGATCGAACCCGTGTCCCCTGCATTGGCAGGTGGATTCTTAACCACTGCGCCATCAGGGAAGTCCCATCCACTATCATTAACAGTAACCATGGACCTTGCCTTAAGAGTAACTGACACCATTATGATCAGTAATTTGAAAATATTTTATATTTACTTTTGATTTCTTTCAAATTTTCTAAGTTGTGTACTTGTATAATAATGTACAAAATGTATTCATGTAGCGGTACGTATAAATATGGTGCATGCTTGAATAATGGTGTGCATGATCAGAAAAATTTGAAGCCCCCTGGTCCATACTACACTACAGACTCCACACTGGCCTTCTACCTCAAGTCATGCTCTCTTCTCCATCCCCATGCCAGCCCTGGAATGGCTTTCTCCATAACCCAAACCCAAACTGATCACACTCCTGCTTCCTATTAGATCAAAACAATGAAGGGCAAACTTCTCACTCAATACAATGGGTCCACCACACCCTGCTTCCCTATTTATGCTCCAACAGCACTGCGCTGTTAAACCCCAGATTGGTGCAGTCTGATGAGTGTACACACAATGGTTCCTGCTGTGCTCTTGACCCTCCATTTTCACATGGTAACTCCTACTGAGCCTCCAAGTCCTGGCTGGGCAGTCACTTCCCTCCAGAGGCCTTTCCTGACATAACCATCTCCCTGCATGGGTTGTGGGCCCTCCTCTGTGCTTCCATACCAAGTGAGCACCTGAGGACACTTATATCTATTATATGTTAGCAGCACAGCCTAGGGGTAAAGAAGAGGGACCCTGTACCCAAATGACAAAGTTTCAATGTTGGCTCCTACGCCTACTGATTATATGACAAGAGGCTCAACCTTACTGTAAAATGGGGTCGTGAAGCATCATGGTTAAGGGCATGGAAACTCAAACCATGCTGCCTAAGTTTATTTTTTTCCCTTAATTTAGTTTTATTTATTTATTTAATCTATTTAATTTTTTTAATTTTTTAACTTTTATACTGTAGTGTAGTTGATTAACAATGTTAGTTTCAGGTATACAGCAAAGTGATTCAGTTATACATATACATGGATCTATTCTTTTTAAAATTCTTTTCCCATTTAGGTTATTACAGAATATTGAGCAGAGTTCCCTGTGCTATACAGTAGGTCCTTGTTGGTTACCTATTTAAAATATAAGGCTGACTAAGTTTAAATCTGCTGTGCTATTGCTAGCTGAACAACCTTGGGCAAATCACTCCATGTCTAAGTGCCTAGTTTCCTCACAAGAACAAAGGAGATCATAATAGCACCTGTCTTGTAGAGTTATGGTAAAGCATTTAGAATAGTGCCTGGTACCTAGTAAGTAATCAATAAATATCATCCCTGATTAGCATGCGTTTGGATCTCACATGGTTTGTAATACAGGGTTGAGGGAATGAATGAGTGAATGGATTGAATTACATTGTACCGGATTAAAAAGAATTAAAGTAAATTGAAATGAATTAAAATTGCACCCAGGTCTCACTTGTCCAGCACTGAGAGCCCTCCCTGGGCTAGCCCATTAAGCAGTATAGGGACTTCCTTTCCCGAGTCATCTCCTTGTCCTTCTTTCCACTGCTGAGGGCCCAGGGATGCCTTCCCTTTGCTTCCAGTTAACTAGTTAATATCAATTAGAAACAAGCAAGCACTCAACTAGGCTCAAGTTTCAGCTTTGTCCCAGGGACTTCACTCCAGGAGGCCCTTCCATTATCATAAACAACATATTGACCCACAGATATACTCGAAAACTCATCTCAACTTTTAAAAAAAGCAAAAGCCATACCACTGTGGATGTCTGTCTTGTTTAGAGTTGTTCTCATCACAGTCTATGAATATTTTTAGCTGCATATAAAATAACAACCATCCTACATTCCCCTTCAGCCAGAGCTTATGGCTCTGGATTTGCAGGCAGAAAGCAGACTTCCCAGCCCCTAAGTGAGAGGAAAGCTTCCAAAAGGAGGGTGGCACAGAAATGCGAAAAAGAGACAAAAAAAGGAAACGAAATCCCCCAAACCCAACAACAACATGAAATTCATTGCTTTTAAGGAGAGAGAAGCGGGGGTGGGGGAGCAGAGAAGCAGAGAATTGTGAAGACCATTTGGCAAAGGGAATTCTAGGAACACAGAAAAGGAGGCCCCTCCCTCTGCCCTGACAAATCAAGGGAGGCTTCATGGAAGAGGTGATGGTGACACCGGTCCTAAAGAAGAGACTGTATTGTTGGCTGGGTCTTTGTGCAATGAATGGAAGAGGATGAGGGAACTCCTTTCCTCGGAGGCTTTGTGGAAAGGAGCCCCTAGGCCCTTGGAGGACCACAGACCTCCTCTTCCCCTGCCCCTGCTATTTGCCTCTGTGACCACCTCCCCTCTGGACACTCACCACGATAGGTCCTCATGAGCTTCTTCTGTTCCTTTACAGAAGTTTCATAGGAGGTGAAAAAGAAGAAGATGAGAATGAGAGTCACCTCCAGCATAAAGGCCCACAGGGTCAGCGGGCCCCGCACAGACTTTTGGTACTTAGAGCCCATCCTGTGTCCGTCTCTGTGCGTCAGTTCCACCAGCACCGGGCATTACACCTCGGCTCCACACCCACTCGGGGGAGGGATAGGGGAGACACCCGCCAAAGGCCTTATCTCAGGCTTCAAGGCTGGCCCTGCTGGCCTGTCTATGGAGTTAACACAGGAGCAGAGGGGCAGTGACAGGGAGGAGGAAAAAAATGCATTTATTCCAACATTAACTGATTCATTCAATCATTCATTGACTTATTCATTCAACAAGTAGTTGCTGCATTCCTACTACAGGCACTGTGCTCAGTTGAAAGGAGGGCATTCATTCACTTGATCCCCAAACATGAGAATCCTTCTCTACCCCTTACTTCGTTTACCTTCACTATATCTTGCAAGAATGGCAAAGAATAGATCAACTCAACACCTCTATTTTACAAATGGAGAAACTAAAGCTCAGATGGGGCTTTGGATTGGCAAAATTTCTCTTTAAAACCTTACCACATGTCAGAGATGGCACCAAGTGGGCTCTTAAAAAGGATATATTGAATGAATGAATGAATGAAAGCAAAGAGCAATGCTAAGCCCTGGGGAGGACACAGGACCCACAGAGAACTAAGTCCTCAGAGCTACACAGTTGAAATTATTTTTATTTGAAACTGTATTTAAATGGACCTGTTTCTAAATCTCTTAAGGACAGGTGGGAGAAAAGAAAAGAGGCTTGGGTCCAGCTCTAGTAAAACCCTGGTGAGGCTAAAATTGTCCCCCATTCTGGTCACTTGCTCACAGAGCATCCCAGGACTCTGCCTGGGGCATGAACACTGCAATGCATTTGAGGATGGCCACCGGCCTTAGCACGCCCAACCCACAATGGAGGATAGTCCCCTGGAATAGGATTTAGGGCACCTGAGATCTAGTTCTGACCTGCAGCTAACTTATCCTGTGGTCACATCCATCTGCTCAGCAGAAGACCTAATACATAGTAAGCATGGAGAAAGGGAGGGAGGGAGGAATCAAAGTTTTTTACCTTCTGCACTGGCCAGCCACTGGCCACTGAGTATAGACTGAATTTATGGGATCCCAGAGACTAAAACTTGGCTAGGAGTAGCAGGGAGGCAGATTTTGACCCAACATGAGTGGATACTTTATTGACCATTCATGGGGTAGTGAGCACCCTGTCACTAGGGGAATGCAAGCAGAAACTGATGGTTGCTTGTCAGAGATGTCTGGCATGCGATTCATATCTGGATCAAGGGAGATTCTAATCACCTGGTAGAATCTTGTCTTTTTGTTTTTAGATGAAGAAACCGAGACACAGAAGGTCACACCCAAGGTCATACAGTCATGGGCATCAGTCACTCCTTGCTCAGCACAGCTTTATTTTCAGAAGGGAAAAAATTGAGAATAACCTAAATGTCCAATAGTAGAAGACTGGTTAAGTAAACTACAGGACACACGATCTGCCATCCATATGATGGTTCTGAACATGGGGGAAAATCCAGAGGAAAATGCTTTTAAGGTTTCTCAAAAATGGCACAGAGGATATATTATTTGGTGAAAAAGGAAATTACAGAACAGTGTGTAAGTATGATCCCACTTTTGTAAAAAATTAATGACACAGTATGTTAAGACATGCATAGGAAAAAAAATGGCTGCAAACCACTACCTGGTTACTTTTGCTTTAGGTATTTTTGGGAGCTAAAATTTACTAAGCACTTAGCATGCTAGGCACTGTCCTAGGCACTTTACATGTATGAACTCAGTTAACTAGCCTGTGAGATGGGACTATTAGCCTTTACTACAACAGAGGAAGCTGAGGCACAGAAAGGTTAGGTGACTCGCCCAAGTTTATGGGGCTAGTAAGTAATAGAGCTGGGATTTCAACCCAGGAAGTCTGACTTGTGCACCTGGGTGTTGAACCACTTAACTTTAGCCCAGATAACTTCTAAGTCTTCTTCCACTTCTAAAAGTCTAGGAATGTAGGATTCTAAGGCTTCTGCTATCTCAACAGTAAATAAGGGAGCAGGTGCCCTGGTCTCTAGAGATTAGCCCTCATGGTCAGCCCTGGTTCTGATTTCTGGTCCTTTTCTGGCCATCAGCACTTCTGATGAGCTGGGTTTCCTTAAAGAGGGACTCCCCTGTGAGGGGGATAAGTGAATGTGACCCCTGTTGGCATGGGTCCTGTACCAGCAGGTTGTAAACCAGGCAGCCCAGGGAAACCAAGTGTCAGGCAGATGAACACCAAAGGTTTCCAGTCACTGCCAGCTCCTGCGTCTGGAGCCCCTGATGGTTGCGTTTACCAGCTAGCAAATTCAGTGATGATGGCAGCTGGTTCTCACAGAGGCATCCTAACCCACTGTGTGTCCTGATCCTGCCTCAGTGAGGGACGGACCGCTTGACAAGAGGGCCAAGCTCCTCAGTGAACAGAAAGGCTTTTTTTAATTAAAGGGAGGGGACCCCACAGGTGGCCTCTCCCAGAAGACTGGTCAAAAGGGGAGTTTTCTGTCTTCCTCTCTAACTCTTGCAAAAGACCCCTGTTTTCTGATGACAGTTCCAGCTAGTGTGACTCCAAATCTTCAAGGCAGGGTCCCTAGTACAGAAAAGCACAGGCGATCTAGGCCAGAAATGTCATAAAGCAAATCAAATGTTAATTGTTGACTCTAGGTGGGAGGTGAATGGCTTTTCACTGAACATTTCTTTCAACTTTTTTGATATATGTTTGAAATTTTCATAACAAAATGTTGGGGGGAAAATATTCTGTGTGCACCTGCCACTCCCTATGCCAAAAGCACCCCTCCACCCAGGTATCTGCATGCTCCTGCCCTCGCTGACCCAGATCCAAGCAACAGGAGACCAGGAACTTTTGACTGTTGTATCCTCAGCACTTGATGCTTAGTCCATAGTAGGTGCTCAATAAATATCTGTTGACTGACTAACAACTGCCATTTCTGGAATGCCAAGCACCGGACCCAGCATTCTGCGTACATTATTTCATCTACTCTTCCCCTCAAGCCTGTGAGTAGAGGCACCACCGCTCCCATTTTACAGATGAGAAAACTACGGCTCAGAGAGGTGATGTGAGCGCCCAAAGTCACAAAGCTAATAAACAGCAGAGTTGGAACCCAACCCACATCCATCTGACGCCATGGCTTGTGCTGTTAACTTCTTTGCAATTCTGCCTTCCATTAACTAGACAACTCACAGTCTCAATTTCCTTATGAGTCAAATAAGATGAGCTGCTCTGCTTTCCTCACAGAGTTATTAGAAATGTGAGACTATGTAAGCATGCTTGGCAACCTGTGTTTCGGAAATGAAGGTGAGCAAGTGGTACCATGACTGTGGCCTCCTGTTCTGAGTGACCAGGCTTCCCCCGCGTGTGATGAATCAAGTCAGAGAGACTGCAGCTTTCACGTGTAATCATGCGTTTTCTGTAAAAAGCAGGACTCTATGAGAATACTCACCAGGCCCTCCTCACCTGAGCCAAGTATTGTAAAACTCAGTCATGAGCAGCAACCAAGGAGGTAGGTAGGCCCTCCATCTCCTCTCTGGAAGCTTGTCCGCACCAAGGGTTTGATCCTGCTCTGGGCATGCCTGGTTAAAGTGTGGCTAAGTCAATAATTTATTCATTTAACAAACATGAGCTTTGGAGTCAGGCAACATGGGTTCAAATCCTAACTCTGCAAATTATTAGCTGTGTGACCTTCGGTAAGAGTACCAATATCTCTGAGTCTGTTTCTTTACCTGTAAAGTGGAGAAAATCAGGGTCGATCTCACAGGGTGGTTGTGAAGATTAAATGAGGTAATGCACATAAAGTGTCACATGTGTAGAAAACACTCCATAAATGTTAGCATTATTATTATGGCACAAGCTTGGCATGTTTACCATAGGAAACTTCAAAAATGCAAAGGTGCATAAAGCTTCCATAAAGCACCCACGATTTCATCATCTCCCCAAACCAGCTCTACTTCTTTGTGCATATATCCTTTCAGATTTTTTTCTATTCATGTGAATTTATGCCTTTTTTCTTCCCCTACGACAAAAGGGATTATATAGCAAATGTTTAGTAACTTGTTTTTTTCATGAACAGAATATCATAAGTGGTTTCCAAGCCAGGAAAAAAATCTTTCTATAACACTATCATGGTGGATAAGAGCCCAGGCTCTGCCACCAGACTGCCTAGGTTTGAATCCTAGCTCTATCACTTACTGTGTGACCTTAGGCAAATGACTTAACTTCTCTGTGCCACAGTTTTCTTTTCTTTTTTTTTTTTTAAATTTATTTATTTATTTATTTATTTTTGGCTGTGTTGGGTCTTCGTTGCTGTGCGTGGGCTTTCTCTAGTTGCGGCGAGCGGGGGCCACTCCTCGTTGCGGTGTGTGGGCTTCTCATTGTCGTGGCTTCTCTTGTTGCGCAGCACGGGCTCTAGGCGCACAGGCTTCAGTAGCTGTGGCACGTGGGCTCAGTAGTTGTGGCTTGCGGGCTCTAGAGCTCAGGCTCAGTAGTTGTGTGTGTCACAGTTTTCTCACCTGTAATGTGGCACCAGTAGTAATCTCTTTGTCATAGGACTGTTGTGAGGATTAGATCAAAATGCATATGATACTTAGAGGAGTGCCTGCACATAGTAAGTGCTGTGTGTCGTCATTCTCCATGGCACACCGATTTCCACAGTAAGGATGTGTGATCATTTGTTTGACCAGCTCCCTTTGTGGGATAGCTGGGCTATTTCTAAACTGTTTCTGTTCTAAACATACTATGAACATCATTCATTAACAGGGCTCTCTGGGGGATACAGACACACGTATAGGAGGTGGCCATCCAATGTCTGGATTTTTCTGTGACTCACGTGGGACAGGAACAAAGCTCAAGGGAGCTGGGCCAGCCGTGCCTGGCGGGTTTGAGGGGATCGAAGCTGCTGAAAGAGGTGGGTATGCAATTTCCTCATATGTGAAATAGGGTGTGATGATCTCTCTCCAGGCTATTCTGAGCTATTTTGAGCTCAGTTGAAGCTCACATGCCAATCCCAACCCCTTGGCCATCAGAAAGTCCCAGGAGAAGAGGAGGAACAGCCCTGAATTCCTGTCTGGCCCTTGGTCTTTTGAATGAGAGCAAATGATTTCCTCTTCCCTGTCTTACTCATCTGTAAAATGGCCACTGCTGATCTCCCCTGCTGCCTGATTGGTGGTGGCAGTGTGGGGAACTGGGGAGCTCTGTGTCAGGCCTCATCTCAGCCCAGTTCTGTGCCCTTAGGATCCCAAAGGGTCCTTTCAGGTTGCAGAGGTGAAAGGCTGGAACTTGGCTAGAGCCAGAGGGGCTTGGGCTATGGTCGGTCAGGAAAATACAGGGTCCAGCTGGGACAGGAGGTGTGAGAGGAAGGGAACGGAGAAGGGCAGACTTACTGTGGCCCGTCCTAGGGCTCTTGACAAGGAGGCCTTTCGCATCATCCCACTCCAGCCAATCATTAGATCAACAATCCTTACCATCAAGAGCCATGTACAGGCACCAGAGCATCAAGGCTTCATATTGCTCAAGCCAAATTCCTTTACCATACCAACTGCATGACCTTGTTTTCTCTGAGCTTCAGTCTTCTCATCTGTAAAATGGAGCTAACATGTTCTGCTTCTAAACATAGGGCTTGAAGTGTCTCCAGAGTTGACCTTGGCACAGGGTGCACAGGGTGACTCAACTCTGGACACCAGTGAGTTGACATTTGAATTGGGACTGGAACCCAGACCTCCAGATTGCATCATCTTGGGCCAACCCTGGGATTCTCTCTGCCCTTCTTCTGCTCTCAGATAGTCTGTTGCCCAATAGTAACTCCCAGCCACATACTCCAGTAACACCCAGCCACTCCACACTTCTCCACATGGAATGCCCTTGTCAGGAACCTATTTGATGGCAGGCTAGACAGTGAGCTCCAGAAAGCTGGCATGTGTCCCCAGTGCCTCTCTCATCTTTTCTCTGGATTATTCACCTACCCATTCCGCAGTGTGCCGTGGCACTGTCCTAGACGACAGGGACCCAGTGAGGAGTGGAAAAGACCACAGATACGGCCCCTAACCTCACAGAGTTGACTGTCTTAGTCCCTGGCCCAGGTAATCTGGAAACATGCAGTCATGGAGAGGAGGGCTATTCAGGTTGACGAACCCCATGGAGTCTGGAGCCATGACCTCACCATGTACCTATGCCTTTCAGCCTCCAGTCATATTGATTTAGGTTCTGCCTGTATCCTTCTCCATGAACCAACCTGCCCTGGCAACTGAAGTCTTTTTCTGTAGTTCCAAGCAGAGCATTTCACAATGACGGACAGCCTTGGTGAAACTTTGAGCTCACAGAGTATGTTATCCTTGGCTGCCCGGTGACACTTTATCAACGTGCTGGAGTAGAGGTGAAGGAAGAAAACCAAGTATACTGTTAACAGAAATGACTTGCTCTTACCTACTGCATGCCTGGCCCTGAGAGTTCATCATCTGGTAAGCCTTCAAACAAACCTGCGTGAAAACAGAGGCTCTGAGACATTCAGTAACTTGCCCAAGCTAGTAAGTGGCCAAGCTGGAATTTCAATCCTGGTCTGAAAAAGCAGGTATTCTTGCCATTTTTCTAAACTGCATCTGTACAGGGTATGAATCCCATCCCCAAGAAGCTTTTCATCTAGGTGGATGGACAAGCCTCACCCAAGAAACCACAAGTTAGGAACAATACTGACAGAGATGCTCTCTGTAGAAGTAAAGGCAGGAATGAGGGAAGATAAGGTTGTACTAGTGGGTTTGAGGACAGTGAATAGATAAGGCTTGCTTGCCTGAGGAGGCCTGGAAAATAGGGGTGGGTCCCCATTGTGACCATCTTTGGATGCCATAATAGAGAGAATGGGTTTTCTCTTTCAGGCACTGGGTGATCCTTGAAGATTTGCAACAGTATAAAAGAGCAGCAGTTGAGGATGATGCATTTGGTGTAAATTACAAGTTCCTTCTTGGGGCGGGTTTTTATTTCAGGGGGTGATCACAGGGCAGGGAGAGGTCCACGCATCCCAGGACAAAACAAGACGGCATCTGCTTCCTGTAAGTATTTAAAATGTGCTGTAAGACCATCTAACTGTCCCACTGTTGGTGAGTGTTTAAGTTGGTACAGCCACTTGACAGGAGATTTTGCATTCATCAGAAATATTTAGGAAGGGTGCATTAATTATAGCATGTAAAAATGCTTATGTTAGCTAAAGAACAGAATACAAAATTGAATATTTAATATGATCACTATTCTGCTTAATAATAAAAGCAACAGTAATAGTAATAATATATCATCCATGGGGGAAAACTGGAAAGAAAGGGGAATATATAGAATGCTAACAGTAGTTGTGTTAAGGTGATGAGACCCATGGGTGTTCCCCCCAACCCAGCAACTGTGCTACATTTCCCCAGTTTTCTTTAATGACATGCATTCCTCTTTTCGACATACATTCACCTTTTTCTTTCTCTTAAAAAAATTTTTTGTTGTCTTTTCTAATTGTTATTTTGCCATACCTACGTTGCAGGGGTAAATGAACAAATAGATGCAGAGCACCTAGCACGGTTCTTGGCACAAAATCGGGGCTCTAGGAATGTTACGTGAGAACGGTCGCTGGCCCGGCATCCCCGCATCTCCAGACCTCTGCCCGGCGGCAGAGACGCTCCCGAAGCCGACGCTCGCCGGGTCCAGCAGGCGCGGTGCCCGCAAAACCCGCCGCCCAGCCCGCCCTGCGTACGTGGAGCCCGGGCCGCACCGCCCCACACACCCCCTGCAACCTCGCGCGACGTCGCGCTCACCCACGGCCCCGCCCCCTGTGACACCACCTCCAGGAGGCAGGACTGCAGCGGCCCCGCCGGCGCCTCCTGCGATAGGCCGCCGCGCTGTCACCACGTCGCGGGAAGCTGGCAGGGCGTGTGTGTGTGTGTGTGTGTGTGTGTGTGTGTGTGTGTGTGTGTGTGTGTGTGTGTGTGTGTGTGTGTGTGTGTGTGTGTGTGTGTGTGTGTGTGTGTGTGTGTGTGTGTGTGTGTGTGTGTGTGTGTGTGTGTGTGTGTGTGTGTGTGTGTGTGTGTGTGGCTTGCTTTGTCATTCGTACCCCCGTCGGTGGCAGGCGCGGCCGGCTTCGCCGGGCACTCCAGGCTCCGCAGAAAAGGCCCCCGGCGCGCTGTCCCCGGCGCCTCCGGGATGAGAAGGGTGCTGTGAGCCCCTTACATAATGATGCGACTGACTGGAGCACAGTTCAGCCCAGATACGCACGTGCCGCAAACCCAGGCCTCGCGATTTCATAGGGTGCTAGTGATAGCCTACAATGAAAACAGCACCGTATGCTCTAATGTGGATTATAATACAATGAAATGCAATCCAATAATAATGAAATGTATCTTCGCAACAGGGCATAATATAGGATGTTATATTTATAGGGCCTATTTATAAGCCTCTATTTAAGTCTTTTCTGATAGGCTCGGACTCGGGCCCAGACACCGTAATGATTGGGGCACACTTCTGTCCTTCAAAGAGGCGGGTTCTAGAGTCCGTTTTGCCACAGCGGGCCCTGGGATTGGCCGGCAGCGGCGCAGAGGCGCCTTCGATTGGTCCTGAAGGCCGTCCGTCGGAGCGGAGGAGGCGGGGCAGGCGGCTGGCTGGTGCTGGGGCGGGCGGGCCCCGGAATTGTCATTTCTTTGTTTCCGAAGGCGGAGGAAGCGCTGAGCCCACACCTCCTCGTCCCACCCCCTCCCCCCGGGTGCTGGCTCCATGTCTGTGTGACCGGCCCCAGGGGTAGAGTCCAGGCCCGACGCGGGGCGGGCCGGCGGCGGCGGCTGAGGTGAGAGGCGGCGGCGGCGCGGGCACCCGGCCCCCCAGCGGGAGGATGAAGCGGCGGAACACCGAGTGCAGTAAGCTCCGCCGCCCCCTAAAGCGGAACCGGATCACCGAGGGCATCTACGGCAGGTGAGCGGCGGCGCCCCCGCCTCCGCCGGCGCGGGCCCTGCGGCCCCCGGCCGTCTCTGGAGGGGCCGAGCCCCGTTATGTAACCCCGACTAGGCCTCACGCCCTTGCCGGGGGCTCCCCGGAGGAGCGCTGCCCATGGGGCCCCGGGCGGCCCGCCGGGGTCCGCCCCGAGGGCGCGGGGCGTGGCGAGGGCCGACGGCCCGGCTGGGAGGGCGCGGCGGGCGCGAGCCGCCGTTGGGACTGTCCCCAACGGCGGTGACCCCCTCCCCATCCGCGCCGCCGGGCCCTCGGGGCTGCTCTAGGGGCTGAAGGGCCTCCGCTGGTCCCCCAGCCCGCTCCGGCCCGGGAGTCGCCGGCCTGAGTCGGGAGGCGCGTGGACCATATGCACTGGTGCGGGGGAAGGCTGACAAAGTTGGGAGCAGACAGTGGCCCCGCGGTCCCTCTGCGGACTGGGCAGGTGGCCACGTTGCCCCCTTTCGCCTTTTACTACTTTTATGGAATCTCAAACTTGGCACCGAGGGCTGAAGCCGATACCCCCAAATCATGGCCTGTGGCCCCGCTCCAGACTCAGAAGGAGTGATGATCATTTTCTCAGCAGCATTATTTTGACAATTCCAAGCAGATAGTTTTATTCGACCCCTTTAAAAAGGATTTTCTTCAAACTCGCGTGGTTTGTTGTTGTTGTTTTTAGTTTGTTTTAATTCTCCAAAAACAAAGCAGTGTCCTTTTAAATAGAAATTGAATTCAGGACTGAGGGGTAGAAGGACAACAGGTTCATGGGGCAACTTAGTGAGAATCCCAGCTTCCCTAAGCAAAATTTGTGTAGGACTGTTATTTTCTGGTTCTCACAATGTTAATTCTGAATGGTACCTGCCTTGATAAAGAAATGATTTCAGAGGAGAAGTAATTAGTTTACAAAGGAGAATTCTCAGGATGTGCATATAAGCTTGATTGGTGTTTTACAGTTTAGCTCTTCTAGCTGTGGGACTTAGAGAAATATGTGAGGTAGCTGATAACACCCAAGTTGCCTTAGCATAGCTGTACACCTTGCACATGCTACTGTTTACACATTTAAAATGATCCTTTCCACAAGCAGCTGACCGATGTAAACATTGGGTGTTTTTTTAAATTTCAAGCTTAAAAGGGTTAAGAAGTCAGTTGAAATAAAAAGTTTTTAGCTATATCCTTATGTAATGAGCCGCAGATCATAGGAAGAGTTCATTCATTAGACAAATACATGTACTATGTGCCAGGCCCTGTTCTAGCTAGTAAGGGTGCAGCAGTGAGTAAAACAGGCCAAAATCCATGCTGAATCAATCAAACCTGCCCATTTAAACTAAAACTGTAAAAGCAAAAACCATTTTTCCTACAGATTTAATGGGTGGGGGAAAGTTCTCTTCAAGTTACACAGACTATAATTCTTGAATAAAGGAAGGGTTTTCCCCCCTGCCTATTGAAAAAGATTTGAACAATTTAATATTAATAGTGACACAAGAATAGAAAAAGCGTATTAAACAGAGTTGGTAAAGCAAGGACAACCGTGCCATTTGAATGGCTGCTATTTACAGTAACATATGATGATGTACTTCTGTTTATAGTGAGAAGATTGGGAATCCCATATTGTTTACATGTTTTCTGTTGTATTTCAACTTCTCTGGTATTTGAACAAATATGCCCAGTTTAGTACCTGCCCCATAGTAACCACTCAGTCAGTGTGCATCAATGTGAAGAAGTGAATTTATTGTCTAATTAAGGTCTATTATTTTACTGATGAACTTTTGGAATTTGAATTTTCTTACCCTAAAGGTTAATAGTAAATGCTCTATGCAAGTTATTCAGAGTTTCATCTGTAAAAGTTTAAAAAACCAACAGTACTTCAGCTCTCAAATATCCTTACTCTTCTCTGTTTCACATTCTTTAGGTTAAACGTTAATAAAAAACTTACATATATTTCTACTTTCTTTTCTCTTGGAGCATCATATATCAAATGAGTGTTTCAATTCACTTATCTGTTTCTTAGTGTATATTATGGAGTATTATATTATGGAATATTATTGTCTGAAGAACAAGACCATAGTGTTGGGGTTGTTTTTTTTTTTTACAATTTTGTTTTTAAAAAGATTTAGAAAATTTCCAGTTATTTCTAAAGCAGACAGAATGAATGGGCTAGTTACAAATTAGGTGTTTGAGGATTTGTGAGTATCAAATTTCTGTTAATCATCACATTTAAGTCTACACTAAATTGTTTTTCACACCATTGCCCATTTTGTTTCTCAGTGTCTGGCCAATTTTTATCTCATTAAATAGAGAGCTTTGTTTTTTTCTCAGGCTCCGTTGACAGTTTTGATAACCACTATCTACTGTTTCACAGCATAACTTTTCATGGACTTATTATTTTCATGTTCTCAGTCTGCACAGCTCTCTGAGCTTGGCGTAGCAAGGAGGCAGCTGTGGTGAAGAGAGCACTAGACTGGGAGTGTCAGGAGACCTAGGTTCAGACTCAGTGTCCCAGCTCTGCTGTGTGGGATGGGCAGGGCATCCACCGCTTTGAGCCCCAGTTCTCTCACCTAAGTGAGTTTTGAGGACTGAGAGGAAATAATGTACAGTTTGTGAAACTCTGTAAATTCTAGCATGCTTAATACAAACATTATTTAGCATGTAGTTATCGCAGTTTACCATATTTGTTTTATTTTTAAGGAGTCAGGAAAGACCATAAGGTTTGGTACAACTATCAAACAAAAGTTGAGTAGTCAAAACAAGGGGTCAGTTTCTGCTTGGTCTTGCTGGAAAAAAATCCTGTTGCTGAGATGCTTTTAATCATGGGCTCCAATCCAGCAACTGTGACTGAGGTGATTGTCAAATGATATCATTATTGTCATTATAATGGCTGTGGTAGAATTCTGTTTCAGGGGTAAGGTAGATGGAAAATGGATTTTAACATTATGTTAGTATTACCTACATTTATATATATGCCCATCATTTGAAAACTGAAATGTATAGAAATATGTTATTCCGGTCAAGTTAGTAATCAAAAATAAGAGAAAGGAAATAGGAATGGTGATTATTTTCTTTTATATTATTATGAGCTAAAATCAATGTCATTTTCAAAAAATCTGAGCCAGTATAGAGCCTGACAGAGAATAGGAATTCAGTCCTCAGTAAATGTTGAGCAAGTGAATTAGTAAATAAATGAATATAAACCAATCCATTCTATTCATTTAAGAACCTGCGTTGTTTTGGTAATTATGGAGGATACAGGATAAGACATGGTTCCTTGTCTTCCAGGAGTTTACAGTCTAGGAGGCCATAATAATGCCCTCTTAAATTTGTACAGTGGTTTTGAGGTTCCAAAGAACTTTGAGTTCTGTTCAAGTAAGAATATTTTAGTTGAATTAAATTTTCGCTTGCTGTTTTAGTGGTTCACCTGATGCATTAACAATTTTGCCCTGTACTATTTTATGATGCAGTACACAGTTGCCACTATGTGAGGGAATATGTATTTTCTAACTCAAATGAAATAGATGTGAAAGTACTTTGGAAATTATGAAAAAAAGTTATTAATAAGAGAAAGTAAAATGAATAACTCTACATAACTATAACATTTCAGAGGTCCTCGGGTTTTAGGGCAGTGACTCTCTCCCTGTGTCTGCCTTCACACATGCACCAGACGCTCCCAAAAGTAATATCTAATTACTCCATGCAGTGATTCTCCAGGTGAAGTGGGGTTGGAGTGCTATGTAGATTTTAAAAGGCTTAAGGGAATTCCGGGTGGTTCATTCACCTTTCATCTTGCCAGGCTCCCTACTCCTCTCTGAGAATTAATGATTTTATAATAGGAAGATGAGGAGATAAGGTGTGGTGAGTAGAAGACAGAGGCAGAAACATTTATGTTTAAAGTCTCTGCAGTTAAAATTGTTCCTTACCCAAGTAAGTAATATAAGAATTTTAAGTAAGGCAGGTGTTTTAAGCTTCAGGAAATTATTTTATAGCTTTGTTACTGGTGGTTGAAGGAAGCATTCCTTCACTGGTGGATTTCTGGATACTTCCTGTCATGGTGTGCTGGGTTCTCCTTGTAGTATGTTGCCTGAAGCTTAAGCAGTGTAGTACTGTACCTGACTTTTACGTTTTAGGACTCGAGACTTCCCTGGTATATACAGTACCTTTTCCCATCCTTACTTCAGAGAAGAGTTTTCTGGCCTTTGACTTTCTAAATGGTCAAAGTTTACATACTTCTCAGCTTCCTAATTTCCTTTTTCAGACCCTTGTCTAAATAATCTGATCTCCAGAGATTACACTTCTCTGCTCTTCCTGCCCACCTTAATGATGTTTCCTAAGCCTGGTTTTAGACTCCTTTGGGCTGTGCTTACTAAAGCCACGGGAGGCTGGCATGACCCTTGGCTGCCTTGAGTGTACATGTGTTCTGCAACTGAAACCCCAGATACCAGTGTTGCAACCTCACAGCCTAAAAACATTTTGGTAATCTTGGTAGGCCTTAACTTCAACTATGCTGGGCTTGACATAAAAGTGATAAATGCGGTATTGTTTTAGAGGGGTATTGGGTAGGGGGGTAAGTACAATAGAGAAATTAGAAATTGAAATGTTTTCACCCACCTCTAGTGAGCTGTTGAGCTAAACCCTTGTATTTGCAGTTTCTGTGAAATACATTGAAACAAATCTGCCACACTGAATTTTGTACTTAATTTTTGCTAGTAGTATACTACCTTAAAAAAAAAAGTACTTTCCTCCAGTTTTCATTTATGATTCTTCTCGTCTGAGCATTCTTGGCAGTTTCATTTCATTAGATGTTTTGAAAATCCCTTTAAGTTGCTGCTATGTATTGAGGCAGGGAAAGGAGGGAATGTGATCTATTCCAGATTATTGGCTTAAAAGCTTCCTGTTTTGTGAATGATACTCTTCCTTTTTCTTCACATTGATACCTCGTGGCTTTTCTTGAACCTCACTAGATTTGGAGACTGATTTTAATGGTAGACTTAATAGCTTATTATTTTCACTTTCTTGTTATATACCTATATATTGTGGACCCAATCCATGTTCTATAAGCACTTTTATTTCCAGAGTCTTTTTCTTTGGCCATTTCTCCCAGATTTCCTCCGTATTAACCCTTTGGGATTTTATGTGTGTGTATGTGTGTTTTGTTTTGTCATTTTCTAGGCTACCATCTAGGTGATATACTTAGGGGGCTATAACGAGATATAACATGTATCTTGTGGAGTCTGGAGGGTCAGATAGAAATTTTATAAACTTAGTTGAGATCAAAGTGAAATACTATAATTGGATTACTTTTCTTCATTAAATTTAGTGTGCTCTTCAAATATAGTTTTTACTTTATTCTCTAGGCTTCCCAGATTTGGGTGTAATTATTTTACTTGGATAGTTTTCAAGAAATAGGTCCAGAAGAAAAACAAGTTCTCTGCTCAACAAGCTGCATGAGTAGAACGGTGCTTACCAACGGTAGAAACACATAGCCTCTGCGGGACTTTTTTTTTCCCCATCGTGGATTTCTTCAAATACCTGAGGAGTGACTACTTCCTCAAGATCTCTCACCTTCAGGCAAATGCACTCTGGTAATGGAAACTTTAAAAAATGTAATCAGCTGTTAAAGTATATTCTTTGAGGCTTTTAATCTTTATTTTGGCATTTAATTTAACTGACATCAAATTGGCCTCAGCTCATCAACCTTCTAAGATGCCTGTCACCCCCAGACTTTGAAGCCCCTTCATAGCACTGGCTTTCATTCCTTTGTATTTTTCCCTCTGCTGCCCTTAAGGATGATATGCTCACATTGACTCATGGGGTTATAACATCAGAAGTAATTTATCCCTCACCCCATCTCCTCTGTTGCCATTTCTGTTTTAGAGGTTTTGCATTTAGTGGATTAAAATGGTGCATCTAGTCCACTTCAGGTGTATCCATAGAGATCACTGACTTATTAAGGCTGTTTGGGATCTGTTTCCTACCCACCACAGGGGAGGTGACTAGAAATAATCTCGTTCTGTTTTTAAATTATATTATTACTTTGCTCATCTTCAAAACACTTTTAAAAACCAAATAAGCTGCTCAGTACTAAAGTCAGTACTTTGCCATCTTGTAGTGAGGTCAGGAGCTCTGGAGAAAATGGGGGCCATGTTCATGGTCAAACAAAAACTCCTGTCTCAGATGAGAGAGATACTAAGGCTGGAGTCTTCTGTCTCAGATGTAATAAGTATTATTTTCTTGTGTTTTTCTAGACTTGACAAACTATACCTCATGGTTCATTGTGTTTCTGGCTTTTTAAAAAATGAGTTGTCTTTTTATTTTTAAATTACATGTTTCTCTTTTACAATGACCATTCTATGAGTGTGAATATTGTTGGAAAGCAGTCTTGAATTGTCCTATCTTTTGTGCCATAGCTATTTCTGTAAAGAGCATTTGACTTTAACATCTTTTTCTGCAGAGCTTCATAGTGTGTTTACAAATTCATAGTTTATGAATTAAGGTACTGAGTGTTTATTCTTTCATAAAGCACATCTGCTCATTTTTTTAAAACTTGGTTCTCTTGGAGAATTAAAGAATTATGTAACTTGGGGGCTTCCCTGGTGGTGCAGTGGTTAAGAATCCGCCTGCCAATGCAGGGGACACGGGTTCGATCCCTGGTCCAGGAAGATCCCACATCCCGCGGAGCAACTAAGCCCGAGCACCACAACTACTGAGCCTGTGCTCTAGAGCCCGCGTGCCCCAACTACTGAAGCCCACATGCCTAGAGCACGTGCTCCACAGCAAGAGAAGCCACTGCAGTGAGAAGCACACACACCGCAATGAAGAGTAGCCCCCGCTCGCTGCAACTAGAGAAAGCCCGCGCGCAGCAACAAGGACCCAACGCAGCCAAAAATAAATAAATAAATAAATTTAGTTAAAAAAAAGAATTCTGTAACTTGAATATGTATACACAAAGGGATATAAAGAAGGGAAATAATATTTATCAAACATTTAGTAAGAGATGAGAAAGTCCAATGTGATGGATAAGCATATGGGCTTTAACATCATATGAACTTGTGTTCGATTAACGTCCCCGACACTAGTTATTTGATCTTGAACAAGTCATCTACCTGCTTTAACCCTCAGTTTTCTCATCTGTAAAATGAAGATAGTAAATAATATTACCTACTTTATAGGATTGTTATAAGGATAATTGAGATAAGTCACGTAAAATACTTAACATAGTGCCTGACACAGACAGGGCTGCTCAAAAAGTTGTTTGCTGTTACTACTATAATTTTATCTTCATTCTGTTATTTAGTTCCAGTAAGGATATTAACTTCAGTTTCACAGGTGAGGAAACTGAGATTACAGGAGGTTTCACCACTTGATAGAGACCTCTATCTGCCTTACCCCAAAGTCTGTCCTCTTTTTGTTTTACTTTTTGTGCTACTTCACCCTTTCTGAATGGTGTTTATGTGTAATAACTCTTATGGTGCTCTCAAACTCTCTACTACGTGAAGGACAGGTGTCATTATCTTCATTTTTCAGGTGAAGCAACAGGTACCAGGAGTGTCTTGTGCAAGGCCATTAATCTTTTTTCCTTCTCAAAATGAGAATCTCTTTTCCATTAAATAATCCAATATAGATGTGACAACAATGCAAAATGTGATCCTGGACTGGAATTGATTGATCAATGGGTCTATCTATCTATCTGTTGCTATAAAGGACATTAGTGAGTTCATTCCTGAAATTTGAATAACTTCTGTAGATCAGATAATAGTACTGTATCAGTGTTAATTTCCTGATTTTGATAATTGTGTTGTGGTTATATAAGAAAATTTTCTTGTTTTCAAGAATTTCAGGAGTAAGGGAACATTATGTCTGCAAATTATTTTCAAATAGTTCAGGAAAAAACTACGTATACATATATAGGGGGAGAATGATAGAAACTTGATAAAATGTTTTACCTTTTGTGAAATCTGGGTGGAAAGATATAAGGGAATTCTTTGTATTATTTTGGCAGCTTTTCTGTAAGTCTAAAACGATTTCAAAATGAGGAGTTAAGAAAATAAAAGCAATACATGCTTGTTATAAAAAATTAAAGCAGTATGACAATGTGTAAGTGTAACAGAAAAGAGCTTAGTCCTCTTGCCCTGGAATGAGCACTGTTATATAATTCATAAGTATGGTTTCTTCCTTGATCCATATAAACAAACATATATAGTTCTTTCTTAACAAAAATAGAATTCTGTTTTACACAAAAGTTTCTTGGTTTTTCTCCTTATTTAATCATGTCCATTTCTTTACATAGAAATTTATTTATAATTTTTTAGCAGCAACACAGCAGTGCATGTAGAATTCACTCTGATCTCTGCGGTCTCCTGACTCCCATTCCTGTGCTCTTTCAACAGTGTCCTGCAGCTTATTAGTTCCCTGTTTCTCAGTTTTCTTTCCTATAAAATGATAATAACTGCCTTGCTTATGTCATAGTTGTAAGGATAAAATGAGATAATATGAAAGCTTTTGGAAGAGTTACACAAGTGCGATATAAACATAAGGTATGATTAGGTAGATGATTATTACTATTAAAGATATGAAGCATAATACTTGATTCGTTTATAAAATGAATTTCTAATGTTTGTACAATGTTAACACAATTTTTTAGGGCCTGTGGGTTGTCTTCTTTCTCCTGTTGTCTTCTTTACCTCTTTTAATCCCAAACCCCATAGAGTCCACACTATTAAAAGTGTTTTTGAAGCAGAAATTCTAAAACTCTAAACTTTCCAGTTACATTAGGTTACAGTACTTGTTCCTGATATCTTAATAGTCATATAGTACTTTAGAAAAATACTATACAACACAATTCTTAAAAGCTTTTTTAGTGATTTCCATTCTAGGGTTTTTTTCTTTTTAAATTGGACATATTTCACACTGTTAGATTTGTCATTCCAGTGGCTGTGTATGTGTATAAGCATGAGTGTGTGTGTGTGTGTGTGAGTGATTGACTCTAGAATGGTTTCCTTTGCAGTCTACAGGAGGCCCAGAATAGAAAAGAAAAATACAGAACAGCTTAGGTCTTCTCAGCCTGCTCCCCTTTTCTGGATTTTACACAAGGATGTGGTTGCAGAACGTAGCAGTGGTTCTGGTCCCGAGGCTCGTGCACTACTTTCTATAGACCACCATGCCTCAAACTTTTTGTCTTGGAACCTCTTTATACTCTTAAAAGTGATTGAGAATCCCAAAGAGCTTTGGTTTGTACGGATTATATCTAAAAATTTTACTGGATTAGAAATTAAGACAAAAATTTTAAATAATTACTAGTTCATATAAAAATAACAATAATAAATGCATGAGAAGAGTGGTGTGGTTTTACATTTTTGCAGATTTCTTTAATGTTAGGCTTAATAGAAGATACTTTGAGGACCCCCACAGTAGTCAGAACCAGTGGCAGGTAGGCTAAATGGAGTGATAGTCTGGCATCCAGAGCAAGGCTGATAAGATTTCTTTCTTCCTAGGGGAAAAATAATGAGAACAGATTGGGAGCAGGTGCATGGTAATCCTTCAGGCAGCAACTGTATTTGTTATCTTCGTTGGTGTTGCTTTGTTCAGACACCCTTCTTAGTCACCTGTGCATTATCTTTCCCTATAAAGAATAAAGCAGGGAACAAAATGGGCAGCTCCTTTGTTCTTCTTGTGGACTTTACATTTAAACAATTAGTTATACAAAATGTTATTTAATTATAACATGATTCTTGTGGTACAGGATGCTATATGAACATATAATGGGGTAACAGTCTTTACTGTGGGGTCAGGGAGGCCTTTTTTGAAGAAATGATGTTCATGCTGCGTGCTGAAGGATAAGTAGTAATGGAAGTGCTTCATTTAGTTAAAGTTGTATTTAGGTAAGGATCTTGTCTGTGACTCAGAAAGAAATGTAGAAAAATGGAAGAATTAACCCTGGACAGTTTGAATGTTCCCAGTTGAGGGATGGATAGCTAACAGTTTGGAGATAAGTACTGATGATCTGAGTAGATCGTTGTCTTCTTTTTGAGAAATTGTGGAATTCAGTGGAAGTTCTATGAGTATGAGAAGTTTATACAATAAACCAATACTTCTCAAATTTTAATGTATGCACAAAGGGTCTAGGGATCTGGTTAATACACAGCCTTGGATTAAATAGGCCTGGGGTGGTCCCTGAAATACTGCTTTCCTAAAAAGCTCATACATGATGCTGATTCTGCTGGTCCATGGACCACACTTTGAGTAGCAAAACTGTAATTACATATAATAAGACTTTAGCAGGGTACCAGCTGGACAAGAGGCTGGGCAAACATTCTGGAAGTGATGTCCAATAGGGAGAAGTATTCAATAACAGTAGAGACAAAGCAGTTTGTTTCAAGAGGTATCATGCTACATACTGAAAAGTAAAAGGGATTCACAGTTGCTGTTACGGAGAGAACAGGAAAGCTTGGGATTGTGATAGATGACTACTAGCACAGCCAGTGAAATATTCCACAGACTCATTTCTGTGGTGAGGCCCAAGTGAACTAAATGACCATTAGTCTGCCTAGGGAAAAGGTCAGGTACTGAGGATTGATAGCCACCCTGTGGTAATTATATGAGCTCCAGAAAATGATCTAAGTGACAAGCAGCTAGAGATACTAGAGAGAAGGTGCACTTTACATGGAAAAAGAAGAATGTTCAATACTACTTCTCATTAATCATAGGTGATTAATCCATAGATGGAGGGTATTGCTAAATAGATTCAATTTAAAAAAAATGGCAAGGGTAGGAGTAGAATGGGGAATTCTATTGGGAATGGAATGGGAAAAAAGAATCTTATCGTTAATGTTCACTGTGAAAGAGTCACCACCATTAAGCCTAATGTTTGCATATCTCTTCTGTATTTCACTGGCACCCAGAGTAGAAGCTAATCAGACCATCAGAAGACATTATTGGTCTGCCCTTGTTTCAATATATTATTATGGAAAGTATCTTTTTGTTGCAATTCTGCTTTAAATTTTTGTTCAAGATATTTTATAGTAATTAGTAAACTTATTTGGATCAGAGAATTAAAGTAACAGCAAGTTAGCCATAAGGCATATTATGAACTATATATATATAAATATTTTATATTTAATCATATTTTTTTCATGGTTTAAAAGAAATATTTTGGAATGTTAAGGGTTTAAAACCCTGTCTAGGGGCTTCACTGGTGGCACAGTGGTTAAGAATCCACCTGCCAACGCAGGAGACATGGGTTCAAGCCCTGGTCTGGGAAGATCCCACATGCTGTGGAGCAACTAAGCCCATGCGCCACAACTACTGAGCCTGCGCTCTAGAGCCCGCGAGCCACAACTACTGAAGCCCGCATGCCACAACTACTGAAGCTTGTGTGTCTAGAGCCCGTGCTCCACAACAAGAGAATCCACCACGATGATAAGCCCGCGCACTGCAATGAAGAGTAGCCCCCGCTCGCCGCAAGTAGAGAAAGCCCACGTGCAGCAACGAAGACCCAATGCAGCCAAAAATAAAATAAATAAATTTATATTAAAAAAAAACCTGTCTAAAATTTTCTCCCCCTTTAGAATGTCATCTCTTTGGATTTGGCAAAATCTTATGACCTTCAGAATATGGAAGGAAAGGAATTAGTCAGGTTTTCTACACTGATGAGCAGTCATTTTAGTTTACTTGTCTTTTAAATTTTGTACATGTACCTATAGAAGGATGATAGGCATAATTTACTGATATAGAAGGCTCAGTGAATCAGGCAACTGTCTTAAACTTTCTAAAACTCTTATTAGATTGAAATGAATCTATAAAGTTTAAAACTAGTCCTAGAGTAGAATCAACTGTTAATTAAGATTGCCTCTTGATTTTAGAGGCAGGCCCACCTAGAAGGGGAGCCTGAGGAAAGCTGAGGGTATAGCACATGTTTGTGAAAGATCAAGTTTCCTTAGATATCTGTACTTCCAAACTGTGACTCCATAAGAACTGGGTGTCCAGGAACATCAGAGGTATGAAAGCAGCTGTTTGAAAAGAAATTAAATATATAAAAAGGAACCCCCTTGAAGTTACAGAATTGAAAATGAGTAGTCACTGTAACAAAGATGATCGTTTTTGTAATGCCTTAGGTTTAAATGATTGAGTTATTAAAAAGTATTCAACAGGCTGCCATTCTTAGGATAATGCTTTCTATACAGTGAAATGGTTTGTTGCCAGCTAGACTAGGATCCTGCCATGCCTGGGAGCACTTGGGGCAGAGAGCAGTCGGTAGAACTCTGTCTTCTCCACTTGGGGAATAGTGACAACTAGACATGATGAGGCACCCACCATGTCTTATTCGGCTACATTCCACACACAGCCCCATGGGAAAAGGATTCATCAGACAAGTAAATACATTTCCATGACATTTCTTAAATGCCTTAGGAATATGGATGAAAGGCTATTATTTCTTCTTTAAAACCTAGAAACAATTCTAGAAACAAGGAAAAAACCTTTTACTTTTATTTATTTATTTATTGCTGTACGCGGGCCTCTTACTGTTGTGGCCTCTCCCGTTGCGGAGCACAGGCTCCGGGTACACAGGCTCAGCGGCCATGGCTCACGGGCCCAGCCGCTCCACGGCATGTGGGATCCTCCCGGACCGGGGCACCAACCCATGTCCCCTGCATCGGCAGGCGGACTCTCAACCACTGCGCCACCAGGGAAGCCCCAAAACCTTTTACTTTTAAAGCCAAGCTTGGAAATCTAGTTTCAAACTAGATTTGTGCTCCTGAATGCCTGCGTGTCTCAGTTGTTCTTTCTAACAAACTATGCCTTACTCTCCACTGGATCAGTGATGGATTTAATGAATGAGGATGAGAGCTCTGTCCTCATCTGGCTAACATGACTCTAATGAAACTAAAAGGTGGGACTTAAGATTCAAGCTTGTGGACTTCCCTGGTGGCTCAGTGGTTAAGAATCCGCCTGCCAATGCAGGGGACACGGGTTCAAGCCCTGGTCCGGGAAGATCCCACATGGCCACGGAGCAACTAAGCCTGTGCGCCACAACTACTGGGCCTGCGCTCTAGAGCCTGCGAGCCACAATTACTGAGCCCACGTGCCACAACTACTGAAGCCCACGCACCTAGAATCCGTGCTTCGCAACAAGAGAAGCCACTGCAGTGAGAAGCCCGTGCACTGCAACAAAGAGTAGCCCCCACTCGCTGCAGCTAGCGAAAGCCCGCGCGCATCAATGAAGATCAAATGCAGCCTCTAAATAAATAAATAAATATATGGGGGGAAAAAAAGATTCAAGCTTGTGTTGTGGTTTGCCTTGGGTTCCTTGATTCTACAGCAAACCTCTTAATCAAAACTTACTGTTGTGCCCAAAGAAGTTCTACCAAGAATTAGTATTAGAAATTGACCCTAGTTGCAAATTATGTATCATAATGATACTGTAACATTAAGGGTCATATGTGTCTGTTCTTGACATCTTTTACCTGTGTGGCTTTATAGGGCATAGAAAGAGGCCTCAGTGCTGGATCCTGCTTTTGTTAATTTTACCCCCAAGAATATAAGTCTTTTTGTACCTTATTTTAACATATTTCAAAATTATTTATTAAAAGTTTTGATTTTATTGTTCATGTTGTATATTCAGACAGCTAATTTAATCAGCAATATTGGAATGTTTGTATTGCAAAACACCATGCAAGGCTGTTGCCCGAGTCAAAGTGAATTTTAGGTACTTCCCATCTGTATATCTTAGAAAACCTTTAAAAAAAATACCTAAATTGAACCTGCTCCAGAAATGACCAGATTAAAGACCTAGAATTAGGGGCTTATTAATAGGTAGAGTCTGAAAGCTTCTGTTATCTATGATACAACTAATGAATTGGAAGAATGGGCTTTTAGATTATATGAAAAATATATTTTTTAATCCAGGTCCTTACCTTTCTTTGAGATATCACAGTGGTTAGATATGTGTTCTGACTGGCTTATCAAGGTGTGTTTCTATTTAACGTAAGTCCAGAGGGAAGTGGGAGCACCCATTAACATCTCAGCTAGAGCAAGGCTGGGATCTTTCAGGGTTTTTTTCTTTAATGTACATTTTGGTACCCTCACAGCCCTTAGAAGTGATTGGCATCTGCTCCCTAAGTTAATTTCTGTCTGTTTTGGGAAGTCATTTGGTTGTTGTTTGGTTAATTCACATGAATACTATAGAGAGAGGCAAGAGGAGAAACGGGGGGGAAAAAGACAGAATTCTTCAAGCGTGTAGGGATGTGCATCAAGAATTTCAAAGACTCTTCAAACAGATGTTGAGGGGTGGGGAAACAGCAAATTTCAAGCCACTCAACCATGACATTTCTTCTAATGAAGAACAGCTTGAAAGCTGTAATTTTGAGAGTGTTGCAGTATTGTGAAGTCATATACTTAGCACATTTTAAAATAGTGGTGAGATTTAAGTGGGCCTTTTCCATCTTAAATGGAATTAAGCATTTTGGGTCATCTTATTTTGGTAGTTGTGGGTCTCAGAATGAACACCAGAGCTTTTAAAATTTAGGTGGGCCATGGCAGCATCTCTTTTTGTCCTTTATCTCCACTGTTTTCATAGTATAGGAAGATATTTTTTGTCTCTTTAAATAAAGCAGTGAATTTTCTTTTTCTAGCTCTTCACAAATGACCTTGAATTCTTTTATATTTTGCAGTACGTTTTTATACCTGAAATTCCTGGTAGTGTGGGCACTTGTCCTCCTGGCAGATTTTGTCCTGGAGTTCAGATTTGAATACCTGTGGCCATTTTGGCTTTTCATCAGAAGCGTCTATGATTCCTTCAGATACCAGGGACTGGTAAGTTTATTAATATATATATTTTTCAAGTGTGAAAGATTTATTTACCCTTCTAAGAAAGTCTTCAATAACTGATAGTGAAACTGTTTAAAGTAGATTTTATTAGCAATACTTAGGTGACTGTACTGAGTAACAGGGTCTATGGACTGAAACTAGCCTTTGAGGCTATTTTGTCTAAACCCACTGATCAAATCATTTTACTCCCTCCTCTACCATTCCAGTGAAAAGAAGGGGAGGGAGGGAGGATTTCAGGAGGAAGACAGAGTAGTGGATAAAGCAGTAATTGCCCAGGTCTACTCTGAAGTACCTCTGGAGCCCCTATCACTGGCTTTGTGACTGGGTTCGAGTTAGAGCAGTGGTTCTCAGACATTTTGGTCTCCAGATCCTTTACACTCTTAACAACTATTGAGGACTCCAGAAAGCTTTTATTTATGTAGGTTACATCTATCTATTTTTACTATATTAGAAATTAAAACTGGAAAAAATTTTAATACTTATTTAATTTAAATAAAAATAAAAAATTTAAATTTTTATTTAAAATAAAATAAAATTTAAAATAAAAATTGAATACTTAATTCACTTAAAAAAAGAAATAATAAACCCATTACATGTTAATACACATTACATTTTAAAATGAAAAATAACTGTATTTTCCAAAACAAAATAATTAGAAGATTGACTACGTTTTTGAAAATCTGTCTAATGACTGGCTTAATAGAAGACAGCTGGATTTCCATATCTGCTTGTGAACTCAGGTGATTACAATATCACTTACCGTGTAACTTCTAGAAGACACCACCATACTCCTGAGTAAATGAGCATGAAAGAGGCAGATAACGCCTTAGTATTATTATGAAATTATTTTACCTGGGAGACTCCCTGGAAGGATCTCAGAGATCCCCAGGGATCCCCAGATCATGTTTTGAGAACTACTGGATTAGAGCAAGGGCATAGGCCTGGGCTTGCTCCCTTGGTTGACCTGTAGTTCTGTTGTGTTCCAGAGCCACATCTTAAACCTGTACCTCTTCTACCCAGGCCTGGTGCTTTGGTCAGAGCAAATCCATGCCTTGAAAAGATGGTTTTGAGCTCATGTCCTGTTAGTAATAGCTAATGATGTGTCCAGAGGAAGCTGCATTGTTAAAATTACGAACATCAGTGTAATTCTTGCCACAACAGCCTCCAACAGCCTATCCTTTAAGAATGAGTCTCTTTAGTAATATTTTGTGAGGAGAGAGGAGGCTTTTCTGTGTTAAAATTCTGTTTCTTTTAGGTAACCCACCTGTGGAGTCCAAGTAAACTCACTGTGAATCAACCTGTTTGTTCTGGTCCAGTTCTTCATGATTTGAGGCCATAAATAGGATTACTCTTTAATGCTAAAATAACGACTACTTTTTAAATGGGTGATTTTAACTATTTAAAATTTCCTGTTGTAACTTGTTCTGTAGTTATTGCATAGCAGTTTCAGAGATTTTGTCCAACGTGCTTTTAATAATCTCTGTTTGAAATTAACATGTTCTAAGATATGCTTTTTATTTTGTTTTTCCCTTTAGGCCTTCTCAGTATTTTTTGTTTGTGTAGCATTCACGTCAAATATAATATGTCTGCTGTTCATCCCCATACAATGGCTTTTTTTTGCTGCTAGTACATATGTGTGGGTTCAGTACGTATGGCACACAGGTAAGTTTTAATGGTTTCTTAGATAGAAATCTTAGATTCAAACTTTTTAAATGTGATTTCCTTGAATAAATTATTTAGAGTTGAGTTTAATGTGAACATTTTTTTTAACATCTTTATTGGAGTATAATTGCTTTACAATGTTGTGTTAGTTTCTGCTGTATAACAAAGTGAATCAGCTATATGTATACGTATATCCCCATATCCCCTCCCTCTTGCATCTCCCTCCCACCCTCCCTATCCCGCCCCTCTAGGTGGTCACAAAGCACCAAGCTGATCTCCCTGTGCTGTGCCGCTGCTTCCCACTTGCTATCTGTTTTACATTTGGTAGTGTATAAATGTGGACATTTTAAAGATCCCTTTTCATAATAGATTATAATATACCTTTAAAATTTATTTTTTTATTATTGAATCAAAACTTTAAGCCTTTATGATTTGATATTTTGATTGTAGACATTTCAGTTAACAACTCTCATTATGAAGATATCCGATATCCATTTTTTAAAAAAAAGTTGAAGCAGGTTTTATTTAGGTGGACTTGAAGACAGCCATGTGCCAAATAGGAAAGATGTTCCTTCAGCTTCAGTATTGAAAGGAATGTCAGAAGTCATTTAGTTGAACCCTTATTTGGCGTAAGAGTCCCCACAGCATCCCTGGCACATGGTGGTTTAATGTCTGATTGAAAATCTAGTGACAAGGAACTTACTACTGTTGTTTTGGGGCAACGGGAATAGAAAATTCTTCCTCCTACTGAGCCAGAATTTTCCTCCTTACACTTTTGACCCAGCATGTCTTGACTGTCTTGGGACTCACTGATCACTTAGGGGATATAAAGGGCTTTCCCCAGAAAAACACATGGGAATATACAGAAAAATTTTTTTTTTAATTTTAAAGGGCTTACAGACCACCCCTCTAGTCCAAACATGGGACCCCTGCATTAGAGCCACACTGAATGAGCGTAATCTTCCATCCATGTTAACATTTCTTTAGAGCCTTAAAGACACTGTCATATCCTCTCATCTTCTTTTCTGTAGACCAAAGCATTTCTGATTTCATCAGCTTTTCCTTGTATGTTATTTTAAGCACTTGCACCATTCTGATCTCCCTAGTTCTTAGTGGCTCTCTAAACCAAAATGTACTATTTCAGGTATGTTCTGACTTGAGTGGAGCTACGTAGCCACCTCCCTTCTTCTTAGAGCTATTCTTTTGCTATTACAAACTAAGATGACCTGAGATGTTTTGATAGCTCCAGTCCACTATGAAGCCTGCACAAGGGACGCATGGGGATATGATGATTGGCTCTCAGATCATCACATTTCTCTGCAAAGCTGCATGAAACTTGATTCCTAGGCCCAGCTGCAACCTGTAGAATTTTGACGGCTGTTGGAACACCAACTAATAAAAGCTGTCTGGAGCAACAGTCATTCTCTTCTCTAAATGCTATAAGGATGATGTTGTCCCATGGTAGAAGACACAGTTCAGCTCTTATTTAAAGTATCCACTTTGAGCATTGTTTTCTCCATCTTTAGCGCTCTCTCATATCTGACTGAATTTATAAGCTAGCATGCTGGTTCCTTAGTCTGCTTTCCTCTAGTTAAAGTGATTTTCCTATATACCAGTTTTTACTTCTATTTCCTTGTCCTAGCCCTCAGTTTCGAGTGAGTTGCCATTTATACTTGTCATTCTCTCTAGGTCTCAGCTTCTTCTCTGTCATGTGAGGGTAGAGTAATCTAGACAGTGTTTAAGGGAGCCTTCGAGCTCAGATAATCTCTGACTCTGATGAACTATAATGATTCCCTAAATTACTTTAATAATGTCTTAATAGATGAGAAAAAACTACTCATATAACTGTTAATAGAACCTATTGGAGTTCAGTGGGTGACCCACAGGGCAGCAATGAAGCTAATGTTATAAATGTTATTGGCCTCTCTTTAGCTCTAGGCTCAGAAATGCATGTTGGAATACCTATGTTATGAAGTATGTTTTAATTTGGAATGATTAGTGAACAAACAAAACTAACTTTGTGTTCTTATTAGGCCTAATAAATGAGTGCAATTTTTATAGCTTGGGATTAATTTCTCTTTCAGTTGTTAAAATTTTAAATTTTTCTTAAGAATGTTACGAATGGTTGATGAAATTATATATTGCCACAAAAGAATGAAAATATTATATCATTAATTTTTCTCCTTGCTATTAAGAGGGAGAAAACAGGATATAAAACTGTATGTACGGGACTACCCTGGAGGTCCAGTGGTTAAGACTCCACGCTTCCACTGCAGAGGACACGGGTTCGATCCCTGGTTGGGGAACTAAGAGCCCACATGCTGCACAGCATGGCCTAAATACATACATACATACATAACAGAAGCCAAAAGAATACCTAAAAACCACCTGTATATACAACATGACTATTATACTAGTTCAAAAATATTTTCAACGTGGTTTGATTTTATTTATTTTATAGGTGTAGAAATATGGGTAGTTTATCCAAATTTTTCTATTTTTTCTGTAATGTGCTTATTTTGTTTATGATAACTTTAGAAATTAATATAGGGAGTACAGAATATAAATTTTTTTAAATGCATTTTGAAATGAAATTGAAAATGCATTATCCTAAGGGTTGCTGTTTGTCTTCTTGCATTGTGAAAATACCCTTTTTCCAGTACATTAAATCTGTAAGAATGGTTGAGACCATTAGCTGTCTTCACGGAGCTTCGAGTGTCTTCTTACCTTATGGACTAGGTCTGTGGGGATTTAGGTTCTCCTTAGAAGCAGATTCATTGTTATCTCTGTGATTTGGACCCAATTTGTATAAACTCTGGGCCTCACTTTACTCTTCCATAAAATGAAAGTTGGACTAAGTGATCATCTTTCTAGTACCAAGATGCTATAATTTTTCTTGTGTTTCATCCTAAAGAGTCTTAGAAAAAAGCCATTTAGTTCTTCAGGTCACTGAGTTTTCCCTCCAGTTCTGTCTTCTGTAACTTGCTAGCTTTATATGGTCTCAAAGGAGATCTTTCCAGAGTTAGTGGATCTCATGCCTTTGTGGTCTATCTTTCATGAAATATCCCATTATTAGTCATGTCCTGACATAGATGGACATAGCCTACAGACTTTGATTCTAAAGCCCAGTGAAAATTATCTCATTATTTGAGTTTTATTTATTCTATTGCAAGTTGCTTTTTCTCCAATTTTCAAAACATTGAAAATTGTTTTTAATTACAAAAGGAATATGAGCTTGTAGTTAAGAAAAAAAAATTTTTGAGTAATACTTAAATGTCAGAAACATTTCTTAGTGCTGTGTAACTCATTCTTACTTAAGAATTTGTGTTTTTAACATATTTTGTGCTAGTACAGATCTTCATCCTTTTGAAAAGCTGCATCATATTTCATTATATAGATTTATCATAATTAAACATTTCCTGTTGATAGGCATTTAAGTTCATTCTAAGTCCTAATTTTTGCTATTGCAAATAATACATTGAATATTCTTATACATTTTTCCCAGGGCTCTTTTGCATTTCTGTAGGGTAAATTCCTGGAATTGGAATTTCTGGGTCAAAGGTATAAGTATTTTTAACTATACTGCCAAATTGCCTTCTAAGAAAGTTGCCCCAATTTATATTATTGCTGAGTATGAGAAGGAAGTGTTTCACATATCTTCCCTTTACTATTACCCATCTTTAAAATTTTTGCTTTATCTGATAGGCTAAAATAATAGAATCTCATTTAAAACATTTTTATCTCCCTAATCAGTAATGAAGTTGGCATCTTTTCACATGTTTTTTAGCTGTCTATATTTTTTCTTTTATGACTTTCAAATTTTTTTCTTCAGTTGACTTTCTATTGATTTGTAGGAGCTCTTTGTATGCTAAGGCTGTGACTTCTTTGTTTTACATATATTGTAAATATTTTCTGCCAGAATGCTTGTTTTTATTTTTGTCTATGATTCCAGGCATCTTTTGTCATATAAAAGCTTTCGGTTTGGATCATATTGCTTTTTAATTAGTTTGGAAGTCTTTTTTTTAAAATTTATTTATTTGCTTGTGCTGGGTCTTAGTTGCAGCAGGTGGGCTCTTTAGTTGTGGCTCACGGGCTCCTTAGTTGTGGCATGCAAACTCTTAGTTGCAGCATGCATGTGGGATCTAGTTCCCTGACCAGGGATCAAACGCAGGCCCCCTGCATCGGGAGCGCGGAGTCTTAATCACTGTGCCACCAGGGAAGTCGCGAGTTTGAAAGTCTTAAAGTTACTGTAGTTGAACCAGTCTCCCAAACAACCCATCTGTTATATTAGTTAATGTTTCATTGATGCTTGTCTCTCTGCTGCTTTCCCACAGAAAGGGGAGTGTGTTTGCCCACAGTATCCCTCTGGATACTCTTTGTTTATATTGAAGCAGCAATTAGATTTAAAGATCTCAAAAATTTTCATGTAGACCTTTGTCGTCCATTTGCTGCTCACTGGTGAGTATTATGTGTATTCTTAATCTGTAATCTAATTCAGTGTTTTCAATGTAGAATGGTAATTTCAATTGTAAATTTTTTCTCAGAGATATTACATGAATCCAAAAGATAACATAACATGGTGTGGTAAAGAACATGAGCCCTGTAGTCAGGCAGATGGGTGTTTGAATCCCAACTCTGCCCCCTAACAGCTTTGTTGCCTCGGACACGTCACCCTCTCTAAGCCTGAGTTCTCTTACCTATATGTTGGGAATCTGTCTCATGGGGTGTCATGGGAAAGATGAAATAAGGTGATAGATGTAAAGTGTTTAACTTAATGCCAAGCACATAGGTGTCTGATATATGTTATCTATTTTTATTGTAATCAGATAATGATTCCAAAAAGTCTTAGTGAAATATATGGCTATTTCATGGAGCTTAAATGAACTTACAATTTCCTTTGCCTATTTACAAAAGTAAGAGAATATTATTAATAATTTTTTTTTTTTTTTTTTTTTTTTGCTGCACACGGGCCCCTCACTGCTGTGGCCTCTCCCATTGCGGAGCACAGGCTCCGGACGCACAGGCTCAGCGGCCATGGCTCACGGGCCCAGCCGCTCCGCGGCATGTGGGATCCTCCCAGACCGGGGCACGAACCCACGTCCCCTGCATCGGCAGGCGGACTCTCAACCACTGCGCCACCAGGGAAGCCCTATTAATAATTTTTTAAGGAATATTATTTTTAACCTTAAACCATGAAACATGTTTTAAAATGAGCTTGATTCTTGTTTATATCTATTGCGGAAATAACCACATAATGTATATTTCTTTTAAATAAACCAATTTTTGCTAATATTTATGGCAGAAACCAAAACAAATAGGAATCAACAACAAAAAAATAGTTTCCAATATGTTTAAAGTCTTTTCACAAACGAGTGAATTAAATAAACCTGGTCAGTAAAACTTGTCACTTTAAATTTGTGATGTGATCACGTTTAGACTAATTATAATTGTTGTTTTCATGTTAATGAAGCTTAATATGAGTTTCAACAGTGTTTTCAGAGACGTTGAAATGATATTAGACAGACTGATGAGTTGAATGAAAATATTTCAACTTTTTATCCCAGAGATTAGAGTTGTAAGTACAGGTGGTTTAATTTGTTGGTGCAAACCAATTGTTGGCACTGTTAACATCAGATACTTAGTTAAATGATTCTTGAATTTATGTTTGATAGAGTGTTTATGTATGAACTAATTTTCCAGGAATAACTGGTGACAGTACCCCTCAGGCAGCAAGAAGATTAGTCACCTGAATTTGACCCTGCCTTCTAGTATTAAAAACCAAATGATGTCCTTTTGATTTTTTTAACACTTGTAATGTTCACTTATGACCACTCATAAAATCTCTACCCTGTTAGTTCTTAAAAGCATACAGATGCCTAAGTTCTAATCATGCATAAGGCAGTTCAATGTTAATCAAAGACATTAGCCACTGTATCCAACAGTCCCTACGGTAACTCCTGGAGTTCATTTGAAGAATGCCAAAGTCTGATGGGCAGCCTTTTATGGTCCAGCAGTCCTGCTGTTCCCTGGGGGTTTGTTCTACGTGCCAGCTGCCTCTGATTTCCACAGCATGCATCACACACTACGTGTGTGTTTACTGAATGCTCAACTATCATCATCATCTAGAATTTCTTAATTTCAGTCATAGGTGTCCTCATGTACTTGATGCACATGTTGTTTGTTTTTAACTTACAATTACTGGCGGGATTGTCTTCTTTCTAGTATTGGGTACCCTGTGGTGACTTTGGGCTTTGGCTTCAAAAGTTATGTAAGCTACAAAATGCGGTTGAGGAAGCAGAAGGAAGTGCAAAAAGAGAACGAATTTTACATGCAGCTTCTTCAACAAGCCCTCCCCGCAGAGCAACAAATGCTACAAAAGCAAGAAAAAGAGGCTGAGGAAGGTAGGTCTTTACTCTAAAGCTATTGACTCAATAGGTTAGTCATTATTTTGTCTGTCAGTTGTTTTTGTTTTTTGTTTTTTTTTCAGAAAAGTTGCTAGGGCTCTGGAAAATTACCAAGGCTTTTCCTGTCTTCTGGTGTGCCTCTTCAGGGCTGTTGCTTTGTTTGGTCATGAAATACAGAATGTGCGTGATGTTTTCTACCTAGTGTCTGAAGGCCATGTGCTTTTAAATACGTTTATTTTATTATTTTTATATATTTCATTTTTATAGCTTATTTTCTATTTTAATATTTTATTTGTTATAAATATTTTAAAATATTTATTCTCAGTAACAAAATAGTGTATATAACTATGTGCATTTGTAATTGAAGCAAACCAAGAACCAAAGCATAAGCAAGATAGAGATGTAAACATATAGAATTGTTTTATAAGTCAGAATTCTTCTGAATAGAGCAAAGATGGCTAGGTCTCACTTTAAATGGTTTGTATAATGCAACATGGATCTCAGATTGACCTTTTTCTAATACAACCTCTCTCATGAATATATAACCAATTCAACAGATGAATTGATAGCAATACCAGTTTTCTTTGGTTTGAGAGGGTCATGTTTTTAGTTGATACATGACAAAATCTTATTATCTGGTGTGGTGCAAAATTATCTCTTCAAGTAGACTTTGACAAGTTGGAATATGTAGACCTGATACAGAAAATTCTTTGTAAGTGGCCTAGTAAATGATAATAGACTTCTTATTACTTTAATGATAAAGTCCAGACAGAGGATAGATGCCCTGTATCCTAAGATCACACCTTTTTGTTTCATTTAATCTCTTTCTTTGCAGTAAAATTATTAAGTTTGTTTAATCTAAGCATCTTTTAAAATGTGACCTTTTAAGAGTATGATGTGCCTGTGCCCTATCACCCCCGTGATAGACAAGTTTGATTTGACTGATAAGTGAAGTATGACTTAATTGTAAAATCCTCATATTATTTTCAAGGCCAAAACTTTAATGGCTTGGTGTTTATAAATGATGGCGATTTTCTAAATGTGCAGCTTCTCAAATTTATTTGGATTTGCTTCTTGAAGTTAGCATAATGTGGTGTGGTTATTGCTTCTGAATGAGTTTGCAACTTAATATAGTGAGTTTCTAAGTGTAGATGATGCAGTTTATTGAATCAATCCATTGTGTTTTTTTACAACTAAATATTCCAGTGTGGGTTTTTTTTGCTTGTTGGTTTGTTTTTGGTATTGTAGCAGCCAAAGGATTACCTGATATGGATTCCTCAATCCTCATACACCACAACGGAGGTATCCCAGCCAATAAAAAACTCTCCACAACTTTGCCAGAGATAGAATACCGAGAAAAAGGGAAAGAAAAAGACAAAGATGCCAAAAAACACAACCTTGGAATAAATAACAACAATATTCTACAACCTGTAGACTCTAAAATACAAGAAATTGAGTATATGGAAAACCATATCAATAGTAAAAGATTAAATAATGATCTCGTGGGAAGTACAGAAAATCTCTTGAAAGAGGACTCATGCACTGCTTCCTCAAAAAACTACAAAAATGCCAGTGGAGTTGTGAACTCCTCACCTCGAAGTCACAGCGCCACAAATGGGAGCATTCCTTCCTCATCTAGTAAAAACGAGAAGAAGCAGAAATGCCCTAGCAAGAGCCCAAGTGCACACAAGGACTTAATGGAAAACTGTATTCCTAATAACCAGCTAAGCAAACCAGATGCACTGGTAAGGTAAGTGTGTGTGCTGTGACCTTACCAACGCTTTCCATAAACTTGACTTAGGTCTTGAAAAACACACTTCCAAGTATGCCTGTAGGAATTGTTTGTGATCAGATACTGTGACAACTAACTTTGTGGTGTTTGACATTCAGTGTTTATTTCACATGGGTTTGTTGGTCACCTGTGCCGTTGTCCAGAAGCATTGACTCCAGCTCTTTCCAGTGTTCTGAGTGAGTGGTGACAGTGATTACTTTCCACATTTGACAAATTTACATGTAACTTGATTCTTCTCATGGTTTTGAGAGGCATATCTTTAGTCCTTGACCTCTTCTGTTTGCGTATCCAAAGTTCTTGTGGCATAGACACAAAAAGAAGAGTGTGTGTCCTGTTCATGCAAATCTTTGTCAGATAGATAGAAAAATGAGGGTGGGGGTGGAGAAAGTTGTCCTTTACCACTTTGGACTTGTTCTTGATTGTCCACTTAAAATATGAATTATCCCCCAAATAATTCTGGGAAAGTTAGGTTTGAAAAATAATCTCTTTCTAAAAATTCCATAAGTAAATACAGTTGATCCTTGAACAACGCGGGTTTGAACTGCATGGGACCACTTATATGTGTTTATTTTTCAATAGTAAATACTACAGCACTACATGGTCCTTGGTTGGTTGAATTTGCGGATGTGGAAGAACGAACCATGGATATGGAGGGCCAACTGTAAATTACACTGGGATCGACCCCCATGTTGTTCAAGGGTCGACTGCACAGTGTTAGACATGGATTTTAATCAGAAATGTTCCTTTCCCCATCTTTAGTTAAAGAGTAACGTTGTATTACCTTGACTGGCTCAGACTTAATTTTGCTGTATTTTATAAAATACACATATGTTCATTTTACTTCATATCTTTCCATTTGGAAACTGAGATCTGAATTGGAGCTTTTTTATTTTTTTCTCCTTATGTTTTAAAATTGAAGTATAGTTGATTTACAGTGTTGTGTTACTTTTTGGTGTACAGCAAAGTGATTTAGTGTTTTTTATATATATATATATATATATATATATTTTCTTTTTCATATTCTTATCCATTATGGTTTATTACAGGATATTGAATATAGTCCCCTGTGCTATACAGTAGGACCTTGTTGTTTATTTTATATATAGTAGTTTGTATCTACTAATCCTAAACTCCTAATTTATCCCTCCCCACCCCCTTTCCCCTTTGGTAACCATAAGTTTGTTTTCTATGTCTGTGTCTCTTTCTGTTTTGTAAATAAGTTCATTTGTATCATATTTTCGATTCCACATATAAGTGATACCATACGGTATTTGTCTTTCTCTGGCTTACTTCACTTAGTAGAATAATCTCTAGGACCATCCATGTTGCTGTAAATGTCATTATTTCAAGGAGCTTTTTAAAAATACATAACTCAAGAGGGCACTTGTAACTTCTTCCCTCCACTAAGTTATCTTTATTCCTCTTCCTTTGGCTTGCTTCAGAACAGACAATTTATGAGGGAAGGTTTTTCTAGTGTTATGAATTAGATTATTAATTTGTTTTAGTTTTCTTATTGGCAGCTAGATGAAGGGAAATATATGTGGGTTCTACTGCTGAAGTCGCTAGAGGTTTCAGAGCCCTCTGCCACTTCTGGAAGCATACATGCTGTTGCTGATGCCAGGCTGGCATCCACATCTGTTTGTTTTGACATTCTGCCCCATCATACCCTGCAGAGAAAACACTCAGCAGAGAACTCTCTTCCATTTGCCCATGGGAGAAAGACCAATTAGTTGACCTTCTATGTCAAAGGGAATATCCCACAAATTTACTATATGCTATAAATGAAACATCTGCCACCATCTTTTTAACATCCTTTCTCCTACACAATTTTAATAATAGTAGTCAAGTCAAAACAGTTTTCCTCTGTAGGGTGTTGCAGAGAGAGAGCAGTCAAGGCTCAGTCTTGTGATACCACCTCACTTGGGCCCCACTTGTCATGTTGGTTGACTCTACTACCTGATCTGCCTTTAGTAAAGAATTTCAAGGTCTCAGATGGCCCATTTTCCAGTCGTGGGTCCAGTGCTCCTGTGCCTGCTCCTGGGGTATATACCTCTTCCTGTGGTCTCTAATGTGTCCTCTGATGTGCCTTGATCTGAAGGGCCCCAGAATATTACTCTGCTTTAGGCAATACCTGCTGTCAAATACCTAAATATAAAATGTTATATTTAAATAATTTTATAAGCTTCCATAGGATTATTTTCAACTTTTAATATAATATTATAAAAAATAAAGAGATGATATAAATATCCAACAGTAGGGGAGAAATTTAAATAATTATGGTCCATCTATTCCATAGATGTTTAATACAGAAATTACAAAAGCATATTTTTGAGCCATATTAAATAATATAGGGAAGTGCTTATGACATAATATTTCATGAAGAAAGTAGAAAGCAATCTTATTAAAAACATTTTGTTTTTCTAATATACACAGAGAAAGGATTTGAAGGGAAAGGAACCAAAATGATAACAATAGTTAATTGCTCCATGATAGTATGGGGGCTTTTAATTTTTCTTCTCTCATGCATTTTCAAGTTTTTCTATGATGAACAACAATGAAAGTTTATAAAAGGAAAAGGACATCTATCCTAGCGAATTATCACACTGTCCCTCGCCCTTCTTGGATATCTCCTGTTTCTTCTTCCTTGACTTCATGTATGTTTTGATGAATATTAATAAGACTGTAACGGATCCAAACCTGACATGTTTGAGCTGTTAGTCATAGAGTGGATTTGTTATCTTCAGATGGAAAGGGCTGGGCTCAGTGGTCTCTAAGGCTGCTTCTGATGCAAACGTACATGGGCTGACAGTATGTACATGAGTCCTTTGCTCCTGCAGGTACACCCAAGGCTGTGTATAGTTCCAGGCTGGCTATAAGGATAAGACTGATCATCCCTTTTATAAAGCTTTTTCTAAAAATCGTTTGAAAACCAGTACTGTATTATTAATAGTAAATTAATTGCAGCACATTCTACATAGCTATGTCTGTCTCAGTATCATGGTTGAAAACTACTGTATTTGAGGAACCAGTTCATTGATTTTGGGGGGAATATTCATTAGTACACCACCTTCAAAGAATTCTTGGAGATCGGTGTGGCTGTCAAAATAAGGTTCGATGGTCGTTCCCTGTGAAGGAGCAAGCAGTCCTTCAGGTCTTCTCACCGTCTCTCCAAGCTCCAAGGATGTTCTCTAGTGTGCCGTACACCACAGGCTGGCAGACCACTGCACACAGGCCAAACTTGGCCCACTGCCTGTTTTTGTAAAAAAAAGTTTTATTGGAACATAGCCACGCTCATTCATTTACATAGTGTCTATGGCTGCTTTATTGTGGTAGAGTTGAGTAACTGCGACAGAGACTCTATGGCCTGCAAAGCCAAAGATGTTTACTCCTAGCCCGTAACAGAAAAAGTATGCTGATATATGTGCCACATCTTCTTTATCCATTCATCTGTTGATGGACACTTAGATTGCTTCCATCTCCTGGCTATTGTAAATAGAGCTGCAGTGAACATTTTGGTACATGACTCTTTTTGAATTATGGTTTTCTCAGGGTATATGCCCAGTAGTGGGATTGCTGGGTCATATGGTAGTTCTATTTGTAGTTTTGGAATATTACTCAGCCATAAAAGGAAACGAAATTGAGTTATTTGTAGTGAGGTGGATGGACCTAGAGTCTGTCATACAGAGTGAAGTAAGTCAGAAAGAGGAAAACAAATACCATACGCTAACACATATATATGGAATCTAAGGAAAAAAAAAAAAGTCATGAAGAACCTAGGGGTAAGACGGGAATAAAGACATAGACCTACTAGAGAATGGACTTGAAGATATGGGGGGGGAAGGGTAAGCTGTGACAAAGTGAGAGAGTGTCATGGACATATATACACTACCAAACATAAAATAGACAGCTAGTGGGAAGCAGCCACATAAGCACAGGGAGATCAGCTCGGTGCTTTGTGACCACCTAGAGGGGTGGGATAGGGAGGGTGGGAAGGAGGGAGACGCAAGAGGGAAGAGATATGGGAACATATGTATATGTATAACTGATTCACTTTGTTATAAAGCAGAAGCTAACACACCATTGTAAAGCAATTATACTCCAATAAAGATGTTAAAGAAGAAAAGTATGCTGATAGATCCACTAAGGTGGGGGAAGGTGGGGAACTTGGCAGTAAGTGTTGCCTGTAGGCTCCTTCCCAGGAAAAGTTTGGGAACTTGCTAAAGCCACTCCAAAGTCCTCTTTTGGTTTGAGAAATACATATCTTACAAAATGACCCAATTTCTGCCAGCTTGATTTCTGAATTCTTTACCCAAGTTATTTAGAAACAGACTTATAATATTGGTAGCGAAAAATATTTTTAATTCTGATGTGGAAAAAACTGCTAGACATAAACAAAAAAGCAATGAGGAAGATCAGTTATTTTAAGTAAGTGCTGGGTTAGAAAGGAATCCTGTAAATTAGAGTGAGGTTTGCTCAATTTTTTTCTTCAGTGGTCAATTTTAAAATATTTTAAGTGTGAAAAAATTATAGAAAATTTAGGTGGAAAAAGGAGGAAATATATGACACAAATCACTGTTAAATTTTTGTTGTATTTCATCAACTAAATTTATATAGTTGTGGCCATAGTGTTTGTGTAGTTTTTTTTTATTAATTTGTATTGGAGTATAGTTGCTTTACAGTGTTGTTAGTTTCTGCTGTACAGCAAAGTGAATCAGTTATATGTATACATATATCCCCTCTTTTAGATTGCCTTCCTATTTAGGTCATCACAGAACATTGAGTCAGGGTTCCCTGTGCTGTACAGTAGGTTCTCATTAGTTGTCTTTTTTATACATAGTAGTGTATATATGTCAACCCCAATCTCCCAATTCATCCCACCCCCTCCTTCCCCCATCGGTATCCATAAGTTTGTTCGCTGTGTTTGTGTAGTTTTCGTGTCCTGCTTTTTTCACCTAAATTATATTGAAATCATTTTCCCAATTTAGCCTAACACTGGTTTTCACTTGATGTGGAATATTCCATGGCAGGTCTGTGTGATCATTCAGTGGTCACTCTAAGATCCGGCAGGTCAGGGTGCGACACCTGAGCTGCTTTCCTGTAGTTTCAGGGCCTACAAGCAGAAGAGCCAACACTTTTGTTTGTACTTGGCACAAAGCTCCCTCTCAAATACAGCCCAAGACTGTGGGGTTTCTTGTCGGGGTTTGTTACTTGTTTCAATTTCCTGGTGAAGGGAGAGAATTTAAAACTGAGTACAAAATGTAAAGTGATCATATTCTGTAGAAATGTGGAAGCAAAAGTCTCTTCTTGGTTTATTTCCATCCCGCCTTTTCTTTCTTTGTTTTTTGTGTTCAAGACAGAAGATTAACCTTTCTTGTTTCTAGAGCTTATTCTTAATAAGATATCAACTCTTTAACATAGTTGAATAATGTTTGGTGTGAAGAGTCATGAAGGAAAAGTATCCACAGTTGGCCTAGTAGAGATGCATTTTACAAAACTGAGTAGAATTTAGAATGATGCGTGGTTTTTTTGGAACTGCAAGAGTTCTAAGAGACAGTTAGACCAGCCTCCCCAACCCTGTCTTTTTAGCAGAGAAGTAAACAAGCCTTACAAGAGTAAATGGCTAGTCCAAGTAACCCAGCTAGAGTGGTAGTTACCAGGACCGGAACCGAAATTTCTTGACTTCTGCCTTTGCTGTTATACCATGCTGCTTAAAAAAAAAAGTTTTATCAACCTGCTTTATTTTTCTGTTTTTTAAAAACATTTTGTGTTTTTGTGTTTTTGTTTTAAATGCACACACAGCTAAAGCTGACATAAGGATGGGCGCCAGAGCTAAGTTTTATGCTCTCGTGGCTAAAATCTACAGAAGAAATGCTTAGGATTTCAGAACTCACTTAATTTTACATTTTTCTAGAGATATGCTCTTTTAAGTGTTTTAAAAATTCTTGCTCTTGCCAAAGACACAGGGGTGTACTTATTTCTGAACAGAAGGGGGCCATCCAGTCGTACCCTTGAAAGCTTACAGGGTCTCTGAGAATTCAGTTCTGGTTAGTGCTACGTGGGAGTTAGTCTGGTTCAGATAGCCTAGAGCCACCCAGCAGGAAATTTGCCCTTTAGCAATAAATCTGGGGTAGGCCTAGCTTGACAGCAGCAGAGCGAAGAGCCTTGAATTGGAAAATTTAGGATTGGGGATGTAACCATCAACTTACCCTGAGGAAAGGCCACCAGTGACTGCTTTGAAGTCCTGAGGTGCTGGGGTGTGGGCGTGGCCATGGTGGTAAGTTCTGAGGGTGAGGGTGGGGGTGGGTTTTCTTCAGGGGAAAGTGGAAATCTGGGATATGTTTTCATACATTGAAAAGTCACTCTTTTTTCCTCTCTGAATTCATTTGGTTATTTTAAGCACACCAAAATGTTATTACTTATAAGTTAGTTTGTTCATACAGTTCTGCTTATTTGGAGACTTGAGAGCCTTGGGAGAAAAGGAGGATTTTTCCAGTAATCAGGATTTTTCCAGTAATCACTAAGCAAGTGTGATAGCCCTGACTCAGAGGGGAGGGAGGAGGAGAGGAGGGATAGAGAAGCACTTTAAGACATTTTAACTCATTCACCGACACTGAGGAGTGTTTAACTTACACTCATACCCAGGAACTAACTTATATTACTAGATCTAGGTCTTAGGGAAATATTTTGGGATCATATAGATTAATGACAACATATTTTATAAATAGTGTTCTGATCCATCCGTGAGTATATTGATTGTGTTTTTAGTAGCTGTGATATGAGTATTTGTGACTCATCTCTTTCTAGGTTAAGCTGGTAGGTGAGCAAAATGTCACTGGTCTTCATTCCACTTTCTAGCCCATATAAACCTTGTGTTTATGTTTTATGATTTTATGTTTTTCTTAAGGGGGACGAAGATAGCAAAAGCTAACAACAGCCAGCTTTCTTCTTTGACAGGATTTGCTGATGCCACAGATTGCTCAGGTGGTTTGAATAGCAGTTCTCAGTCTTTGTACTTCTGCATTTAATCTTGTCTCCAGACACCAGCATTTGAGATTGTCATGTAACCTCTGCCTTATAGAAGGCTATACTTAGTGTGGTCTTGCTGTTGGGGGAAAAACAACAGACAGTTTACACTACTTCCTATTTTTCATTTCCCACATTTTAAGGTATCTACACACAATTAAAAATTACGTATCCATTGAAAGGAAATGGCCATATTTTTAGATACTGATTTTTAATAATCAGTGGGTTCAGTATGATTTTGGTGTGAATAGCTGTGCAAAAGAGCAGAGTAAAGATAATCCAAGAAGCCCCTGTTTTGTCATCTTAGAGATTGTAGGCACAAAGCGAGGGTAGAATCCAAAGTTGAGACCTGACTATGGGAAAGAAACAAGACAGAGCAGTCAATTCCAGAGGAAGAGCCCACGAGCATTCCCTGAGACAGATACTCCAGGGGGAGGTGGCCTTTTATGGACCTTTCCAGCCCTCTCCCAAGTCCCTAAAGAGTCCTATGTGGGAAATCACAGTAGTTTAAGTGGGGAAGGTTACAAAGGAGTCTCTTGAAAGGTGGAAACTCATCTTAAAAGAAGGTAATGGAAACACCCCAATATTGATTGTTAAAGGGGCGGAAATAGCAAAACAGATCATATGGTATGAACCATTAACAAAATATGGTTAGGTATCATTCTTACATACACAGAAAATTATTTGAAATAGTATACACCAAATGGTCAATTGTAGCTGATTATAGGAGATGTTTACTTTCTACATTGTCCATTTCTACATACTTCGAATTTTTACACGGGCTTATTATGCCCATAAAAGAATGTAAGCTCGACCAGGGCAGGGACCTCCTTTTTTCTTGTCTGCCACAGTACACAGTGATTGCCACAGAGTAGATGCTCAGTAAATACTTGTTGAATGAATATTACCTTTGTGCAGGGAAAATACTAGATGGGGGCAGGGAGAGGAAAGATGCAGTGCAGTGCAACTCAAAGGCTTTTGAAGGTGGAAAACCTAAATATTACATTAGACCAGGCCAAGGACCTGCCATCCAGTGTCAAAACTATTTGTTGTTCTTGAGTAAGTTGTTACTGATTTTATTTCTAAAAAATAGAAGGACTTTCCACTGTAAGCCCTTTTCCTTGGTATTTCCCAGAAAGTTTTAAAATTAAGTACTCTGTCAGGACTTTTTTCCAGGCTGTGAGGAGGTTTAAGAATTTCTGGAAGTTACAGGGCAAGGGGAGAAAACTCCTCCAAGGGACTTTTGAAAAAGCCATTTGCTCTGCCAGTGGGTTGGTTGTTCCTCAGGGCCAAGGAATCTAGGCACAAGCCACACGTCAGCCAAGAACTCAGAGGAAATCTCAGTTTGCCTTGTCTTATTCATCTTCCCTGGTGGGTCTTGCCTTCTCTCTTCCCCCTTAGCTCTACCATTCTCTTTGTCTTTGTGGTAGCTGGAGAGAGAGCTTGGATTCCATGTTTCCAAACTTCCCTCCAAGGAAATCCCCCTGGTTAGAAAATGCGTTGACTGCTTGTATGTCATCTCTGGTGCCAAAGAGAAAATGGTATATTTGTTGGTTTTCTTTTGCATTTGAATACATTTTGCTGTGTGTCAGGAATAGTTTGTGGAAGAAAATATGACCTTGGGAGACAGTGATTGGGGCTTTGGGGCTTTACCCTGGCTGCTTTCCCTACGTGTGCTACCTGTCACCTGCATTGACAACCTGTGCTGCACAGTGACTTGCCTGACACTCTCCTCGTGAGTGGTGGCTGCCAAAGTAGGCCTTTCCGCTTCCACAGGTGCATTTGACCATTTACTTGTAACAGTATCATTTCTAGCTGAGAGGTAAATTTAGTAAAAATACGTGACATTTCAGAAAGAATTAGATTAAATATGTTGGATATAGCTGCTACTAAATTTTTTGGAAATTATTAAGTGAAAATAAATTCTTTGGAAATTATTAAGTGAAAAAAAAGTAGTAGAGCCATATTTCTATTTATTAGTAAGTTCAGTGTCTCTGTGGAAACATGTTTTTGATTTATATTAGTCTAGCATTGTTTCTGAGCAGATATACATTGTTGGACCTGATTTATTTTCATTTTCTTCCATGCTCATAATGTTTAAGGTACCTGTAGGTTTTATTTGGTTAGCTTTGTTTATTATATTAATTCATAATATAGTTTGAATTTATTTTAACCATTGCAGTGATTTAAAACTATAATATTCTGGGATATAAATGTGGTAATAGAAGCATGATAATTTTATACTTAAGCAGGCCTATTTTGTGACTTGAAAACCAAGCAGCACTTTAGAAGCTAGGCATTAATGAATTTAAGCCAGCAGTTTACTTAGTCTGCATATCCAAGTGATCAAAAAAGATCATTATCTATGTTGTATGGATAAATTATGAAATAACACAAATTATTTGGTGGGGGGAATCCACATTAGAAACGTTTTTCTGTTGAGTACTGAGAGTTTATTCTAAAACAGGGATTTCTGATTAGCCAGCTAGAAAGTTTCCTCCCTAGAATTCAGAAGGAACTACTAGAAAATGTCGTGTTAAATTCTGAGTCAGTACCCCTGCTGGCACATAACGGACTGAGATTTCCAGCTAAGGGAGTTAGGGGTGGATTCCCTGAAGGGGCGGAGCTCCCAGGAAAAGGAACTGTATTCTTGAAATGTTACTCACACTACCATTTAGACACTGGCTATTTGAGTACTTTGACCGCCAGTGTGGGTATACTTCAGTCTGTGCAAATCTCTCTGGGATCTCTTAGACCTCTTTTCTAGTCAGCTGGGACTCTCAGAATTAAAGCAAGTTTTAGTTTCTTTTTTATGGAAAGGATGACAACTCCTCTCTCTCATAAGGTACGTTTCACCTTTCTTGGTAGAGTGTTGTAACAGATTTGAAACAGAAACAGTATAATGAACTGGAAAGGACCACTGCCCTTACTGTCCCCCTGGCTCTAGAGCGGGTGTTGAGGACTCCGGCATGTACAGGAGCGAGGCAGGGCACAGGTGTGAGCAGGGGGCCGGGGTTGGCATCGTTCGTACTCAGTACTGCACCCAGCACGTGGGAGTTGGGAAGCACATGCCCTTCCAGACGGCCCAGCCAGGTGTTGCTGTGGGGTTGCAGGCCCAGTGTTGCTAAATCTTCTGATGTTCAGAGGAGATGCCAAAATAGGTGTCTTTATGTGAAATCTCACGGTTCCACAACATTTATTTTTGCATCATGTGGAGGAGAGTGAAACAAACATGTTCATGGGCCGGATTGGCTCACCAGTCTGTAACCTCTGCACCTGACCCTTCCTGTTACTCTTGTATTTTGTTCCATCCCCCACTGACCCCACCAGTCAAAAACTGGACTCCTGCAGGAAAGACTTGTAGTTAGGGGCAATCTGGTAATTCCCATGCACTGATCTGCCATGTATTAATGGGAACTTTTTGCCTTCTGTCCTTGAGTTCCGTGTGCTCCTGGAAAACATGCACCTGTTGACAGTGCCCCTCCAGAGTCAAAGACTGCCAACTTTTTTGTTGCATCCTCACACCTGACCGTGAGGCCTTCAGACCACTTAGAAGGAGAGGGGACAGCCTTATGGTAAGAAGGGTAGTTTGGGTCTCTGGTGTTCCTCAAACCATACGGTATAGAGGCCTCCTGTGTCTAAGGCAGGTGACTTACTCCACACCAAGGTGTTTTTCTGCCGTGTTCTTGGAGCATAAAATACACCAAAACGGGACATGGACAGTGGTTATTTGCAGATTTCACAGACCAGCCAGTTTAGAATCTGGACCTCCCAGCACCATCCCCTGTAACGTGTGTATACTGTCAAGGCTGATGTCAGAGCGATGCCTGCTCTCTTCTTTTACAGGGAGCCAGGGCAGGGCCATAAACTGCAGCTCTAGAATCTAGATTTAGACAAACTGTTGCTTTGATAGGAACTGATGAATGGGAAGTACAGGTAGTTGATGTAGATTTAGGAACTGAGGTGTCTTCTACTTCAGAAAATTAAGTTCGCCTTCCTTGGAGTGACCTAAAAAGTTTAGGAAGTAAAAGAGTTGGGTTTTCCCTAAGGCTTTCAGATTAGTTCTGAAACTGGCCTGTGACATGGGCAAATCTAAGAGTAACAGTGAATGTTGAAAAGCCATGGAAAGCAAATTAACAGCTTCCTATTTTGAAATAACTTTTCTCCCAATCATAAAATGATAATTAAAATGTTAAAAATAAGCTGTTGATTACTTCCAATTTTGAAAATAAAGAAGAGGTGGCCACTATCTTTTTTTTTTTTTTTTTTTTGCGGTATGTAGGCCTCTCACTGCCGTGGCCTCTCCCGCGGTGGAGCACAGGCTCCGGACGCACAGGCTCAGCGGCCATGGCTCACAGGCCCAACTGCTCCACGGCATGTGGGATCCTCCCGGACTGGGGCACAAACCCGTGTCCCCTGCATCAGCAGATGGACTCTCAACCACTGCGCCACCAGGGAAGCCCCACTATCTTAATGTATATCCTCTCAGTCTTTTTTTCTCTTGCATACATACATATTTTCACAAAACGAAGCTCATACTATGTATAATGTTTTGTAATTGTCTTTTTCACTGACTATATCATGAGCATTCTCCCATGTCATTGAATATTCTTCCTCAGTGGTTTTTTTAAAAATTAATTTGTTTATTATTTTTTTGGCTGTGTTGAGTTTGTTGCTGCATGTGGGCTTTCTCTAGTTGCAGCGAGCGGGGGCTACTCTTCGTTACGGTGCACGGGCTTCTCATCGCGGTGGCTTCTCTTGTTGCGGAGCGTGGGCTCTAGGCGCGTGGTCTTCAGTAGTTGTGGCACGTGGGCTCAGTAGTTGTGGCTCGCAGGCTCAGTAATTGTGGCACACGGGCTTAGTGCTCCGCACCATGTGGGATCTTCCCAGGCCAGGGCTTGAACCCATGTCCCCTGCATTGGCAGGCGGATTCTTAACCACTGTGCCACCAGGGAAGACCCCAATGGTTTTTTAATGGTGGCATGTCAGTCAGACACATGAATATGGAATTTATTTAGCCACTCTTCTGTTGAATATTTGTGTTCCTGCTTTTTTTTTTTCTTATTATAAATAATGCTGCAACAAACACACTTTTACACAAATCTTTGTGTGTATCTCCAGTGTGGGAGAGGGATGATGTATTAACAGATATGAACATTTTAAATACTTTTTTGATACAAAGTATCATATCTGACCACATCTTTTAAGGACCTTATTAAAAATACTAGTTCATGGCACCCATAGCTTTATTCTTAAAGGGCTTCAAGAAGTCAGTTTTCTATTCCGTGAATGGCCAGTGAAATCCTCTAGATTTCCTTTCCTTCTCTGTGTTCCTTAATGAAAATGAATGTGTTTGACAGATTAGGGAGCAGAGACATAAGGTACTTTATATTATGGTTTCACCTAGCAATCAGGTAATCAGGCTGTTGCTTATTTTTGGATACATGTGCCTGGTAAGCAATTGTAGTAACCACAGTGAGACCTGAGGCAGCTTCATTTCCTTATTTCCAAAGCTGTGGTTTATAGGATATACTAGAGCAGCTTCAAGTCAGTGTAGGCCTCACTTAAGATGAAAGACATTCATGTTTTTATGTGAATGACCCATGCTACCCAGCCTGTCAGGGTGAATGACCTGGAAAGGGGGGAAGGGAAGGAGTTGGTGGAGAAGGTAAACAGTATTTCTTCTGGGGACAGAGCTTTGATTTATGAGCTCAGTTTCCTGCATAGACAGCTGTGTGGTCCCTAAACAAGTTTTGTCTTGTATGATTAACATATGCCAGGGGATCTCCTAATGGAATTAGGTACTTAGCGAGATAAAGCAGTTGCTCTTCATTCAGTCTTTTTTTTTTTTAACATCTTTATTGGAGTATAATTGCTTTACAATGGTGTGTTAGTTTCTGCTTTATAACAAAGTGAATCAGTTATACATATACATATGTTCCCACATCTCTTCCCTCTTGCATCTCCCTCCCTCCCACCCTCCCTATCCCACCCCTCTAGGTGGTCACAAACCACATAGCTGATCTCCCTGTGCCATGCGGCTGCTTCCCACTAGCTATCTATTTTACGTTTGATAGTGTATATATATCCATGCCACTCTCTCACTTTGTCCCAGCTTACCCTTCCCTCTCCCCATATCCTCAAGTCCATGCTCTAGTAGGTCTGTGTCTTTATTCCCGTCTTCATTCAGTCTTTTCATGTGCACCTGCCTTCCTGATAAGCAAATGCCCCTTTACCCCTGTCTCCTTTAGCCACTATTGAAACTAAAAATCTGGCGGCCTGCTGTAGATAGGTTGTTTCCAGAGCCTCATATATCATAACGCTAACCCTGTTCTAATCTAAGCACTGAGGAAATGGACACAGAGCGAGGGTTAGAGACATGGTCTTGGAAGGGTTGGAAGAAACTTTAGAAATACACTTCCAGCTTCTAATTTTAGAGCACCGCCAGTCCCTGGCTTCAGAGAACTTATAGTCTCTTTAGAAATAAGATATATACACAGGAAAATATTAAAAACCAAAACAAATGTAAAAAAAAGCACAGGGAAATGGTTTAGTGCCAAACCAGAAACACCAACAGTAAGGGCTTTCAGATTTCAGAGGGAGAGGGAAATCAGCACCTCATGGTGGAGAGTTTGGTTTTTGTTTTTATTTTTTAAGTGGGTCTCGAATGAGTGAGACTTGAAAATTGGAGGCCATTCCTCCAGGAGGGAGGGGTGGTATAATTAAAGGCAGAAGATGTCTGGAAACAAGGAGTGGGTCATTTTGGCTGGTATGATGGGTTTGTGAAAAAAACTAATCTTTCAGTCACTTGGCTGTATCGTTTGAAGGTGACCTTCTGAAGCCCCTTTCCTTACGTGGTAAGCAGCACTCTTAAGTTCTGTGTTGTCATGCAAGGCCTACAGCATCTCTGTCACAGCTTGTTAGAGCTCAGAGATAACCAGCAGAGCCGAGGCTCCTTATCTTCCTGAGGGCCTCATGGGGTCAAACTGGCAACCCATAGAAATATACACTTAGGTCGTTTTCTGGAATGGGTATGGAGTCATCCGTAGGTGAAGTCCTGGCTGAGAAAAGGTCTCCCTCTTTTTCGCAGGATTTGCTTCCTGGGGCAGTTTCCTGCCCCAAAGTCTTAAAGTTCTTCTGTGTTCTCAGTCAGGCCTCATAAAGCCTCAGGCTTTATAAAAACATGAGGGTACTGGCTCTACACATTGGAGACTTTTAAACTTTCAATGAAGTCATAGCACTGTGGCTGTAATTCAAGTAATTCACAAAGATAAGGATTACAAACACTTAGACATAAATATCTCCCTACCTTTTCAGATGCTTAACAATACCTCTTTCAACTCAAAGCTGACACTTGAATACTGTACTTTGTTTTACTACCAGGTGTGCTTCAAGATGCTCGAAGATATTTTTCTTACTTAGCCTGCCTTGAAAGACGCAGGTTTGAGCTTCATTCTTTTGGTCAGCTAGGAAATTACCCCTTATTAACATGTAACTTTTTCCCTTAAAATTAAATAATTAGCAACCATTTACATTATAGCGTACCTTAGCTGGGTGGAATGAGGGAGGAGATGAGGTAGAGTTGAGGTTTGGAGTGGGTAAGAGCGTTCCTCAGCTTGGCAGTTTTGCTCTGAAGTCAGCTGGGCCGGCGAGTGGAGCCCTGAGGAAGGGCTGCTCCAGGGGCCCCACCTCTTGCTTGTGAGTTAGGTGCTCTGCTGGAGTTTAGAGGTAGCTTACAAGTTTAGAAGTTGATTTAAAATTTTATCAGTAAAGTGGAATAAAGTGGCTCGGAAAGGTGCCTGGACCTAACAGGTAACATTCTGAGTTGATTAGACCCGTGGTTTGTCTGATTGGGCCCAGATAGACATATTTATTGGACACATAGACTCCAGCTTTGCTGTGGGCCCTGTCTGTATCCCAAGTGGCAGCACTACTGGACAGCCTTCGTAAGGGTGACTAGCGCCTCGGAGTTGGGCAAGGAGGGAGTATGTTTATTTCCTGCGGAAGCCTTACCAAGGTTTGGTTAAGATCTGTCTGACCCATTATGTCTCTTTTTTGGATGAGTTTATAGTTCTGCTGGAGGAAAGTTCTCTTTTATCCCTTAATCTTCTATTGTGTAGGGAGGAGAATAGGATTTAGCTCTGATAAATGGATTTGAGCTTGGAGATGAAATTTTTTCCTGCTTTCTTTTGATTCCTATTTACTGAAATTAGTTTTAAGGGTTATAAACTATTACTTCTGCCTCATTTTCTTCCTGGCCACGTGCTTCAAATTTAGGTTGCAGCTATCGACATTTTAGTAAAATCCCATGAATACATTTGAAGATTTTGCATTAACCTCTTAACACCATTTAATCAGTACTTCTTGGTGTTTCACAGCAGTAAATTATATATCTGCATTTTACCTAGTAAGTATTGACCTTCAGCACAAAAGGGTTAAGTTTACCATTATGACAAGTAGTAGTTATCTGTCTAATAAATGCCCCTGGCACTTGACTGGCTCGATTCAGTTCGACTTACTAATTCATGTAATTCTTTAAAAACTCATGTATACATTTTTTTATTGAGCATATGCAGAGATTGGTAGTACAGTACATCTGTGCAGTGTAATATTATGCAGCAATTAAGTTGTTTGTGAAAAGTTTCTAATAGTGTGGAAAGGTGCTTAAGATATGTAAACTATACATGTGATACCCTCTCAGCAATATGAAAAATGTTTACATGTGTTAAGAAAGAGAAAGAAAAAGACATACAGAAATGAAGTAAACCAAATGCAAATATTGGTTCTGTCTGGATGAAAGGATTATGAGTTATTTACATGTTTATTCTTTATACTTTTCTGTTGTATGCAGTTTTTTATTTTGACTGGGTATCACTTTTGCAATAAAAACATAAATCCAATAAGGGTTTGTAAATCATTTTACCACCTACCTCAGTTAAGATTTAAAATATAGTGAACGTTCAACATTAAATTAATGCTTTCTGCAGAGAGACAATGAAAAGTTTCCCCTAATAAATTTTAAAAGTTACTGAGAATTTACCATTTAGCACATTAAGTTATCTTACATGTTGTTATGCAGTTTCCTATAGACCAGTGTTCCTTAAACTGAGGAATGCTGTGTTAACTAACAGGTTTGCTGCAACCGTTTGGAAAACAGTCATTCAGGGTTTTACAGAACCAATGGCAACAGTTACGAAAATCCTGAAGCATTTTAATTCTGTGCCTTGTGAACTTAAGTTATTTAATTTTTGAAAATAAGCTTTTTATTGAAGTATAACACATATCCACAAAAGTGCTCAAATCTTAAGTGTACAACTTACGAATTTTCAAAAAGTGAACACACCCTTGTAACCACGTCACTTTATTTTTCTTGTATTGTGCTGCTATATGTCTTTGATAAAATTTTCATAGTTCTACACACAAAAAATATTGTTTAGTGTTCTGCGATCTCCAGAAGTTACACTCTAGATATTTTTGCACACTTTGCTCTCCTAACTGCACTAACTCCTTGGTTTTTTTACATTTTTCGAAGAACTCTGAAGTTTCATTCAGAAATTGTTATTCTTAGTTCATGGTAGGAAATTTGGCTTTTATAGGTTAAAAACTCTAAAAAAGTAATAACTTCAAAATTCTTGACATCTAGACTTCGCAGATTTAACTTTTCTTTCATTCCCAACTGCGGCACATGCTTTGCCCCAGTGGCTGGTTGTGTGGAACTTGATTCCTGGGCCTCTGCATATGATACAGCTTAGGTTGCTAATCTGAAGGAGCAGATCAACAGCCAGTGGTAAGTGTGTCAGGCCTAGAAATCCTAGACCAAGCTGGGAGGAACTTTAGAGATCGTTTGCCTCAGATGGGGAAACTGAGTCCTGAAAGGTTATATGCCTTGTCCAGGGTCTCAGAGCTGGCTCCAGAGCTGAGTCGAGAATCCTGATCCTATACCCCGTTTCTAAACCTTGCTAAGTCCCTAGTCTCTTCTTAAAGCTCATCCTTTTTACTAAAAAGGCAGCCCTCGGGCTGTGAAACCGACTTCTCAAAAAAGATAAATTACCTAACACATTTTTCAGCCAAACTTCTTAATGAGGATAACCTGACAGCGTGGACCTGTTTTAGAAAATATCCCTTGGGTAACTTCGGGTGAATGAGTGACGGTGTGGGGATGGTATAAATGCCAGTCGGTAATTGTTTAGAGCAGTTCCGGGAGTACATTCAACTGGAATAACCCTGGCAATAGGGAAAGTGTGGCATGATGTCCATTTGTGACGCTTCCCTGGGGAGCGAGCTGTGTCAGGAGACCCGGCAGCTCTTCTGGAACAGAGTCTCTAGTCCGTGTTCCCAGGCACTGGACAGGGGGACTGGCTACTGGGCCTGGGAGCTAACTGTTGATGTTTGATGACTTTTTGGTTTTGAGACTTTGTTTCAATTGGCTAAAGGTAAGACAGGTAAATAAAGCTGCTCTTTGGTTTTCTCAGGAATGCCAGGCAACCGATACATGTATTTAGTAAGTGTTGATCACTGTGATTGATGGGCCCTGGGGATTTAGTGCTTCATAAAACATATCTGTAAGGACCTAGTCTATGGACTTGGCAGTTCCAAGGAGAGATCACCATTGCCCTCCAGAATTCTTGGTTCTGTTGGTGTGTTGGATTAGTGAAATGCACAAGAGTCTCTTCAGAGCTAACTGACTTTTGCCTACTGTAAGTTTGTAGGAAAAGGTGTCTTCTGAGTCTCACCTGGCAGTCATCCTTGGCCTGAACTTGAGTGCCGTTCTCCATGGTCTAATCTGCCAGGTCCCTTCTATCCTTTCTCACCCTGTTCCCAGAGTACAAGCCTTCCTCGGAGGCCAGACTGATTGCTCTGCCTCCAAATGCCTGTGGCTGTTGCTACCTTTGAGCTTTTGAGCATGTTTTCCCCTTGTTTGGAATGCCTTCTCCTCCCCTCCTACTTCTCCAAATCCTGCCCAACTTTTGAGGCCCAACTCATTTCCCATCTTCTCTCCTCAGAACTCATGCGACACTTCTCCCCATGCCATACTGTGGCTGACAGTGCCACAGTTTGGCCTGCTGGAGAAGAGAGTGGAGTCTAGAGCTGGGCTGCCTGTGTGACCTTGGGCTGGAACCTTTCCTGAATCTAAATTTCTTCATCTGTAAAAATGGGACTAATAATTGCCAAGGTTATTCAAGTTAGCTCATAGTTGTACAGATTAAATGCGTTCATACCATTAAAACCTATGGAACAGTGCCTGGCATGTAAGTTCTCATTAAATATTAGTTACTCCCTTTAGCATGTTTTTAACCATGGCCTTCCTGTATTATGGTTTAATCATTTTAAATGTCTGTTTATTGGCCTCTAGTGAAATTGTAAAGTCCTCTCATGAAGAAGGGGGCTTAACTTTATATTCTTTGTTGACCCTTTTCAGTCCTACATGTGCATATAATAGCTCCCCAATACATATCACTTAAAGTGAAACTATTACTGCATTAAAGAAAATAGATGGAACAGGAGTAAGGAATTGAAAAGATAAGCTTCATTTCACAGATTGAGTTTTCTCATGATTCGTAGATCATGTAATTTGTACCTTTTTTCATTGTTGCTGAGTCTAGTGAGCTCTTCTGTCACAGTCACCACAAGTGTGAACATCATTTAGCAAGGATGCTAGCAGTTTCAGGAGGCTGCCTCAGACACTGTTTTCTTCTAGGCCCATGGTGGGAGGGAATCTCAGACAGTAGACTCTGATCTATCAGGATATCTCAAAGCATGTGGGTCCTGAGCTGGTTGTTATTAGCATATCTCCCTTGCTGAGGGGCATGGGGAATTCACCAGTGGAGAGGGGACCGTGCCCTTCAGGCACCCTCCCTCTGCCTTCCCCTCCTCCTTTATTAGCAGCTCAGATACTCACAAGCACCATCTTCACCTGTCAGTGTTCACAAATATTTGGGGGGAATCAAAAGTTACCCTCTGGTGGGAAGGGGGAGACCCAGGCAGAAGCGCTGATTCAAAGGCTGATTGCAGACGGGAGTCGTGTTGATGTCAGGAGCTGCTGGCAGGGCGCTCCACCAGCCACCCAGCAGTCAGGGACTTCAGCCAGGGTCTGCCACAGAGCCCCTGGGTTGGCCTGTCAGTGATGAAGATGCTGTGTTTCTCCTTCTCCTAGGCTGGAACAAGACATTAAAAAGTTAAAGGCCGACCTGCAGGCCAGCAGGCAAGTGGAACAGGAGCTCCGCAGTCAGATCAGCTCCCTCTCGAGCACCGAGCGAGGGATCCGCTCAGAAATGGGCCAGCTCCGGCAAGAGAATGAGCTGCTGCAGAACAAGTATGTGCGCCTTGTGGGCCTCTGGCCGTGAGTCAAGCAGCCTCGCATTGCTCTTGTTTCCAGGGATTGGAGCACAAGGCTCATGACGACAAAGGGATCTAGCAGAGGGTTTTTTTTTTAAAACAAAATGTTTAAAATATTTAATGTAGGACCAGATATTCAACATGTTATAAAATCTATAAAAACTTATTTCATTGCAGCCAAACAGTTTATTAATATTACTATTCTGTCTTCTCTCATTTAATAACTTCTTCTCTTAGTTTAAAATAGTTATTGAGCTTTTGTGACAATATGAGTAAAATTGACAAGAAGTATTTCTGCCACAATTTGAAACTCTTGTTCCCTTGAGTGAACATTTCCAGAGGATTAGACTCTATTTCCTTGTTTTCTGGAACTAAAAGATGATGTTGAACTTGATTTTATTTGAAGAGGCAGACAAAAAGCTAGCTCTTCTGCATGAATTCTTTTATGCTTTCCATTAATTCATTCTGGAATTACTTCTTGACTCAATGTGGGTCTGTCTTTTTTTTTCATCTCTAAACAGTGTGTGTCTGGGGTAGTGATTACTGTTACAGGTGCTGAGCTTTCTGGGCTTTTCCTTGAAAGAGCAGTTCTTCATCATTTTCAGGGAATGTAGCTCAAAAGCTAGAGCATTATAGGCAAATAACCTCTCCATTGCTTCTGACTCACGTATGTATGTGATGGCTCTAGCATTATTACATAGAGAACATCTTACCTTACATTGATATATTGAGAGAAACTCACCTTATATTGATATGTAAAGTTGGGGGTGGTAGTAGCAGGGAAGGGAATGTGGCTGAAATTTTTATCTGAAATTAAGCATCCTGTGATTCTAACTACAAGATCTATTTTGGGATACTCTGAGAAAACATCTCCCAGCTGGAAAGGAAAGGCTGCAGTAGGCTGCAGCATATTGTATTCAGGCAGAGAAAGACCTTCCCCTCCTACCCTTTTCCTCAGTTTCAATGGATCTGGTTCAGCTCTTCCTTGGTCTCAGACTGAAGTTCTTTCAAGGTGCTTTGGGGCAGTAGAATTAGTTCTACAGTTATCTTTTCCTCTGATAGAAACTTGTTTTATCCTATTTTCTGGATTACCTTCTGTAGATCACTTACATTAATAAAGCAGAGGCTAGGTCCAATTCTGTATCTTGTAAGGCAGCTTGTTTATTGGCGTTTAGGAATTGTTAAATAATAATACAATGTATTTTCCTTGGACACTCCGGGAATTGACATTTATGATTTGCTGTTCAAATCTCCTGTTTGCTTTGGCCTCAAAATGATAAAGAGGAGCCATGTTTCTCCAGGGTTTATATTGGACGTTTCTAATTGTAAAACTTTGTATGACAATCATTTCCATATAGGTTACATAATGCTGTGCAAATGAAGCAAAAAGATAAGCAGAATATCAGCCAGTTGGAGAAAAAGCTAAAAGCTGAGCAGGAAGCCCGAAGTTTTGTAGAAAAGCAGTTAATGGAGGAAAAAAAAAGGAAGAAGTTAGAAGAAGCTACTGCTGCCCGGGCTGTTGCATTTGCTGCTGCGTCTAGGTATGTTGATGTCACCTGAGTGCTTAATCCAAGGTTGGCTTTCCTTGGACTGAGAATGGGAATTTGATGCCTTGGGCAGGACTGGAAATACAAAATCATGCATGGATGGATTGCTTTTAAGTACTGTTTTATTAGCTGGTTTAAACCCCATCTGTGCAAGCTTATGCTGTCATGACAACTTCATCCCTCAGTGACCTGCTGTCTAAAGTGGGATGAGGGAATCTCCATGCCTCCCACACCTGGGAGGCAAAATTCTGCTCAAAAAGGGATTTCCAGCCACTTTCTGTAAGACCGATAATTACTAAATGCTTTGAGGGAACCAATCTGGACTTTTGTTCCCTTTGTAGAACTATCATTATGCTCTACTCTTAGTTGTGTGTTTCTGGTGTTTTTAATCTTAAAATGGAAGAAAGATAAAATCTTGGTCCCCCAAGCACTGTGTACTGACTGCTCATGTCTTTGTTGGACATCAGCAGACTGTCAAATGACCTGGAAAAGATGGGGAAGAGAGTTAAGAGCCTCTTTTTCTTCCCTTCTGTCTCTCTCTCTTTTTGGCTTCTACTTCACTTTTTCTTTTTTCTTTGTTTTTTTGACTGGTGAAGTTCATCTGCATGGTGGGGGTCAGTTATGGGTTTACAGATGTAGGGGAGGGTAAATTATTATTTATTTAAGTTTCTATCCCTAAATTTGTGTCTATGTAATATAATTCTACTTTTTGCTTTTTTGTATTTGTCATGTTAATAGCCTTCTTTTGGGTTCTGTCATTTGTAGAACAGTTGGTGAACCATCATTTCATCTTTTAGGAAATAGCAGCGGGAGAGAGAACTCTTTCTCCTGCGTGATCCTGCCTTCCCCCAGCAGACTCTGTACTGCAGATGGCTGAGCTAACTTGGCCCGTTAGCATCTATACGGATTCACAAGACCATTTACTAACCTGCTTAGGATGTCGGGGGGGTGGGGGGGGGTTGTTTGTTCACTCATTTAAAGATTTGTGAGCGTTCCTGAAGCACTTACACTTGCAGGAGATTTTCCTGAACAGTCATCTGGTGTGGCTTGTGCTCTCCTTAATTCATCCAGCAGTTACTCTTTCTCAAAATATCCCTGAGGAGGATATGACAGTTTCTTAACCATATTGTTTAGTGTCTCTTATGCTTGAGAATCAGTACATTGATTTCAGTCTCTACCCTTAATTTCTTTTGCTTTTGGTTAAGCTTATTGCCTTTGGTCTTATCCTTGGATGGTCCTTGTTTGCCATCATTTATGTAGAGGCTGTTTTTATTCTTAAGTGTATCGCAAGGCTTTAGTCTCTCACTGGGCCTTCCTTTTTGTAGGCAAAGGACACCTACCTTCTCCACCAGGCTGTTTCTGAAACCTAAACAGTTCACCAGCTTTGGACTGGCCATTGCCATCATCTTTTTAAGTTTGTCCTTATTATAGCCCTGAGAAGGAACCTAATGCTGCTCCCTTCTTTTTCTTTTTACTCCAATCTTGTCAAAACTTCATGACTAAAGAAAGGTGACCTTCCCAGCGCACAGTCCCTCAAAAGTGAAAATGTTTGTTAACTCACTGCCCTCTGCTGGAGACAGCACATGTCTGGTTTTCTCTTGCTCAGCTTGTGTGCCTTGTCTCAACTCATATGGCCTGATGGGAAGCTTGCTGGATTGGCAAGGTGGAAAAACCTCAGTTCTTATCCCAGTTCTGTGACCTGCAAGCTGGGTGACCTTGAACTAGTATTATATCTGAGTAGCTTCAGTTTTCTCCTCTGGAAAATAGGATAATAAACCCTACCCCAGTAAAGAAGGAAGTGTGGGTAAAGTACCTAGCTTGGCACCTGGCTCATATTAGACACACAATTAATAATTATTTTAGATCATTTTTGAAATTATAAAGAACAGAGAGAATGAGCAGACTGAGCCAAAAGCTACAATCTGACTCTGTGGAGTATAAGAAAAATATCAATCCTGCAGTATAGTTAAACCTATAGTCTTTTAAATCCTCTTTTTCCCTTCTCTTCTTTTTCATAAGGGGAGAGTGCACCGAAACCTTACGGAATCGGATCAGAGAATTAGAAGCAGAGGGCAAGAAGCTCACAATGGACATGAAGGTGAAAGAAGACCAGATCAGAGAACTAGAACTGAAAGTTCAGGTAAAGGAGGAAAAACAGACTTCATCACGCTTGAATTCCTCTTCCGTGTTAGGTTTGTGCTCTGTGCTTCCGTGTAGAGATTGTGCCTTCTGATACAGACCAAACCCCATTGCATCTGAAAATCTCTGTATGACCAAAAGAAGCTCTCACCTGTCCAGCTCATTCAAGTCATATTTAGTTTATCTGGATTCTAAGACAAGCCAGAAATGTTAATGGTCCTTGACGTGTTTTATACCAGAACTTGACTTACGGGAGATTCATTTCACTTTTTCAGGTTATAGGCCAGATTAGTGTGCTTTGGAACGTATGCACCTCTTCTTAGCCCTAATTCTCTGTCCATCGCCAGGGAATGGACCATTTTGGATGGCTCTCAGCTTCACAGATGGCCACTCTAGGCAATGCATGGGGAGGAAAGCTGCCAGTGCTGTGGACATAGCCAGTTTTGGGGCTGTGTGTACCTTAGCCAAGTATTTGGTGGCGTTGGGTCTTCAAAGGGATGTTTAAGGCTAATGTTATAAGTTGTAAAGTTACAGTAATTTTGAGTCACATGGAGCCCATGAGAAATTAGTGGCAGGTCAGTGGGGTAGAATAGGTGACCCAGAGACAAAGCCTAAATTAGTGTTCAGTGAAGGTGGCATCAGAAATGGATGGAGGGCTTCCCTGGTGGCACAGTGGTTAAGAATCCGCCTGCCAACGCAGGGGACACAGGTTCGAGCCCTGGTCCAGGAAGATCCCACATGCTGCGGAGCAACTTAAGCCCATGTGCCACAACTACTGAAGCCTGCATGCCTAGAGCCCATGCTCTGCAACAAGAGAAGCCACCGCAGTGAGAAGCCCGCACACCACAATGAAGAGTAGCCGCCACTCACCGCAACTAGAGAAAGCCCGCGTGCAGCAACAATGCAGCCATAAATAAATAAATTTATTAAAAACAAAAAAAAGAAGAAATGGATGGAACAGCAAGGGTTAGTCAGTGAAAGGCTGAGGAACAGCTAGACAACGGGAAAAAATAAAATGAGATGCTCATCTCACATCACACAAAAATAAATTCCAGAGGAATAGTTGAATCCAGGGAAAAAAAACATTTTGTTTTAAATCACAAAGTGAAAAAAAAAATGAAAAAATCAATTGGGGTGGGTACAGATATTGCAACAAATATTATAAAAAAAAGAATTGGGGGCTTCCCTGGTGGCTCAGTGGTTGAGAGTCCGCCTGCCGATGCAGGGGACATGGGTTCGTATCCCGGTCCGGGAAGATCCCACATGCCGCGGAGCGGCTGGGCCCGTGAGCCATGGCCGCTGAGCCTGCGCGTCCGGAGCCTGTGCTCGGCAACGGGAGAGGCCACAACAGTGAGAGGCCTGCGTACCGCAAAAAAAAAAAAAAAAAAGAATTAATATCCTCAATATGTAAATAGCTCATAAAGATTGCTAAGAAAAGCTCAAATACACAGAAAGTAGGCAAATTATATGAACAGATAATTCACAGAAGAAATATAAATGACTGATAACAATGTAAGAATATATCCTCATCTGTCACCAAAGACAGATAGATTAAAATTGGATATCACTTATCTCTTGTGAAATCAGCAAAGAATTTTTAAATGCTAATATCAACCTGGGTGAGGATACAATGAAATAGGCCTCGTATGTTGCTGGTGGAAGTGTAACTTTCTGGAAAGGTCACGTATTTTTAAAAAATATTTTCCTCAGACTCCGGCCTTGAGGTAAATATTTAAAAGTCTCACCGATGATTGATATACAGAGATGTTCATCATAGTGGTATATAAATGCAAAAAAATTGGAAATAATCTTAACAATGGGAGATTTGTTTAATAAATTATGGTACATATACATGTAGGAATATTAAACAGCCAATAAAAATTGCATTTTCAAAGAACAGTTGAGATTATATGTTTTTAAAAAATTGTATGTATAGTTTGATTTCAATTATGCTGAAAGATACACGTATACTTAAAAAAGACTAAAAGAAAATAGATCAAATTTTTTGCAGCGTTGGGATTTTGGGTTATTTTTATTTTCTTCTTTGAACTTTTAAGTATTTTTTAATTGACTATAATAAGTTTTGATTTCTCTCTTAAAATGAAAAAAATATCAGCATATATATATATATATATACACACGCGCGCGCGCGCGCACACACACACATACATATAGGCTACATTATCTGATGTTTTAAGTGGGCCTATTTTTCAGTATACGCTGTCAAAATAATTAACATTTTTACAATTTTTAGTGTAGGTTGAGAGTAGAGTTTTCGCACGTTTGACTACAGCATTACAGCAACATTTGCAGCTGGCAGCAGGGAAACAGTTCTTTGTGGTTCTGAATTAGGATTGTAAGAAAGTGTTTTATATATTTTTTTAATTTATTTTTTTAATTTATTTATTTTTGGCTGTGTTGGGTCTTTGTTGTGGCTACTCTTCGTTGTAGCTCACGGGCTTCTCCTTATGGTGGCTTCTCTTCTTGCGGAGCATGGGCTCTAGGTGCACGGGTTTCAGTAGTTGTGGCACACGGGCTCTAGAGCATAGCCTCAGTAGCTGTGGTGCACAGGCTTAGTTGCTCCGTGGCATGTGGGATCTTCCCAGGCCAGGACTCAAACCTGTGTCCCCTGCATTGCCAGGCGGATTCTTAACCACTGCGCTACCAGGGAAGCCCGAAAGTGTTTTATTTGGAGACAGAGTCCACAGTTATCTCAAAAAGCCCAATACAATTATCGTTTTGTATATGCACATCACTGTATAAATACATTTTGCACTCCCTCTAAGGGGCGAGGTCTAAACCCATGAAACACCAGGATTCTGTGTTCTAGGGGCCAGGTCAATAATAGTGGGATTTTATTTGTGATTTCAGGCTAATTTGTAGACATCGATGCCAAAACTATCTTGTAACATTGCTGCTTTGATGATATTGATAGGAGCTTCGGAAGTATAAGGAAAATGAGAAGGACACTGAGGTGTTAATGTCAGCCCTCTCAGCCATGCAAGATAAAACACAGCACCTGGAGAACAGCCTGAGCGCAGAGACAAGAATCAAGCTGGACCTGTTCTCCGCACTGGGGGATGCAAAGCGACAGCTCGAGATTGCCCAAGGTAGGAGAACAGCCCAGGTCACGCAGCATGGCTGAGAATGCCTGGGGACACGGAGAGCAGAGCTCCCTTAGAGCTCGAACCAAAGGCATTTCCATTTCCTCTTCAAGTGGTTTGATAAGTACCCACCATGGACATCTAGGAATCATCACATTAATTCATTCTGCAGACATATTTTGAGATGAGAACATACCAAGTGCAGGGCACACAGGGAAGAGTGAGTTTCTCTGCTCAAGGAGCTCAGAGTGTTGTAGAAGAAATAGAGAACTGCAGAGTTACCAAAACATGCTGATGTAACAGGATGTACAGGGCCTGTGGGAACATAGAGAGCCAGGGACTCAGCCAGTCTGGAGAGTTAGAGAGGGCTTTTTCTCAGGGGAGCTGATGTCTAAGCTGGGTCTTGAATGATGAGAAGGGGTTAGCCCAGTGAAGAAGCGGTGTAGTGGCAGTGAGGGGTAGAGAGGCATCTGAACAGAAGAAACAGCTCGAGCAAGGCCAGGGAAGCTAGGAGGGCCTGATGTGTTCAGAGCGGCAGCTGGCTCTGCTTTGCTGGAGCGAAGGCTGCAGATGAGGGAGTGGAGGGAGGAAAGTCTGGAGAGCAGGCTATTCCCTCGGCAGATATTACTGAGACTTACTACATGCCAGGCACTGTGCAAACCCCTAAGGGGACAGACAGTAACAAGCAAATATATAATATCTGATGGGTGCAGTGAAGAAAATAAAGCAGTGGTGACGCAGGCTGTGTGTGTGTGTAGGGCTGCTGCTTTGACATGGAGGACATGGAAGAGCCTTTGAATAGGTAGCATTTGAACAGAGACTGAGAGGAAGAGAGTGAGTGAGCCATATAAGTCTCTAGGGGAAAGGCACATGTGTCGTGGCCACTGGGGCTGCAGCCTGAGTGATGGGGAGAGTTTTTAGGGTCAAAAGTAGCAGGAGCCACAATCTGCCCAACTTTGCAGCCTATGGAAAGAACTTTGGACTTTACTCTGCGTGACCTGGGAAACTGGAAAGCTTCTGAACAGGGGCCTGACATGACCTGATGAAAAGAAGTTTAGATTTTGTTCAAGAAATTGATAAGCCACCAATAGATTACTGAAGAAATATTTCAAACAGTTGACTTAATAGAAGGAAAAGAATATTTCAGCAGGTACTTACAGAGCGTTCACACTTGCTCTGCATAAAGCATTTTACTAGAAGGTGAAGGGGAGACAAAGACGAACAAGACATAGTCTAGCTGGGGATCCGCTAAGGTAGTTGTGCTCAAACTTTTTGGTCTTAGGGACCCCTTTACACTCTTAAAATTATTGAGTACCCCAAGGGAGGTGTTTTTCAAGTGAATTATGTCTACCAATATTGATGTATTAGAAATTAAAACCTAAAACATTTATTAATTCATTAAAAAAATAATGTAATAAACATATTACGTGTTAACATTTTATGAAAATAACTATTTCTCAAAACAAAAAAAAGTTAGTGAGAAAAGCAGTATTGTTTTACATTTAGCAAATCTCTTTAATTTCTGGCTTAATGGAAGATATTTCAATTCTCGTCTCTGTTTCTACATTCAGTCTGTTGTTATTTCACTTGCCATGTTGCTCCTGGAAGACTCCACTTAGGCTCATGAGGGAATGCACGTGAAGAAGGCGGATAAATATCTTAGTATTAGCATGAGGACAACATGGACGCTGTGAGAAGTGCTGCACTAGGGAAAGCCACGCACGAGGCCTGCTGCCACTAGGTAGAGGCAGATGGCTTGAAAGGACAGAGGAGAGATCAGGGTGGCTTCATAAGGGAGGGACCATTGAGTGGACTTCGAAGGATGAATTCTGAGAGCAGAGAATGGCAGGGAAGAACATTGTTACCTGAGGGAATGGCATTTAAGCAAAGGAAGGACAGTGTTGAGAATGTCCACGTAAGCAGTCCAGTGGCCTCTAGCTGGGGGACATGGAAGAAGAGAGTAGATTAGTAGGACCGTGAATGAAGCTGTACTAGAGGATGTATCCCCTAGATTTTGAGGAGGAAGCAGGTGACATGTTCCAACAGGGTTGCTGGAACCAGGGAAGAAGAACAAAACAGATGAAGGAATGAGAAGAGAGAATGAGTTTGGTTTGGGATGCTTTGATCTGGAGTTGCCTACCGGACACTCGGCCTAAAGATCTTCATCAGTCAGTGGGAATTTGGGGCCTAAACCCCAGAGAAAAGGCCAGAACCCCGGGGTTGGGGGTGGGATGTAGAAGTTGTGAGAAGTCAGTGAAGCCATAGGAGTGGCTTGGGATGGCAGTGGCAGAGCAAGAAGAGAAGGGGTTGAGAATCGGGCTTATGAATCTGTGGACTCAGGGAAAGGCATTTAAAAAGAAGTTTCCTGGAGGGCTTCCCTGGTGGCCGGTGGTTGGGAGTCCGCCTGCCGATGCGGGGGGCGCGGGTTCGTACCCCGGTCCGGGAGGGTCCCGCATGCCGCGGAGCGGCTGGGCCCGTCCGGAGCCTGTGCTCCGCAGCGGGAGGGGCCGCAACAGTGAGAGGCCCCCCGCGTATCGCAAAAAAAAAAAAAAAAACTTCTGACCATACGGTGGTGTTTTGCCTGCCTGGCTCAGCTCCCTGAGAAGTGGCTACCCTCTCCCTGCCTCATCCCTTTTACTTGGATTTGCAGACTTGAAAGAGGTTGTCTGCTGGAGTGAAGCAGCACCTGGGTCTCAGAGTAGCCGAGGGGAGCTTGGCTTCCCAGCACAGATTATGCTTCCTTGTTGGCCCAGAAATTCTCGTAAAGCAAAGAGAACTATCTTTTCCAAAACTCTGGGAATGTTTGTATGTTACTGATTAAAGAAATCAAACTTAAATCTTCATGGAAAAAAGATACAGTGGCTTATATATCAGATGCTGTGAGGTATTTTATTCGTCTGAGGCTTACTTCGTTCAAAGGGAAGGAGGCTATTTGATGCTTACTTGAAGCTGAGGGGACATGAAGGAAGCCAGAGCGGGGCGGCTCTTTGCTGCCGTCTTTCCCACTACTCCCCTCCACTGTCATGCTCATGCTTGGAATATTCTAATAAGAACCCAACTTCATAATTTAAATCAAGCCCCTTGCTGGGTTTCTCCTTCCTACTTTCTATATCATTTGATTCATCTTGGTTCCAAAATGGCTTTCATCTACTATATCATTTTTTAAAATACGCCACCATGCTCTCTTACATTTTAAATATATTACCGTATTCTGTAGGACTCAAAGTGAGTGCAACTCAAATACAATCTCTTCCTTTTTTCAGCATGTAAATTTCTGAAGGGCTACTCCTAAGTGTTCTTCCCCTAGTAGACCAGGAAGCATCAAAGCATGATGGAAATTGCATGGGCTTTGGAACAAAGTGGTCCTGGGTTTAAATCCTGCTTAGTCATTAATAACTGAATGACTTTGGGCAAGACACATACCTTGCAGGGCCTCAGCTTTCCACTGGGCTGGGCACTAGGGATTTGGCAAGGACAAAAATGGGGAGACAGTCTCAGCCCTCATGGAGCTCATGGGCCAGTGGAGAGATGATGGACACAAATCATCACCCAAATGAACACTCACCGGAGACAGAAAAATGCAGTCGGCAGGAGTGCAGACTCCAGAGCCAAACTGCATCATCTCGAATCCCAGCTCTTGTCCCTTAACCTCTCTGTGCCCTGGTTTCCTCACCTATAAAATGGATGACGATGATGATAATTCCCATCTGATAGGGTTGTTGGGATAAATAAATGAGTTAGTCTACGTAAGCACTTGGAACAGTGCCTGGCACATACGTGTTAGCTATTGTAATTATTATCATTATTACAAAGAATAAAGTGACAGAAAGGAAAGTTTCAGGTGTGTTGAGAATCGAGGAGTCGGGGGCTGGGGGTAGGGTCTGATTTAGATGGAAGGAGCAGGGAAAGCTTTGTGAGGGAGTAGAAACAGAAACCTCACGAGTTAACACAGAGAGCATTGGAGAAGCACAGAAAGGGAAGCAGCCCTGCGGCAGGCAGGAGCTGGTTGGATTCCTTGGTCTCATACTCCGAGATAGTCCATCCTCCCAGAAAAATGTTTCCGCGCAAGACGTAGAGCCCTAGTTCAAAAGAAGCACCCTCTTCGGCTGCCCTGGTGACTGCCGAGCTCAAAACGTGGCTCCTGGAGGTTGAGCCCTTTGCTTCGTCACACCTACCTAAACGCAGTTCCTCTTGACACCATGACCCATAGGCCACATGTGGCCTGCCACCTTTTCTTGTACCACCCGTGGGCTAAGAATGGTTTTTGCAGTTTTCTACGGTTTAAAATAAAAAAAAACAAAAAACGACAAAGACAGTATGTGGCTCACAGTGTTTAAATATTTACTGTTTGGCACATTACAGGAAAAATGTATCTCCCCTTACAAACCATCAAAGCTGGAGTCGAATCCATTTGGGATCAGTGGGCCCAAGAGGGCACTCTGGTGGGTGAACGCTCCCTTCTCACTAATGGTGGGTCTTTGATCTTCCAGGACAAATTCTTCAGAAAGACCAGGAAATCAAGGACCTAAAACAGAAGATAGCCGAAGTCATGGCCGTCATGCCCAGCATAACATACAGTGCTGCCACCAGCCCCTTGAGCCCCGTTTCCCCACACTACTCTTCCAAATTTGTGGAGACCAGCCCCTCTGGACTCGATCCCAATGCCTCTGTTTACCAGCCCCTGAAGAAATGAAGGCCAGCAGTGTGTTTTTTCCAGGCTTTGGTTATCAGAAAGCATCACAAAGGAGCGTCTCTGGCAGTCAAGATTAAAAAAAGTTTATATTGTATTTTGTGGGACTGTATATGTTGTCGTTTTTAAAAAGGGGGGGAAAGATAACATCCAAGTCTGATTAGAACTGCCCACCAGTTTTTCTTGTAAGTTTTTAGAAGACCTCACAGAACTTTGCAGTTTATTTTTCTCGGCCATTACATTAAAACCATTCTTGGATTTCAAGTAGCCAATTTTGCCTTTTATGTATTCTTACAGTTTCCTCTTGAAGAAAAAAAAAAAAAAGCAGAGTTTTTCCTTCTCAACCCTTTATTTTTGTTTTGTTTTATTCTTAAATCAGCAAGCAAAACCTGCACATTGGATTCACAGGGGATGACCATGAAAACTTAGTCTTTAGTGTGAAAGGTTTAAATAACCTAACACAGCTTTGATGCTATAGCTGCATTAAAGAAAATGATTACTAAAATTACAGAAAACAAAAATTGATTACCCCTCCAAGGACCAAACAAATTCAAGGAGTGTCATTTCAGCCGAGGGGAGAGACTCAGGTGATGAGACCAGCTGTGAGAACGTAACAGGGGTTGTGTCTGAAATGTGTATCTTCCCATCGGTGTGTTTAGTCCTAGAAAATTGCTAGCAGCAGTCTTGTTCACAGTGCCTTGGGAAAAGACATTTCAAGAGGAAACTTGATTTTAAACAATTTCCCCCTTTACCATCATCTACCTTCTCTCTGTGTCAAGCTCACTACGGATCCTGCTATAGAACTGGTGGGTAGCTGGGCTGTTCGGTACCACTTCAGCCACACCTTCTGTTTCCTTTCATTGAAAGCACCACAGTGTTCTGGACTTGTCTCGAGGCAAGCACCCTGGGAAGGGGAGCTGGGCGGTGTTCGTGTTCGAGAGACTGCAATGCCGGCTAATAAAAGCTGCAGTTCTAGGTTTTGTTTTGTTTTATTTTTTTTTAATTTCCTTTAACTGTGCTTTCCACTTTTCGTCATCTTGTGTTTGACGATTTAAAAGAAACTTGACAATTCCTCAGCTCTTGTGCCAAGGAAGGTTTGTTGTTTTGTTTTTTTTAAAAAAGTTTAAAACTCAAAACTCTGCACAAAGATTTCAGTCTCAAGTGTATATTATACATTGGTAGAAAAGTGTTTGCACTGGCAACCTTTGGAAGTGTTTAAGAATCAGGGAGGGGGTGGAGGGAGGGGCTGGGAGAGGGAGGGGCAAAGCAAAACTGTATTTGGAACCTAGGAAAATTAAGAAACCAAATAGAATGGTTTGACTTCCTTGCCATGGATTCTGGAAGGACATAGTTCTAAAATTTCCTGTTAATTGGCATGTATGTCTCATTTAAAGCAAATTAAGTAGGACAAGCAAGTCAGCAAGATAGAAGTGTTAAAAAGAATCTTCCTTTTTAATCACTGATCTTATTTTGGGATTAAAACCTTCTAGCTTTAGCCAGGTATGCATGTTGCTGCCACTTTGCATTTTTGAATCATCTTGTGTAATTGTCACCATGGAAGTGTTACTCAGAATTGTCACAAATTTTTTTCATCTTTGTGCAAAAACATGGAAAATTGTCACTGACTTTGTGTTGAGGTTTCCCCCATTTTGCTGCCTTTTGGGACACTATTTTGGTTAAATACTTGGTCTTGGCTGCATTCCTTTTTTTTTTTTCCTGTGGGGTTCAAAAGAATAAACATTTTCTTACAGATAAAACTAGTTTTCTGCCTTTTTAACTTTTCAGGAGGGCACAACAAGGTAGATTGTTCTGAATGGGCCTTAGATTTTTCACTCCTGTTCTGTCCTCATTTCCGAACCCTGACAGTGGCAGTGTCCCGGGCAACGGGTGCCGCGGGGCGCAGGTTACAGGATTTGGGATGAATCCATCCAGGCTCTCAAGTAGTTTTCGTTCTAGTCTTACTTCGGATGTATCCATTGTCATTCTCTCTCCCTCCCTCTTCCTCCCCGTCCCTCCTCTTCCCTCCTTCCTCCCTCCCTCTTTCCTTCCCTTTTTCTCCCTCCCTCCCTTTTCCTTTCTCTCTGTCATCTGAGTAGAACCAAGGCTGCCTTGTTTTCTGTACAATCCTCCTTTCCTAAAAAAGCAGTAGTTGAGAGTCCGCCTGCCGATGCAGGGGACACGGGTTCGTGCCCCGGTCCAGGAAGATCCCACATGCCACGGAGCGGCTGGGCCCATGAGCTATGGCCGCCGAGCCTGGGCGTCTCCGCAACAGTGAGAGGCCTGCGTACCGCCAAAAAAAAAAAAAAAAAAGTTTAGGGGTGGGGTTGGAAGGTAGTTGGTGAGAAATTTTTGAGAGCAAATTTCCATTTTCCAGAATCTTGTCAGGCCAGTTTGTGACCAATACCCTATTGGGTTTCCTATCTGCTGCAGATCCTGAACTGATCTCCAAGGTAACCGCTTCTGTAGTCCTCCCTTGTTTCTAGAGGCTTTGTCTGTTTTCTTCCTCTGAGAAGCCAGCTGCCCCTCTCAGCCTCTGTTTTCCTCTCTTGGCCATTGTTACAATTGATCTTGGCTCCAGTTTCGGAAAATTCTGCTCTTGGCACCTCAGCCCCGTCCCTATTGCAGGACAGCCTTCCTGAGTCGCAGCCATTTAGGCTCTTGCAGACATACCACACTTAATACCGCGAGCAGAGTTCCCCAGGGGAAACGCCTTGGCCCTCCCTGAAGGAATGTGTCTGCCCAAAGCATTCTCATCGTCCTGTTCTTTTCCACCAAGGAGATCTCCAGTTGTCGTCTTTGTTACTCTAGGCCCATCATGAAATGGTTCCGTCTTAGTACAGTATCATTTATGACAGGCCATAAAGCAGTGTTTGCCATTCTGGATGGTTAAATAGTTACAGAAAGCGTGGGCTGAGTGTGTTTTGACTGGCCGGATAACCTCTGTTGACGTCTCCCAACTTGACATAAGGAAATAGCTGTTGTGTGCCCATTCCCTCTGTGATAATCTTTCCAAGACATCCTATAAAATGAGAATGAGTAATTCCTCATGGCTCCCAGCCTAAAGAAAGGGAATAGTCCTTTCTCCTGCCATCCCAGGTCCCCACGCTCACCTGGCTTCATCAGTCAGGCTATGGCAAGCCACCTGGAAGGGCTGAACATCTCTAACAGCTGCTATCAGATTGCTTCCTGTGAAATTCACATCATGCCAGAGGGAGACAGACAGGTAAACTGGAAACCCACCCCAAAGCCAATTCAGTGAAGGCCAACTAGTAAACTGTTTTCAGGTGGACCACAGCAACTAGACCTGTTTAGGTTAAAGGCCCTTTGAGCCCCGTAAATGCCCGGTTTTCTGTGACTCTCAGTGATGTTTGCCGCTGTGCTGGCTTCTTCACAAGCCTGCAGCATCTCCCCTCTTTATAAGGCCCTAGTCTGTTCTAGGCCAGGCAAAGCCCTCTAGACAGAGATGGGAGTTTGCTCCCAGCTTTGCCACCAGCACAACTTCCCTGGGGTAGGTGCTGTTTCCTCCCCTTTAAGAAGGAGCATTGTTCCTGACTGCCCAGCCTCCCGGAAGGAGTTGCTGTGGAAATCAGGGAGAGGAGTGCTCTGTGAACTAGCTAGGGCCTCTGCTGAGGTTAGGAGCTGGAGCTTCAGCAGGGAGCGGCCGTGAGGCCTGTCTGGCTGGGAGTCTGCGTTCCGGGCCAGCTCTGTCCCCGCAGCCTGACTCCCAAGTGGGGTCCTCGGCTGTGTGGTGCGCACTGTGGGCCTGCAGCATCAGCACCTGGGAGCTCTTCCCCAGGCCCCCATCTAAATCTGCACTTTAACAATGTCTCCGGGTGATTCAGTTGCATATGACTTGTTTAGAAGCCCTGCCTGAGCTGACTTTTCTAACCCGAAGACTCTCAACACTGTCACTCTCCTAGTTCAGCTTTGAAAATTCAGAACAAGAGCTTAATTTTTGAGGGGCAAGCTGGAGATGAAGAACTCAAAGTGTTACACATTTTGCTTATTTTGTTTATTATCTCTCCCCTCCCCGCCATTAGAATGTAAACTCTTCGAGGGCAGAGATTTTCGTCTGTTTACCGCTTAACCCCAGAACCTAGAACAATGACTGCCACACAGTAGGTGCTCAGTGAATACTTACTGAATGAATAAAGTTAATTAATAGATTGGACATGTAACCTGAAATACAGTGTCTTAACTGAATCCGAGCATCTCTTTAATACTACTGTTAGAATGACAGTATAAACAGAACTGTTTCTAGGGGAAGAGAAAATTTGAAGTGGCGTATTTACCATGACAGCTTCCATCTGCCTGTCTCTGGTTTCTGCTGAAACCTTGTTTTTCTTGTCAGATTTTTCTACAAACTCCTGCTTGACTTTGCCAGGTGCAGAGATTTCCTAAACAGCTGGATGCCCTGAAAACCATCACTCCTCTGTCAGGGAAGCCTCGCTGCAGGGAACCTGCTGGGGGCTTAGGCGTTTTCTATCCAGTTGGAGCCTCAGACCCAATTTCCCCGAGTGCCAGCATCGCTGCATCTTGAGTCAATGTGGGGCTTTTTCATTCTGACAGTAATCGAATTACAAAGCATTTCCCCCAGGAAGGTAGCTGGTTAAAGACTGATCCATCTGCCCAAGGGGAGCACACTTCTTTTCTCGGCCCCCTCCTTCCTGGGGCTTACTTTGCTCCTGCTTTATTCCTACCTCAGTGTTTGCTTTTCATTCCTCTGCCTCTACCTGAAGTTCAAGTCTTGCATCCCCTCAGGATGGGCTTGCTAGGGTTCTGGAATCACCCTGCCCTTATACCTCTGATCTCTGTCCTAAGAATCCAAGGCTTAGTTTCACACAATGTGGTGTGGCCTTTTAAGCCCCGTCCAAGAAGCCTGGATGGGTTTACTCTGGGCAGTGGTCCATTCTGCCCCTGTTCCCCAACTCTGCAGCCTCCAGATACCTCAGGGCTGAGAGGGAGATGGGGCTGAGTGTGGGCAGGGACCTTGAGGAGGTGTTTGTCCAGCACCAGCGCCTTCACCATTTCCTTCCCTTTTGTCCTCAGAGCTTGTGCTGTTTTGACACATTATCTGGTACCAGGCCTGTACTTATCTAGAAAAATTATTCTCAAACTTTAGGGCTTATCGGAAGTGCCTAAATGGCTTGTTAAAACACAAATTGCTGGGTCCCACACTCAGAGTTTCTGATTCGAAAGAACTGAGGTAGGGCCTGAAAAGTTGTTTCTGACAAGTGTCCAGGTGAGGCTGGGTCCTGGGACCCCACTTTGAGAACCACTGACTTGATGGCCCTGTGAAGCCATCCCCTCCAGCTGCCACCAGAGGGCACGTGCGATCTTAGCCAGAGGTCTTTTTTTCACCTCCAGCGCCGTCTCCACTGGACAGCAGAGGTTCTTCCCTAAAGATTTCTTTCTTTCTGATTGTAATTTTGTTATTATGTATTAGGAAGAAGAAATATTGATCTAAAAAATAAGGTGGCTTCTCAAAGTCTGTCTCTGACAAGCATCAAAGGTCTAAGGGACCAGCCTTTTAAAGGTGTTGAATGTCCAGGCTTTCAAGAATTGGAACTCTGTTTCTGCAGGAAAAGACTCCGGGGGGCCCCTCTCCCCCAGCGCATTGAAGTGGGAACTTTCTTTCAGAACGTCCTGGAATCATTCCGTATTCAGAACCCAAGGGGCAGTTAAAGATTATAGGTGACTTTCATTTTCTTGTCTACATTTCACTGTATATTCCAAATTTTCCACCATAAACCTAATATTATGTTTATAATAAAAAATAATGGTTTTTAAAACACACTTTAAATGTAATTAAAAGCCAAAACAACAACTCAACATTTGAAAATTGGGGATTTCACATCCAGATTTTTGTTTGTTTGTTTTCTGCTGAAAAATCTACATATCTTGGCATCCCGGGGCTGGCATTCCTCTCCACGCACTGCAGAATCTGGAGGAGAAGTAGGCCTCAGGTCTCAACCCTGGTCGCTCGTTAGAACCACCTGGGGAGCTCTTAAAAATGCCCATTCCCCAGGGCCCACCCCCAAAGAGCCTGATTTAACCAGGCTGGGAGGAATCTGGGCTTTGTTTTGTTTTGTTTAAACTTTGCAGGGGTTTCTAATGTACAGTCAGGGTTGAGAAGTGGAACTAGAGGATAACGAGAGGAAGCCTCAGTCCTGGCCGGGGTCTGGAGCCTCAGACAGGTGTTATGGGCATTTGCAGGCCTGGGGCCGGGCCAGGACCAAAGGTGTTTTTAGCAGGCCAAACTGAGCTGTCCAGGAAGCTGGTCTGTCTGCCCACCTTCCCTGCAGAGACCCTGGTCGGCTCTCTTCTGCTGTCCGGCCCCTGGGCTTCCCTTCTGGCCCTTGTCCTGGACTCCCCTTGCCAACCACATTTATCACAAGTGATTTTACCCATTTAAATTGTTAGCCCTCCAGTTTCCAAAAAGAAATTCTGTCAGCATCACCTTAAATTTGTTGTTACTATGTGTTCTCTTCTTGTCTGAGGTTTTTATATTGCAAGCCATAGACATGGACAATAAATCCAAAAGGGAATTGAATGGAAAGGTACAGGGCAAGCCCATACAGTGTTGTCTGGAAGCTGAGAAGCCAGCTGGGAAAGACAGGAGTCAGCCAGTGTGGGCTCTCGCAGGCGGGAAGTGCTCAGTGGGGCCCGGGCCCTGCTCCTGGGGTAAATGAGTCCGTGACCCAGCCTCTCTCGAGTAAGAGTCTGTGGTAGATGTGCATGATGGTTCCCAGCCGTCCACTCCAGCCCCACTGAGAGGATTATACGCCCACCCTCCCGGGTGCCAGCTGGTTTCTGGAATGTGGGTGGACAGCACCTGTACCAGAGCTGCGCGGAAGCTTTAAGTGAGCCTGAGTGGCCCAGGCTAGCCTCTGGCCCTCTCTGCCAGGAGAACAGTATTTCCCAGAGAGGGGCCGTACCTGGCTGGGAGCTGAGCCGAGCCAAACCAACCCTCAGGCCCGTGAACGCAAAGAGCAGTTATTGGTGTAAGCCGCTGAGAGTTGGGGGCTGTTTGTTACCACAGCAAAAGCTGACTGATGGAGAGCAATTGTGCAAGCTTGAGTCTTCTGCCCTCCCCTGGGCTGAACCTTGGGCTGAACCTTGGGGTGGAGAGCAGGATCCTGGGCCCCCTCAGCTTCACGGTGGGGGCCAGAGCATGTGTCCCCTGCCCCAAGCTACACACAAAAATAGAGAGGTTGTTACAAAAAAGAAGCCAAGGTGCTGCTGGGCTGGGGGACCAAGAAGCCCACAGTCACCACACCTATAGTTCTAGTAGACGAAGCCCCAGGCAGCGGGTCCTAGCCTTCCCGCCACCAGGCCCCTTTCATTATCTTCCTCTCCCATGAGCTCCATGTATAAGGATTTTACCAAAAAACAAAAGTAACTGTGTGTATTATTGATTACTACCAATACTGTATTAGTCTAGGAGGTAACTGCTCATAGGACTTCTGATCCACCGCAGGGGCCAGTGGAGCTGAAAAGCAAGAGAATTCTACCTTTCAAGTCACCTGTGCGGCCTTTTTGAACTATCAAAACTAGCTTTGGGAGAGCATGTTACAACTTCCCGGGCCTCTATATAGCTGGGCCCCCGGGGGTGGGAACTGACAGCTTAATGTGCTCCCTGTTCACTCCATCCCGGCCGCCACACTGGAAGCCAAAAATGTCCTGAGAACCAAAGGAATTAGCCCAGGAGGGGCAGTGCTGGCAGCGTGGCAGGCGGTTCAGCAGATACCAGGGCCTTTGTGGGGGAAGCCCTGTGCATAAGGCTGTCTGCCCACTGATGAGCCCTGACTCTGAATAAACTGAATTCCTTGTGAGAGCAGCAGGGGGTGATGTGACACCCACCTGCTAGGATGCTTTCGGTTGGACAGAGCTTGGACCAAGTCACCTGAACTCTCAGTGCCTCATTTTCCTCATCTGTCAAATGGGGGTGATGAAAATGGTCCCCAGGTCACACTGTTGCTGTGAGAATTCAATGAATAGGTACCTGCCGGGCACTGGGCTGGTTCGCACTTCACCTCACCCATCACGTCACTAGTCCTCCTGGCTGTTTTAGGAAGAACATAAGAGAAGTAGGCTGGGGAGTTTGTTGCAAGGATGATATGAGCGAAGGCATGGAAGTCTCTAAGCTTAAATGGGTGAGTCTCTAAGCTTAAATGGTTGCAAGCACACTCACGTGTGTGTGTGTGTGTGTGTGTGTGTGTGTGTCCACGCCTGAGCATTCACCCTCCCTGCCCCAAGGTGATCCCACCTCCCCAGGTTTCAGAGTTTAAACTTTTGTTTCTTTGCTGCTGACTCCAACATCATTCATAATCTTCAGTTTAGGTCTCTCTCCTCAGCTCCAGACTTGTATTTCCAGATGCCTCTTGACAACTCCTCTACCTCAATCTGTTTAAACCGAGTTCCTAATTTCCTCCCAAACCTGTCTTCCTCCATCCTTCCAGTTGCTCAGGCTACCCCTGGATCCTCCCCGACTGCTCTCTTTCTCCCACACTGCACATCTAATCTGTCAGCAAATCCGGTCAGCTCTCCCCCTGGAAAAACAAAATATTTCCAGAATTTGACCTGTTCTCACCTCCTCCACTGCTACCATCCTGGTCTGACCCACTATCCTCTCTCGCCCAGACTTCTGCAGGAACCTCCTCACTGGCCTTCCTGCTTCAGCCCTTGCCCCCCTCCCCATGGTCCAGTTTCAACAAAGCAACCAGAGAGGTGCTGTTAGATCACAAATCAGATGATGTCAAAGACTCCCGGTGGTTCTATATACTCCTCGCAGCAAAGAAAGGAGTCCTTACACTGTCCCACCAGCCTGTACACCTACCTCTCCGATCTCCTCTCCTCCTAATCTCCCTCAAGCAGTGCCTCCTTGCTAATCCCACCAGGCACACTCCTGCCTCAGGACCTTTGCACTTGCTGCCCTCTCTCCCCCCATTTTTGGATAAACAATTTTATTTTAGAACAGTTTTAGGTATACAGAAAAATTGATAAGATAGTACAGAAGTTCCTATACTCCCCACCCAGCTTCCCCTGTTATTAACATCGTACATTAACATGGTAACTTTGTTACAATTAATGAACCAATATTGATACATTATTATTAACTAAAATCCACACTTAATTCAGATTTCCTCAGTTTTTACGTAGTGTCCTTTTTCTTTTTTTTTTAATTTATTTATTTATTTTATTTTTGGCTGCGTTGGGTCTTCGTTACTGCACGCAGGCTTTCTCTAGTTGTGGCGAGTGGGGACTACTCTTCGTTGCGGTGCACGGGCTTCTCATTGCGGTGGCTTCTCTTGTTGCGGAGCACGGGCTCTAGGCATGCGGGCTCAGTAGTTATGACGTGCGGGCTCAGTAGTTGTGGCGCACAGGCTTCGTTGCTCCGCAGCATGTGGGATCTTCCTGGACCAGGGCTCGAGCCCATGTCCCCTGCTTTGGCAGGTGGATTCCTAACCACTGCGCCACCAGGGAAGCCCTAGTGTCCTTCTTCTGTTCCAGGACCCCATCTAGGACACCACATTACATTTAGTCATCATGTCTCTTTAGGCTTCTCTTGGCTGTGACAGCTCCATTCTTTCTTTTCCAAATGTCTGACTCATTTCCTTACCTTCTTCCTGTCTTTACTCAAGTGTCACCTTCTCAATGAGCCCTTCTCTGACCAGCTAACCAAATAGTCTCTATCCCTCTTCTCTGCTTTATTCTTCTCGGTATTTATTACTATCTATCACATTTAAATTTTTTACTTATTTTGTGGTTTGTCTGTTTTCCCTGACAGAAAAAGTCAGTTCCATGAAGACAGGGACTTTTGTCTGTTTTGCTCACCTCTGTAACCCTGGCACCCAGTATCATGCCTGGCACATAGCAGATGCTCCAAAAATGTTTGCTGGATGAAAGAATGAGCACTAGAACCTGTCAGCCTCCGGATCCCCTTTCAATCCATATTCTGCACTCCCTCCCAATAAACAAGAGGAAATCTCTCTGAGTGCTTCCCTCCTGGGGGCCTAGGTCCACCTACCCTCATTCACTTCCACAACAACCCCAGGGGGTTGGTAGAGTTATCCTTGTCCTCACGGGTGAGGAAACTGAGGCTCAGAGAGGCAGGGTCACACAGGCAGGGAGTGAAGCCTCTGGCCTCCTTCATTACCAGCCTCCCTCAGCTGCATGTCTCCTGCAGCCTGGGATTCCTCTGGCAGTTAGAGGGAGGGGCTTTTTCCTCCCATTATGGTTTATCACAGGATATGGAATATAGTTCCCTGTGCTATGCAGTAGGACCTTGTTATTTATCCATCCTATACATCATAGTTTGCCTCTGCTAATCCCCAAACCCCCAATCCATCCCTCCCCCGACCCCCTCCCCCTTGGCAACCACAAGTCTGTTCTCTGTCACTGTGAGTCTGTTTCTGATTCATAGATAAGTTCATTTGTGTCATATTTTAGATTCCACATATAAGTGATATCATATGGTATTTGTCTTTCTCTTTCTGACTTACTTCACTTAGTATGATAATCTCTAGGTCCATCCTTGTTGCCGCCAATGACATTGTTTCATTCTTCTTTATGGCTGAGTAGTATTCCATTGTATATATGTACCACATCATCTTTATCCATTCATCTGTCAATGGACGTTTAGGTTGTTTCCATGTCTTGGCTATTGTAATAGGTCTGCTATGAACATAGGGGTGCATGAAATTTTTGAATTATAGTTTTGTCTGGATATATGCCCAGGAGTGGGATTGCTGGATCACATGGCAACTCTATTTTTAGTGTTTTGAGAAACCTCCATACTGTTCTCCATAGGGGCTGCACCAATTTGCATTCCCACCAACAGTGTAGGAAGCTTGAGGGAAAGGCTTTGTGCATGGTGTTTGCTGAGGGAGAGAGAGAAAGAGAGAGAATGATTCAGCCTAGTCAGAACATCATGCACCGTCAAGGAGGGGTCTAGTGGGCAATTGCTTTCCTGGGCCCTGCCTGGGTCAGGCCCTCACCACAGCTCTGTGCAGGCGAGCAGACTGAGGCCCTGTTCGAGTTCCCACAGCCAACCAGAGCAGGAGGGGGCAGGGAGGCTGGCCTCCTTGATTTGGAGGGGCCAGCTCCCTGAGTGAGGTGAGAATTTATGGTTCTCAGCTTCAGGCGACAGGAGCGAGTAGGTGGAGTCAGTCCACCAATGGCATCCTTCAGACCACTCTGATTGGTTCAGAGATAGAAACTCAACCGCATGAGGGCCAATAAGATGAGAGGAGTCATTACCCGCCTTCCACAAGAGCACTTCCTTTCTCTTCCACCCAAATTGCCACGTGGCGTGAGGATGTGGCATTCAAGGTGGCCTGTTGGCGGGTTGTCCACGAGGTGCTGGGTGAACAGCCTCACTCACAGCCTGACCAGGGTGAAGAGGGGAGACAAGGCAATGCTCGCCCACCGACCACAGGGCCTAGCACACACTAGGGATCCCGTAGATACGGGGCATCAAGCTGCAGTAAACTTTTCCTGAATAAATGATCGATGGATGAAGAATGATGCCTTCCCTCAGCTCCCTATCCCAAATGAGCTGCTGAACTGGACTTATCTCTCCTTCAGTTGTTCCCCCATCCCAAATGTCTCTAGTCTCAGCTTCCTAATCTGTTTACTGAGTGGAATAATAGTATCTACCTCCTAGAATTATTGTGGGAACTAAATGAATTTAATATCTGTCTGGCACATAGTAGGTACGTAACAAATGTCAATTATTATTGTTATCATCATCATCATTTCCCTCTGGGAACCTCAGTTTTCTCATCTGTGAAATGGGAATTCATCTGTTCGTTCAACAAACTGTTGATCGTCATCCATGTTCCAGGCATTGTGGTTAAGATCTGGGGCAGCTATACAGATGAATACATCAGGGTCTGTGTCTGGAGGAATTAACCTTCGGGTGTGGTAGGCAGTCAGAGTTAAAACCCAGTGGGAGGAAAGCCAGGGCATATGGAAAATCTACTGTATAGATGTGGGGTGACCTGGGGTGGTGAGACGCTAGCTCCAAAATTGGACTCATTGAGGTGAGGGATGGAATTGATTCCATGTCCCCTGCTCTTGCCAGTATGTTGAGTTGGCATGAAAACGTTTGGGATGGGCTCCAGTTGTTGACCCGAGCCAGACAGAAAGGGGAAGTTAGACTACCAGAGAGCCCAAGGTTTAGGGCAGGTCTAGATAGATACAATTAAGGGTCAGGGAAGAATGAACCAACTTGTATCTCAGGAATTTTTCTCCTAAAATATTATCTTAATTTTAAAAATTATGTGAAATGATGTATAAATTTAATTCTTTAGATTTTTGTCTTTTTTGAAAAAAATGAGTGAAATTTTTATTTTAATGGAGGTCAATATCTGATAGGAGCAGCCAAATTACACCGCCACCTGGTGGCAGCATACTAAAATCACAGGTTTGTTTTATTTTGTTTGAGATGAACAAAACCCTGCAAGCTCGATTTTTGGATATGACCAGAGATATCAACGCCATTCCCCCCATTCCTCTTCTCCCCACCCCTTTACTAAAACCCAACTTCTATAGTTGATGCTCCCAATTTCCCAGCTTTTTGCCTGAGCCACACCTCCTCAGCAGACAAGCCAACCAGCTCCTTCTCCCTGTCTCTTGCCCTTCACCAGGCCTGGAGAGCCTCAAGCCCATTTTCTCTCCAGCTCTACATTTGTGCTAACACATCCCCAAGCCCTTAGCCCAGCCTGAAAAGGGAATGTGAGAATCTGGAGAGAACCTAGTCCAAGCGTAATGGTTGAGTGCAGATGGTACACTTGGACTGTTGTGGGCTCAAATCCCTGCTGACCACTTACTGGTTGTGGGTCTCTGGACCTCTCTAAGGCTTCTCTGAGCCTCAGATTCCCCATCTGAAAAGTGGGATGGAGTCTGGATTCAACAAGAGACTTCTTGTTCTTTCTACTATATGTCTTTCTACTCTTTCTACAAGAGCTGGAGTGGGTGGAAACCAAGCAATGATGGGGAGGAATGGGATGGAAGAGGAGCACTTCCGCCTCTTGGGGCACCTATCCAGAAATGGCTAAGGCCTAGCCTTGCCTGTAGCTCTTTCACAGTCTCCCTCCCAGGCTCTCCCCATCCTAGTCTACCCAGTCTTCTCTAACAGATTTCTTCAGAGCCTGGCCCTAACACTTCACACCCTCTTATAGTCAATCCACTTAGCACTCAAGGGGCAATGAATGAGCAAAGGTCCATCAGCCCCTCCTTGGGGCCCAGAGAGGGCAACCCTTAACCCTCTAAAATGGCTCACAAAAGGTAGTATTGCAGGCGCTTAAGAAGGGGAGAAGTTTTGGAGCTTGGCTTCCCCAACCGTGGCAGCTACCAGAGCCCTGTCCTGAGCACAGGAAACCAGCCTTCTGGCTTGATGCTGAGGCTGCCTGGACCTTGTTGTGTGGCCTTGGATAAGGCTTAGCTCTGCTGAGTCTCATATTCCCCATCTGTAAAACAGAGCACCCCAATCTACTTCAGCCCCAGCAACATGGCTGCTGGGACTGCTGAAGAGGTGGGCAGGGTCGGGGCACCCTCTCCCTTCCCCTGCCTCGTTGGGGAACCCCAGGACCCTGCTCAGAGGAGGAAGCGCCACTTCCCCTGGGGAGGTAGGTCCCAGGGGACTCTGTGATCCTCTCCCACCCTCGCTGTGGGCAGCCAGCGCTAAGTGCTGTATTAATTGTTACCAACTCTCCCTTGGGAAGCAAATTCCAAATGAGGTCACCATGGTAACCCAGACGGTTGCAATGTGACCAAATTTTTAAAGTGCTCAACGTGTTCCAGGCACCTTACCTCTCAGTGGAAAAGAAAATACTGGGGCCTCAGTCCCACACTTCAGTGGCCTGGGGAGCCCTGGAGCTCTCCTGCACCCAGAAAGGGTGAGGAGGGGGCAGGGCAGAGCTGGGAATGACATCCGGGTCCCGCACGAGGCCTGACAGGAGAGCCAGAGGCCCTGGGCTTAGTCTCAGCTCTGACACCATCTTGTCTGCAGCTCCAGGCTGGCCTTGTCTTCTCTGGGCCTCCAGTAACGCTTCACCCAGCAGTATCTCTTCAAAGATCAAATAAATGAGCCAGTGGGCTGTTAACCTCACAGGCCGGGTGGAGGGTGGTGGAGAAGGCCAGGGAGTTTTTTGCTAATCAGGCCTCCAAGGCAGAGAGACCACCTGGATTCAAATGCTACCTCTGCTGCCACCAGCTGCGTGACCTTGGGCCCGGGATTTCACCCCTCTGAGCTTTGGCTTCCTTACCTATAAGAGAGGGGCTAACAGTAGTCCCTTCCCTTTGGGGCGGTTGTAAAGTTTAAATAAGATAACCCATGGAAAGTGCTTAGCATGGCGCCTGCACACAGTAGGTGCTAACGTCATCCTTGCTACTGTGCCCGATGTGCCAGGCCCTGAGTTCAGCAAGTTACACATGATCTAGCAGTGAATCCTCACCACGTTCCTCCCATGAGATGCTTGCTGTTATTAAGCCCATTTTACAGATGTGGAAACTAAGGTTAGCAAGGTGAGACAACTCACTGAGGTGCAGAAACACCCATGGAGTGGGGCTTGGATTCTGACCCAGGTCTGTTCTTGAGTCTGAACTCAAACCCCTAACCACTCCCTACACAGCCTGAGGATGAAATGAGACGTGTGTTGAGTACCCAACAGTTGGTGCTTATTAAGTAGCGTGTGGCATACAGTTGGTGCTCATTAACTAGTGGGCAGTCACAGGCACATCCAGGTTTCGTGTCATAGCCACCGTATTGCTCCAACCGCTGTCTTCTGGAGCTTGGGTACCGGATCTGATGGGTTCAGAACTTCCATGGCTCAGGTAGTGATGGGGGAATGAGCAGGCCCCTCTTTAGGCCACTGCATCACAATGGCCCTGCCTGTCCCTGGGGCACTGGCTGTCCTCACACTGTGGGGACACAGACGGCCAGAAGCTGCCTCTGGCCTCATCCCACCCTAGCTACTCTCTGGCCTTCACGGCCCCCACCTAACCCCTTCCTGCTGGGTCAGCCCCCCGCCCCACCCTCCCCTCCTGGCCACCCCCAGGCAGAGCTGGCTTTCCCAGGACAGAATGGGGTCAGGCCTGCTGAGTGGTAGATGAATTCAATAACCAGCCATTCCTACCACCAGCCCACTTGCCCTCCACTGTCCCAGGCCCACAGAGGGGCCAGAGTCAGCCTATCCGTCAGGGGAGAGAAGTCAGAGGGGTGGAAAACACCCTCCCAGCCAGCTCAGGGCACTCCAGGAGCCCAGAGCAGCTCAAAGCTGAAAACTTGGGATACAGATACCCTGGTTTTAGCCCTTCTCCCCGATGCTGGTATGGCCTTGAGCAAATCATTGCTATTCTCTAAGCCTCAGCTTCTCCATCCACAAAATGGAGTGGATAATCCCCACTGCCTGCCTCCTGGGGTTGCTGTAGGGCCTGAGCCAGTAGCAGACGTGTTCTCCCTTTGTAAATCACCGTGCCCACATACGACGTGATTCTGGTTATTGATAATCTTGGCTGCTATCTGGGTTGGGTCCCCCCAGAAGCAGACCCTGAGACAAGGATGAGAGAGGTGCCCTGGGACTTCTTGGGCAGTATTGCACTGGTGGGAAGTGGGGAAGTGAGGCAGGGAAGGAAGAGTCCAATTCAGGGATTCTGCAGGCTACGGAGAACAGGCTACAGAGGATCGGCCCATCTAGAGACTTCTGCGAGATAGGGTAGCACGGGCCTCAGAGTCATCCTACTCAAGAGGTGAGAAGCTGGGCTATTATCCACCAGCTCTCATCACCTTTGGTTGAGGACTGCTCCCTAAGACACTTTGCTGCTTCCCAGCACTCCCAGATGCCCTGTGAGGGGGCCAAGCATGCCCTCTGGGCAGAGAAGGCCTTCAGATAGGTTGCAGGTACTTAGATAGGAGGCCATCATGTGTACAGGAATAGTGATGCTGAGGGGATGCAGACAGGGTCCCACATGCATAATCTCATTTATTGTTATCCTCACATCAGCCTTATGAGGGAGGTACTATTATTAGCCCCATTTTGCAGATGAGGAATGTGAGGCTCAGAGAGGTAACATTCACTTGCCCAAGGCCACACAGCTCAGAAGGGGTGAGGCGAGGATTAGAATTGGCTGCAGGGTCTTTGGTCTTTCCACTGCCTCCCAAGTTGGCAGGACTCACTCGCATGTGGGTTGCAACCAGTAGCGTGCTGATAAATGTTTAGCCACGGGAGAAAAAAAGCCCTGGCTTATAGTGTTTACTGGTTGCCATGGTATAAATACTCCCACCATGGCCAATTTCAAGCTACCAAAGCTATGTCTGTCACTGAACACAGAGCTGGGAAAAGATGCTAACAATTGGCTCTCATGAGCTGGTATGAGCTGGCTCCAGCACACCACTTTTGGAACATTTTTGGTCTCACCTCCTACCAGTGTAGCTCTCAGTACTGAGCAGACTGAATTTCTCTCTAGGGTGAAAACACATCACACCTGTTCTAGCTCCCACCCCTTTGCCCTTACTATTCCTTCCCTCTGGGATGCCCTTTTCTTCTTCTCCGCGTTTCCAAATCTTATTTACCTTTTAAGAGCCTGCTCTGGTCCCACTTCCTCTAGGTTGTATTGGTCAGGATAAGTACCACTAGCTGCTATAACAAACAGCCCCATAATCTCAGTAATTTAACACAATCTAAATTGATTCCCCTTCGTCCTGTAGTCCAGGGGAGGTTCTTTTCACCCTGGAGCAGATTCCTTCCATTCTTTTTCCTTCCATTTTTAAATGCTACCATCATCAACACTTCACATCCAAATTCACCACAGAATGAGGAGAGATGAGAAAGGATCCCACAAGAGTTATATGGCCAGCCCTGGAACTGACGCTTATCACTTCTACATATTTTGTTGATCAGAACTGCCCCTCCTGACTGCAAGGGGGTCAAGAAATATGGCTTAACTGGAAATGTGATTTTCTTACAAGGAGAAAATGAAACCACGAAAATGAAACAAAGCCAGCTTCCGCTTCTACATCCCCAACTTCCACAGTCCAACCAACGTCTTTCTTTTCTAGATTTTTCCAGAACATACTGTCCAGAAACTGTTTTCTTTGGTCTTTGACTCAGACTGCCAGGCATGGTTAATGGGTCGGTCTTCTCTGCCTCCATAGACTTACAGAGGCTGAGCTATGGAAACTCCCAGAAGCAGGGTTCCCAATTCTTGTTTCAGGTGTAAATCACCTGTGGATTCAGGGTTCCTGATAATGCAGGTCTGGGAAAGAGCCCAGCAATCAGCATTTTTAACCAGATTGTTAGGTAGTTCAGATGTGCAGCAAACACTGGAACCAGTGATCTAGTCCAAAGGTCCCATTTCATGGATGTGGACACTGAGGCCCAGAGAGGGGGAGGAGTTTGCCCTAAGCCATGGAGTAAGTTAAAGCTGGATCTGAAACTCAAACCCAGGGCTCCTGACTTTTAACCCTGGGCTCTGTTTATACGCCATGGTGTGTTTCCACAAGGAGACCTGACCGTAAGCTCTAACACAAGGCGCTGGTCGATGCTGAGTCGGTCATGAGTTATCAAGATGACTTTTGAGTTGAATGTGAGCTCTAGAGGTAAGCAGACCTGGGTTCAAATTCTACCTCTTCCGCCTGCTTGTTTTGGGATCTTGGACAAGTCTCTCTACCCCTCTGAGCCTTGGTTTCCTCAGCTGGAAAAGGGGCATGATAAAAGCACCTATTCCATAGGTTAGGAGGAGAAAATGTATGAAAAGTGCTCAGCACGGCATCTGGTAAATTCTCAATAAATCCTTACTGTTGGCTCTGGTTCTCTGCCGAGGTGAGCTGTTGTTGTCAAGGAGCGTGAGGAGCATCTGGAAACAACCTCTAGGATGAGGCTAATCCAGAAGAGAGCCTCTCCTCCTCTGGGTGAAGTTTCAGTCACTGTGCAGATCTTTCCTGAAAACCAGCTCTCAACATGTACACGCAGAGCCCTTGGAAACTCAAGCAGCACAGCTTGATCTTGGTTTTTAAACAACTGGGCGCATAGCTAATTGCTTCAAAAATATACCCGAGCTGCATGTGTGCCTGTGCAAGGCTGGGCCTTTCTTCCGAGCACGGAGGCTGTATGGGTCCCAGCCCACAGGAGGGCCGTGTCAGTCAGGGCAGGGCAGGCTCTGCTGCAGTAACAAATACCCTCACAGCTTAGAACTACAAAGCTTGCTTGCAGGCACTGTGTGTTCATCATGGCTCAGCTGAGACTCTGCTCCTGTAGGCACTCAGGCACGGGGGCTGAAGGAGCAGCCACCAGCTCAACCGCTGCTCTTCCCTGGGGCCAAGAGAAAGAGGGCTCTTCGGGGCTTTCCTCAGGCAATAAAGTGTTCTGCCCTGGAACGGAGTCACATTACTGCTCGAGTCCAGACGCAGGCACCACCTCACTGAGGCAAGTCCCTGAGCCTATCCCCTTCCCAGTCTGCATAAAGGGGATGAGAACAGTACCTACCTCATTGGTGTGAGGGGCTACCTGACGTGACCCTGTGGAATTCTTAGAACAGCATGGTGAAAGAACTTGATGAATGATGGGTTTTAATAGCCAAATAGTGGAAACAGCCCACATGTTCAACAACAGATGAACGGATAAACAAACGTGGTCTATCCACACAATGGAAGGCTATTCAGCCATAAACAGGAGTGAAGTACTGATGCATGTCACAACATGGATGGACCTTAAAAACACTTAGGTAAGTGAAAAAGACAGTCGTAAAAGTCTTCTAGTATACGATTCTATTTATGTGAAGTATCCAGGATAGGCAAATGCATAGAGGCAGAAAGTAGACTAGTGGCTGCCAGGGGCTGGGGGGAAGAAGGAGTTAGGAGCTAATGGATACAAGGTTTCATTTTGGGCTGATGGAAGCGTTCTGGAATCAGATAGTGGGGATGGCTGTACGACATTGTGACTGTACTGCAACCCACTTGAAGATGGTGACGTTTACGTCATGTGAATTATATCTCAAGAATATAAAAAATTAAAATAAATAACTAATGAGAATAATTAATAAGGGAAAGATAAGAAATACTTCCCTTCCCCTACAGAGTTGTTTGCGCCCCCCCCAAACTGTGAGCCTGGTCTTTAAGCTGTCATTTCTGTGGACTGGCCTGTCTCCACTGGCCCAAGAGCCCTTCAAAGCCGTGGTGGAGCCTGGCTATTTTTGCTCTTCTTTTTGGTCCCTGATCCCGGCAGGCAGGGTCAGGTGTGTAAACTGTGCACTCTCACTCACAAAGCTGTGCCCACGCCCTGTGTGTGTGTGCGCTCCTCTGTGTGTGTGCGCGCTGCTGTGTGTGTGTGTGTGTGTGTGTGTGTGTGCGTGTGTGCGTGCGCGCGGGCACGCAGCTCGGTCCTGGAGCCTGCAGGGAGCTGGGCGTACACTGGCAACCGTGGCAGGCGCTGCCTCCCCTCTCTGGTCTCCCCGGGCGCTTCTCCTGCTGCCCCCAGAATCCTGGGGGATGCCTGCCTGGGAGGGAAGAGCCGTCAGCGGTCCAGCCACTTCCATTCAGTCGTAGGGAAGCCGGGCCCAGGGAGGGAGGGCTCGTTCAGTGTCACACCGTGAGGTAGCAGCAGAGCTGGACGAGGCCCCCACGTGCCCCACAGCCCGCCAGTGCCCCTCCTGCGGTGGTGGCGTGTCAGAGGGTAGGCAGCGGGGCTGGGCGAGTGCTGAGAGATTCCTGGGCCTTCTCAGAGCTCCTCCCGCCAGACAGGTGACCAGCGGTGCATGAGGATATGGAGGGGACAGAGGGCTGCTGGGGTCAGGCAAGGCTGAAGTCAGGCGGGGAAGGTCCCAGCCGCTCCGTACTTCCTGTTTTTATCATTGCTCTAGTCGTGGGACACAGTTGTCACCACAAAACCACAGCAGCAAACCCTCTGGCTTCCCTTCGCACGTGCCTCTCCCTCCCAACAGTCTCTCTCTGGGATTATGTCCCTCTCTGTCCCCCTCCAGGCCCACAGAAGTGGGCCCCCCATGGCAGGGATGAGGCTGGACCCTGAGACGAACCAGCCCCTGGGAGCCATCGCTGCAGTCACGCCCACAGGCTCACTGAGGTTGGACCCATCCCCTCTTCCAAGGGCTCTATATTCATGCATTTATTGAGCACCTTTTGTGTGCCAGCCCCTCTGCCACATGCTGAGGGCATCAACACCGGCCTGTCCAAGACTCACTCGAGACAGGCTTAGCCAGGCTGAGGCTGGGAGTACAGCTCGGGGCCCAGCCCATACCCAGAGCCCCAGCTCCACCCCGCCCAACTATGAGAGGTCACTCTTGCTGTCTTAAGTTCAGGACTCCAGGGGACAGTCTTTCACAAGGAGGGGACACATTCACGAGATGGGCTAAGTGGGCGCACAGGATACGGACTCACCGAGGGAGAAAGTGATTCCATTTCTGATGAAAAAGGAGAGTCTCGGATGGGTGCTCTCCGTGTTTAACACCTTGCTGACCTCCCTTCGAACACAGAGACTGGCCCTCAAATCCAGAACCCTGGGGGCACCAGGGTCCAGCTAGAATTTAAGAACACTGGTGATTAACGTCATACTCATGCCATTACTTAGCTCCTGTTTATGGCAATCATGCAGTTTTCCATTTACGTAGTTTCCTTTGAAAATAAACTATTTAAGTGAAGATGAGTTGATTTTTCAAAAAGCACCAAATAGCTATCAGTACAGGCAAAAGTGAAAGTGGTTTTGAATGTTTGCATGGTTTGAGAAACACAGTCCAAGGTTTCGGGATCTGGGAGGTGGGGCGATTTAATCCCGGTATCCTCCTGCTGGAAGGACCCTGGACTGAACGTGTCATAACTGACTCCCGGTGGCCTGAGTCCTTGTCTTCAGAGCATCTGGCTCCCTGACTCCAGAGCAGCTCTGGGGAGGGTGCTGGTGGCCCTGAAGGCGAGCTCCTGGGTGGAGGCCACCCTCCCTCAGGTGCTGCATCCTCCCTCCTCGGGGGTGAGCTCAGCCAGCCTGGCCCCAGGCTGCTGTGTCACCTATGGCTCAGGCCCCGGAACCACCATCCTCCTCTCTTCCCACCCCTCCCCCATAGCTCTTCCTACAACGCCCTCAGATGACAAACGAGGGGTCTGACTACCTGGCCCTCCCTCTCCCTCCCTATCTTTTCAGGTGAATTTGAGATTCCCAGCACAGAGCCTCTCCCGGCACCCGGTTCTCTGGACCGTGCCCCTCCTGCCCTGTGCCTCTTCTTCCAGGTTCACCCCCTCCATAGCTCCTGGGTGTAGCTCTCTGCTGCTGAGGGAAGCTGCCCTCAGATGGTTTTCTGGCACCTTCCTTTAAAACACCGCCACCTAGATCTGTGGGCATCCTGTAGGGCAGAGTCGGGACTAAGGTGAGGCTGGCGAGGTGCCTAGGGCACAAAATTTATGGCGGCGTGCGTTCCCAGTGGTCACCCTGAAAGTGAGTGCTTCGTTAACCTGTGTGCCCGATACCTCACTTGCCCTATGCCAGTCCCAGCAGTGCCACAGAACATGAGGGAAAGAGCCCTGCTGGTTAGAAGGATTTCCTGGGGGCCATTGGGGTTCTGAGTCCTTCTCACAGCAGTTGCCCCCTTGGGATCATACGATGTCTCAGGGAGGCTGGTTGGCAAGGCGGCTGCCTAAACACAGTTGTGCGTGGTATGCACTTCAAAAGGGTGTGGAGTCAAGAGGTAAGTGTGGCTGAAATCCAGCCTGTCCCCACTCTGTGTGTCACCCTCTGTGTCGAGGGGCCTGCGTCAGCCTGCTGGAGGCGGCAACTTTCTGCATTTTGTCCACTGGTGAGGGTGCCTTTCAGTACTTCCTACGAGGATATCAAATGCGCAAATGCGCTCGCAGTGGCGGGATTAGAGAAGGGGATTAAAGAGGGGCGGGTACTTGCCCTAGGACACAAAGCAGCGGGGCTGGGACTCAAGTTTCTTGATTCTTTACTCAATCTTTTTCCCTTTACTTTTTATCACTCTAGTAAAATGCGTTAGAGAGCTATTTCCCACAGGCAGAGGTAAACCTAGAATATGGGGTCCCTGTTATGCCCTATCTCGTCTGCCCCTCCCCCACCAACGGTAATTCCCTCCTTGATGTCTTTTCAGCCGCTTGGATTCTCCTCTAATCCCAGGTCTGTGTGCCCCACTGGCCTGTGAATTCCTGGAGCGCAGAGAACGGATCTCTCTCGTAGCCCAGTCTCGGCAGGCACAGTGCGGCGAGCATGGTAACCCATGTATCCTGGGACCCCAGGAGGCCCCGTCTTGGCTCCAGGAGGGCAGAGCACTTCAGAAGACATAGACCATTAACCAAAAGTCATTTAAAAATAACTCCAACTGTGACTTGGTCTAATGCTCTTCAAAGCTGCTTCCCTCCATGTCCCTGTCCCTTTCCTCTCACTTTCCCCTTCAGGCTCTCTCCACCCATTTTCTTGGTCCTGTGACACAAAACCTAGAAACCAATTTGTCTCAAACCCAGACTCTCTTCATAGAGAGAAGGCAGGTGTAAATCAGCTGGTCGTCTTCCCAAACCATCCTCTTCTTCCTCCATGGCAGGTGGCCATGCTGTTGGACATTTCCCAGCCTCCCTTGCAGCAGTGGCCATTAGAACGTGAATGGCAGTGATGGAGGCCACGTTCAGGCCTTGGCCTTCAGTCAGTGGGTGCCCTCTCTTTCCTCCCTGCTGGCTGAGACCAGACGTGGTGACAGTAAAGCCTGACAAGATGCAACAGCCATGCCGTGGAAGGAACCTGGGTCTCTGCATGCTCGTGTGCCTCCCAGGCCTGGAACGTTCGCCGAAGAGGTTTTGTGAGAGAGGAATACACTTCTGTGCTCTTTAAGCTGCTTTGTTTGGGGGTTTCTTTGCCTCAGGAAACAGGAGTTGAGCCTTATCCCTCAACAACAGAGAAGGAAGGGGGAGAAATGGCTGAATATCAAACCCAGAATGCTCTTTAGGAGAAGGGGGAGCAGAGTCTGGACCACTCCCACACGACGAGCTGTGTCCCATCCCATGGGTGAGGAATGGCTGAGGGGCCGGGGGCAGTGGCCGCTGCAGGCTGTTTCTTGTGTAACTAAAGAGGGAGGGGAGAGAGTGGGGTCAAGCGGCACCGGGTTGCAGGACAGACGGCGACTCAGATGTGAAAGAAGTAACCTTCATTGTATCAGCATCGTTCTTCCAAAGGACCCAGGCCTCTGCTGCCCTTCCCTGGGAGGAGGGCAAAAGCAGCCCCCCTCATTTCACAAGGGTCTCCCCAGAAGAGAGTGGCAGGCTTGCCCAAGGTCACCTTGGCCATTAGAGGCAGAAGGGGCCGAGGAAACCCCAAGAGAGGATTTGGAGCCAAAAAGGATTTGAACCTGGCAGCAGATGGGGAAACCAGCAAGGGAACCTTCCTGAGGTGGAAAGACCAACTCGAGAAGCTGCCACCAAAGACAATGGATGGAAATGACCTAAGGAATTCCAGGAAGGAGAGAAACCTGTGGCCCAGGCATCTGGGGAGCTCTTACTACGGCCTTCAGGGCGGCTGCCATTCACACCAGCAATGCTGGGACTGGCAGGAGGCAGAAAGGCTGAAGCACTGAGGTCTGAAAAGGAAATGCCGGAACCACAAGGCTCCGATGTGAGTCGTCTGAGCCAAAATGGGCCAGGGGAGGGCCTGGAGCCCAGATGGCCAGGCAGTGGAAAGACTGATGGTTCCCAGCCTTCCCAAATCACATCCATTCATTCAACATTCCCCAAACGTTTACTGAGCACCTGCAATGTACTCGGCACCTCTGTACCCGGGGGATACAGCTGCGAACCAGACAGACAGAAGCTCCATCTTCCAGGAGTCTACATTCTAGTGGGAAGAGCAGACCATAAGAGACAACCATAAGAAGTAAGCCAATCATGTAGCACCGAGATGCAGTGAGAGCTATTTAAAACAACAAGACCAGGAAAGATGGAGGCAAGGCCGACTATGTAATTTGCAGCACAAAATGCAAACGTAGGCTGTTGTTCAAAAAGAAGAGAAAAGGTATGGTACACAGGAAACTTCCTTCGTCAGTGTCTCTCTCTCATCACTGTGTTTCTATTTGCTATTTAATGTCTCTCTGAGTAAAGAAAAATTAAAAATTTAAATTATTAACATGAGTTTTACTATCCATCTTTATATTGCGCAATGCCAGTTTTAAATGCAAATGTCAGAGCATTTCACTCGTGGAATCATGGAAATCACACAATTGGTATTTCATGGCTCATTCCCAAGGGTGCCCCAAGCCCGCCAGAAGAGGCCAACAGGAAGACTGGAAGGAGGAAGTAACCAATGACCCAGCCACAGACTGAGGGAGCGCTGCCGGCCACAGGAACACCCTCAGGGTGAAGATTCTCACAGGCACTGAGGGGCCCTGCCCCACCAACGAGGACACACCCTCTCTCTGGAGCCTGACAGCTGCCCGGTTCCCCCTCCCAAATCCTCCCTCCCGCCAGATGCTGGACTGAGGCAGACACCCCAGATGGGCGTGGGGGGTGGGGAAGTCAACCCAGGCATCTCCTTCCCACGCGTCCACGGCTCCAACCCTTGGCAGATGGGAGATGTCCTGGGGTCTTTAAATTTCCATCCCAGGATGTGCCTAGTACCTGGATTGGGGTCTTGCCCCCACTGAGATGTGGCCTCTGGCCAGTCACCCACAAGGTGTGCAGTGGTGCTGCCAGCCCAGGTTGGGGACGGCTGATGCCATGCCCTGTCCCAAGACTCTGTGGGGCACAGGGTCCTGCCAGGCACCAAAGACAGCTGCAGGGAGCAGAGGGGGGCCTGAGGTACTAACACACGGGGGAGCAGGCAGTGAGAGCTGGGACACATGTGAGCAGAGGCCAAGTCTCTGGTGCTCCCTTGTCCCATCAGACTTCTCTTACCAAACACAAATTCAAAGATAAAATTATTAAGAATTTCAAAACAGCAATGGAGGAGCAAAAAATGCCAAGTGTGGAGCCCTTCTGAGCACAGGGCCTGGTGTGCTCCCAGAAGCCAGCCCTGGAGGGAGGAAAGGTTATCATTTTAAATGGATGTTCAGAGAAAGTTCTATTCAGAAGGTGATGTTTGAGCAAAGACTTGAAGAATGAAAGGGAATGTTTCAGAGGGAAGATTTCAGAGGGAAGAATGTTTACAGCAGAGGGAACAGCAAGTGCAAAGGTCCGGGGTTGGGTACATGCCTGGGATGAACAAGGAACACCAAGCAGGCCCATGAGACTGGAGTTGCAGGGAGGAGGGGCCGGTTGTGCAAGGCCCTGGGGGACAGTTTAAAGACTTGGGCTTTTAGTCTGAGAGAAGGGGGGAGCCAAGGAAGGGTTTTCAGTAGAGGAGTGACACGATCAGACTTAGGTCTTCCAAGGATTCCTGCTGGGTTGAGAGTAGACTATGGGAGTCAGGAGGGCAAGCAGAGGGCTACTGTCATAATCCAGGAGACGGATGATGGTGACTCGGACCAGCCTGGAGGGTGAGTAGTCAGATTCTGGATATTTAAGAGGAACAATCTAACGAATATTTATTGGGCCTCCAGTCTGCTGCCTATGGTCCAAGCAGGAAAGACAAGGTTCCTGCTGTTATGGAGATGAGATTCTGGTGACGTACAGGCAGATGATAAGCAAAGAAAGGAAGAACAAGAAAAATATTGGACATGTTAGTGCTCTACATAGAATTAAAATCAGGTGACTGGAATACTTCCTCAGATGGGTGGCCAAGGAGGGCTTCTCTGACATTACATTTAGACCAAAATCTGAGAGACAAAAAGGAGCCACTGTGAGATCAGGGAAAATTATTCCAAGCAGAGGGCACAGCATGTGCAAAGGCCCTGTGTATTAGTCAGCTCAGGCTGCCATAACAAAATACTGTAGACTGGGTGGCTTCCACAACAGAAGTTTATTTTTCTCACAGTTTGGGAGGCTGGGAAGTGCAAGATCAAGGTGTCCACCAATTCAGTTCCTGGTGAGAGCTCTCTATTCCTGGCTTATAGACCTTTTTTGCTACGCCCTCCATAGCCTTTCCCAAGTGTGTACACACAAAGAGAGAGAGAAATTCCTCTTTCCCATTTTACAAGGCTACCAATCCTATCAGATTAGGACCCCACACTTATGACCTCATTTAATCTTCATTTCCTCCTGAAAGTCCTATCTCCAAATAAGATCACATTGGGGGTTAGGGCTTCAACATGTGAGTTTGAGGGGGACACAGTTCAGCCTATAGCACCCTGAGCTGGGAAACAAGCTCAGTCGATCCAAGGCAAGACAAAGAGAAGGCCAGGGGCAGGGGAGAGTGCTTCAGGCTGAGGTGGGAGAGGCAGGCAGCAGGCAGCTCACGCAGCCTTTGCAAGCCAGGCATTGGGATTCTCCTCTAAGCGCTGACCATTTCTGAGCACCTCCTATGTGTCAAGCATGGTGCTAACAGCCCCGTGGGCATGATCTCATTTAATCGTCACAGTGAACCCAGGAGGTAGATAGTATCTCTGCCCATTTTACAGGTAAGGAGACTGAAGCTGGAGCAGCAGTGTTCGGAGAATGGAGACGCCTTCCACTTACCTGTCAGTGCTCAGGCCCCCAGGAGGTGAGGACAGAAGGGCCCTTAGCTGAGCCAGGAAGATGGGTCCTCCAGACACGGTGGCCTCAGTAACAGACACTGGATTCAATACAACCGAGGCCTATGGAGCCCTTGGTCCTGATGAGGGTCACTATGAGGCCTCAGTGTAAATCAGGCACAATCCCAGCACGTGAGGATAGGGCTTTTCACGCTCAGGTTCTCAAGGGCTTTTCAAGCTCAGGTTCTCAAGGGCTGTTCAAGCTCAGGCTCTCAAGTCCTCTAAATCCAAATTTCCTGGGCCTCACCTGTGGATACAGAAACTCTGAAAGTGTTGCCTAGGAATTTGCATTTTTAACAAGCACCCCAGGGGAACCACAGCTGTAGGGGGTGGGGGCAAGGCCTGTGGGCAAGCAGCCCGTAAAGGGGCCCCCAGGGAGACACGCATCCACCAGGTCCGCTGGTCTGGGAAGTATAGCTCAATGGCTTGGGCTGGGCACTGAAAGGGGAGGGCTCTCCCAGGGTGGAGCTGGGGGTGGGAAGGGGAGGGCATTGTAAGAGGAGGGAGCTGCCTGGGCACAGGCTGGCATGACTAAAGGAGAGAAGGGAAGGAGGTGAGAGGAGCTTGTACACAAGCTTTCTTGGATCCCACTGGGACCAAGGGACACTGGGACCGGGCTTGGTTTCATTAGCCTGCAACAGCTGGGGGGACAGGACTATAGTAAATTGGCCCCTGTTGGCTTCAGAGATAGCCCCCGCCCCGCCTCACTTAGGCCCCCAAGAGCCACTGATGGATGGGTCAGCTGGGCCCACTACCCCAGCTTCTCTTCTTCCTTCTGAGGGAGGTCGCAGGCTTTTATCCCAGAGAACAAAGGGTCTGGAGGCTTGCGGGAGGGGGATGAGTAAGGACCTCTGTGTGGGGCATGACTGACCTTATAGCCCTTCCCCGGGTGGCCCTTGATGTGCTGGCCTGGCGCGGGGCGGCCGGCGGGGGAGGCCACCTGTGATGGCTGCTCTTCTGCTCAGAGCAGTCATACCAGGAGGGGCGCTGGAGCTGGGTGGCTCACAGGAGCAGACTGTTAAATATTCAGGAAATTGGCAAGCTGTTGTTAAACTTTTGGTAACTTAAGGTCGGCCACGGTGGACGTATTTACACCATGGACATTGGCAGAGCTGATTGATCAAGCACTCCACCGACAAGGGAGCCACAGCCATGGGCACCTCAGGGCAGGGAGCCTGTCCCACACATAGCCTCTGGGCAAGCCCTGCACTGGGCCCAGGAAACACCCAGGTACATCAGATGCTCTCAAGTATCCCTGCTCTCAGGGAGCAAGCAGTCTAGTAGGGAGACAGAAAAGACAACCTGGGGATTTCTAGACCAGAGGGATAACACTAACAACAGTCTCTCCCATGTGTCATGAGGCTGGGAACTTTTCACACATCACCTCTACTCCTCACCGTACACCGCACCGTACAGATGGGAAATATGAAGCCCAATAGTATGAAATCATCTGCCCAGGATCACACAGCTGGCAAGGCCAGGTCTAAAATCCTCATTGTTCTGACCCTTGAGCCTGTCAGTAGCCTTAACCGCTGCAACGTCCTGCCTCCACGTTTCACGTTGCACTTGGAGCACAGAGCAAGGAGCACCTAACCCTGCCTAGGGCAGGTGCAGGGGTGGCATGGGAAAAGGTTTCCCAGGAGTGGACATTTTGTCTGGGTCTTGAAGGATGAATAGGAGTTTGCCAGTTTTAGGGCAAAGTGGAGAAAGGCATGCCAGGTGGAAGGAAAAGGCATGGAGTTGTAAGGAAGTTTGAAGGATGAGAGAACAGGGTGCTTTGATGAGAGTGTGTGATGGGGAAGGAAGGTTGGGATTTTAGTGAGAAGGGCCTTGAAAGCCAGGCAAAGAGATTGGGTCTTTATCCTGCAGGCTTTGGGAGCCACAGGAGTTGAAAATTCCTAGAACTATGGAAATATTATGGCGGGGTTTCTATGATGTCTGTTTTTACAAAATCCCCTGAAGCAGTGCTTATCAAACCATCTGTGGAAAAGGACTGTTCTTTAAAATGTTCTAATCTGTCACAGACCAATACTTTTGTTAAATACAAGGAAAATGAATTACTAGAAAAATAAAATTTAAAAACTACAAGCCTATTTTTCTCATTATGAGATTCAAGACAAAATGACTCTATCAAATTGCTCTACAAGTTCTCAACCCTTAATTTCTGCACCCACTTTGATAGAGATGAGCTTGTCCAGGGATCTTTGTTACAGGCACAGGTTGAGGACAACACAGGTTCTCCTAGTAAGAGTTAAGTACTCTCAAACAAATCCCATTCTGGAGATGAGGAATCTGTTGCTCAGAAAAGGTAAGTGGGTGGCCCAAGATCACACAGCTGGTGAGGGACGGGCCTGGGATTCAAACCTGGGGCTTTCTGCCTTGCTGTACTCGACCCATGTGGCAGGTGCAGCCCAGTCCCTCGGCAGAGCCTTGTCCCAGTCCCTTAGCCTTATCCCTCCCCTTAACACGAGGTCAAGAGCCCTGCAGATGGGGAAATGGAGTCAAGGTAAGAAGGGAACTTCCTTGCCCAGGGTCCACTGCAAGAGGGTGGCAGAGGCGGCCAGCCTCCAGGTCTCCTGACACCAGCCTGTGCTCAGTTTCGCCACTCTGCCTACCTTCATGTCTGTGCAATGACCTCCAGGCCAGACAGTGCCAAGGAGGGCAGGGGTAGGAGAGGCAGGAAGAGGCAGGGAATGCATCAGTTGCTGGCAATTACACGGTGCTTTGTTATTCTTAATTAGCTCAGCAGCTCTATAGCCAGAGACATCCCTATGGATGTCCAGGCTGAGAAGGAGACAGCTGCTGGTCCCGCCCAGGAGGGCAGTCTGGGCCAGTAGGGGCCCCTCAGGAGCACCTCCCCCAGCCCCTTTAGGTGCTGCTGCTTCTCCAACTGCAGAGGGTCACCCACTTGCTGGGTGCACTCTAAGAACCAGAGGACAGAACTTAAGTCAAGCCCTTGGATGTGTATTGAGCACCTCCCCTGTGCCAGGCACTGGTGAGCTGCTCTCAAGTACCCTGGGGTGAATGACGTTTCCAGCCCCCGTGCTTGAGGCATGCTCAGCTGCTGCGGAAAGCAAACAGTTTCACCAAGAACCATAAAAAATGAATGATAACCAGTGCTACCATTTGCTGAGCACTTGTCACACGCCAGGCATGGGGCTAAGCATTTCCCATATATTATCTCACTGCAGCCTTGCAAAGCCCTCTAAAGCGCGTGATATCCTCATTGTACAGATGAGGAAACCGAGGCCCAGTTAGCTAACATTGCGTGTATATAGACGGAGCCTCTGATTTTAGAACCCAGGTATATAGAACTCCAAGATCAAACAGTTGTCTAGGAGTCTGTGTGTGTGTGTGTGTGTGTGTGTGCGCGCACGCGCGCCTACTGGGGAGGAAAGACAGGTGTGTGGGTAGCTGTGACTGTAGGTGTTGGGGAGGAGGCCAACCAGATGTTCAGGGCAAAGGTGAGGAGGTGACCTGGCTGGATGTTTCTGCACGAGGAAGGAGCATGGAAAAGGTCTGAGGAGGGAAGGGTTCCGAGGCGATCGGTTGGGGCTGCTGGGACGGTGGGACACAGCAGGCAGGAGAGGAGGCCCTGTGGGCTGGGTGAAAGGTCAGAGCCAAGTCTAATCAGAAATCCCAGGGCAGTAACCCAGGTTCCCTCAGATTCCCTGGGAAAGGGCTGTCTCCCACCTGGGTTTGAGGGGAGTGGGGGTGGGGGGAGCAATGAGGAGAGGTTGAACTACCCACAGCTCAGACTGGGCCAGGCTGGTTCCAATCCCAAGAGAGCTCCCATCCCTGGGAGCCAGTCAGGAATTATGGTAATAATAACCACTCCATCTTCACTGTTCACCCAGTGAGGAAAGTGATTTTAGTTTTATTAAAATATGTGACATAAATAGCACTTATTATATGCCAAGCATAATTCTAAAGATGTCCCAAATGTTAACTCTTTTAATCCTTACAGCCACCCATTTTTACAGATAAGGAAACTGAGGACTGTGGGATTTAAATGACTTGCCTAAGGTTATAAAGTAGGGAAATGGGGGAGATGGGATCCCAGACTCTAGTGTTCATGGGTTTCACCACTGTGCTTTGCTGGTTGGTGAGGGGAGGCGGGCGGTGGAACACACACTCTGCTGTAAAAACTCCCATTTTACAGATGGAAAAACTGAGACCTAGTCAGGTGAAGAGACTAGCTCAGGAAGACAGATTATTTGAGGAAATCAGGGCTCCTGATCCCAGTCTAAGGCTTTGGTCTTGGTCCCACTGCAAGCCCAAGTGATGGCTGGAGAGAAGCTGAGAGCCCTCCCAGCTCCCTGGCACCCACTGTCTCACTGGGGTCCCATGAGGGGCCAGTGGGGGAGAAAACAGTAAGATTACAATTCTGATATCATTTTCCTAAAGACAAAAGCCAGTTATCCCATAGGTAGCTTTTCCCTCCCTTTTATTTATTGTTTTCCTTTCTGATTATTAAAGAACATATGATCACTGTAAAAATTTTTACAAAGTTAGATCAGATAAACAAAAAAGAAAACAAAAAAGAAAAGCCACCTTAAAACTCTTTCTTGAATACTGGTGTACTTTCAAGATTTCTTTGCTCCCTCTCTGTTTTCATAAGCATCCAAGCTAGGAGGCAAGAGACTTGGCTTCTGGTCCAGGCTTGCTGTGTGACCTTGGGCAAGTCTCTGCCCTTTTCTGGGCCTCAGGCTCCTCACTTGTGAAATGAGGGTTTGGACATGGTGACCTCAGAGGAGGCCCCTCGCAGCTCTGACCTTCTGTTTCTGCTTCTGTTTCTGGGACTGGCAGACGGGGCACAAGCAGGCTGCCCCTCTGCGGGGGATGCATGGCTGATAGCTCCCAGCAGGTCACCTCCGGCAGGATGAGATGGCCCTGGAAACAGCCTTCACTGCAGCACAGAGTGCCCAGGCTTGCCTGCTTACCAGGCCCATATGGTACCCCCTGCCAGCCGGACACCACCAGCTGCCCTTCACCAGCCAGCCCTGGGTGATTACTTTTCCTTCAGGCTCCAGAATGTTCTCTCTGCCCCAGGGCCTAGCTGGCTCAGGGCTGGGGGACTCAGCCCTGAGGACCTACCTACACATCACCACAGCCCTTTGCAGGAGAAGTTAGCCTGATGTGGTGAAAAGCTCGAGAGAGGATGGAAGGGAGGGAAGAAGGGAGGCAGGAAAGAAACACTGACTGTATTCCAACTCCATTTGGACCCCTTGCTAGGCATTTGGGATTCAGAGATAAATCAGAAAAACTTATTGCCCTTGAAGGACACAAAGTCTGGTGGAAGCAAATAGAGTAGAAATGGGCAGCTGCAATACTGCTGAAAGCTCAGGCCTGTGGCATCCCACAAGGAGAAGTCTGATGGATGGTAGTCGGGAAAGCTTCCTGGAGGAGGCAAGTTTATAGGTGAGTTCTTCTTAAGGAGAAGACTCAGACTTTCCAACTCATGTTATTTATTACAGACAGCCCTGTGGAATAGGTATTGTTGCCCCTTATACAGATGAGGCTCAGAAAGGTGAATTCACAACCGCCAAAAGGAGGAAAGCTGAGTTCAGACTCCTGGCATTCTACTCTAGCCTAAGGCACTGGGTTTGAGTTCGATCCTGGCCTCTGACTTGCAGAGACCTGCAGTGAGTGCTTCTCTCCCAGGCCTTGGGCTCTTATCTGTAAAGTGGGTCTACTGCTGGCTGCAGTGTCGCTGAAGCAAAGGACAGAACGGCCGAAAAAGCACTTAGCTTATAGAGGAATGCCAGCCTCCCTGTCCCGCTGGTGACAGCACAGTCCTGTTTTTCCCCCAACATGGGAACAGGACTCCTGCCTTCTGAGCCAGAAGCAATCCCAGAGACGGAAGGTCACCTTACTGATGCAGCATGCCCACCCCCCAGAAGCCAGGCTGTGGCCTGGATATATGTGCTCTCCTTTTGACTCCCTTTGGTAAAGCCTGACAAGAAGGTACAGGATTCTAGAGAGAATTCTAAATCCTGGACTTAGAACATCTGTGCTTGAGGAATTCTAGAATCCAGACTCCTCTTGAAGTGCCTCCTATCAAGCAGGGCAGGCTCTGGGTCAAGGTCTGGTAGATTGGAAGGATCACTAGAGACAGGATCTCATCTCACTTTACAGATAAAGATTAAGACCCAGAGAGGGGAAGGATTTGCCTGAGGTCAGTCACACTGAAAGTCAGTGCTAGAACTAAGACTCCTTTCCCCACACCTCAGAGCATAACACCAAGGCCACACCACCTCTGAGGCTACTTGGGGAGTAGGGTGGGCAGGGCGCAGCCCAGAGTGCCCAGGTGGTGCCAGGGAGCAGGATGAGTCTGTTGGGCGAGTAAAGTGCCCAACGGGTCTTGCTAAGGCAAACTTTATACTCCGGCCCTGTTCCCAGCAAAATTCTACCACCGTCAGCTCTTTCCAAGCCTCCCACTGCGATGGGCATCACCTTCCTCTTGTACAAGCCCATTCTCTCCCGTCCTCAGTCTCCCCATCTGTAAAATGGTCTCCAAGTAACTTTCAGCTGTCTAGAAATCCTAGGCCAGCGCCTCCCGCGGCGGGAGAAGCGGCTCTCGGACCCTCAGCCTCCTACCTGGTGGGAAATAAGGGGTTTGGGAAGATAGAGGAAAAGAGAGGGCGTCGAGGGCTTTCGGCTCGCTGCCTCAGCGGCGCCCTTTGTCTGGACAGCCTTGGGCAACTGGGGCAGAGACCGGGCGAGGCGGGGCCGGGGGCGGAGCCTGGCCAGCCCTCGCCCCGCCCCGGCGGACGTCGGCGCGGAGCTCGCGCGGGGGAGGGGAGGAGCGCGGAGCCCGTGAGCCACCCGGCCCCGGCGGAAAGTTTTCCCTGACGGAGTTTTGGCGGCGGCGGCGGCGGCGGCGGCGGCGGCGGCGGCCCGAGCGGCTATGGACGCACTCAAGTCCGCCGGGCGGGCGCTGATCAGGAGCCCCAGCCTCGCCAAGCAGAGCTGGGGGGGCGGCGGCCGGCACCGGAGTGAGTGCGTGCGGCGGGGGTCGGGGCGCACGGACGCCCCTCCTCAGAGTCCCGGGACGGGGGTGGGGAGAGGCAGGGCCTGAGTCGCGCCCTGCGGTCCGGAGCGACCTTACCCGGCCCTGCGGGATTCGGGGTCGCCGAGGGTCAAGCTGCGTTCCTACTCCCGTCCCCATTCTGTGCGGCTGGGGAGGAAGGGCAGAAGCTGGGGGAAGAAACCGGAGCTCGGGGTCCCCAGGTGCGGGCTGCAGTCAGAGGGAGGTTGCAGGTCAGAGGAAGAGACTTGCGCGACCCCAGCACGTCCTCTCTTTGGACAGCCAGGGGAGGCAGGAGTTCAGCGTCGGTACCCGGGGGAGGGAGCAGGGGGCAGGGGCTTGGGAAGATACCCCCATCCCGCACCCCAGCACTCTGGCCCCGAGGTCAGCGGCCGGCGGGAGACCCCTTGCCCCCTTCCCCCACCACGAGGTTACCTTTTGACTCCCGGGCGCCCAGAAGCCGACTCAGTGTGAGCCCGGGTTTGCAGGTACCTACTTGAAGTTGGGGGCGAGGCTCAACCTGGGGTCTCGGGAGGTACCTACCACACACCGGCCCATCTAGACCTCGTTGTCCCCTCCTCTGGCTGGGTCCAGGTGCCACGGCCGGCCTCCTGGCTATTTTTGAAACCTGTTTGTTTCTCGCACCTCCCCGCTTGAACTTCCGATGTCCCTGGGCGCCCGGGCGAATGGCAGACTCTGCCGCCACCTCTCCCAGGGGCGTCTGGGAGCCTGAGAGGAACCTCATCCGGCTCCCCCTCCTCTCCCTGTCTCCAGTTACTCTCCGGGAGCCCGTCACCTGGCACCCTCCCCTGAGGCCTGAGAAACCCAGCCCTTTTCACAAGGAGAAACGGAGGGGCTTGTCTGGGGTCACTCAAGCCTTCCTGATAGATATGGAGCCAAAGCCAGGACTCCTGCACACTGCCCCCCATGCCCCAACCGCCTGGGACCCTGGCCTCTCCAGGCACCAGGAAGCCGCTGTCAGTACAGTCACACCCCACCCCCTTCCCTCTTGGCCTTCCAGGGCTCCGCCAGGGGAGCCCTAGTTCGCTAGGCCCAGGAGAGGCCCAGGAGTACCAGCGTGTCTGGGCCTAGGGAGCCTGCCCTGCCCCGCCTCTTGCCCGGCTGTGCGGTTCCAGCTGTGCCTGCCTCCTAAACCAAGACAAGACTGGCATTGGGAACGTGGGCTGGTGTCTCCTGGTGGGGGTGGGGTCAGAGACCATTAGGACTGGACTAGCCAGGGATGCACCCGTCTCCCACATTTATTGACTCCCAAAATAGCTCCTTTAAATATTTGTGGGATTTGATCAGGACTGAGAATGACGGCCTGTTCCAGTGGGGGAACCCTGCAGTTTTCTCTAGGGATAAGGGAGGGGGGTGGGGCTCTGGGCAAGGGAAGGAAACTCAGGAGCCCCCCTTCTCTTGGTATCCTTCACTCAATATGGGGAAGGGTGAGAGTTAGCCACCTTGGATGGTGGAAAAGAGTTTCTCCTGCCTGCTCTGATGTTGGGACAAGTCACTTTTCCTTTCCGAACCTCAGTTTCCTCATCCGCAAAATGGACATAACAGTTCTAACCCGGTAGGGATGTTGAGAAGGTTGTTGACAGTGACACTTCCTTCTGGCACCTAACTGGTGGTTTCCTTCTCCCCCATTCCCCTTCCCGCTGCCTGTCATGTGGACCTTCAACATGATACTTAGTGTGGTGGAAAGAGTTTTGGGGCTCAGAGCCTGTCTACGTCTGTGGAGGAAAGAAGAGGAAAGAAGAGCCTTCCTATTAGGCAGATCCCAGTAAGCCCAGAGTGCCATCCTGGAGCCTTCTAGACCCAGAATAAGCGAGGTCGAATCCCCACCTGTCCCTGGTTATTAAGTCAGTTTTCTGATCTGTAAACTGTTAATAACAGGAGTACCCTCCACATATTTGGGGGGGGGGGTGCAGGTTAACTGCAATCATGTTTTGCCCGGCATAGAGAAAGAGGTCAGTAAATGGCAACTACTGCTTTTGTCCCTCTACCTTTTACATAGTGTTTTTGCCTCCATTAGTGCATTTGCTCCTCAGAGGTGACAGAGCAGGGATTCCTATCAGATTCATTTCTCAGATGAAGGAGCCTGAGGCTCAGGGAAGTGGAGTCACTGGCCCCGACATGGCCACAAGTAGAGAGGGAAGCCATGCGGTGTGTCTGGGGTGGAAGTGCTGGGGCAGCCTGGCCTGTGGTGGTGTCCCAGCCAGGCCTTGGACCCAACCCTCAAGAAGGTCTGAGCCCTGTGCTTGAGTTTTGGGGCCAGGTTGAAGCCACTGGAGTTAAGGTTAGATTTTTTTTTATGTTTAATTTTTATTTATTTATATTTTCTTATTAGTCACCCATTTTATACACATCAGTGTGTACAAGGTTAGATTTGATACCCGCTGTCGGCTGTGACTTGCTCCTCACCCCTCAAGGCCCTCAGCTGGGATCAGCGTGATCATTGTTTTATTTGCAGAGAAACTGGAGCCCAGAGAAGGACTTGCCTGAGGTCCCAGAGCAAAGCCAGCGGCAGACAGCTTTCTTTGCCCCGAACCTCATGGCTCCCTGTCTCCCAGTTAGTGCTGACTTTGAAGGAGGGCTCTCTCCTTCTCCCACACGTGGCTTTTCCCCCCACCTCTTTGGAAACCATAAATATTCTGTCTCAGTCCCTGCCCTGGGTTTTCCTTTCGTCCAGCTGCCTGGAAGGGTGGTTCACCCTGGCCCCTCCGTACGCTTATTTCCAAGAGGAGTCCCTCTGACCCTCGGGCTCCTCCTCCTCGGGTTGTCAGAGAACTCCATGAGAATGGGTAAAAACAAAGCTGGTTTCAACAAAGCTGGTTCATGGTGGTAGGCGGGGGACGGAAGATCTATTCATCCTTATTTATAATGTTTATAATGAAAAATATAAATAAAGCCCAAAGCATAATACGTATTGAGCACTGACTGTGTGTCGGGCACTGTTAGAGGTGTCCGCGAGTCTGCGGAATGCGTCCATCTCTCTTCGGATAGCGCCAGCCCTCTGGGGGAGAAGGTAGACAGCATGACCAGGGTGTAGATAAGTGGGGTGCTTGTGGGTAGTGGTGACGCCAAGAGGAGAAAGATAAAGCGGGTGAGGAAATGATGGGTGGTGTCTTTGTTTGGGTTCTTCTAGAAGCAGATGCTGAGATAGGGATCTGAGTAAAGTCACTTATTTGGGAAGAGATCCCAGGAAATGTTCGTAGGAGAAGCAAGAAGGGAAAGGAGTCCAAAGAGTGGACAACATGAAGCCAGTTTCCATTGTGGGCGGCTGGGATGCCACCTGTGGGGAGCTCTGGAGCAGTTACTCCATTTGAGGGGCAGTTCCTGTCAGTGGTGGGAGGGGGCTTCTGGGAACAGGAGCTCTTACTGCCCCAGCCCCCATGGGCATCTGAGTCTCCGGCAGCCAGAGAGTGGTGTGTCAGGTGGCGTGTGTGGAAATGGTACCCACCGAGGAGATAAAGGTGGGGCACTGAGAGTGTCAGTGCAGGGGGTCAGGGAAGGCCTCTCGGAGAAGGTGTGGAACACACATATGAATACAGTACAAGGAGGGAGGAATCTGGGAACAGCATTCCAGCCAGAGGGAACAGCAAGTGCAAGGGACGTTTAACTGGAGGCTGGGACGCTGCTTCTCACAGGTCTGGCGGCAGAGGGAGGGGTGTGTGGCTTGAAGGAGTCAGGTCACCCACTGCCCATTGAAAGTGAGCCAGACGCTCCTTTCAGGCAGCCTCCAGGACAGGATACCCGTTCTTCTTGGATGACCCCGAGCCTGGCCCTGCTCGTGGGAAGGGGCTTGGTGGGCTGCAGGAGAGGGCAGAGAGCACAGCTATGGATTCAAGGCCCAGCACTGTGGACTGAGTCATGGCCAGACACCTCTGAGTGTCTTCATCTGTGAAATGGGAGTCCTACTATATCCTTGACTCTTCTCATAAAGTACTGCAAATGGCTATGTACACATTAAGGCTCTTTGCACTTGACCCTTGGTAATGACACAACACTCACACTTGGTATCTACCAGGTACCATTCTAAGCCTACCTCGTGTATACTAATTTCATCCTCACAGCAACCCCATAGGGTGGGTACAGTTGTTGTCCCCATTTTTAAATGACGAAACCAAGGACCAGGGAGGTAGAGTGACTATGAACCCCACAGCCCGTCTCCAGACCTCATCATTTTAACCTTGACAGCATATTTTTTTCTTACAGTAAAGTAGGTACTTAGGAATGGTAGCTGCTGCTATTATCTTTTTTTTTTTTTTTTTTTGGCCGTGCCCCACAGCTTGCAGGATCTTATTTCCCGACCAGGGATTGAACCCGGGCCCCCGCAGTGAAAGCGCCGAGTCCTAAACACTGGACCGCAGGGAATTACCTTTTTGAAATTATTATTTTCTTTTGATAGTCTTAACAACTTCTCCAATTTGCCTCGCACTTTTCACATGCTGAGCCTTTTTCTGATGATGCTCCTGCAGGCCTGAGCCCATTTGTCAGATAAGGAGACGGTGGCCTAGAGAAGCAGCCACACTCCAGGTCACAGCAGAGCTTGGGTCCTCTTTTGAGGTGTCACTCTGTGGCTTCTGAGGCCATATCCCCACCAGGCCGGAGGAGGCTGGAGGCCAGGACCCCTGCTGGAGGTTCCCCCCTGGCCCATGGGTTTGGCTGCAGCTCCGATGTTCCAGGCACCAGCCAGGCTGGGTCTCCCAGGGCAGCAGAAGGGGCACAAGGGCACAAGAGCTCTGACGCCTGGGCAGGGGCCCGCTTAATAAGAAAAGAGTATATGTTTGCAGCTACAAGTTAGACTGGGCATATGGTCCATCCATCCCCAGCTAATTCTGACAGCAGGTCATCTGTAAAATCGTAAAGTTAAAATAGTGCAGTCATTACCCACGACCGGGCCAAAAATAACGAGGACCGGAACAGCGCTGTGGACTCAGGCCTGTATTTGCCTGGGGGCCTCCGGGAGCTCTTCCTGAAACCCTGGGCTCCTCCTGGGAAGGAGCACATGGCCTCCAGCCTATCGGAGGTGGCTGGATGGTGACCGGGCCGGTGTGGCAGTGAACCCTACCTCTGTCTTTATTGAGTGCTCTTTGGTTCCGGTTTCTTCAGGGAGGGAGTGGGGTGTGAGAGAACTTATACCTCACTGAAGAGATGAATCATGCCCAGAAGTATGGGCGCGGAGGCAGGGTTCCCTGGAGGGGCAGGAGGATCTCTGCTGGGCCTGGGAGGGGCAGGGAGAAGTAGAATGAGACAGCAGCAACATTGAGCGGGGATGCCCCTTCTCCATACTAGCTCCTGGGGGAGGCAGACATGCGTGGCAGTCCTTCAAGAGGAAAACACACAGCAGGCAGCAGCTTGGTGGTTGTGATATGGCTGTGGGAGGAAGAGAAGGAGATCCATACTCAGGAGGGGCAGAGAAACCCCTGACAGCAGGGACAGGCCCCAGGAGGCAAAACCATGGGTGGGCCCCTGTGCTAAGCACATTACATTTTATTGTCTCATTATCTCATTACATTTTATTATCTCATTATCTCCTCAAAGGGTCACCACAGCCCTGTGAGCTGGAGACTTTTGCTTCTCCCACTTTATAGAAGAGAGAGCTGAGGCTCAGGGAAATTAACTTGCTCAGGCTCACTCAGTGGATTCTAGGATTCAGGCCCTTGCTCTTAACCACTAGGCTATACTGCCTCAAAGAAGGCCTTCCTGGAGGAGGCTGGGTGCGAGGGGTTTCAATCAAGAAAAGGGAAGGGCATTTCTGGTAGAGGGAGCTCCTTGAGCAAAGGCACAGAAGTGGGAAAGTAAATGTAACGTCATGGGAAGAAGCTGTGTCTGATTGGATCATCTGCTGTGTGCGTGCCTGCATGTGTGTGCGTGTGCTTGCGTGCAGGGATATTGGGGGGGAGACGAGGCTGGGCAACCTCTAATTTCGCAACAGTCCTTGTGGGAGTTGCCTGTAGTGCTTTGGGAGCTGGGGTCCCTCTGGTTGCTGTGTGACCTTGCACAAGTCCCATCCTTCTCTGGGCCTCAGTTTTATCATCTGTCAAGTGAGGAGGTTGGGCAGAGGGTCTCTGAGGCTGATGAGTGGCAACCAGTCTACCAGGGCTCTGTTCCAGGAGGCCATAGAAGAGGGGAAGGGTCAGGCCAGGGAAGGAGGATTGCAGAAAAATGCTGAGTATTTCAGAGGTCAGGGGGGACTGGGGAATGTTTTGACAGCAAAGAGGTCGTCTGTGACCTTGGCAAGCTTTGGCCCTTTTGGAATGGAGGGAGCGGAAGTGGATTTGGAGAGGGGCCAGGAAAGGGCTGAGCTGGCGGAAATGGGAGAGAGAAGACGTGAAAATGGGGAGAGGAAGGATGTTTGCTGTGGGGCAGGGATGGGTAATGAGATGAACAAGGCCACCCCTGATGGATTGGTATTGCCAGCCAGGAGCCTTTTATTGAGAAACAGTCCGAAGCCTTTAAATCAGAGGGAATAGGGCTGCAGTTGATTAGCAATGTCTGCCAAGGACACAGGCGACAGGCATGGCAGCACATAGTCTGCCGCCCTTGCTTAGAAGAATATTGAGTTGAAAGTGGTGGTCCAGGCATCTCCATACAGAGAGGAAGCCTCAGGAATTAAGAATTATGGGGGGAAATACCTCTGGCTCTAGGAACTTCTCCATGACCTTTTGCTAAACTGAGGGTAGTTTGCCTCATGGCAAGATAGCGTTCGCCTGATGGTTAGGAACTTGGGCTTTAAGTGTCAAATAGACAAATAATTTGGCAAATTACTTGTCCTTTGAGCCTCAGTTTCCTCCTCTGTGAAATGGGAATGAAAGAATGCCAGCTTGCGAGGTAGCCGTGAGTGTTAGAGGTAGTGGTAAGAGCTGCTGCTTTGTTGTTACTGTAGCTCTGTTTTGCCCTGACGGTGGCAATATTCTTGGTTTCTTTGAGAGCAAGGCCCATGTCTGAGTTGCTCCAGGGTTCCCATCACCAAACCCAGGACTGGGACACCTCGGGGACTTTCTGATTCTCTTTGGAGGATCAAATGAAATAGACTCATGGTTGATGGGACAGAGGATGGGGTCACTTTGGGGTCTTCTCAGTGGGGGTTGGCTTCATGTGGGGTGGAGGCCTAAGGGCAGAGGCTGGAGGGCAGTGGTCCAGGGTCCAGAGCTGAGGATGGGGTTGGGGCGTTGCAGGCCTGAAAGCCTTGGGGTTGTCTGGGTTCCTTCACTCAGGAATGCCAGCTGCATGCCAGGCTCTGGATGACAGGTTAACAAATTCCTCCTCACCTGGGTCTCAGTTTGGGAGACGAGGTACTCCTGTGAATTCTTGTATGACCCCTCCCACAGTGAAGACCACACTTCCCCTCCTGTCCCTCTGCCTGCTCAGGGCCCTCTCTCATGTGGGTGGGGTGAAATGGAGGCCTCTTTCCAACTCTCCCTCCTGGTCTGTTTCACCACCCAGTGAGCCAGGCTCATCCCCTCATTTCCCAACCTTCCTGACCTCAGTCGTGATCAGAGCTTTCAGAGGACCTTTCCCATGTGTCCTGCTGTGTGCTGTTGCTGTAGCCCAGGCATTATTAGTCTCAAAGAGGAGAGGGGCCTTCCCCAAGACCATGCAGGTGGGGGGAAGCAGAGCTGGGATTCGAACCCAGGTCTTCCGGATTCAGTGGCCTTCCTATGATGGTTTTTGAGCAGTCACCTCCCCCTTTCCCCACTAAGCCTTACCCCACGCCCACCCTCCTTGGGCTGCTGTCTCTTTCCTGGTCTCCCTCCTCCCTACCTTTTGGTCTCTGTGGCTGTGCAGATGGAGGAAAGCAGGCCAGGCTGGGGCCATGGGAACCACCCAGTTTTGAATTCTGACTCCAACCCTTTCCTCATTGTATGTGGCCTTTGTCTGATGACTTCACCTCTCTGAACCTCAGTTTCCTAATCCGTAAAGTGGGAATAACACCCATCTCACCGGATTGCGTTGAAGATTCAATAAGAAAATGGCATGGTTTGCCCTCAGCAAGTGTTAACATTGAAGTTAAGAGTTTGGGCTTCGGATTTGAAAATAAGAGTTTGATTCTTGGCTGTTGCACTTGCTGGCTCTGTGGATTTGGTCATGTGATTTCGCCTCCCTGGGCCTCAGTGTCTTTGTCTGTAAATGGGTATGATAAAAGTGTCTGCCTCATAGGTCCTCATGAGGGTCAATGAGAAGATTTTATGTAACACTTCCTACCATGGTGCCTGGTACGTACTAGAAAATGTTATTCCTTTATTAAAGATAAAAGTAATGATAGATGGGGGGACCCCAATGTCCCTGCTGGGTCTTCCTAGGAGACGGGGGCTGCAGACGCTGCCGCTGTGGTGGGCCCTGCCCAGCGGGGTCTGAGCGCCTGTCCTCCTGTGCCCAGAGCTGCCCGAGAACTGGACAGACACTCGGGAGACGCTGCTCGAGGGCATGCTCTTCAGCCTCAAGTACCTGGGCATGACGCTGGTGGAGCAGCCCAAGGGTGAGGAGCTGTCGGCCGCCGCCGTCAAGAGGATCGTGGCCACGGTGAGCCCAGTCAGGGTGGGGCGTGGGAGCACGAGGAAGGGGTAGCTCCTTCTGGGGCTTGGGGGGTCAGCACCCATCCCCTGCATATCACCCTGACTGAACGTGTTACAGCTGCCCTGCCCCTGCGTCCCCCCGCGTCCAGCTTAGAGAGTCGAGAGGGCAGCCGTTGGGCTGGCAGGGTCCGGCCAGTGTCCTCCTCTCCAGCTGCTGTGGCCGTGGCCTCTCTAAGCCTCCCCTCCCTCAGCTCAGGCCACCGGCCGAGGGTTGGTAACTTCGTGCCAGGGAGGGATAGTGGGAGGGCTGCTGGCACCCAGCCACTTGCCCTGTGGCCTGAGGGACTGGATTTCCTCCCCAGCTCTGAGTGAGCACGTGCCCTACGAGTTCGCCTCTCTTGGTGGTCTCGGCCCCCTCTGCTCAGGCCCTGGCAGGCCTCCCGTGGGCCTCGCGTCTGGGGCTTAGAGCAGCTGGGTGTAGCCCACGAGGGTGGGTCCCAAGTGGGTAGGTAGGCTCCTCTGACCCACGTCTGCCCCAAGGCCAAGGCCAGTGGGAAGAAGCTGCAGAAGGTGACTCTCAAGGTGTCGCCACGGGGGATCATCCTGACTGACAACATCACCAACCAGCTCATTGAGAACGTGTCCATTTACAGGTACGCTCAGCATTGCCCACATTCAGTCTGCTGCTCGGGGCAGTGGATGGAGTGCTTTGTCTGAATCCAGACCCTACCACTTCCTATCTGGGTGACCTTGGGGCCTTAGTTCCCTCATCTGTGTGCGGGGTTGGAAGCAGGTCCCACCCGGTGTGCGGTTGTGAAGCCCTGGATGCCCCGCGCCTGGCTCACAGTGAGCGTGTGGCTAATGGCAGTTGCTGCTGCCATTATCACTAGTTGCAGCCGGCCTGGGACACCCCTGCCCCCCACCCCACCCCCAAGTGTGCTGCTGAGTCAGGCTTGGAGCAGAGAGCTGCACAGTCACTGCCTTTTTCGCTGGGAATGCAGCGGCTCAGCTCTGGACATCTGGCCAGGTGTCCAGGGAGGTCTCAGGCAGAGTCTGAGGCCAGAGTGTAGATGATCTCTGTAGAGGGTGGGCGCTGTTCACAGGGCAACAGGCCCAGCCCTTGGAGCCTCAGGCTGTCCCCGCCTCTCTCTTAGCTGGTCAGTTGTAAAATTTCAGAGCTGGAAGAGACAGGCAGCTCAGGTCCATTTTCCAGGTGGGGTAGCTGAGACCCAGAGAGGGAATTGCCGAAGGCCACGTGGTGAGATAGTGGCCGAGCTACACCCAGGACACCGAGGCCAGAGTTCTCTCAGGCCTCTCGTCCCTGCACTCTCTTGCCTTGTCTCCGAGCAGGTGGCTCAGCTGGCTGGAGCAAAGCCAGTACTGGGGTTGGGGGGTGGTGGTGGGAGGGTGGATGTGTGTTGAGGGCGTGGTTTTAGAGTTTCTAGCTGGTGTCCAAGTACCTGCTCTGCTGAGGTCTGTGCCGGGTGAGCAATCAGACCCAGCCCCTGCCTTCAAGGAGCTTCCAGTCTAGGAGGGGATGGAGCAGAGGACATGGGAGATAGAGTATAAGTGTTTCCCAAGAGGGCAGAGAAGGAGAGGCCTGCCTGGGGAAGCTTGGGAGGGCCTCTCACGGGAGGAGGCGCCTTGCTGGGGCTTGAAAAATAGGATCTAGTTGAGTGACACCGAAGACCCAGGGCATTGAGGACAGGAGGCTGGATCCCCTGGGTTGGAGAAGAGGCAGTTGGGAACCTGGCACCCCCTCCTTCTGCCCATCTGGGGGTTTTAAGTGGTGATGATCCCTTTGTCAACGCCTGTGATTGAAACTGGGGCCGCATGAGGTGAGGGCGTCTGCTGAGCTGTCCCACCCCTGGGCTGCCAGCTCCTCTTCTGATTGGGATTCCCAGGATGACTGGAGACAGCGGGGAGGGATCAGACAAGGGGGGAGAAGGTGTTTCAAGAGGAGGGAGCTGCTGTGTCTCCCTCCTACGCCCCCGCCCTACTCCCAGCTCCTTTTCCCCTGGCCACAGCTCCAAGAGAAGCTGTCATTAGTCTCAGTCACCCTGGGAGAGATGGGCCTGTAACTCATCTGACCTGTGCGCAGGGGTGTGATCAAAGGGAGGGCAGGTGGGGGACACTCAGGTGAAGGGCATTGTGGGCAGGGTAGTGTCCTGCCCCCCTTTCCAGCTGGTTAGCACAAACTCTTAAGAGGCAGCATGGCAGTGGTTATGGCCTCCGGAAACTAGCCTTGTGGTCTGAGACTCTTAGCCTTAGTATTCTCACCTGATAAGTGGGGATAGTACTAGAACGCATCTCAGAGGGAAGTGAGGTGATATCTAGAACATTGCCTGGTGTACAGTAAGGGCTCACCTACTACTATTTAGGGATGTGGCTCAGTAGAGGGGGGATGTGCCCTTCCTCCAGTCTTTTTTTTTTTTTTAATTTATTTATTTTTGGCTGTGTTGGGTCTTCATTGCTGCATGTGGGCTTTCTCTAGTTGCAGTGAGCAGAAGCTACTCTTCATTGTGGTGTGCGGGCTTCCCATTGCGGTGGCTTCTCTTGTTGCAGAGCACGGGCTCTAGGCACACGGGCTCAGTAGTTGTGGCTCGTGGGCTGTAGGGCGCGGGCTCAGTTGTTGTGGCGCACGGGCTTAGTTGCTCCGCGGCATGTGGGATCTTCCCGGACCAGGGCTTGAACCTGTGTCCCCTGCATTGGCAGGCATATTCTTAACCACTGTGCCACCAGGGAAGCCCTTCCTCCAGTCTTTACCACCACTCCTTCTTGCCTAGCCTGGGTTTCCCCACTCTCCCGCACCCCATGGATGGCCCAGGATGCTAGGCCCAGAGTCCCACCCTGGTGGAGTGGGATGGCAGGCTTTCTGGAACTCAGGGGAGATGCTCTAAGGGGCTTTCGGGATGCAGTCAGGCCCCTGTGCCGGAGTCTGGTGACACTTGCCACTTGCCTTTCAGAATCTCCTACTGCACAGCAGACAAGATGCATGACAAAGTGTTTGCGTACATCGCACAGAGCCAGCACAACGAGAATCTTGAGTGCCACGCTTTCCTCTGCACCAAGCGGAAGATGGTCAGTGGGGAGAGGCTGGGCTTCAGCAGGCTCTAGCCTCGCCTTGGCAGCCCTGCCTTGGGGTCCCTGACTGGGGGGAAGGCAGGACCCAAAGGTGACATCAGTTAAAGAAAGTCTGAAGTCCCTGGGAACCTCAAGTGGGTGCTGAAAGCTGAGGGCACCGTGTAGGGCTACAGTCGGGTGGGCCACCTGTCAGGATGGGCTGCCCTCGGCTGGCCTGTGGGCAGCGACAAGCCCTCGTTCCCAGTGAGTGCCCTGAGCCGCTTCCTCTCTATAATGTGATTTGATGGATTTGAGATCTGGGGCGGGGGTGGGGGGGGTCTCCTGTCACTATAAGGTGCAGGGCCTTATAGGGATTAGTCTCTAGAGACTGGTGATCAGAGGTGCCCAGTGTGAAAGGCAAAGGCGAGGGCCCTCAGAGGACCCGGCTCGCTGTGGCCGGAGAAGGGAGGGAAATGGCCATATTTTGGTACCTACTCTGTGCCTGTTTCAGTGGTAATCTTTAAGGTACCGTCTCATTTCTCCTCGGAACAACTCTGCAAGGTGGGCGCTGTAACTGCGTTCATTGTTTTTATTTTTATTTGTTTTTTATTTTTTGTTAAAATTTTTTTTATTTTTATTTTTTTGCGGTACGCGGGCCTCTCACTGTTGTGGCCTCTCCCACTGCAGAGCACAGGCTCCGGATGCACAGGCTCAGCGGCCATGGCTCACGGGCCCAGCCGCTCCGCGGCATGTGGGATCTTCCCAGACCGGGGCACGAACCCGTGTGCCCTGCATTGGCAGGCGGACTCTCAACCACTGCGCCACCAGGGAAGCCCTTATTTTTATTTTTTATGAGGAAACAGCCTCACAGAGGTCAGCTCTCTTGCTGAAGATGATGTAGCTAGCTGTCATCTAGCAGAGGGTGCCGTTAGCTAGCAGAGGGTCTAAACCCACGTTTCTTCTCTCCCTGCGTGGCTGTGAGGAGCCAGGAGTCCCTCACCCCATTTCCAGGATGCCCTGACACATCTAGGTGGGACGAGCTGGACCTCAGTGGTCTCTGGGCTTTTGTCTTGAACTTCGTGGCAAGCAGCTGGAGGGAGTCAGCCTTTGGCATTGAAGTTTTTGTTTCTGAGGCCCCCGAGATCTGAGCATCCGCCCTGTAAGGAGGTTCCCGACATTTATTGATTTAGTATTGGCCTCTGTTAACCTCTGTGTGCGAAGCCCAGAGCCCCAGTTCCTGTGCCCTGTGGTCCTTGTAGCCAAGGAGACAGGATCCGTTCCCCTCCCCATGTCATCAAGGACATATCCAGGACATCACAGTCTGAAAGTGACCCCCGCCCCGCCCAGGCTTTCTGCTACCCTTCAGGGCCCTCTTCTCCAACTTCAGAGCCAGTGGAGCATCTTCCAGTCTCCCTCTCTGCTCTGTCATCACATTGCTATTTCTGACTCTCACCCTCCTGCCTCCCTCTCATAAGGTCCTTTGCGATTGGGCCCGCTGGGTAATCCAGGATAATCCCCCATCTCAAAGTCCTTAACTTAATCACATCTGCAAAGTTCCTTTTGACATGTATAGTAACATTCACAGGTTCTAGGGATCAGAATGTGGACATCTTACCGGGGATGGGGTGGGGTGGGGTGGAGGGAGTACGATTCAGCCTACCACAGGTCTTGTGGGAGGAGCACTGTAGGAGGAGACAGACCAGGGGCCTGATCCTCTGTGACCGTGGATAAGACCCTGACCTTCTTTGGGCTGCATGCCATCAGCAGAATGAGGAGGTCACCTCAGTGACCTCCAGGATTGTTCTGAAAGGTCTCAGTTTCTTTTGTGCACCTTGTTTCTTTCCTGCAGACTCGATGTCGCCAGCCACTCACCCGGGGCCTCATGATGCCCTAGGTCCCTGAGCTGCGGTGGCTTCTCCCGTGACAGCCTTGTTCCCACAGAACAAGCTCATTATGTCCCCATTGTTTGTCTCTTCCTCCCCACTGACCAGAGCAGGCACCGGGCAGGGGCAGCTGGCCCTCAGCCATTGCTGCAGTGCAGGGGCTCCCAACATGTAGAGGCTTCCTCTGGGGTGGGGAGGTTGGGGGTAAAAGAAAGTGGATGCTGGCCCAGCGGTTAAGGGAGCCTGGCCTTGGGCCAGAGGACTTTAGACAGGCTTGAACAAAACCCATCTACCCCAGGCCAAGAGGTCAGGTACTGGGGAAAACAGCCAGCCTGCTTGGTGCTGACAGCAGAGCCACGGGGCAGAGGGACGGGCTCCTGCTGGACACCCAGGGCCCAGACTCTTCGCTTTTGGCCTGTTCTCATCTGCATCAGGAGCGACTGGATATTGGCTTGTCCATCTCCAGCCTCTCCCACCTGGCCTCCCCGTTTCAGGGAACCCTGGGGAGGTCCCTTGGAGAGACAGCCCAGCCCAGGGCGGTGTCAGTAGACCACCTGATGTGTGTGGTGTCCTTGTGGCTCCCAAGGCCTCAGCTGTGCCCAAGCTGCCAGTGTGTTACGGCCTTGTGGTCTGGCCATGTTGGAGACCTTGAGACTCTCAGGGCGGAGTGGACGTCTCTGAGGAGGAGGCAGGAGGTGAAATTGGTGCCTCAGTCCACATCTCCACATCCCGCCTGCTGGCAGGTCCCTCCACGTGCTTGCTGCTGCCTGTCCCAGGCTGAGCTCTGTGTCGGGCACTGGGGACCCAGGGTGGCCGTGAAGATGCGAACCAGGCAACGGGAGAGAAGAGCCGGGATTCAGTAACGGGCATACAGGGAGCTTGGTTCTCAGGCGGAGGTTATTAAGTCACTCTGGAGGTGGCACATGAAGAGTTCTCAGAGGAGACATTTTGAGGTGGGCTTTGAAGGATGAGTAGTAAATAGGAGTTTGCCAGGCCAAGCAAAATGGGGCAGGGTGGTGAGAGGGTGGGTGCACTCCAGCACAGGAATCAGCACGTGCAAAGACACAGAGGTGCAAAGTGAAGTGGTATGATTGGGGGTTGGGGATTCAGATGTCACCAGAGCCTGGGTGGATGGCTAGGTAGAGTCAGCCTCAGGGGAGCCTTGAATTTGCACGCTGACGTAGCCCTCAGTCGTTCTGGCCAAGGGCCCAGAGCCTCCACATCCCCACCCTTCCTTGCTGGGCTGCCTGAATGAGCAAGAAGCCTAGGACCCACCCAGATCGAGGGGCAAATGGGTCCCTTTCTGGATCACCCACCAGTTCAGCTCAGCTCAGGCAGCCCAACCGCCTGGCCTCTCTTTCCCTGTGGCTTCTATTGGGCATGGCCAGGATAAGGTTCTGTACAAAGAAGTGTTTCCATCTGCCCACCTGGGAGCCCTCAACCAGCACTTCAGCCTCTGGGCTCTGAAGTGAAGGTGCCGTTGCTGGCATCGGTGGGGAGCCCAGGGTTGCGGTACAGGTGGGCTCCCTAATTCCACCTGGAGTCGGGCGCGGCAGGGCTATTCTCCCTCCCAGGCCACTGGCATTCCTCAGGTCATCCTTTTGTGCAGTGATTTATGCTTCTGGGCAGCAGGGCTGTACAGGGCACCTGGCCCGACTTGGTTTGAGAACCTGGTTGGGGTCCTGGATTCCGGGGTCCTGGCCCAGCTCTGCAGCCCTAAGCTAGACCTGGTCCCCGTGAGAAGCTAACAGCCTGGTTACCCAGAACAAGACAGGGACGTCAAAAACTGGGCAAGGCAGTACCTGGTCAGGGTAATAAGACAGACCCAGAGGCCAGAGGCACTCAGGAGGGGCAGGCTCCTGGCCTGCGGAGTCAAGGAGGGCTTTTCGGTGGGCAGGCCTGAGCAATCCTTCCATCGCTAGTGCCTAGATTCCTGCAGTCGCCCAGGAAAACGGGGCCCACCCCCTCCCAGTCTCTGCCCAGCCTGGGCTTTCAGCCACCTGCATGCATCTGCATCTTGAGTTATATTGGGTTTAACTTGCAGCTCAGGACTTCGGGGTGAAAGGGTGGGGATGTATGCAAATGAAAAAGCAGATTTATGCAAAAACAGTGTCAGGCTTGTGCCCTCAGCTTTCCTGGAGGCAAAAATAATGGCGTTCCCATCTCCCTGCCACACTGGGTGACCAGCCCTTGCTTGGGTGTATAGTGATCTGACTCTGGCTGGTAATTAGCCCATATATTTATTTCATGGGCAATTCTCAATGGTAACTGGGTCTATTAAACTTGATCCAGACGTGACAGCTTAAATTGTAAACAGCTGTGAAGAGTTTCATACTTAATTACCATATTTAAGTTTTGCCATAAAGCGCCCGTACTTCCATCAAAAATGTAAATGACAGAGACATTCAAATGAGATTTTATACTTCGTGAAATTTAATTGGCATGGATCAGTCAGCTTGTTTAGGGATTTTAAATTTTAAAAAAGTTTTAAAGGCAGTAGCCACAGATTCATTCCTCAATTAAATTGAGTTGTCTGGCGGAGGCGAAGGGAGTGGGGCCGAGGCGGGTTAGGCCTGAACGTGTCGTACTCTTGAAAGAGTCTGGCGGCTTTCTTCCCCAGGCCGAGCTTGCAGAGGACGCTACATGTCGCTTCTGGCTACAGTTGCGAGCTCTGGGACTTCCACTCCCAGAAGCTGAGCTGATTAACTCTGAACTGGAATCAGAGAGGAAAGGGCTGAGTTGAAGGTGGGCTAAGGGTAGGTCCTGGCTGGAGTGTAAGGCCTCAGGAGACCTGACCCTGGGCAAATGCAATTCAGCCACCATCCTAGACACCCCTGGAGGGCTCTGGGAATCAGGGGTGTTCAGAGTCGATGCTTGCCTTCAGGGAGCACCCAGGTGGGGTGACACAGGCATGTGAGCTGGTGACGCTTTCATATGCGTGACACCAGAGAGAGGTAGGCAGGGCTGTGGAAGCCCAGTGCCTGTGACGTGACATGACGTGACGTGAGAGAGGTGGTGACATTTGAGTTGGGTTTGAAGGAGTAGATGGGAGTCCCCCAGGGGTTGAGGGACAAGGTGTGGCCCTTCTTTACAGGTGGGTTATGGCACTGGATGGTTTTAGTCTTCTGCCCTGGGCCCTCATTGACATATTGCGCCTGCCAGGAAATGTAGAAGCCTCCTACTGCCTTTCTGGCATTCAGTTATAAGCCCCTCTGGCCCAGCATAGTAGTAACCAGAGTCTAACCTTTGCCTCTGCAGCTGTGGCTCATTCAGGCAGTGGCGGGGCCCTTTCCAACTCTGGCTTTTCTGTTCTCTCATTTTAAGGACTAAGTTACTGTGTGCAGTCCTCAGGTAATTAGAGAGGACTTCTCGGAGGAAATAAGCCTCACAGTTACTTGCATTTAGGGGAACTCAAAGGCAAAGGAAAAAAGTAGAGGTGAATAGCCATTGCCAAGGTGGGGACTGGAGTACCCGTGGGAATCTTGGCTGGGCTCCACGTAGTGAAGAGGGGGCCCAGCTGCCTGGGGAAGGTGTGACCTCATTACCTCAGCTTTGGTGGTATGGGAGGGGCCAGGACTCTGCCTCCACCAATCAGGCATTCCAGAGCCTGGGACAGCCAGGGTGGGCCTGGCCTGGAGTCCCTGGGCCTCCAGTTGAGACTTGCGTTTACCTGCCTAACACTGTACCCCTCCCCCGACCCCACTTCCTGTTTTTCAGGCCCAGGCTGTCACCCTCACAGTAGCCCAGGCCTTCAAAGTTGCTTTTGAGTTTTGGCAGGTATCCAAGGAAGGTGAGTCTTGTTTGCGGACATGGTGGGTGGGGTGTGCAGGGGCGTTGAAGGCGACCAGCAGAGCAGTCGGGGCGGGGAGGATGGTAAAGGCTCTGGAGTCAGGCCTGGACTGGTCGTCCGCTTCATCGCCTGTCTGGTTTGTGGCTTTGCACAGGCCCCTTCACCTCCGAGCCTCAGTTTCCCCATCTGAAGAATTGGGAGCAGTTGTCTCCCTCCCCCAGGGTCCTTGTGAGGATTAAGTGAAATATGCAGAGTTCCTTTTCTCCATTCTGGAGACCTAACACCTGCCCCCTGAGATTGGCCACAGCCTACCCCTTGCCCAGTGATGGCTAGGGATGGAGTGCTGGGGTCGGGGGCTCCAACGCGCTGTGCCTTGGTCCCACAGAGAAGGAGAAGAGGGAGAAAACCAGCCAAGACGGAGGGGACATCCTGGCGGGGGGCCGCCGAGACAGCACCCCTTCGCTGAAGAGCCGTGAGTCTTGGGCGGGGGAGGGGCTGCATGGCATGGGACCCTTCATCCAGAGGGCCCCCCTCCCTCCTGGGCTGGGGTAAACTCCTGGGTTTTTATCTTTGTTTTGGTGTTAAATAAATAATGCTTGTTTATTATAGAGAAATTAGCAAATGCAGGTAAAGGGGGAAAATTACTTGTTTTGGTGCATGTTCCTCCAGATATGTCCCTGTACAGGTATATAAATCTGTGTATACATCTCTCCCTATACACTTTACATCTTGTTGTGTGATCTCTTAAAAAACTTAATACCTGTTGTGAATATGGGTTTCAGCCTAAACCATGAGTGGGAGAGAGCTTCCCACCCTGTGGGCAGCTGTCCAGCTGCTTCGGGAGGTGCAAGGTGGGGCTCTGGGTGGTCTGGGTGGAAAGGGCTGGAAAGGCCATGCCCAAGGAGGGAGTCGGGACCAGGGTAGCCCAGGAGGCTCCAGGATGGGGCTGGGAGACAGGAACCTCCTCTCCTCCTGACGCACCTGACCCCTCATAGTGGTCGCCACTGGGAACCTGCTGGACCTGGAAGAGACAGCCAAGGCCCCACTGTCCACGGTCAGTGCTAACACCGCTAACATGGACGAGGCACCGCGACCTCAAGCCTTAAACAGCAGCAGCGTTGTCTGGGTGAGTGGTCGTGTGGCCTGGGGACCCCCCAGGATCCAGTGAGCCTTGGCCTGATCCCTGGATGAGGCCTAAGGCAGCTCCAAGGTGCAGACCCTGCAGCCCGTGACTTGCAGGCCTCCAGGAGGGCCTGACCCAGCCCAGCAGCCAGACCCAGGGTAGGGGATGAACAATGTCCCCTTTGAACCTAGGGCTGCGTCCCCAGCAGCCTTGGCTCCCGGCACAGCTGTCTCCTCACAATGCCTGGCCTCTTGGCCTGAGCATCCATGGCTCTGCCCACTGCAGGACCAACCAAAGGCCCCCTTGTTCTCGGCATGGGCACTTCGCTCCTGAAGCCTCTCGGCCCCCTGAACGAGGAGCCTGAGACTCAGGCAGGCAGCCTGGCCCTTGACTCACTCTGTGACCCGGGGCAAGCACTCTGACCTCTCTCTGTCTCAGCTTTTTCACTTCTTTAGTGATGATGATGACCTCTGCCTGCAGAATCTCCCAGAGGAACATAATTTTTTAATTTAAAAAATTAGAAATTTTTTTCATTTGGAAATAATTTCAGACTGATAAAAAATTACAGAAATGGTACAAAGAATTCCTGTTCCTCTTCATACAGATTCCTCAATTGTTAACATCTTACATAACCACGTTACAAAGATCAAAATTGTTAACATTTATGCAACGCTTATATAATCTACAGACCTGATTCACATTTCTCCACTTGTCCCTCCAATGTCCTTTTTCTAGTCCAGGATCTATTGCAGAATGACATGTTACTTTACTTGTCATGTCTCTTTTTTTTTTTTTTACGTTTTTGCAAAATCTTTTTTTTTAATCTGTATTAGAGTATAATTGCTTTACACTGTTGTTTTAGTTTCTGCTGTACAACAAAGTGAATCAGCCACATGTATACATATATCCCCATATCCCCTCCTTCTTGCATCTCCCTCCCACCCTCCCTATCCCACCGCTCTAGGTTGTCACAAAGCATCAAGCTGATCTCCCTGTGCTATGCACGTCTCTTTAATTTTAAAAATCTGGAACATTGATGGACTTGAAAACCTATCAAATCCCATTGCCTGTTGGGGGCCACCCAGTGTCCCCCAAGCAGGCACTGCGAGCCTGTCGTCTGCAGTCTGGGAACCAGCCTTGCCACCTGCCCGTCCTCCCGGAGGCTGTGGAGGGAGCCTTGCCCATTGTTTTCCCACCTAGGCTGTGGCATTCCTGCCATCAGCTATCCCTTGTGAGCTTGGAATTTGGGCTCAGCTTCTGAAAGTGGATGAAAGCTAGAAAACCTTCTTCCCATCCTCCCTCTTGGAATTTGAAAGCTGTAGAGGTCGTCCGGTCCAACCCCCTCATTTTGTGGAAGGAAAAGCTGAGTCTCAAAGAGGAGCAGTGACTTGCCTAAGGTGTTGCTGAGTCGTGGCAGAGCTGGGAATTGAACCCCCAGGTCTTTAGGCACCTAGGTGCCCTTTCTCCTGTCCCACATCCCAGGTTTGGGTCCCTGTGCTGAGATGCTGGTGGCAGTAGCCAGGTGGGAGGCCTGCCTGTGCCTGTTCCTCTAGGCGCCCACCAGACTCCTACGCTTGTGTGCCACGTCCCTATAGCTTACCCAGGGCTGGGACAAGCCCCGGCTGCGAGCACGGGCTCCCCCTCTGAGGGTTCTTATCTCCTGCTTTGTTTTCCCCAAGGAGCTGGATGATGGCCTGGATGAAGCATTTTCAAGGTAACGTTAGGTGGGCTCCTGGTGCTGGGGGAGGAGGCCTGGCCCTTGGGGGTTGGTCTCCAGGGCCCTTTGCCATGTCTGAGAATGTGAACTCTGACCTTCCCCAGAGCAAAAATCTCAACTCAGATACCTCCAGGGGTGGGGAGCTCACTATCTGGCTAGGTCTGCCAGAAAGTTCTTGCTGTTGAATCAAAAGCTATTCCTGTTGACCGCTCTACCACAGGTTGAGCTGAACTGAACACACTACAGCTCAGGTTGGCTTCCTCTTCCTACACCTGGTGTAGCCTTCAAAAATGGGCTTTTCTGCAGGCTTTGTTCCTTCCAGAGGTTTTGCATTTATGGAAAGGGGCAGGGAGAAGGCAGTGGTTTTTTTTTTGTTTTTTTTGTTTTTTTTTTGCAGTACGCGGGCCTCTCACTGTTGTGGCCTCTCCCGTTGCGGAGCACAGGCTCCGGACACGCAGGCTCAGCGGCCATGGCTCACGGGCCCAGCCGCTCCACGGCATGTGGGATCTTCCCAGACCGGGGCACGAACCCGTGTCCCCTGCATCGGCAGGCAGGCTCTCAACCACTGCGCCACCAGGGAAGCTCAAAGGCAGTGTTTAATTAAGCCCATGGAGCATTACGTAGAGGAGGGATGTGAGTCCCATTAGGAGATATTTGGTCTAACCAGAGGCTGGTGGCATTTCCCCCTTTTCCAGGGGCCATCTCTGTCCATGGCTGCCTTCAGCTTGGGGACACGCCACCAAGAAGGCTGGCTGAGGAGAGGCCTGGGCAGCTCAGGCTTCCGAGCACTGGGCCCTGGTCAGCCAGGCCTTCCTTTCTCCCTTGGGACCCTCAGCAGCCCCCTACAGCCCTCCCCCGCTTCCCCATCCCCTTCCTGCCAGAACCAGTGGAAACCTCTCGGTGCAGCCCAGGTCGGGGGAGCGGCGTGTGTGGCCCCTTCATGATTCTTTTTACCATCTTCCCAGCTTCTCTGGCTGACTACAACCCCCTTGTTTGAAGGAAATCTTTCATTCACTTTTTCCAGATTACTAAATTGTCTTGTGCCCTTAATGAACAACTTGGAAAATCAGCAAAGCGTTAAACAGGAAATAACACCATCCCATAATCCCACAGCCCTGACTTTGGGGCTTAATTCACGCTAATCCTATACATATACATTTTTTTGCATTGATCAGCTCATCATATTTGCATTTGGGGATCCTGATTTTCACTTACTGCTGGTGTATCAGGAGCATTTCTCCAGGCTGTTAAAAACTCCTTGTAAACACCTCATTCACTGACTGCCTCATGTTCTTTTAAGGACATGGGCCGTAATTTATTTAACTCTCCCTATTCTTGGTACGTTCAGTTGTGCCCCTTTTTGAATTTACTTTGTGAACAGCACTGTGTTGAACATAGTTAAAGCCAGTGGTCTTCCATGGTTGCCCCAGGCTCGCTCTCACGCATGCCCCTCTCTGCGCTGGCAGCGCTGCCCTTTCTCCTCTTTCCTGGCATTTCCTGATGGAGCTGTGGACGGTGTGGGTGCCCCAGCCTCTCCGTGGTGGGAACGCCACTGCCTGCCCCACAGTTTTCTGAGCCCCTTGACCCTCAAGGGTAGGCTCTCTGGTTAGAGGCGCCACCTCTACTGACATCCGGGTCTTGCTTCTTTGGCCATGTGTCCTGCCGTTTTCCCACCCACGTCCTCTCACTTCTGACCCTGGTGCTGGCCAGGCTGGACCAGCTCCTCGGGGCCCCGCCAGCCCCTTGCCTGGGCCTCCGGCTCACACAGCTCTGCCTTCCAGGCTTGCCCAATCTCGGACGAACCCTCAGGTCCTGGACACTGGACTGACAGCACAGGACATTCATTACGCCCAGTGCCTCTCGCCTGTCGACTGGGACAAGCCTGACAGCGGTGGCGCCGAGCCGGATGACCTCTTCAACTTCTGAGGCCTGGGGCTGGCGGGACACGTGACAAACCAAAGCCACCCACGTCGGGGGCGGGGGCCAGCTCCAGGACCCCCAGCCAGTGTCCTTCAGTCGGCAGCGCTGTCAGTCTGCAGATGAGAGCTGCAACCAGTCAAGCAGAGGGAAGGAGAGATTCTTTTTTAACCCAGTTCTTTCTCTGAGAACTGAAAGATGCCTTGAATATTTATTCAGTGACTCCTGGTTCAACTCAGAAGCTGGTTGTGCATCAGGCGCGAGCGCAGTGTTATAACCAGCTTTCTGCCCTCTCTTGAGCGAGCTCTGCTCCACTGTGGGTGTCAGGATGGTGGCCAAAGCATTTCTTGTCCCTTCTCTTCAAGGGCCCAGATTTCCCTGGAGGTGCCCTTGCTCCTTACTGAAAGTAGTCGGATCGTTCATTTCTGTCATCCTTTGAGCACAGGAGGGCGACACAGCCGCGGGAGGAGACTGTGACATCCAGCCCGCCTTCCGTGGGGGGCCCAGCGGGCCGGGGCTTGGGCTCCTGGCCCTGGGGGCTCTCAGAGACAGAGGGGCAGCCCCTGACCAAAGACAACACGTGGCAGGCACTTTAAAGCACACACAGCAGGTGTGGCCCCCAGCTCCTCGACGGTGCTGTGTTGCGTAGAGCTTTCTTTCTGCCCTTCTTCCGAGAGACGAGGCCCAAAGTCCCCGGCGGTGCTTGGAACCGGTGTAACTGGCTGCCCTGGACTCCCAGAGTCTGCCTGCGGCCGTGGGGTCATCTGTGTGACCGCCTCCTGCAGAGCTCCCATCCCGCCCTTCCCCCTCCACGTGGATGAAGTTTTCCCGCGCCGCTCTTTGGTCTGAGCCCCACCTCCCCGTACTTCCTGAGATAGTGCGTGAAACCTAACACCTAGATTTGTTTGCGAATGTTTGGTTGCCAGTTTCTAGATGAGGAAACTGAGACCACGCGCGTGGAAGGGGTAGAGTCAGGAGTAGAACCCAGATCTGATGCCAAAGCTGCCTTCTCACCCACACCTCTCACAACTCGCACCTCCTTTTTTCTAGCTTTGTTGTCCTCCCAGGGACCAAAAAGCCCCAGCTATTTTCTGACCAAAATGTGTTTCATAACAAACCATCTGGTGCCTTTACTCACGTAACTGGCATGAGCCTGTGTGCCCTGCTAGCTGTCTCGCTGTTGATTTCTGTGGAAATGGAAGTGTTTGAAGTCTGCTAATTCAGAGGGTGAAACAGAACCAAACTTCATAAGCATCTCGCTGTTCCTTCCTGATGCTCCGACCCCAGGTCGGGGACGTACCAGCAGCAACCTGCCTTCAGAGTCTCCCCTCCTCCCCTTTCACCCCCATGGGGCTCCCAGCAAAGCCGCCAGCACCTTCTTCATCCTCAGGTGCCTCCCAGCCTGGCTTTACCAAGCTAAAGTCTCTGGTGATGGTTGGAGCAGGTTCCACCAGACCAGGAAACACACCGTTTCTTAGAATCTACGTATCTAACTAATCATCTGAATCAAAACACAGAGACAGGAGTGCCTGGGTGAGAGGTGGGGTGGGATTGCCTTTATCAAAATGTAAAGATCACTTCCGTTCCCTGGCCCAGCTCCTGCACCCCCGCTGCCCACCCCAGATCTCCTTGGTATTGGCCCCTGTATTTGTCGTGAGGCAGCAGGGCTTGGGCCTGACACAGGCCACCCTTGGCACGAGGGTCCAGGAGACCTGAGAAAGGCTGTGCTGTGTTTGTGTGAGTCTCCATGGGGCCTTCATCTGGTCTCTGGCCAACAGTGGTCAGTGTGCTCCCCTTGTGTCTTCAGATAAGTTTTGTTGTGCTTTACTTTGTGTTGCTGTAAAGGAAGTTCTAATGAGGAAAAAAAAAAGTAATAAATGTTCTCTTTTTGAAATACAAAGAGCACGTGCGTGGAGTGTCGTGGTGGCCACGTAGGAGCATGGCCTTGGGCAGCCCCTGCCCTGGGTGGTTGGAGCAGTGGTGGCCACAGACCCAGACATGGGGGATAACAGTCTGTGAGGGCCCCCTTTCCACCAGGCAGATGGGTTGTGCAATGAGGTCATCTCTGGATAGCTTAGTGAGCTCAGCACTGGAGAGGCCTCTGAAAACCTAGGTCAAGGCCTCCTAACCAGGGTCTGTGACCCCTTAAAATGTACATTATACGTGTGGCCACACATACATTTTTCTTGGGGATGGTGTCTCTCATTTCCATCACATTCTCAAATGAGTCCATGACGTTTATTCATTTGACAGACTTTGTGCTAAACACAAACCAGGCCTGGGATTCAGTGCTGGGGACAGCAGTCCAGACACCCTCCCTGCCCATGTGGACTCAGAACGTGTGGCTTGGGTGTGACTGGGGACTAGGGTGGGGGATGAAGGAAAGTGTGTTTTCGTGACTTGGGAGACCCAAGGTCTAGCTCTGGCTCTGCCACCTGGGGCTGTGACACTGGATCAGTCACTTCTTTCCTTGAGCCTCAGTTTCCCCATCTGGGAAAAGGGTACAACAGTCACCACCCTTTCTGCCTCCCTGGGTTTTGTGAGATTCGGGTGACAATTATATTGTCGGTGATGTACTTAGATGGCTCAAAGCTTATCTCAGAGCAAAAGGCAATTGGGACCAAATACATTTAAGGAAGTCAAAGTAAAATTGATGGTAACGGGGGCTACTGTTAACCGAGCTCTTCGTCTGTGCCCGGGGCCGTGCCAGGCTCTCAACTCTAGCTCGTCGTGGCGCTCCTGTCGAGCCCCGTGGCGCTAGCTCCCTTTCCTGCTGCAGGCACCGAGGCTGCAGGCGCGGCTGCCAGGGCTTGACAGACCACAGCCCAGACTCCGATCTCTGTGGCCCTTGACCCTGCCACGTCCTGATCCCCCGGGAGCCACGTCTGCAGTCATGCTGCCTGTGGCCTCCCGTAGAGCCGCGCAGAAAGGCCGCTCTCTTCAGGCTCCAGTGGGGGTCTTCTCGGACATTTATCTCTTTGTCCCTTTCAAATAGTGATCATAAAAATATCCGGAACCCAGGGGCGGAGACCTCTGAGACTGGCTGTGACTTCTGAGTGGATGGTAGATGACTAAGAAATTCTCTCCTTTCTTCTTCTCCCATAATCTGAGAAGACACTCAACAAGTCCGTCTTTCGGTTTAAATTTGGCCAACGCCTTTAGTCTCCGGATGTCTCAAATTATGAATCCTGAGCACTCGCCATCTGCTCTTTCATGCATAACGGATGAAGCTGCAGAGAACAAAGTCGCCTTTCAGATTTGATGTGACCTTCAGCTTCACTGGGTGGATGTTGGGCTCTCCTCTCCCAGGGGGAGAGCCCATCCCAATTAAATCTCTCCAAGGACTTTCTGACAAGCCCGGAGAGTGAATCTGGGCGCATTCTGGGCCCTCGGTGCTTGTCTGGGGTCTGTTCTTCACCTGGCCTTCTTCCCTCTACCACTCCCTGTGCACGGAGTACAGAGGTGGCCTCTTTGTTATCAGGGAGTGAGCTTTTCCCCAGGGCGTACATGCCAGGCCCTGTCAGTCCTTTACACCTAACATCAGAGATACTAGTCTAACAACCATGCCAGGAGGTGGGTGGTCCTAGTACCATTTTCAAGATGGGACAACTGAGGGTCAAGGAGGATAAGTGAATTGACCAAAATCTCACAGCCAGTAAGGAATGGACCTTGGATTTGAACCCCAGTCTGCCTGACGCCAGAGCTTGTATATCTCCACGGCACTACCTACCCTGTAGAGTGAAGGGCAAAGCCAAGCCGAGCTGCCCATGTCCTGTTCTGGGGAGCCTCTACCATGGCACAGATGGGAGCGGTAGGGCCCAGGCCAGGCTAGGTACCTGGGGCAGGGGCCGTCTTCACAGACTGGTGGAAATAGATCTTTCCCACTGCTAGGGGGTGCCCTTGGGGCTGCTCCTCTGGACATGACCAGTTGAGGACTCGGCGGGGCGTGTATCATCACATCAGGGCTCTGTCTTACCCCCAGCCAGCATTGCCCCGCCTATGTTTGTGTGGGGTGGACGGAGGCCCAGAGTGAGCTTTGGTGTCCCTCGAGGGGGAAGGTGTCCTCTGGGAGCAGACTCAGTGTGTCGGGGTGGTGAATGCCAGCCTCAGAGTGCCCGGGAAGGAGGGGAACACATCTCTGGAACACTGGCAGCTTCTGAACCCGTTAACTAGTTTAAGCTGCTGCACAGTGACTGTGCTAGGAGGTATTATTAGCCCATTTTAGAGACGATGACACTGAGGCCCACAGTGTTTATGTGACCTGCCAGCCTCGCACAGCTGGGAAGAGGCAGGCCTGGGATGCAGAGCCCCTGTGTTCTCCACTGTCGCAAGGTGACCCTGCCCCTCTGCAGATTACTTGGAACGTTTAGACAACACAATGTCCTCGCTTACTTAGGAGCTTCTGAGCCCAACACATGGGTGCTGGGTCAAACTGGTGCCTTTGCTTCCAGCCAGGACAGATGTGGGCTGTGTCCTAAGTCCTTATGCCAAGCGACAATTCTGACCACAGCGCCTGAGCCCCAGCACGGGGTAGGGCTGCCGGGACCTGTCTTGACCTCTTCACAGGCCAGGGCTTGCGGGTCCTGGTGCTCTGGAAAGCTCCTGGGCGTGGGCTAGGTTTGTACCACGCCACGGGGACATTAGAAGTCAGAGCTGGAAGCCAGGGAGAATTCCTGGAAGAGGGGTGTTCCAGCTGGGCCTTGAAGGAGGGGAGAAAGGTTGGGAGCTCTGAGACGCCAGGGCTGGGTCTGATTCACCTGAACCTCAGTGCCCAGCATAGCACCTGGCACAGAGTGGCCGTCAGTGACTCGAGTCAGCTCATCAAAGGGGGGACAACCAGCCCAGCTTCCTGTAAGAACCTGCTGAGAGCAGGGGCAGCCTCGGATTGGCAGGCAAGGCTGGAGTCCCTGCAGCCCAAAGATCCACTTTGCAGTTATCGGTTCTGAAGGCAAAGCCACTCGATGGTCAGCTTCCCCATGCACACTTGCCTTTGGCTCTCTGGGCCTCCATCACGCAGCCAGCAGCCAAGCACTCCCAGCCCAGCCTGGCTTAGTGAAACATGTGGTCCACTCTCTGCCCTGACCGAAGATCTTGATTTTCAAAATGTCTTCAAAGCAGGAGTCTAGAATTTTCAGAGCTAGAAGAGCCATAATGGTCCTCCAGCCCACCTTCTTTGCTTATAGTCGGGGACTGGGGCCCACCGAGGGACGGGCCGTGTGGGCAGTTGAGAAGCAGAGCTGAGATGGGAGTGTTATTCTTTTCCAGGGACCCCATGCCCTGTCCCCCATCCACCCCATAGAGAGGGAGGTCCCTTCCCCACGTGTGCTGGGAGGGCTGATGTGCTTGAGGTCTGCAGGGCTTGTGGGAAAGTGGAAATGATTAGATAAGAAGAGGCTGGAGAAAGGGCATTGGTGAATTCTCAAGCATGTAATAAGCATCAGCTCATCACCCGTCTCTTCACGGCGCCTCCTCCAGGGCCCCAGGGTCTCATCTGCTGCTCGAGCTGCTGGTACAGACGCCTGGAAGAGAGAGCAGAGAGCTGTGATTATGAGCGCGGCCCCTAGAGCCAGGCTGGGTTTGAATCTCAGGTTTGCCACTTACTAGGCATGTAAGTGACTGAAGAGCAGTTGACTCAATAGTCTGGGTCTCAGTTTACTCCTGTATAAAATAGGATGATAACAGCACCATCCACACGGGACGTTTTGAGGAGCTAATGAATGAGTTGGTACTTGTGAGGTGCTGAGAGCTCCGCCCACTGTGGCTGTCAATTGCCATGAGGGCTGCTGGGGGAGGGGGACATGCAGGACCAGTCTCACCGCAGGGCTGTGGCCCCACCCAAGATGGCAAAGGCGGGCACTTCCCTGGCAGTCCAGTGGTTAAGACTCCACACTTCCACTGCAGGCGGCACGGGTTCGATCCCTGGTCGGGGAACTAAGATCCCGCATGCTGCGCGACACGGCCCGAAAAATAAAAAAGATGGCAAAGGGGGAGGAGACATGTCCTACCAGCTTCCATCCTGATGCCACCCAAGTGCACGCTCTGGCCCTTCTCTACCATCAAAGTGTGCCCCAGGAAAAACTCCAGAAACTTCGATATCCAGTCAGGATTCAGGCAAGAATACCTTCCACTCTAGCTGTTTCAAGTAGGAAATAAATCTCTTAATATATTCAGCTCACGAAACCACTGGGAGGGCTGGGGGTGTGAAGGAGGCCCCGCAAGGGTTCAGGGAATCAGGAAAGGCTGGAGCCGAGGGAGCTGCAGCCAGTGGCCCGGCGGCTCTCTCCTCCTAGGGTTGGTTCTGTGAGATCCGATCTCACTGGCAGAAGCCAATGTGAAGCCTGCTGGCCAAGGGAGGTGCGAAAAGTGGTTCACAGGCGTCCAGCCTCCGAGAGGGCACGTAGAAAGGGAGGAAGAAGGCGCTGAGACCACCGGGGAACCCCGTCCTCCCCTGACACTCCTGTGGGAGGTGGGGGACAGGGAAACCGGGGTGCTGGGCCAGAGGAAACCTCACCACCGTGTGGACCGTCAGATGCTGTGTTGAGAGCAGACACATGTTATCTTCGATCCTCACGACAGCCGTGTGAGAGACAAGACTGAGAGGTGAAGTGACAGGACCAGGGCTGGACCCCAGGTCTGTATGCACATCAGCTTGGACCCTGCCTCTGGGTGGTCCCTGAGCCGGGCTGGCGGTCAGGAGTGATTCGTTCAGCACCCATTGACTGAGCACCAACCATACACACCAGGCTGGGTGCCGGGTGCTTGGAGCACGGCAGCAAACAAAACAACGAAGATCCCATCCCACGGAGTTGCATTCCACTGGGGGAGGGGGATACTGACCCTCCCCGCTCCCCAAAAATGTAGAAGTAATCTGTGTAGTGCTCAGTACTAGGAAGAAAAAAAAAAAGCCAGGGCTGGGGATAGAGGGGGAGGCGGGCAGCGCTGCTTTATACAGGAGTGGGAGGTCAGGGAGGTTTGAGCAAAGGACCTAACGAAAGTGGGAGGAAAGAGCACTTGAGACAGAAGACACAGCAAGTGTATCCCCTCCTCGGCCCCGCCCCAGGCAGGGGGGAGAGTGAGACGTGAGAGAACAGAAGGGGCGAGGAGGTCAGTGTGGCCGGAAGGAGAGAGCTGGGAGATGAGGTCAGAGAGCAGGTGGGCACCGGGGACCTGGGGCAGGGGCGGGGGCTTCTGACTTGCTTGAGACGGAGTGGGAGGTCTGTGCAGAGAAAGACAAGATCACAGAGGCTGCAGAGACCCCCGGGGGCTGGGGCAGTCGCCCAGGGTCAGGCCCAAGAGAAAGCGGGCTCAGGGCTAGAAAAGGGGCGGGTGGGAGCTTGACAACGGGACGCACTTTCTCCTCTGTTTCCGACGGAGGCCCGGGTTTGAGGCGTCACCGAGTCTGTGAGTCTGGGTCCCAGGCTTGTGCATCCTTGTGTGATGTGGAGGGCTGGTGTCTCCAGGTCCCTGCCGGCGTCAGGCTGTGGTGCGAGTGTCCCCGGGCACGTGTGTCATTCCTCTGGGAGTGTGGAGTGAGCATGTGTCAGCTCTGCGGTCTGTGTTGTGCTGCAGGCGTGCGTATCTGAACGTGAGCATGTGGACGTCTGGTCTGGTGGGGAGCAGGCCTGTGTATTTCTTTGTGCATGTGTGGGTGCCTGCTTGTCTGTAGGGGGCAGCAATGGGGAATGTCTTTGATTTTGGCCCCTTCACTACTATCTAGTTCCCCTGCTTCCTTGACGTTCTACAGAGCTCAGCTCTAATTTTTACAGCAAATCAGAACAGATGCCCCTGGGACCCAGGGGGGTTGGCATATGCTTCTTGGGGACTTGGGTTGAAGGTCTGTCCCGTGGGGTTATCTGACAGCTGAAGTAGGGAGGATGCCCAGCCCCTGGTTCCCGCATGGGCAGTGTTTTAAACCCAGAGGCCCCCTCCCTCCCCAGGGACTGAGTTGGACCAGGGCTTTCACCACCCAGTTAGGAAGACTGTCTGAAGTTTGGGCCCTGCCAGCCCTCAGTAAGAGTCAGATTCCTAAGCCTGGAGGCCTTCAGGAGAAGCCAGGACTTCAGCACTGTGGAAAGAGCACAGAATTAGGAGTCAGAGGGACCTGGGTTCAAATCCCACTTCTGTCACTTACTAGACATAGTAACTAGTTCATAACCGTGGTCAAATGATGGCTTGGTTTCGTCTCTGTAGAGTGTGGACCTACCTCATGATGTCATTTTGAGGATTAAATGAGAAGTTACTATGTGCCAGGCCCTGTGCTAAGGGCTTTGCATGAATCACCTCATTAAATCCTCACCATGACCCTCTAGAGTGGATGGTGTTCCCATTTTACTGAAGAAGAAACTGAGGCCCAGGGAGGTGAAGTTACTGGCCCAGTGTCACTCAGGGGGAATGGGAGAGCCTGGCTTTAAATAGGCAGTGTGACTTCAAAAGTAGCAGCGTGACACAGTGAATATAAAGCCGAGTGCCTGACTTTTGGTAGGAGTTTGGTCAGTGGTGGTTGTTATTACTGATGCCACACGGCTGTCAAATTCTTGACCCCTAAAGGATAGCTCTGGACTCTCTTTTCTCCTTTTAAATTTTAAAGAGGGCCGTGGAAAAGCACCAGACTTGGGAGACTGAAGTTCAGACCCTGACTCTGTGACTCATTCACTGTGTGACCTTGTACTAGTCACCTCCCCTCCCTGAGCTCCATTTTTCCTCATCTGTACAGCGAGGACACTCATTTCTGGCCTGCCTGTAAGGATCAGCTGTGTGCAAAAGAGCTTGCAGCCTAAGTTGACTGTGTCCTCCCCAAAAGACTTGTCCAAACCCCCAGTACGTCAGAATGTGACCTTATTTGGAAACAGGGTCTTTACAGAGGTGATCAATTAAAACAAGCTTATCAGGGTGGTGTCCTTATAAAATGGGGAAATTTGGACACAGGGCCAGCCAGGCACAGAGCGAAGGCTGTGTGAAGAGACACAGGGAGGAGACCATGTGAAGGCCAGTGTTATGCTGCCACAAGCCGAGGAACATCTGGGGCAATCAGAAGCTGGAAGAAGCGAAGCAGGATCTTCCCCTACAGGTGAAGGGGGGGACACGGCCCTGCTGACGCTTTGATTTTGGTCTTCTGGCCTCCAGAACTGTGAGACAATACATTTCTGTTGTTCTAAGCCACCCACTTTGCGGTATAGGTTTCCGCACAATCCCAAAGTTCCTATGAAACCTTTTGTAAGCTGAAATGGTATAAAGCGAAGAAGCAGTTACTTAGCACACATCTTGCTAACGGATGCAGAACATAAATCCAGTTAAAGCACAGATGCTCTCAGACACAGTTCAAAGCTAAAGTGGCTGGAGATGCTTTGATGCTGAGATGCTGAGGGTAGTTTCCTGGAAAGGAGCTTGGCGGTGCCACTCTCACTCCTTGGGGTGCACGCTGCCTCTATGACGGCTGCTGCGGCAAAACAAACGCTGAACGCCATTCTCGCTTTTTCGTAAATGCTAAAATCCTCTATTTATTTTACTCATCGTTTTTGGCTGCGTCAGGACTTAGTTGCGGCACTCAGGGTCTTTGTTGAGACATGCGGGATCTTTCCTTGTGGCGCAGGCTCTTTGCTGTGGCGCAGGGGCTTTTTCTTGTTGCGGTGCTCGGGCTTCTCTCTAGTTGTGGCGTGCGGGTATTCTCTCTCTAGTTGTGGCACAGGGGCTCCAGGGCGCGTGGGCTCTGTAGTTTGCAGCACGCAGGCTCTCTGGTTGAGGCGCACGAGCTCAGTAGTTGTAGTGCACAGGCTTAGTTACCCTGTGGCATGTGGGATCTTAGTTCCCTGACCAGGGATCGAACCCGTGTCCCCTGCATTGGAAGGCGGATTCTTTACCACTGGACCGCCAGGGAAGCCCCCGAAAATCCTCTTTGGATGTCTTTCAGTTGGGGAAAACAGGAACTAACATAGGTCTTTCGTAAACGTGAAGTGGCATAAAGCATACTTCTGAAAAGCGGGCGATACATGTTCCTTGTTACAGCAGCCCCAGGAAGCTAAAACAGGCCTGTGACAAGATCCATAATGCCCACCATTTTTTCTGGGGATACAAGCGTGCACCCCACTGACGCTGTGAAGAGAGTGAGGTTCAGAGAGGTGAGGTCATCAGCCCATCACACAACAGGTGAACACAGCGCCAGGACCGAACCAGGGTCCTCCTGACCCCAAAGTCAGTGCTACTCTGCCGAGCAACAGAGCCTGAGGCTGGAGGCCAGGTGACCGGGTGAGCCTGGGGCAGCCCAGGAACGGGGGCCCGGCCCTTCAGCTTTGCTCTGCAGCCTTTCCCCATCCTCCTCTGAGCTCTGGGGCAGTCGCCCTGCCCCGCCTGCCTCCAGGGCTATTGGGTCTCACGGCCTGGGTCACTAGGACACACAGAGTATCCCCGGCCACCCGGCGCTTGCAGGGGGAGGTGGCAGCTGGTGGCTCCCTGGTGTCAGAGCCAGAGAGCCAGGTTCAAGTCCTGACTCCACCGCTGCCTGATTGGCTTGAGTTTGTCACCACCCCCCTCTCTGAGTCTCAGTTTCTCTGTCTGTGAAATGGGACCGTGAACCAAACTCTGCCTTCCCTGAAGGGTGGTCTAAAGGTACAGTGAGGTCAGGTGTGGATAGAAGCTCAGAGACTGCTATGACGGGGCTGTTGCCTAGGCAGGGCCTGTGAGTGGAGGGTATAAAGTCCTGCCTGGGGTCCCCAGGGCACTGTGTCCCCAGTGCTGGCTGGTGGGTCTGGTCTAAGGCAGAGTGGGAAGGAAGATGGGCCAGGTTTGGGAAGATTCTAAAAGTTCTGCCTCCCCTGTTCAGCTCCCCTGACCTGGGTCCTCTCTCAGCCCCCTAGGGTTGCTGTGGCGAAGGGGAGATGGACTAGGATGATTCATGGTTATAACTTATCAAGCACTTAGTCTGTGCCTAATTTTTGTTTTAAGGTAACTTTACAACAGCTCTCTGCAGAGTAGGTGATGTTGGTCCCATTTTACAGGTGAGGAAACTGAGGCTCAGAGAGACAACGTGACTTGCCTCAGGTAACACAGCCAAGAAGGGGCAGGGCCAGGATTTGAGGCCAGGCCTCACTCAACACACCCTGTCAGCCCGACATTCGGTGGAAACTGGGGTGGGGCCCAGAGAGGGGATGGACCTTGACTAAGGCCACATGGAAGGGCAGGGGTCGGACCTCAGGTCCAGCCCTTTCTTCCTCTTCAGAGAGCAGGGCTGAAGGGAGAGGCGGACACCCACGTGTTTAGCAAACCCCAGTTACAAGCCTGGAGCCTTTGCCTGCCTCTCCTGGTGTGGAGGAGGCCATGTGTTGCCAGGCGGAGGCGTCAGGCTGGCCTGAGGCACAGACCGGAAGAGGGCCAGTGTGGCCAGGCCAGTGTTTGGGCTCTAAGAACAGACTGACTTCTGCCCAAAGCATGGCTGAAGGGTGCCTCAGTCAGGGGTGGCTCAGGCCCGTGGCAATGTCCTGTGAGCATGGCATTCAGTCCCAGCCCTGCTGAGTCACCCCCAGGCAGAAAAGGCCCAACGCTGTGTCAGTTCCACTGCCCAGGAAAGATCGCGAGAGGATGTCTTGAACGCGGCAGCTTTATTGCAGTAAGTTTGTCGATTCAGCTCATTACATTTAATTAGGATTATTTAATTAGAATCTTAATAAAAGAGTAAAACAGGAAGGAGGCTGAGAAGCAGAGGTAAGCAAATCTGTGCTGAGCGTATGCAGTAGACCCAGCTGGGCGGTGGAGTGGCGCAGGGGCTGCCAGGACATTTGCCTGGAAGGTTGGGGATAGGGGTGCACATGTTCCGGGACCACCAGGGCCCAGGGATCTGGCAGTGGGGAGAAGGGAGCTGAGGGCCTGGGGCCGGGCTCTCACCCACCCATTCCGTGTGCCGGCTCCTGGCCTGAGGACACTGGGCCTGTGGAGATGAGTAGGACCCGTTTCTTGCCCTCAAGGGAAATAGACAAGAAGCCAGACAGTTACAGTGCCCAGTGCCCCCCGGGGGGCAGAGTTCACTGCAGCAGCCATAGACGGGTGTCTCACCTGGGCTGGGGGTGGAAATCTTTCTGGAACATTGATGTCTGCCTGCGGTGACACCTGAACATTGAGTTGCAGTTACAACAAGGAAGAGGAGAGCTTCCAGCAGGCTTCGGGGAGGCTCCTGTGGGAGGCAGGGAAGAGTGGAGGTTCAGAGTAAGGACCTGGATCCGGGTGGCTGGTTCCCCATCCCAGCGCCACATCTGTGGGCTCTAGCAAGTTACCCCACCCCTCGGAGCCTCATTTTCCTCACCTGTGAATGAGACCCACAGCGGAGCCCGTCTCCTAGGGCTCTTGTGTAGTTAGATGAGCTGATTCACGGACAGCATTGGACCAGCGGCTGGTACATGGTCAGTGCTATGTGCACTAGCTCTTAGGATTCTTCTTCTTCTCCTCCAAGGTGAGATGTTCGGGGTGGTCAGTTACACATGTCTGGGCGGGGGTCTAGCTCTGATGGTCATCAGTGAAGCCACGGGTGTGGGTGGGCACCTCAAGAGAGAATGGTGGGCACTGCTGCCACCCATCACCTCCACTTCCTCTTTCCTCATTCCCTGAAGGACCCAGTTTGTTCAGAGACCTGCCCCCAGCAGAGCCCTTGCTCTTCCCGGCAGCTGATCCCACGCCCCAGCTCCAGAGGGGGTCTGGGGAGACTCAGGCAAGCATGGTCCTGGCATTCCCCTGCTTCTGGATCTCCGTGAGGCTGGAGAGCCGGCCTGGTTCCAGAGTCAGGGGAGGTTCTCCCTCTCCCCACCTCCCTCCCCCTGCCTCTCCCATCTCCCCCCTCCCCCTCCCCTTTCCTTCCCTGTCTCCTCACACTCTCCCTCTCTTCCTCTCCCTCCTGGGAACCTACACAAGCAGGTGGTTCCATTGCCACCCCTTAGGGAATGAGGGCTGGGATAAAGCCAGTGATGTGCTGGTGTTTTTTCCTCTCCAGCTGGAAAAAAAAAAAAAAAAAAAAAAAAGCCCTGATGTGTAGCGCTTGCTGATTTCCGTGGTGTAAATATCTCCTCCGTAGCCAATTTCAAACTGCCAACATGACGCCACTGAACACAGAGTTAGGACAAACACAATCACCTCTTGCAAGCCAGCATGAACCAGCTCCAGTACGGCTAGATGTAGTCAACCCGGAGGAGGGCAGGGCTGAGAGAGAAGAGCATGGGCACCTCTGACAGCACTGGGAGCTTCTGGGAGCTGTGCATTCCAGGAGTCTGCCTTCCCTGGACCTCCACTGTCGCAGAGTTTTCTGTTGCTTGCAGCCAAATGCATCCCATGTGCTGTGGGGATGCAGAGTAAGAAGAGAAGCGGACCCAGGGTCAGCCTCAAGGAACCACCAGCATGAATGCAGCGGGCAGAGGAAGAAGAGGCTGTGAACTCAGCTGCCACTGTAGTTTGACAATGCAAAGGATCATGCTTTGCATTTGGTTTTCCACAAACTTAATCCTACTGCAGTAAAAGATAAGAGAACTTTTAGTCCAGTTACAGAAAGTTCCTAGGCTCCAGTTTATGCCTTGAGTCAAGAATTTAGGTATTGAAGTTTGTTATTTTCTTTTAATTGTGTCACAGAATTATGAAATTTCTTTTCTAGTGTCATAGAAGCAGCCACCCCATCTTTGCAATCGTGCCATTTTTGTGTTCAATGGCCGTGGCCACTGAGGCCCTCACAGCTTTGCCTTCAATGGCACTCTTTTCCAGATGGCCACAGGCCATAATTTAATTAATTAATTTAACTTAATTAGCTGTTTCACCACTACATACCACAGGCTGCTAGATTCTCATCCTGGATACTAACTGGATTTTGGCCACCTTCAGCCCCAACTAGAATAGATGATTATTTCCTTCCTTTCCCTGAGGGTGTCTTGTCTGAAACCCACCTGGTCAGACCAATTTCCAAACCAGTCAAGTTTCTTGGTTGAAAACAATGGAAACTGACGGTCATTAATTTAAGCAGAACAGGAATTTATTGGAAGGACACCAAGGAGCTCACAGAATCGACTGAGGCTCAGGGAAAGGGCGGATGTGAAGGAGGCTGGCAGCTCAGGACACAGGCAAGGGGGCTGTGTGGGCAGCGTGTGGGTCTGGTGCTGCTGCCAGGGCCGCCTTCGCTGGGCATCACGGCCTGGGCACGGCCTCTGGTCCCCAGGAATGACCCCCGCCCCGACTGTCCTCTGTAGCACCGTAGTGGTCGCTGAATTCAGGGTGGGCTCTTGATTGACGGGTGGAGTCTGGTCACGTGCCTGGTCCTGCTGACCCGGGGGCATGTCAGCCTCTGCAATGGGAGGGCAGAGCCGCCTTCCTCTAAGATTCACCCCACAGGGGAGTCCCCCAAACAAGAAAGGGGTTTGAATACTGAGCAGGAGGAAAAACAAAATCATAAAAACGGCGAATATTCACCTTGGCTAGGCACCGTGCTAACGTTTTGCCTGAATTATCTCTTAATCGTCACAATGATTTTCTGAGCGGCATTACTTCTATCAACCTCACTTTACAGTTAGGGAAACAAGCTCTGAGCTTCTTTATCAGTAATAACCCCAGACTTTTGGGGTACTGTGAAGACCAGCCTGGACGCCTCAGAGCCAGGCTTCTGGAAGGGGTGCCCTAAATGGGGCGTCACAGAGGTGGAAGGAACCTGTCCAGTCTGAGCACTGCCTAATTCTAGATGCTACTGCTGTTGGCCTGCCTGGAACAGGTCCTGGACCAAGGGGGCACCATCCTGGGGACGGTGGCAGACACAGCTGAGCGACCAAAAGCAAACGGTGCGTCAGGAACATGTGCTTTCTGGTGGGTCTCAGCACACGGGCCGTCTGTCATGAAGCTGGCTGCAGCCAACAGCCTGAGGTGGTGCCCACTGCTATGTAAACAGAGATGCTGGGTTCTGAGAAACAGAGGCGTGAGCCCCCTCGCCCCACAACTAGGAAGAGGAGAAGGCATCTGAAAGGGAGAGAGAAGCCAGCCAAAACCCAAGCACTGACCCAGGAGCCTCCTGCTGGTGGCCCAGGTCTCCCCCATCAGACCAGGAGTTTCTGAACCTGAGTCGGGGCAGGGAGTCTCCCCGCTTAGACGAGGCTCCTGCGAGTGGAGTGTTATCTCTTCCAACATATCAGGAGGTCCTGTGTGCAGGGCTATGTCCCCCATCTCCGACTGGGGCTTCTAAGGGAGGAGTGTCTCTTCCTTCAGACTAGGGGCACCTGAAGGCAGGGCTGAGGGTTCTAAGAAGTCCGTGTCAGCGAGAGCCGTGCAGTTTGGAGGAGCAAGACCAGCAGAGCTGGATGGAACCTGGTCACACTGAAGGGGAATTGAGACCCAGAGAGGGGCAGGGGCCTGCAGAGTTCATCCCCCAGGGGACAGCTGTCCAAGACAATATCCTAGGACTCTTGCCTCCCAGCCAGGAGGAATTGGGGTGACAGGGGAAGTGTGGCCTTAGGAATGCAGCTCCCAGAGCCAGGCAGGAGGGGGCAACTCTGTGGGGACCAAGGCTTGGCCCTGGGCTGCCGACCCCACCCCTTGGAAACGCCTCCAGTTGTTCTGTCCTGGATGTTTGCATCCTTGGCCAGGTTCCTGGGCAATTGCCTCATCCCACGGTGGCCGACAGATGTGCACAGCTGGAGGAGGGGCTCTGGGTGAAATCCAGTCCTGCCCGGTGCCGGCCTGGGCCAGGGAGCTGGGACTCTGGGTCCTGGTCCCCGCCTCCACCTCTACCTGGTTGTGTGGCCCTGGGTAGGGCCGTGGCCTCCCGGGGCCTCCGTTTCCTCTCTGTCTCATGGGGAAGACTCTTCTTTCATCAGATGTTGACTGAGGAGCTGGGCACATCCAGCGGTCCCTGCCTTCGAGTATTTTATGCTCCTTGGAGAGCTGACATCGAGCATCTGTAGCAGTTTGTGGAGCTCTCGGCATACAGGGGGCTTCACAGGAAGCGGTTTCATTTTTCTCCGATCTCTGGCCCCAGCTGTGCGGTGGCAGATCCCAGGGTGCTGTGGTCACTTTGTTATTACAAGGCCATCTGTTTGAAATCCCAGTCTCAGAGGCAATTCAAAGCTTTTCCTTCCTTTGTCCCCAGCCACCAGGCTTATGGGACTTGGAGAGTGGTGGGTATGTGTGTGTGTGCGTGTGCGCACGCGCGCGCGTGTGCGTGTTACCCCGCATGGGGGGCTGGCAGCAGGGATGCTGGTTCTTTCCTGGTGTCCTGAGTCTAGTATCTTAGAGTATTTGGGGTTCCATGGTCTTCTCCTGGGATACTTCCCCCCTCCATCTTTTTAAAATGAAATGTTTTATTTTTAAGAAATTGTGGTAAAATAGACATAACATAAAATCTACCGTCTTATCCATTTTTAAGTGTACAGCTCAGTGGCGTTAAGTACATTCACACTGTCGTGCAACCACCGCTACTGTCCATCTCCAGAACTTCTTTATCATCCCAGGGTAAATCCCCCTCATTTTCAAATGATAGCTGTATTGAGACATGATTCACATAACATACAATTCACCCATTTAAAGTGTACACGTTAGTGGTTTTGAGTCCAGTCACAGGGTTGTACAACCAGTATTACAATCAAGTTGAAAACATTCCATCAGCCAAAAGGACATTCCCTTCCGTGAAGCACCTCAACCCCATCCTCCGCGACCAGCCCCGCCCCTTAGCCAACCACTGATCTACGTTCTGTCTCTGGATTTGCCTGTTCTGGACGGTCCCTATAAATGGAATCACACACCACGTGGCCTTCTGGGTCTGGCTTTTTTCACTTAGCATAATGGCTTCAATGTCCGGCTATGTGGTAGCAGGTGTCAGGGCTTCATTCCTCCCTCTCCATTCTTAAGGTGCAGCCTCTCTGGTGTAGGGGCTGAGGGAATCAGGGCTCAGCAGGCAACAGCTCCGTGTTACCACTCACGGCCGGGCTCCTCTCTGTGGATTGATGCTGCTGGCGGCCCAGCCAGTGCCCTCAGCGTGGCAGGTATCCGAGTGCTGGCTCACCGCCTTGCACGTGTGTGCATTCTTCGTGGGTTCTGAGGGGTCAGTCCCTCCCCTCTCTGATTGTCAGTTTCCTCATTTGTCAAATACCTTTCTTAATTTATTTTACTCCCATTTTACAGATGGCCCAGAGAGGGGAGGCGAGGCAGTGGCGCCCAGGCCCCCAACACCCAGCCCAGGGCTCTTTCCTCTACCCCTGGCCATTGTCCTCTCAGGAGTCTGGGCCGGGCCAGTCCCAGGGGACTCACAGTGGGCAGTTGATGCGAGGCCCAGCTTTCTGAAGATGAGCGGCACTGGGGTTCCCACGATAGTCGTGCTGGGGGTACCGCAGCCTGAGCCACCTCCCCTCTCTGCACCCATCTCTGGGCCTGCCTGGGAGCTGACTCTGATTGTCCTGGGGCCCCATTGATGTGTGCAGACGTTCCCCACAGACACCAAGCTCCACAGTGCCACAGCGTTCCCAAGGGGCTCATACCCAGATCCCTGCATCCCATACACCACGTGGCGGGATCTGGGGCCCAGCATGGCAGTGGTGGTGCAGTTTGGGTTGTGTCTGATCTCGCTGGGCCTCTCGTGCCCACTCCTGGGCAGGGCTCTGCCTCCAGGCCTAAGGGCCTGGGAAGACAGAGACCTGATGGTCCTTAATCCAATCTCAGATGCAGATTCACATCCCTGAGCCCCAGCCCAAGGCTTAAACTTGACTCAGGTTCCAGGCTAAGATCCCAAACTGTCCCTAGACTGAGACTTGCCCCCAGCTCCATTCCAAGCCCTGATCACAGTCCCAGACTGAGCCCTGCCCCTGGTTCCAGGCTGAGCCCTTACCAAAGATTAAGCTCTAAACCTAGCCCCCAATCAACTTGACTCTGGTCAGAAATTCAATCAGGAGCCAGCTCTAATTTCAGTCCTGACCTCAGTCCTTGTCTGAACTGTGACCATGGCCACAGACTGATCTCTACTTTCCAAACAACAAACTAACCCTTGACCTGAAATGTAACCCAAGTGGGAGCCCAGGAGCCCATCACAGGGCAGAATTTGTGCTGGACCTAGGAGGAAAGTTAGTGCTTCACTGGGCAGAGTTGTGAGGACTATGTTCACGGAGGCTCAGAGGGGGAGAGTGGAGAAGGAAGTGGCATCTCAAAGAGGAGAAGCGAGTGGCCGGGGGAGTACTGCTGTCCAAATGGGGAGAGGGTGGAAGGACTCCGGACTCAGAATCCATAGCTGTGGTTCTAAGATAGGCTCCCTCATCTATTGCAACCTTATTTGGGAGGAAGCGCTGGCTTCTCTGTTGTTGCTTCTTCATCTTAAAATGGATCCACCTGGGCTTCCCCGGTGGCGCAGTGGTTAAGAACCCGCCTGCCAATGCACGGGACAGGAGTTCGAGCCCTGGTCCGGGAAGATCCCACATGCCATGGAGCAACTAAGCCCATGAGCCACAACTACTGAGCCTGCGCGCCACAACTACTGAAGCCCACGTGCCTAGAGCCCGTGCTCCGCAACAAGAGAAGCCACCACAATGAGAAGCCCACACACCACAAAGAAGAGTAGCCCCTGCTCACCACAACTAGAGAAAGCCCGCGCGCAGCAACCGACCCAATGCAACCAAAAATGAATAATAAATAAATTAATTAATTTTTTTTAAATCATAAAAAAAAGAATCCACCTGCTTTCCTCTTGGGTCATGTAGCTCCCTGAGAGTGTAGTCAAGATATCTTGCCCTTAGGTCTTCTTACATACGGACCCTTTGCCTGGACCACTCTTCTTTCCTTGCCCACTCCTGCATCCCCAAAGCGAAATGCCCCTTCCTCTAGGCAGCCTTCCTGAAGTGCTTTGTGGTAGACAGAACATGAGCCCTGATCACCCTTCAGTGAAAGATTTGGTGCCCTGGGTCTGGAGCGCTGTCTGCAGGCAGCCTTCACATTTCAGCGGTCACCCGCTTCAGGGCTGCCCACATCCAGTGACTGATGAGGGACTGATGGCAGGAGGAGAATCAAAGACCTCCTTGCAGCCATCTCTGACCAACTCCAGACAACTCCCTTCCTGCCCCTCCCTTCCTGCCCCTCCCTTCCTCAGGTGTTGATCTCAGAACACTCCCCGCTAAGCACCTACATGCTGACCTCCATCTCAGATTCTGCCTCCAGAGAACCCAGCCTGTGACACCCGCAGGCCAAGTCCTAAATTACACCCATGGCACTTGGTCACCTCCTTTAGAAAACTTATGAGAATGTAGAGTCCTTCCTTTTTCCTGTCTCCTTGTACTGGAATTGTCATGCAGAGGGCATGGACACAGCAGTAGCAGCACACGGTGCATATGGAGATCACAGGGGGAAAGCTCAGAGGCAGAGACGTAGTAGTGTCTGCAGTGCCCTGAGCTCTCATCATCCCCCTCCTGGGTTCTCAGCATGGCAGGCACGTCCTCCACAGGGCCAGTGCTGCTGCAGAGGGGCCTGCCCCAGCCAGCCAGCTGGACACGCAACCGTCACCAAGAGAAAGGACCCACTCCGGACTGTTGGCCAAAGAGGTAAGAGGGAATGCGTAATTTCTCTAAGTAACAAGAAATACAACAAGGGATGTCTGGGTGTTAGTGACACTAGGGAGTATGCTTGCCAAGGCCCAGGGCTGCACCCCAAGGACGCGGAAGAGTCTTGAAGAGTGTCAGCAGGCAGGAACACGGATACGCACCAAAGCTGGGGTTGGCTGTTGCCTGCAGACGAGGCTGGTGCAGCCCAGCCAGCTCTCTGCTAAGCTACCAGAAGTGGGAAGAAAATGAGCCTCCAAGGCTCTTCAGACTTGTCTCTCATCAAAAATGTATGCTTGGTGAGGGTAGGAGCTGAGTCTGTCCTGTTCCCTGCTCAATAAATTGGATGTGTGTTATGGATGAATAAATAAATAGATCAAGAGATCAGGGATGGAAAAGCAATTTACACTTCTGAAGCATTATGCGAGACAGGGGATAACTGGGGAGAAAGGCTTCTTCTAGAAGTTATTCCTTAGGAGAGGCCAAAAAAATAAAGTCTATTAATAGATTCAATTAATAAACGTCAGCCAAGGTACAGGTTAACAGGAAGCACCTCCGCAAATGTTGGCGGTCTCTCAGGCAGGGCTCGGGGTTGGCTGGCATGCAGGCAAAGAAGGCATCCTCCCTCCTGTTTGCTCAGAGCACAGTCTCAGCCCTGGGGGAGCCTCATCCCTACTGTGAGTGGGGGCCACAGCCCAGATGCTTCCTGGAAGCTCACCCCACTCCAGCCACGCTGGCCCCTTCTGTGTTCCGTAAACACACCAAGCCTGTTTGTACCTCGGGGTCTTCCCCCTTGCTGTTCCTATTGTCCCTCTTCCCCTCACTTCCTTCAGGTTTCTGTGCAAACATCACCTCCTCAGAGAGGCATTTTCTGACCCCAGTCTAAAATAGCAGCCTCTGTCCCCATCACTGCCCATCTTTAAAAGAAAATTCAGGCTTCCCTGGTGGCGCAGTGGTTGAGAGTCCGCCTGCCGATGCAGGGGACACGGGTTCGTGCCCCGGTCCGGGAAGATCCCACATGCCGCGGAGCGGCTGGGCCCGTGAGCCATGGCCGCTGAGCCTGCGCGTCCGGAGCCTGTGCTCCGCAACGGGAGAGGCCACAGCAGTGAGAGGCCCGCGTACCGCCAAAAAAAAATAAAAATAAAGTCCTGAAGGCAAGAGAGAGCCTGGGAAGTTGATAGAATGTAAAAAAGTTTTGTGTGTCTGGATCAGAGTGGGGAGGGGGAAGAGGCACAGAAGAGACTGGATGGTGGGCAGGGGTCCACTCACAAAGCATCTAGAGCAGACGATAAGGCAGGAAGTAACGTGACCAGATCATATTTCTGCTTACCAGTGTTTTCTAAACATTCATAATCTTCGGGAACTTTGCCATATCTGGCATCTCTTAACCCAGTGATAAATACTATTCACTTAATACTTTACATGTAACCGACTCATTTTACTTAAATACGTTCATTTAAAAGGGAAACCCGGGCTTCCCTGGTGGCACAGTGGTTGAGAGCCCACCTGCCGATGCAGGGGACACGGGTTCGTGCCCCGGTCTGGGAAGATCCCACGTGCCGCGGAGCAGCTGGGCCCGTGAGCCATGGCCGCTGAGCCTGCGCGTCCAGAGCCTGTGCTCCGCAACGGGAGAGGCCGTAACAGTGAGAGGCCCGCGTACCGCAAAAAAAAAAAAAAAAAGGAAACCCTTTGTAAACTATCCTAACTTGTGTCATATACACAAACTAACAGTAAAACTAAACCTAATGAAAGCGAAATAATGTTCCATGTCACCACCTTGCTAAGGTTCTGATTCAGAAGTCTACCTTCTCCTGTTAAAAAAAAGAGATTAACATGTCGGCAAGGTGCTAAAGATGAGATAGCACTAAACGGGACTTTCTCCTTGACTAGATCATCAGAAAGATTCAAAGAGGATTCAAAGGAAATATTAATATCTTTCTTACTGTGTGAGGCAGTGTTACTTCAGCTGTATCTGGATTTCTTCTAAGATTATTTCATAATGACATAAAATAATCTTAAACATGACCAGTGGTACGATTTCCACAGCGACTCGCTATAAACCTTTCAGATGTCTTTGAGTGAACAGAAGTAGGGTATGGAAGACAAAATGGGGTAGATGGCCAAGAAAACTGAAAAAGCCAATCAATCAAATTGTATCCCTTCACTCCATTACATTGTAAAACCTATCCATCCTTCCATCTCACCACCTGGACATCCACCAGCCTGCCCATACGCCCACCCACCTTTTTGCTTATCTGCTTGCCCACCCACAAATCCATTTACTTACCCATTGTTCACCTGCTTCCCCATATACCTGAGTATCTTCTCACCTGCCAAATACATGCACCCATTCCCTCCATACAACTGCTCTCCTAAACATTGCCCATCCACTCCCCTGTCTACCTATCTACCTATTATCCATCCATCCATCCATCCATCCATCCTTCCATCCATCCCATACATTACATTCCACACTTAGCGTCTTGACCCCTAATTCTCCTGTTCCTTCTAAAATAGAAACTGTGGCTATGACCCCTTTAGCTGAGTTCTGATTTGGGTGTTCATTGCCTATTACAAGCTTCAGTCCTCCCTGAGCTTCCCTTTGGGTTGTCCCCAAATGGAATCTCTGAAAATCACCTTATTCTTGCTGCCCTTGACCTCTTCCCTTCATACACTCCTCCTCACCAGGAGTCTTATTTTCCTATAACCGTACCAGGGCAGAGTCCTAGATTGTCAAAGATGAAAGGGAAGGTAGAGACCACTGAGCCCAAAGCTTTCAGTTTCTAGATGGGAAAGCAGAGTGGGCAGGTCACAGGATGAGCCAGTCACAGTATTAGGAACCTTTTTATTTCTCAAGATAAATCCTCCGGTGCCTATAAACTACTCCTGCATTTCTAAAATGTCAGGGCTCAAAGCAACCTTAGACATCATCTCTGAGTGGTTTTCCAGATGGGCCTCACAGGGTGGGTGTTTTGAGTGGTCTAGTCTCCAATTCCCTACAGCCCTACTTAACTAGAGGATGGGAGTATGTGGGATATTTTTTGAACAAAGGGTTTTGCTGCTAAGAGGAAAAAAATGTTTAAACTCTTTGTTCTCAACCAGTGCCCTCATTTTATGGACAAGGAAGTAGGTTCAGAGAGGAGAAGGTTCCTGCTCAAGGTCACACATCAGGTAAGTTGCAGAGCAAGTGTGCTAACCCAGGTTTCTTGGCCTTGTCTTTTTCCTTTGCTGAGCATCTGCTGGCTTTAGAGGGACCTGAGTTATGGCAGCCAGGGAAGAAGGAATGCTATTCTTCTAGCCCAGGAATTCCTAGGGAGGGCCAATGATCCCAATCACTACTTATGGACTGAGGACATATATTTAAAAAATTAACTGTGGTCCTCTGGATTCCTTGGCTCCCTTCACTGGGAACTGGATGCCAAGAGGAGGCAAGCAGGGGCACCAGATTTACTCCCAACCTCTCTTTTATGATGACCCCCTCTCCTCAGCAGCATCTCTTTGCTCTACAAAATTCTGCCTGTTAAGCTTATGGGCACAGAGCACACTTTGTCCACTGTGACTGTGGACTTTGCCACTGAAACTGATAATCCCTCTTGGGAGAGACACGAGATGTTCTCCTCCCCTGACGCACAGTGTGCGCTGCTCTCCGCTCCCTAGTGGATGGCGGCAGTGTCAGGGCTCTGTGGACTCCTCCGGCTCGGCGGTATTTGAAATGCCACCTATCGACGTTCTCTAGGAGGGGGGCCGACCTTGTCCTGAGACCCTCCACCTGCGCCTCCTGTCACTCTCAGAGTTTTCTGGGCTCGTCAACATTTGCTGAAGTGTCATCCTTGCTTATTTGCAGGTCAGCTTTAAGCCCTGCCCCTGGCCTTTTAACACAGGTAAACTCTCTTTGCATAACATAATCATCTGTTAAGAGCAGGCTCTGGAATCAGGCCACCTGAGTGCAAATTCCAGCTGCATTGCTTACTGGTTATGTGCTCTTTGACAAATTACTGAATCTCTCTGGGCCTCAGTTTCCTCATCTGTAAAAATGGAGAGATAAAATAATAGGAAGATACTTGGGCTGGGCTCTGAGGAAGAGGGGGAGAAGGGGAGAGGGAAAAGAATTGTGGGCAGAAGGGAACAGCATGTACGAAGGCCCTGTGGAAAGAGGAAACAGAGCACTTTACCTGGGACTGAAAGGAGGCCCAGGACCATGGAGACGCCCTAGCTTGGCTTACTCAGCATCTTCCGTAGTGTGCCTTCCTGTACTAGACAGACCTAGAAGCTAGACCTCTGAAGCCATACAAGCATACAGATGCGATTTAGGTTCTATCAACCATGGACGTTAACACAGGAAGGCTGAGGTCATACTTTTCTGATTTTCAGTCAAGCGGAGTTCTGGGTTGTTTTTTTTCTGCGGCTGCTGTTGCAGAGGGTTCAGGGTCTAGCCCCTTGTTTGTGATTGCTGAAGAAGAGCTGGGGGCACCCCTCCTGCTGGCAGGGATCAGGGCAGAGTATAGTCCTGCAGCCAGCAGTGGTGGTGGCAGCAACCAGATTCCCGGCTTCCCAGTCATGACAGAGGCTGCAGTGTTACTCTGGGGATCTCAGCCTAGGACCAACCTCTCCAGCCCTCCCAGCAGTGTGTGAGCACTGTTTCCCCGTATTACATTCCTTTCTGCTTAAATGAACTGCGGTGGTTTCTGTGATCTGAAGCTGAGCTGGACTGTGGTGGACAAAAGAAGGCCACACATTCTTCCCATCAAGGAATGGAGCTCGTTTCCCCTCCCCTCGGCCTGGGCTGGCTTGTGACTTCTTCACCAAAAGAAAGTGGTGGAAGTGATACTCTATCAATTCCAGGCCAAGCCTTGAAGTTAAGAGGGGGAGGTTTTTGCTTTTTTACCTGTGGAAAGTTCACTCTTGAGAGACTCTCTCCGAATCCAGCTAGCACGCAGTATGAATCCCAAGCCACGTGGAGAGGCCCCGTGTGGCCTCTATTCGACAGTTCTAGTTGAACTCTCAGGCAACAGCCAGCATCACCCACCAGACACGTGAGTGATCACCTTGGAAGCCCAGCCCGGTCATGCCTGCAGATGGTTCCAGACCCAGAAGAACCACACAGCTGAGCCTAGTCAAACCCAGGAATCACGAGAGAACTAAGATTTGGGGTGATTTGGGGGGCGGCAATAGACAACCCAAATACTGACGTGTACGGGCAGATGGAGTAGGAGGAAGTGGGATGAAGCTGGAGAAGCTTATGTGGAGCCTGGTAAGCCATGGTTAGGAGTTTTGTTACTATTCTAAAAGCAGTGGGAAACTGCGGAAAGATTTTAGGTAGAAAGGTGACACTATGGCATTTCCCTTTCAAAGGCATCACCTTGCCTGCTGTGTGGGGAACAGACTGGAGGGGAGCCAGAGAGGTGAGCCAGCCTGGAGATAAATGCAGGTGTTGAGGCAAGAGCTGAAGGTGGTTTGGACGGGAGAGTGGGGTGGGGCTGGGGGTTAATGATTGAAAGGGAGCAAAGTGGATGATCAGTGGTATTTAGGAGATAAAATTATAATGACTTGGGGAGTGCTGGTAATCTATGTGGGCTTTACCTAACTAGTTCCTTCTATTCTCTGTGCCCCATACCTCTACAGAGTCGACAGTGGAGAGAGCAAGGACTCAGGTATCAGACACATTAATCCCAGTTTACTACTTAGCTGCTGTGTTACCTTGGGCAAGTCACCTAACTTCTCTGGACTGCAGTTTTCCTCAAACGGGGGCCATATGAAGCATGATCACAGTAGGTCCACTTGTTTACTGAACAGTGCCTGGCACATAGCAGGCACATAATAAATCTTTGTTGAATGAATTTAGTGGGTTGGAATTAATGAGCTACAAAGAAGAAATGACCTTATTTTTCTCCTCCTCCTGAAAACGTCTGTCAAGGAGGGCTTTCCCTTCCTGCTTGTCTCCGAGCAAAAGCTGAAAAGAAAGCTCCTGGAGCAGGACCTGGAGGAGGCCACTGTCTGGCTGGATGGAGAAAGGGGAGGCACAGAGAGAGCAGGGGCCGGGAAGTTGACAGGAACAGGCTAAAGGGTATGTGTTTGGGGCCACGTCCTCTCCTCTCGGGGCTCAGGGCCCTCATCTTAGCCTGGGTGGTTGAAGCAGATGTTCTGCCCACCAGCCATTCCTGCTTCAGGCCCCTTGCTCATTCTTTCTAACTCTGCATGGCAGCCTGGCCTTTCTGCTGCCCCTTGCAGAGTCCTCCTCCCGGGAGAGACCGCTTCTGCTGGGTTTCTGTGTCCGCCACCCTCCCCCAACACGGACACCTGGGGCCTGGCACCAAGCGGGCTGTGCCTGCCCACGCGAGGGACGGCCTCTCTCCCCCCAGTCCTCAGGCCCTCAGGAGCAGTAACTGGGTGCCGGGGAAGACAAGGCAGAGAAGGGGCCCACTCTCCTGTTTTGAGCCCCTCCCGCCCTTGGCCCCTGTAGGTAATCACTGAGCCTTTTGGGGGTTCTGTAGTATAAGTTGGGTTACCTCTAGCTTTCTCTGTTGGCAGTTTAGGGTTCAGGGTTCTTGGTTGCCCTAAGTTACAACCCACTGATCTGCTTTTCGGCCTTCCAAATTTTGTGAATGTTATCTCCTCTTCTGGGCTAATTATCCTTACGCCTTAAAAAAAAAATCCCTTTTGCCTTCATGTTAGTGGAGGGTCAGGAGGGAGTGGAGTTATGTGTGTGTGCTCGATCTGTCTTATTTGGCCAGAATTCATAGTCAGTCTAATTTAATCTTCACAACAATACCAAGGGGCCGTATTATTATTCTCATTCTCAGAGGCTCGGAGAAGAAGTCCACAGAACTAATAAGTGGTGGAACCTGGTGCCACCCACAGCCCTTGGTCTCCAACACTCTTCACCTCACACAGCTCTCCTGGCAGTGCTCAGAGAAGGCTGTGTCCTCCTCACTTCCACAGAAGTTGGCATCGTATGTGGTCAAAGCTCAGTTTGCCGGAAGGACGCCGTGGGGTGATCATACCTTCCTCCATCTAAACGTGTCCTCTGACCATGCCTTCTGTAGGAGCCGAGGCGTTGTAAAAGTGGTAAATGCAATTAAGAATGGGAATGACCTTAATGTCCAACAGCAGTGGATTGGGTAAACAAATTTTGGTCTCCCCGTTTAAAATGTCCTATCTGGCTGTCAGAATGATAAGGCAGAAGAATAATTAACTGCATGGAAAAATGCTCCTGACGTATTGGGACATTGAAGAAGTACGCTTACTTTCTTTCTTTCTTTTTATTTTTATTTTTTTGCGGTACGCAGGCCTCTCACTGTTGTGGCCTCTCCCGTTGCGGAGCACAGGCTCCGGACGCGCAGGCGCAGCGGCCATGGCTCAAGGGCCCAGCCGCTCCGCAGCATGGGGGATCCTCCCGGACCGGGGCACGAACCCGTGTCCCCTGCATTGGCAGGCGAACTCTCAACCACTGCGCCACCAGGGAAGCCCGAAGAAGTACACTTTCTAAGCAGTGGGTGCTGTGTAGCAACAATAACACATACATAATAACAAATTAATAAAAGAGGAACTAACATTTACCTGAAACCCTTGATCCTTGAGTATAGGTCCCAAGCCAACATCCAATGTTAAAAGGGATCCTGTCTACCCCAGGGTATGAAATCCAATTCACCCTCTCCCACCCTTACCCCTACTCTGCCCCCAGCACCCCATAATTCCTCATGACCTTGAAGTCTACAGTTCATATCCTGTGGAGGGAAAGTGCATCCGCTGCTCCCCTACCCTCACCTCCCCCTGGGGTTTTGTAAATCTACTCCTGGAATACTGTGGGTATTGAGAACATGCTAAATAATCATAGTTTTTTTCTTTACTTTCACCTGGGCCACTGGAAAGCTCCCCCCCCCCTCTTTTTCTTGGAGGAAGAGTAGGGCTGAGTGATTAGCTAAAGGGTGGGAAATGACAGCCATTTGTTATCCTGGAAGAAGAAGTCCCCCCACTGCAGGCGAAATGAGGAAAAATAGAACTAAAATCTAGCCACAAGCTATGTTACAAGACACTGGATTTCCTTTTCTAAAGATCCTCTGAGATGCGATAAAGATTTATGTATTCAGCCACCTTAGAATAGTGTGTGTCAGCGTGAGGGTCATTAGCCATTATCGCTGTGCTGTCCAGTCCAGTAGCTACTAGCCACACGGGGCTTACGGCACGCTTGAAACGTGCCTAGTCTGGATTGAGATGTGCTATAAATGTAAAATACACACTGGATCAGGAAGACCTGGCATGTAAAAAAAAAAAATGTAGCCGATCTCATTCCTGATTTTTAAAATAATAATCGAAATGATAATATTTCGGATATATTGGATTAAATAAAATATATTATTAAATTTAATTTAACCTTAAACATTTCCTTAAGTTAAAAACTTTTTTAAAGCCCTGTGGTCTCAGTGCCTCAACACAGCACCTATTAATTTCTCATGTAAGCTCCGTGCCAGTGCAGATGTGCAGAAGCAGATGTGCAGAAGGTCCTGCTCGCCAGAGTCACGCAGGGACTCTGGCTGAGGGAGCAGCTGCCATCTAGATCACTGTCAGTCACCTTGCCAGAGGGAAAGCCAGAGCTCTGGAGGATATGGCCCTGGCAATTAAATGCTCTGGCCTCGAAGTGACACCCGTTGTTTCTGCTCACAGCTCATTGGCTGGACTTAGTCACATGGCTCTACTTAACCACAAGGGGGCAGGGCGATCCTACCCTGTGCCCCAAAGGCAGAGATCCAGAAATACTTGGTGGACATGACTAGCTTGGTTTCTATCGGCTTTTTTAAATTTCTTTAGAATATATAGAATTGAATAATAGTAAAAAGTAGAGTGGAATAAAATAGGAAATATCAGAGGGCATCACAAAATTTTAAAGTTATGATTGAGGCTCAATAAATATTTGTGAGATGGTGAAAATTCTTTCTGAAAAGGGATCATAGCCACAACGAACATGTCTTTCTTGCTTTATCACTAACAAAGTGTTTGCCCACTGGTTATCTCATGTGGGGTATTATGGGCCCCCTTTATGGATGACGAAACTGGCTCAGAGAGGTGAGTGATCTGCCCGGGTCATGCCGTCAAATGGCAGAGCTGGGACTTGGGACTAGTGAGATACTAATGCAACTCCCTCATCAAACCCCAAACTTTTTTCTCTTTCATTTATCAACCCCGATAACTTGCTATTCTTTACTTCTTTTAATAATACTAACATTTAACATATACTGAGTTTAATACTATTATCATTGCTATTTTATAGCCGAGGAAACTGAGGCTCAAACAGATGAGATGACCACCCAAGGTTACACAGCCCCTGGTAAGCTCGGCAGGACTTGGGTTCATAGGCAGGTCTATGAGAGTCAAGGCTGTAGTTGTAATGCTCTTGCCATTCTGGCTTTTTGAGCTGGTTCTGGAAATCACTTGAATGGCATAATGGATAAGTTTTGAGGGAACTTCCCATGATTGTTTGGTTCACGTGGTTCCTGCAACTCCTGCCTATTACCTTGGGCCCTTCTTACATTCCTAATCCCAGAGGGGCAGAGAGTTTGAGATCCTGCATAGAATCTGGAGCCTCAATAACCCACGGACATTAAGAAACACACACGCGCGCGCACACTAAACAGAAGATAAAGACTCCCTGATATTAGTAAGTGGAACCGGATGACTAAGTTATGCCAGGGTTACATTTTAAAGATCCTGTTTCATTTCTAGCTTTATGGGGCTTGATGTAAGCTTTTGGAAATGTACTTTTATGAGATTCAAAGATAGTCATTCTACATGTCCTTTAAAAGTGCCCATACCATAAATAATAATAACTAATATTTAGTTCCTGCTATATGCCAGGCACTGTGCTAAGACATTAACGTGGATTATTTCATTTAACCCTCAATGACATCAGTGAGGTAAATGTAACCCAGGACTGTGGAAGTGAGAAGAAACCTTGTGATACGCGTGGATGTGGCCTTAGCTGGGATTCTCAAGTACTGATGAGATCCAGCCTCTGCTCTGCCTCTAACTGCAAATTACTTACGGGCACTTTGATCCTTAGATTTCACATCTGCAACATTCTACCTTTGAGCTGGATGATCTAGAAACTCCTGGAGAGGAGGGGCTTATCTGAGCAGTGCTTAGCGCAAGAGGACTGCATAAACAGCACTATTATGACAATCCAGATAGAGACCATATTTTCTGAAATGAAAATCGGTGTGTACAGTCTGGCAAATGAAAGCCCTCATAGAGACCATGAACAGAGTATTTGAAATTGGAACTTCCCTGGAAACCCTGAGTTACAAAGTTTCAGTCTGGTTGCTAGCTTGTTTGCCACTGGGAAATGAAGCAGCACTAATTCTTGTCTTATAACATTGGTTCACACTTATCCACTGCTCATGGTGCACCAGACTCTGTGCTAAGACATTTACAATGGTTGGCTCCTGTAGTCCTCACAACCACCCTGTGTGATCATCTCCATTTCACAGATGAGGAAACTGGGGCTTCAAGAGATGAGCAATTTTCCCAGGGTCTCGCTACTGGTAGGAGATGGAGTCCAGACTGGCGCTCTGACTCCAGGGTCCTCATTCTTACCACCCTGCTTCCCCTTCTCCAGCGTACTGAGGACTTAGCTTTGGGAGGTAGATCAAGAACAAGTCCAACCCAGGCCCTGCTCACATGGAAGGTGAGCAGAACATACGCTTCGGGCTCTTTGCAGCCAGTTATCTCATGTATTCCTCCCGTCATCTTTCTGAGGTATGCATTACTATTGACCCCATTTGACAGATGGAGAACTTGAGGCTCAGAGAGTTCAGACAAGTTGCCCAAGATGAACTAGCCAATGTGTGGCAAAGCCGAGATTCAAACCCAGGCCTCTCTGACTTCAAAGCCTTGGCTTTAAGCCAGGGTTTCTCACCCTTGGCACGGCTGACATTTGGGGCTGGACAGTTGGGAAGGGGGGACTGTCCTGTTCACTGGAAAATGTCTGATAGCATCCTTGACTTCTATCTACAAGATGCCAGTAGAACACTCCTCCCCCAATTGTGACAACCACAATTATCTCCAGACGTTGTCAAATGTTCCCTGGGTGCAAAATTGCTCCCCGCTGAGAACTCTTGCTTCCGGCTGGCTGACTGGGCCACCTCAGGACTGGGGACTCAGGCAAAGTGTTGAAAAGAAACTTTCATGATCTTCTTTTAAGAGACTGAGAGCAGGTGTTCTGGCTCTGTGACCCTGAAATTAGCCACCCCCTGCACAGCAAGGTACCGACCGGGACCTGCAGCCTGCTGGAGAGAGTCAGGGACACCTGCGGGAACTTTTGTCTCTAGACCAGTCTGGTGTGCTCTCACCCAGCAGGCCCCGTCATCCGTGCCTCTCTTGCCCGGGCTGAATTTGTCTGGAGGCCTTTAAGGAAGCTGCCCGATGATCGTCTCTTGGCTCAGTTTAGCTTTATCTCTAGTTTTTGATTTTAAATGGAACTAATGACCATTTGAGATTCAGATTCCGCACCAACTGCCCAGAACCTTCTCAATGAGCAGACTGGAAGCCCCGTACAGCCTAATTCACGGCTCGCACCTCAACAAATGCCCCTACCTCTGGCAAGTTAGACACCTGGAATCCTTGCAGACATCTCCCTCTCTATCAACATCGAATCTCAAGCCATCACCAAGTCCTCTCAGTTTGGGATTCTAAGCATGATTTGGACCCTGGGGTCTTGTGTATCTCCCATCTCCCCAATCCAAGCCACCATAGGCTACTGCAATATCCTCTGAAAGGCACCCACATCATTCACTCCTGCCTTCCGGTCTGTTTTCACACGGTAGCTATAGTAGCCTTTTAAAAATGTTAATCTGAATCCACCCACCCACCTACCCCTTCACGCACATTCCTGCTCCTGTCCTAAGTCATTCAGTGATGCTTCCTGTCTTTCCCCTTCACTCTCTCTACTCCAGACATACTGGCTTGTCTGTTCTCAAAAGTATCATATTCTCTCCACTGCAGGGTTTTTGCATATGCTGTCCCCTCAGCCTGCGTGTTCTCACAATCCCTCTTTGCTTAGGTAACTACACTCATCCTTAGAGGATGTCTTCCCTGACCACTTCTCACTCAACCCGAGTCTAGGTCCATCTCCATCGTTACATGTTCTTAGAGCAGCATCTCTCTCTTTCCTCACTTTTATCTCAGCTTGCAGGGTTATTTGGGGGTTGTTTATTTGTTTAGATTCCTCTTCCCCATAAGACTGTAAGCTCCACAATGGGAACGATGTGTCTATTTTTGCTCGTCATTGCATCACCAAAGCATAGTATATTGCCTGGAATATAGCAGGTGCTCTTTACATACTTATTGAATGGCTGAATGAGCTCATATAATCCTCCCAACAAGCCTGTGAAAATTCTGCCTGAGTCCAGTGCTCTTTCCCTGCTCTGACTTCCTATAGCACCTGCTCTCTTGGCATTATATGATGGGGAGCAATAGACACTGAAAGACATGAAGGGCTCTGGAGCCTGACCAACTGGATTCAAATCCCCCCTCTGCCACTTCCCAGCTGTGTGACATTGGGTAAGATCCTTAACATCTCTGTGCTTTAGTTTCCTCTTCTATAAAATGCCAGTAATAATAGTACCTGTCTCATGGGTTGGTTGTAAGGATTAAATAAGTGAGCTTCTACAAATTCTGTTATAAGGGTTTGGCACAGAGTGTGTGCCCCATTAATCTTAGTTACTATTTGTATTATTAACAGAAAGAGCATTGATTCTGGGATTAGATGAGTCTGGTTTTCTCTCACATTTGCAAATTATTCCCTGGGTGGACAAGTCACGTCACACCCCTGAGCCTGAGTTTCCCCATCTGTTAAGTTGGGATCTCAAAGCCTACTTCAGAGAAGGCCATCGTGAGAGTAGATAGGATGAGAACAAAGCGCTCAGCACAGTGCCCAGTGCATGGTAGTTCCCTTCCTGATGGGTTGAATTGGTCCCCGTTGCCTCTTAGACAAGAAGCTCCCTGAAGTTAGGCTTCACATCTGCCTTATTCAGGGCTGTTTTCCCCAGCCCCTCTGTACCTGGCACATAGTAGGTGTTCAACAAGTAGTTCTTTACTGAGTGAATGAATCAATACTGACAGGGACCATGCTTTGCTCATCTTTGACCAATCCGAGACTAGTGCAATACCTAGTATCTAATTTCAATAAATGTTTGTTGACAGAATAGATTTTTAAAATGCTATTCATTTCTGTTCCCAGTCCCACTTAAGTGTCTGAACTGAACTGAGAAAGATACTTGTTAACTTATCCTGAATCTCTCTAGCCTTAGTATTTTTATTTGTAAAATGAGGCTATTAATAATATCTACCTCGTAAGAGTGCGCTGAAAAGTAAATGAAGCAATATGTGTTCAGCACATTGAAAATGTTGGTTCATTATTATTCCCTTCCCTGAGCCTTGGTTTCCTCATCTGTGAAATGGGCATCCACTCCCACATTTATTCATTCATTACTCAACAAACACAGCACCCATATGTGAGGTATTGTAGTTAAGACCTAGGGCAGTTAGAGAAGTGAACGAGCCATGGTCCCTGCCGTGAGGATCTAAGTTTGCTGTGGGACAGTATATGAATAATAAAAATCCAGTGAGAGAAGAGCCATAATGTGTGGGAAGTCTATGGGGGTTAGGCGTATGGGGGTGGGATGGGAGCTCCAGAGTTTCAGTGAGCTTGCTAGGGAGATTATAAAAGGTTATGGTATCACCAGCTTGGTGTAATCACCAACATGACATCAGTTTGAAATAGAGTTGTCCCCTCTGGGCTCTGGTTTTTGTAGGCTGAATCTGTGGAATCCTGATGCAGCCTCACTTTCTACCCTGGCTCACCAGCAATCCAGAGACTGGTCTAGGTGTCACAATCACAGTGAGGATCCAGTTCAAACAGATACAGCCTTCTGAGACTCTGCCTTGCCTTCCTCCCCTTCTCCTGGGTCCTCCCTTCTCAGGGGACTGAACAGTGATTCCCCTACACTCTCCATGTGGAATGATGTGCGGTGCCTCCAATGCCTGCTGGGTTCCTGCCTAGTTCTCCAAAGACAAGCCTCCCCCTTCCCAAGGTGGGTTCCGGAAGGGAGGTTCTTGGGCGTTGGAGATTGGAAGAAGCCAGACCAGGTCTCTGGGCTCCTGCACCCAAGTGGACCACATGCTTGTCTCTGATGTTCACAGCTGGTTTCAGGGAACTGAGTGCCGCTAATCAAACTCAGGAGAGACTGAAACATCTAAATTAGAATTTTACATTTAAGCCAGGTGTGCTTGTGGGGTTGGGAGGGACGAGTCATCTCCAGTGACCAAAATATTTGCACCTGTTACCCAGAGCTATCTTTTATTCTCAATTGAAAGAAATTTACATGCCAAGGGTATTTAAACATCAGGGGAGGGTCTGCTGTTAGTGGCCTGGCCAGAGGCAGAAGGATGTCTGAGTCCCAACGGCCAAGGGTAACAGGCCTCAGGGAATAAGCAAGATTTACGAGAGCCCGTCTGGGCCGCTTCTTCTGTCGGAAAGGCCTCCCTGCAGTATTTTCTGTCTCATCAACGCTGCATTTCATTTTAAATTGCAGCTGAAAGCAGATATTTTCCCTCTTGCCTATTACACCTCTTAATTTGTCTCTCCCTCTGCTGTTATTTGTCTCTATAAAGTGTTTTGCGTGAAAGACCCACACAGCACAATGTTTCTTTGCCTTGGGTTTAATAGGAGGGGAAGGCACAGAGAGACTGGAGTCTGAGGAGGAAAGTGTGAGGGCCTTGAGGTCGAGACACATCTGTGTCTGGGAATATACGCCTGGCAGTGTGTACGTGTGTTTGGACCTATCTGTTGTGTGAGTGTCTGTGGGTATGTGTGTACATGTCAATATTTGTACTAATATGTATTACATGTGCTTTGGTATAATCACTTATACTTAAATTAAGTGCTTTGGTATAATCACATACCTAAATTAAGTGTATGTTTTTGTGCAGGTACACACCCACATGCAGTCTCTGAGTGCATCTGGAGCTACGCATAGAAGCACACATGTGCACATAAACACGCAAGCATCTGGGTACGCATGTCACATGCTGTGTGTGGTCTTCTACGCACGCGACCAAGGTTCCTTCTCCTTCCTTGCACTCAAACCACTGTACTTAGCATCCCTCCCTGCCCCACCCAGGGGCCCAGGCCTGGTTTGGGGCCCGTAGGCAAAGAAAGGCAGAGCTGTGGTCTGCGGGGGGTGCAGTGGAAACACTGCCTTAGCCAGGCCCAGCCCGTCCTCACAGCGTGCCACAGCAGCACCACCGCGGCTCCCGCGGAAGCTCTCGGGGCCCCTGGGCAGGCCCCCGCCCCCTGCCAATCCTGGACTGGCACTGAGGGGTGAGTGAGGTTACCGAACGACCGCCAGAGCCCTCCAGACAAGCTGGATCTCCTGCCCCCTCTAGGGGACCAACAACCGGAGTGGCGAGGGTTGGGGGTACGGGGGACGTCTCGGTCGCTCCCAGTCCAGCGAATGCTGGGCACTAACCAATGGACGACTGCGGCCCAACGGGGATCCCTCCGAGGCAGCCAATGACCTCGCTCCTCTCTCCACCCCCGCCAACCCCGCGCAGCTGGACCATTGGTGCTGGCGGGATGGGGGGGAGTGTGCGCGGCGCTGGCCCTTCGAGGGAGGGGGCGTGGCTTGGAGTCCCAGCTCCTCTCCCCACCCGGGCTTTGGCCCCCGCACTCCCTACCCCAGCCGCGAGGCCATTGGCCTGGCTACGGCGCCGCGGCGGAGGTGGACCACGGGGCGCGCAGTGGGCGTGGCCCGAGGGCGTGGCCCGGCGGGAGGCGGGGCCGCGGGTGCTGTCTCAGTGAAAACCCGAGCTGCCGCGGCAGCGGCGGGGGCGTTCGGGTGGTGTGCGCGCCTGTGGGGCGCAGGCTCGGCAGCGGCGGCGGCGCGGCGGCTTAGTCTACGGCGGCAGCGGCCCGTCTGGAGCGGCCGCGGTGAGGACGCCAGCTGCGGCTGGGGAGGCGCAGCCGGGACTGCGCGCTCCGCGGAGCCGGCGGGGACCGGGAACAGGTGATCCCAGCAGGAACCCGGAGCCCTACCGAGTTGGCTGGGCGGGAGCCCGCACTCCCGGGCGCAGCTGCAGCCGCCCCGCCGCGGCTGGTCGCGAAAGGCGCCGGGCTCCAGACAGGGGGCCCGGCATCCCTCCGCTCCCGGGGGCCCGGGAAGACCCTGCTCCGCAAGCTGAGAAGTGCCTGCCCTCTCTCCCCGGCGCCCGCTCTGCGGCGGAGCAAAGTTGTAGACGTGTCCCTATAGCCAAACCCCGGCACTGTCGCGACCCGGCCGGGCCGGCGCGCTCTCGGAGCGCAGCTGACACGCCGGCCCCGCCGCCACCTCTCCCCCGGAGACGACCCCCTCTGGAAACTGCTTCTGAGGCCAAAACTTTGGGCCGAGGGGCTGAGGGCGGCTTGGAGCGGGGACGAGGCCTGCGTGCGCCCCTCCGCGCCGACAGCCTGGGCGCCGCGGACGGCATGTGACGGCCCCGGCGGCCGCCGCAGCGCGGGAAAGCGCGGGCCCCGCGGGCTCCGGCCGCTGCGAGGAGGGGCCGCGCGGCGGCCGGAGGGAAGGCTGCGGCGCGCGGTCGACCCCTGCGGGCCCGGGCCCCGAGCCGTACCGCCTCGCTCGCCCGGGCCCCGCCGAGGCTGCTGCTCCCCCGTCCCGGCGCGGGAGGACTCGCTCCAAACTCCCTGAACTTCAGGAGCAGCCCCCGCAGGGCGAAACTCTCAGGGGCCCCCACCCCGGGCGGCGCCCCTCGACGACCTCCCCTCGCCGAGCCCCCTGCTGACAAGTGCCTGGACTCCCAGGGCCTCAGGGGCCCGGCCGGATCTGACTGTCCCCAGCCCCGTGTCCGGCAACGATGCTCATGAGGAAAGTGCCCGGCTTCGTCCCGGCCTCCCCGTGGGGGCTGCGGCTGCCGCAGAAGTTCCTCTTCCTTCTCTTCCTCTCCGGCCTCGTCACCCTGTGCTTCGGGGCCCTGTTCCTGCTGCCCAACTCCTCTCGCCTCAAGCGCCTCTTCCTGGCCCCCCGGACCCAGCAGCCCGGCCTGGAGGCAGTGGCGCAAGTCGCCGGCCACCCCTTGACCCGCGAGCAGGAGTCGCCTCCGAACCCGGCCCCCGCGGCTCCAGCCCCGGGTGAGGACGACCCCAGGAGCCAAGCCAGTCCCCGCCGCAGGAAAGGGTGGCTGCGGCGCACCCGCCCCACCGGGCCGCGGGAGGAGGCCACGGCGGCCCGGGGCAGCAGCGCCACGGCCCTCAGACCGCAGGAGGGGAGCATCTCCTCTAGCTTTGACTTCAACGCCTTCCGAAGCCGCCTCCGCCACCCGGTCCTGGGCACTAGGGCCGACAAGAGTAAGGAGCCCCAGAGCCTAGTTCAAAGCCAGCGGGAGAAAATCAAGGAGGTAAGGACTCTTCTCCCCGCACAAAAGAAAAAACCCTCTTGTGCTTCCATCCATTTCCCCTGGACCCAGTCACTCCCGGGCTCCCTGGTCTACTCTAGGTCCTCCAGGCACACTCTATACCCTCCTCCCTCCTCCCAAACTTCCCACCTTCACTCCTGCCTGCACAGTTTTCCACTACCGGGTTCAGTTAATCATCCGCACCCCCGATGGTAGCTGAACCACTGGACCAACTTTCCCCCACCCCCAGACTCTGGTCTTTCCAGTCCAGTCCTCAGCCCAGGTGGGGCCTGCTCCCTCCCTTTGTGGAGATGTTAATAAGATTTTTGTGGAGTTGCTAGTTAGGCTTATTAATGGACACCCTTTCTGTTTGAAGGGGCCAAGAGCCATGTTGTTTCTCACTGTGTGTCTTTAAATTGTGACATCTCCCAACCCCCTTTAGGATCTACACCTGGAAAGCCAGGATTTGGGAGGTATTTGGTGACCTGCAAGTATTTTGCAGTCTAGCCAGCAACCTACAAGCCAGAGGATGTTGTGCATTCTTGATAACTGTTTCTATTGAGCTTTGGAACAACTGTACGTAATTGCGTGTGATGCAAGGAGCAATGATCCCTAAGGCGGTGGTAATGTTACAGAAGCTCTGAGGTTATTGGCTTAATGTAGCAGGTCTTGGACTTGTTCCCTGTAGGGATTGTACCAGAGAGGGGTTAGAAGGGTCACTTTGAGTCTGAATCTTAGTCTTAATTTAAGAAACCAAAAGCAAACGCAGCCTCACTGTGGCTTGAAGACAGTTGCCAAGCCACCACTGATAACTAAATGTTCTGCTCAGTCCCTGTTAGAGCTGCCTACTGTTGGAGCCGCCTGCGCAAGATTTTTGCCCAGCACTGCAGAGGGGGCTGCAGTGACACCCCCGGGCCACGAGGGGGCTGTGGGCAAGCAGTGGGCCAGGGTCTGCTCCCTAGAAAGGAGAGGATGCTCCCCCCATCCCCGTGGACCCAGAATGAAAGGACTGCTTCTGCCTGGACTTCTTGGTTTGCTGCAGAGCAGTCAGCAAGTCTGCCCTGATTTCCAGGGAGAGCAGGCAGCAAGAGTCAGGACCTGCCCTGTCCAGACCTGCTCAGAGCCAGTGGAGAGCTTAGCTGTCCTCCTCTCCTTGTCCAGTATATCCTGTCTCCCAACGCCCACCTCTCCCTACTTATCTCTGCTGTTGTTACTCAGCCTTCTATGCTAAGGAGACTCTTATCTTAACTAGCAATCACTGGACATTTTGTGATGTCAGTAGAGGAAACCACAAAGACGAGTCCTTGTTTCCCGTGTGCAAGCGCACACTCTCAGTTTCCAAATCCTTGTTGAAATCCCAAAGGTTAATTGAAGCCTGGAACTTGCAGTAGCTAAGAAAGGGGCATCATTTCTCCCCCACTGTTTAAGGAGCTGTGTTGTTGAATACGCACCTGAACCACCCCAGCTCCCTTTCCTAAAGCTGCCTCTGAAAACATTAACCCTTTCAGACCTCCTTGGAGGGCAGTAACCCACAGTGAAATTACGTTTAAACTATATGCATGCAGTTTTTCACGGGGTGTAGAGCTGCCATCAGATCTTTAAAAGGATGCCCCAAAGGATTAAGAGTTACCTACTGCCCTCTTCAAAAGGTGCTTTCTGCATTTGCATCTAGATATGGGACCCATTTCTGAGAGCCTGCGGTTGGGAGCCATGTGGGAAGGAGGGTGGGCTGTCTAACGGGGGACCAGGTTCTGCCCCTCAATACGAAGAGAGCCTCCCTTGTGGGCAGAGGCTGGGCATGGTGGGAGGTGTGGAGACTTCTTTGCAGGTGGATGTAAAGTAACACAATGGGTGGAGGTCTGTGTTGGTTGCCAGATGTCTGGATCTTTCTATCTGGCATCGCTGTACACCCCTGGTAGTAGCTGGAAGCCTGCTTGTCTATACCTGCAGTTGTTCAATGAGCCCCCTCTTACTATCTTGAAGACGTTAAGCTCCTCAGAATGGAGGGGACGGGACTATATACACTGTTATATTTTGAAGCCCATTTTCTCTTCAGGCTTCTTGAGTTTGGACCTCCCCCGGTCCCCAAACAACCTGAAAAAATGTGGGGCAGAGTGTTTGTTTTAGCTGTTAACACAGAGTTAACTTCCCTGGTGTCCCACCTGATGAGGAATGCAGTTGACAATTGCTGGAGGATGTCTTTATTTCCTTCTCATTTAAATTTCTATCTGTGCCATGCCCATGGGTAGATCATTTTAGAAAGGTGCCTGTTTTCATAAAAGGGACTGTTGCTTTCCTCTCTGGCTTGTTTTTTTTCCAGACATGGATTGATTAGACCCCAGGAGCAGAGGGACAGCTAGCATCAGATAAAAAGGGCTCTGTTCTTATAAGATGAGGTTTTTTAAAGCGAAAGTAAACTTCAGGAGAGATTCAGAGAGGGTGATAAATGAGAGTGAATAAAGACTGGACACTTGGGCTCTAGATCAGTGAAGCATACTTATGAACATTCTAGTTTGAGAGATGGACATGGGCTCAAGGTCTCTGCTGATAAGATGGGCTGAAGCTGCATGTTCTGGGTGTAGACACATCAGGAAACAATCTGTCACTAGAACCAACATTTTCTCCTCAGTTCGCAATTTTGGAAGCTCGGAGGAGGCAGTGTGGTGGAAAGGGTAACCCGGAGGACATTGATTCGAGTCTCAGCTCAACTGTCTGACTTTGGACAAGCCACCTCCTCTCCTTCCTGGACCTTATTTTTCCTTCTGTAAAATGGAATGAGAGAGGGGGGAAGAGGCTGGTCACAAACTCTTGCTTCCAGACCTGGCCCCTAAGTAGACTGCCAGTCTGGCCAGGGACTCCATAGCAGCTGGGCTTTTCCCAGCTGTTTTCGGCATGTCTTAGTTCCATGAAGTAAGGGAAAATGTTGTGTTGTTGTTGATGATGGTGATGGTGTTCACTGTTGTATCCCTAGCACCTCGTCAAGAGTAGATATTCACACAGTTGATTAAGTTAAGTATTCCTCTCACCCATATTGAACTTTAGAGATGGGATTGAACAGTGACAGGTCCTCATCTTGGGATCATGGAGAGTAAAGGGACTGGTGAGAATGAGAAACGGCTTGCTAGCAGCCTTTCCTTTCAGATCTGATGATTATATAGGAAATTATTGTGATAATTATTTTAGGGGACCTTGGTCATAGGTGGATTTCTCTTCAAGTTCAATAGACTTTTCTCACACATGACAAGAGTTGGGAGTGAGTAGCTTGTCAGGGTTACATCCCAGTGAAAGGTTTCAAACTACGTTGTGTCCTACTAATGATGGTTGGTTGCTGATCTGGAGAACCTCAGTTGTCCCTTCAGTGAAGGGAGCTTTTGTTAAAGGGAATTGGGCAGAGTGGGGCTGTGAGAACATAGCACTGGAGTGGGGCTGCCCCTAGCCCACAGGAAGAATGTGGATTGAATTTTACCCCCATCCCCGTCCCCTCTGCCCAGTGCCCTTATGCACCACTGTATGTGGCAGTAGCCCTGAGTGTCCAGCCTGGGTTCAAGTCCTAGCCATGCCATCAACCCTGGTCTCAGGGGAAAATTCCTGTTTATCACTGGGCCTCAGTTTTCGTGGTAAAATGAAGAGACTGGCATTTAGGGGAGCCTTTTCTCTCCCTCGCTCCCACCTGTTTACTGTTTTGTTTATGGATCTGCCCAAGCACCTAGAATAGGATATGACGCTTAGTTGGAGCCCAGAGTGGCTACAGGAAAGATCTATAAACTAACAGTTAAGGTTACTGGTGGCAGAAGCTGGGTCTTCTTCCTGAGGGTACATGGAATTCTAAGAGTCGTAGAGTAGGGGCCACAGCAAGGTTTGGGGGCTTGGCTCTGTGACCCAAGAAGCCTTTTAGAAGTTGCAGTAATTTTCCAAGTGCAAGTCTAACTTAAAGGGACTGGAGAGGTGGCAGCCGTGAGTAGAATCTTTCATGCCTGGATAGCAGGCATCTGGAGGATGCCCGAATCACCCTGGAGTCTCTGAGACTTGGCAGGGAGTGCCCCAGCTCTTACCTTCCATGTCTGCTGTGTTAAGCCTCCAGGATATTGCTCGTTGTGATGTGTGACTATGTCTGAATAAGTCATCTTGGCAAATGGTCTTTGCTCCCCATTAACGGGCTGGTTCGTTAGTCATGTGTGGTTTCTCTGTATATCTGATTTATCACTGCTAGTCCCAGGGACAGGTAGAAAAATTAAAAGGCTTTGTGTTCTTTGTAGCATGTGAATCTGAGGCTGTGAGATGTTCAGGATAATTAATATTAGGAGCACCTCAGATTTAAATAGCTTTCCTTTGAAGAGCTCTGTTTCAGTTGAAAATCCACTGAAGATTTTTCCCCCTTGTCCTTCAGTTTCTCTCTCGTCCTGCTCTATGATACATTTAATATAGATGGGAAGATTGCCCTATAGTAACCAGACAGGTCCCTTGGGAGACCCTTACATCATAAGCCCAGCTATACACTTCATTCTTCTTCCTTAGAACTGAGCACTGCAAGTAGACCAAAGCTTAGACCTTGTCCCCACCAGGTGTATGACTTAACACCCACAGGTTGGGTGGATCTCTGCTTTCATTGTGAGCTGCACCATAATTTTAGGGACTTGGTGCAGGCATTCCAAGAGCAATTGCTTCTCAGGCCTCACATCCTTAACTCTGTCTTTAGTGTTAGCTTTAGAAACAAATAGTACAATGACTTTTAAAAGTCAGCTGCTTATTTCACACTGTAGTTAGCAGGGCGGGTAAGAACATAGATTACCCTGCAGTTTTCAGAGTGACTGATTTACATCTGAGCTCAAGAAATGCCTTTTCTCTAGCTTTTCCCGAAGACTGATCCATTACTCCACCAAAAAATAAATATTGTGATATATATCAGGCATACTTTGCTCAAAGGACTTACGTCTTTTCTCTTACTGAAGAAAATAAATCAGGCTCGCAGATTGGAAAGCCCCACGCAGGGAAGCTGTTTGGTAATCTAGGTGGGCAACGAGCCTGTGGGTACTGTCTGTAGCGTGGGGAAGGTGCCTGAGTCTGCATCCTAAGTCAAGTCTGCACTAAGGGAGGTGATGGAGACTTCAGGAAATTCTCTCGCTGCCTTGCTTTCTTTAGCCAGGTCAGGAAAGACTTAACAAGGGTATTATGGACAGGATTCGGGAGAGCATAATGGGCATTTATTACATTAACTTTAAAAGAGGGGCCATACTTGGAGCAGGGATGAAGGTCATGAACCGAGGATTATTATTATTCCAGTTCTGTGCATCTGCAGTCCAAAAAGACCACCCTCATTCAAATAAGCTCTGGTTCTTTATTTCCCACTAACCTGGGGCCAAGGCCTTATGCACAAGTATTTGCATAACTTGGGGAAAACAACAGACTTTTTAAGCTCTGTATTCTCATGGCAGATGATGGTAAGAAAAAAACTGGAGCTTCCTTAAGGACTTCTGAGGACTCAAGGACCTCAATCCCACTCCCCTTCCCTCTTTCACCCCCACTAGGCTCTGGGGGCTAGTTAATAGCCAAGGCAGTATGGTTTTGTTTCTCTTAAATGCAGGGTGTGGCTGAGATCGCTGTCAGACCTGTTTTTTGGTGTCTCCATCCCCAAAGAGAACTGAAGCCATGGAGACTATAGCTGCAGTCTGTGGCCTCAGTGTGGTGGTCCAGTTGTAGGTATTTCTTCCCCTGAGAAGGCTGTTTTCTAAGATTTGGGTTGAGGACTCTCCAAACTCAATAGGCAGGTGGTCAGAACAGCTCTTACTCGCAAGGGGGTCTGAGTATGTCTCTTAACTCTGAATTTTCATTAATTAAAGGCTAAGACTAGGGAGGTTGTCCATCTGTTTTAGTGCAGTACCAGAGTGGTAACTTTTACAGAAGAAACTTGGGCGTATTGATTAGTGTCCTAAATAGATAAGCAATAATTATGCTTTCACCTGGCATGCTCTGGGAGTCAGCTGCTCTACAGGCGAAACTTCTAGTCAAATACCTTTCACTAAATAACAACCATTTTCAGTGGCTGAATAATAGTATATTCTTCTCCCCTCGTTCCACCTCTGCCATGACTTGGGGTCACCATAAAATCCACTGTGCAATACAGCATGTCCCATAGGGCCTGATGAGTCATTTAGGTAAGACTGCCGGCCTCTCTATGACTGTGTTTTGTGTTCTCATCTTATTTTTTTTACAACCACCCTGTGATGCAGGTGCTACCTATTTATTTCAGTATAACTTACAGATAGGGAAATGCACAGATCTTAAATACAAAGTTTGCTCAATTGCAGAAAACCGTATAAACCACACCCCTATGAAGATATAGAACATTCCCATCATCTGAGAAAGTTCCCGCTGCTCCTTCCCAAGCAGTCTCCCATCATCCACCCCCGACCACTGTTTTGATTTGTTGCCAGAGATTAGTTTCACCTGTTCTAGAACTTCAACTAAATGGAGTAGTACAATATATGCTATTCTGCTCAAAGCTTCTTTCACTGAGGCTAATGTTTTTGAAATTCATTCATGTTGTGTGTATCAGTGTTTCATTCCTTTTCATTGTTGAGATGTATTCTGTTGTATGAATATCCCACAATTTGTTTATCCATTCACCTGTGGTTGGACTTTTTGGTTGTTTCCAGTGTTTGGCTATCAAGCTGTTATGAACATTTTATGCACAATTCTTTATGTAGGTATATTTTCATTTATTTTGTGTCAATATCTAGGAGTATAATTGCTGGCTCATAGAGTAAATGTATGTTTAACTTTATAAGAAACTGGAAACACTTTTCCCAAGTAGTTAGACCCACCAGCAAAGTGTTGAGAGTTCTGCATTTCCATCAACACTTGGTATTGTCCACATTTTTAGGTTTAGCCATGATATTTGATGTGTAGTGATATTTAATTGTGGTGTTTTTAAAAAAATATTTATTTATTTATTCATTCATTCATTTATTTTGGCTGGGCTGGGTCTTAGTTGCGGCATGCCGGATCTTCATTGTGGCATGCAGGATCTTTAGTTGTGGCATGAGGACTTCTTAGTTGCGGCATGCAGACTCTTAGTTGCGACAGGCATGCAGGATCTAGTTCCCTGACCAGGGATCGAACCCAGAACCCCTGCATTGGGAACGTAGAGTCGTACCCACTGGACCACCATGGAAGTCCCTTAATTGTGTGTGTGTGGTTTTTTAAAATTAATTAATTAATTTTTAGTTTTGGCTGTGCTGGGTCTTCGTTGCTGCCTGTAGGCTTTCTCTAGTTGTGGCAAGCAGGGGCTACTCTTCGTTGTGGTGCATGGGCTTCTCTTGTTGTGGAGCATGGGCTCTAGGTGCATGGGCTTCAGTAGTTGTGGCGTGCAGGCTCAGTAGTTGTGGTGCACAGGCTTAGTTGCTCTGCGGAATGTGGGATCTTCCTGGACCAGGGCTTGAACCCGTGTCCCCTGCATTGGCAGGCAGCTTCTTAACCACTGTGCCACCAGGGAAGTCCCCTTAGTTGTGGTTTTAATTTTTGGTTCCCTTTTAACTATTGATATTGAACATCTTTTCATATGTTTATCTGCCATTTCTTTATCTTTCTTTTAAGTCTGTGTTCAGATCTTTTGCCCCCCTTTTTTAAATTAAAAAAAATTGAGTGTTTATTATCTTATTGAATTTTAGAAATCCTTTGCTCATTTTGGATATGTCCTTTGTCAGATGTATATACTCATACTCTATGGTTTGTCTTTTCATTTTCTTAATAGTGTCAGTCAAAGAGCAGAAGTTTTAAATTTTGATGAAGTCCAGTGTATCAATGTTTTCTTTTATGGTTAGTGCTTTTGTGTGTACTTTAAATAAAGAATTCTTTGTCTACCCCAAGGTCATGAAGATAGTATCCTTTTAATTCCAGAAGCTTTATCATTTTAGTTTTTACATTTAGGTCTCTCATCTGCTTCAAATTAATTTTTGTATATGGTGTGAGGTAGGGGTTGAGGTTCTTTATTTTCATTTAAATATCCAGTTGTTTAGCACCATTTGTTGAAAAAGCTTTCTTTTCCCCATTGAATTGCTTTGATGCCATGTTAGCTTAATTTACTATATGTATGTAGCTGTATTTCTGGACACTTCTGTTCTATTGATTTGTCTTTATGCCAATTCATACTATTTTTTTTAGTGTAATTATTAGTATGAGTGTGTTTGAGCTAACCGTGTTTTTTTTTAGAGTTCTCGTTCATTTTTTTGTATCATTAATTTTTTATTTTTTTAATTAAAAATATTTTATTGGAGTATAGTTGATTTACAATGTTGTGTTACTGTCAGGTGTACAGCAAAGAGAATCAGTTATACATATACATATTTCCACTCTTTTTTTAGATTCTTTTCCCATATAGGCCATTATAGAGTATTGAGTAGAGTTCTCTGTGCTATACAGTAGGTTCTTATTAGTTATCTATTTTGTGTATAGTAGTGTGCATATGTTAATCCCAATCTCCCAATTTATCTGCCCCCCCACACCTTATCCCCTGATACGCATAAGTTTGTTTTCTAGATCTGTGACTCTACTCCTGTTTTGTAAATAAGTTCATTTGTACCCTTTTTTTAGATTCCACATATAAGTGATATCATATGATATTTGTCTTTCTGTGTCTGACTTCACTTAGTATGACAGTCTCTAGGTCCATCCATGTTGCTGCAAATGGCATTATTTTGTTCTTTTTTATGGCTGAGTAATAAGCCAACCATCTTGCTATTTGTTTCCTGGGGTTTTTTAAAGTTTTTTATTGAAGTATAGTTGATTTACAATGTTGTGTTAGTTTCAGGTGTACAGCAAAGTGATTCAGATATATATATATAGAGAGAGAGAGAGAGAGAAAACCTTTTTCAGATTCTTTTCCATTATAGGTTATTATAAGATATTGAATATAGTTCCCTGTGCTATACAGTAGGTCCTTGTTTCAACTCATACTGACTTGATGCTGGGGCTTTATAGTAAGTCTTAAAAACAGGTCGCATGATTTCTCCAACTTTGAACTTCTTTTTCAAAATGGCTTTAGTTATTATAAGTCTTTTGCATTTCTGCCTACATTTGAGAATAAGCATGTCAGTTTCTATGACAAATCCTGCTGGGATTCTGATTGGATTTGCCTTGAACCTATAAATTGAATTCCTCTGAACATTTCTTTTAGTGTAGGTCTACTGGTGACAAATGCTTGCAGCTTTTGTTTTCTGAAAGTGTCTCTATTTTGCCCTCCTTTTAAAAGGGTATTTTTGCTTGATATAGAATTTTAAGTTGACTTTTCCTCACTTTCTTTACATGAAAGACCCATTGTCTTGTAACTTGTGTTGTTTCTGATAAGAGATTATATTCCCCTGCACGTAATGTCTTTCCCTTCCCATTGGATGCTATTAAGATTCTCTCTTTATTTTTAAGTCATTTGACTATGCTGTGCCTAAATGTGGATGTCATTGTTTATCCTTCTTGGGGCTTGTTGAGATTCTTGTGTCTGTAGGTTGATATTTTTCTTCAAGTTTGGAAAAATTTTGGCCCATATTTTTTCAATATTTTTCCTACCCTAATCTGTCTTTCTTCTAGAACTCAACTTACATATAAGTTAATTTGCTTGATAATTTTCCTAGAAGTCACTAAGTCTGTGTTCATTTTCTTTTCAGTCTTTATCTCTGTGCTTCGGTGTGGATAATTTATATTAACCCATCTTCAATTTCACTGAACTTTTCTTCTGTAATATCTAATCTGTTGTTAAGCCCACCCAGTGAATTTTTAATTTTCAGGTATTTTTTTACTTCTAGAATTTCCATTTGGGCCTTTTTCATTGTTTTGGGCTCTCCAATGTTTCACATCTGTTCACGCATTGTTTCCAGATTTTCTTTTAAGTCCTAAGGCGTATTTGTAATAGCTTTTCAAAAAGTCTTTTTTTGCCAACATCTTTGTCATCATTGGGTCTGTCCCTGTTGACTGTTTTCTCTCGTGGTTATGGGTCACATTTTCCTACAACTTCATGTAACACTAGTCATTTGTAAAAATGTTATGCCAAACATTGTGAATGCTACTTTTTTGAGATTCTAGATTCATCTGCTTTTAAGCAGTTTTTCTCCCCTCTTTCTGTTAGGCTGTCAGCTGTCACTTCTTTTGGCTGTCAGGATACCTGCCTCTGGCTGCTTTGTTCGCTACTCTTCCTATTTTGCTATTTTCTAACCTGCAGATGGCTAGGAAACCATTCAGTCTAGCTTGTTAGCATTATATATAAAGTACAAATAAGTAGACCTTGAGTAAGTCTCTGAAGACTCCTGAATCAAGTGCACAAACTTTACTGTGTATATTTTGGTATAGATTAGATATTTAAAGATTCCTAATTATTTTTGGTAATTGGTATTGGATGCATGAAATATAATTTTTTGTTGAAATTATATCCTGAATAGATACAGTAATCCTCAAAGGGTATGTTAATTTCTGGTTGATGTCATCTTAAACTATTTGTGCATGTTTTGCTCATCTGCTTTTAGGTGTTAGAAGAAATATTTGCTGATATCTGTGATGTTCCAGCAGTCTCCATTAGTGCGGCTTTCAGGATTTTTTAATCTGTCAAATATTTTCTCTGGTCTCCCTACCTTAAGTGTAATGATTACTTTTTAAAACTTTGTTTGTAAATCCCCACATTAAAAAAAAAACTATTTGTATAGTCCAAATTGCTGATTACTGGTCAGACGGAAGCTAAATATATATGGCTGAAGGATTTCCAAGGACTATTCTGTGGGATCTGATCACCTATCTTCCCTCACTCAGGAAAGTTCAATACGAAGTAAATGTAGTGTTTCATTGCACAGGCTACCTTTAATTTCACTTGTGTCACTTGGGGTGGGTGGGAGTGTTGAATTAAAGTTACAAATCTCTTATTTAAGATCCCTCTCCCCCATTTTCATTCCTGGAATGAGCTTTGAAGAGGTTAAACCTAAACTTTGCCAAGTAAATGCTGATCTCCTGGGAAGACATTTTGGCACCTTTTTTGTTTTTCTGTACTTGTGTTCTTGACGTAAATCAGCAAATCTTCCCCCTTTCCAACTCTCCCAGAAGCCATTCTCCATGTCTGTCACATACCTTACAGAGCTCTGGAGTAGCCTTGGTTTTTAATTATTAGGATCAGTGGGAAAAGAAGACTTGAGTTTCTTGCTTTCAGAACTGGACCTTTTAGAGAACCACCGATAAATATAATCAATTTTGCTCCTTTAGAGTATAAGGAAACCCTTTATAGAGAAAGGTTCATGTTTTGACAGAAAAATAGCTCAGTTTAGAGACTTCTCTAGCAGTTTCAGATACAGGCCTTTTGGGGTGTATGACTACGTAAAGGGCAGAGACTTCACACTGATGTAGTCTCAGAGGTGGTCTTGTGTAATAGCCACCCTATGATCATGGTAGGAGCTCTGTGTCTGATTATTGATCCTTGAGTAACTAAGAATGGTAGCAGAGTGGTGTCCATCCAGATGGGAGTGAGGGAGACAAACAACATTAGACATTTTCTGTGATTAGGCACTGGATTCGATTAAGGCATAATTAGATTCTCTGTGCTCTGAGTAAAGGGCTCTTAAACTTGGCCCAGTGGGAGCAGAATTCTGGTTTGTCAGCCCTGGAATTGAAGTTTTCTTGCATGTTAGAAAAGAGGTTTCTGACTCTCTGGTCCCTGTACCATCCATTGTCTTTTAAATTCTCCCAGGGAGAATTTCCAGGGGGCCTGCTTGGAGGGCAGTGGGGCCTGGACTAAGCTAATACCTATCCCCTCGTGGACAGATCAAATCAGAGATTCCTTGTGTGTATTCTTAGTAGAGCCCTAGCATCCCGTTAAGAGTTTAGCTGATCCCCACAACAGCCTTGTGGCGTACACGGCGTGTATTTTATTTTATAAAATATTTTTTTATTTTATATTTTATTTTTATTTTATTTTATAAAATAAAATCCCATTTTATAGCTCAGATAATGCACACCCTGCAAAGGCAGTGACCAACTCCAGGCCCCGCCAATTTAAATTGTGATGCACTGACTCAGACCTCCTCTCCTGACTCTTTGGTTGACATTCTTTCTATTATGTTATCTGAGGGCTCAAGGGTGACAATTTAGAAGAAGAGTTTTCACTTTGGTATGAAATAACGTAGAAATTGTCATAGTCTTGGTAGACATTCAAAAGAACTGAATCTTTAGCACAGGGATTCTAACCTTGAGTGCAGTCTGGAATCACCTGGGGGAACTTAGTAAATACTGATGCCTGAGTTCCTATCCCAGAGGTTCTGATTTAATTGGTCAGGAGTACAGCCTGAGCGTTGGGATTTTTAAACACTTCCCAGATGATTCTAATGTACAGCTATGCTTTAGAACTCGCCTGTTGCAGTTTTGTCTTCACCGAACTTGTATCTCCTTTCTGGCTATATTTCCCTTTTACCCACTTTTGGAAGAGGTTGGAAATTTTCTATATTTATTAAGACCTAGACCAGGATCAGGTAAGAAAAAAAAAAATGAGCTAGAGAAAAGACTCAATTAAAACAGTTTTCCAGTGTTAAGAACATATAACGTTAACATCAAGAGAAGTCATACGTTTATTAAAATTTTAAGAAAAAATCTTGGAAACACTATCTATTGAGCCTCAGTTATACACTGAAAGCTATGTGAGCTAAAGGAAAAGTAGAGATGAGTCTCTGGCTTTAAGGAATTTTATAGCTTGATAGTGTCATGCGTCAGAATCACTTCCCACTACATACGGATGCATGGAGGAAGGGAAGCATTGGTTAGCTGCATAAATATTTGCCTGTCCCACCTAGATTTTGGGGGGGGGGAAGCAGGCAGAACATAAACATCTGGAATGAAAATATTTGCTTGTCCAGAAGTTGATTTCCCAAAAGGCCATCAACCTCCCTCCTATGGCTGCCTCTGCCCCTTTCCAGTTAACAGAGTAGCCTTTCACATTGCTGCTTGGGCCCTAAAATCAAGTAACAGATGCTCAGGCAACAGATATTGAAGAAGTGAAAGAACTGAACCCAGTCCCAGGTGTTCAGACTCAGGCAGCAATGCTGCAATTTCATAGCATAACTGCCTTGCCAGGTGCTGGATGTTACTGAACCTGAGCATTGCTGTTCTGGGTGGATCAGATCAAATCTACCCAGGCCACCTCCGCGTGGAAGCTGCAGGAGGTGAGACTGTGCCATAGATGAGTGTGAGTATCCTTCCCACGGCTTAGTGACGGTCCCCCCCACCGAGAGCTCTGTTTCCATGCAAGAAACCTTTGCATTCTCAACCTGTGTCAAGTTGCAATCTTTCGTCAGTCTGCCCCAACTATTTCTAGCAAATTGTTTGGCTGACATGGCATATAGAACAAGTCCTATTCATGCCAAACTCATTTCATTCCAGCTTCAAGCAATAGACATTTAGTGTAGGAGCATTAATGGAGAGGCAAACTTCAGAGAAGAAATTTCCTTCTGTTGCTACACCTTACGTTAAACCATGCTTACTCAGAGGCCTCTGGCTGCAGGAAACAGTGACAAGGGTGGAACTTGGCAGATGGCTGTAGCTGTGGCTTCCTGGAGGCCTGTGCGGGGAGACGATTGTTTGTATATTGGTTTTCATTTATGTATTGGTCTTATTTTCATCTTCCTGAGGTGCCCAGATGCCATGGTGATAGATTGGTTGGAAACGACTCATTTATCAGGGTTCCGTGGGGGACGTAGTTTTCTTTCTCGTGTGCAGTAGAGTCTAAAACGTTTAATTAGATGCTGAGGCATTTCTGCATGGGTCCCTCTCTTCTGGCCCTCCCAGGTGGATGCCATTCCTTAGTTTGGAGAGGGTCTGGGGCTTTCCTGGGCCCAACTTCCTCTCCCTTCATTTTCTCTTGATACAATCCTCAGTCCTTCCTCCTTTTAGCTGCTGTTTTTTTCCCCCATCATTTTTGTTCTAGAAACCACCTTCATGTGACTGCTGGAGTTGCAGAGCAGATTCGTGTTGGAAATCTAGTTGTCAAACAGGTCCAAACCAGACCTTACGAAATAATGTAGTTGAGCTGATACACAGCGAGAGGAATATTAACTACTTGCTGCTTGTGTGTTTTATTACAGCTCAACTTTTCCAGAGAGCTCACCTTGTTCTCACCGCCTGCCAGGCAATGCCCTAGATGCTGAGGATGCAAAGATGAGGCTTCTGTCTCCTGAGTACCACATCTAGGCAGGGTGCGACAGGTGTGTGTGTGTACATAATTGTAGCACCATGGAGGTGCCCAAATCAAGGGGTGAACAAAGGGCTGGGAGTCACATCAACTTGAGGTGAGCTTGGGGGAAAGGTTGGTGTTTCAGGCAAATGTGGAGAATACCAGGCGTAGTGGGCTCCTCGGAGAGCAAGAGGCTCCATGTGCTGCATCTGGGGGGGTGTTCCAGGTGTGGATGTGGAAGGCGAAGTTTGGAATGGCCAAGGTTTCTACCTGGGGTCAATGGGGACCTCAGGAAGTGGGGACAGTGAGAAATCCTGGGAGGGGGAGATGAGTTGAATTCCAGACACAATAAAAATGATATGCCTTTGAAATCCACGTGGTTGGAAATACTGGTTTGGGACTGTTTGGGGTGATGGCACAGGAGATGCGGATTTAGAATGGAGTGCTGGGGGCTGAAGACTTGAGCGCAAAGCCATTCGAGGAAAGCCTGGACAGAGAGGCGCAGGGGTCAGAGCCTTCAGGAGCATAAGTGTTTTAGAGAAGGAACGGAGATTTGGGGAGCAGATAGAGGCAGGTGGCTGAGGGACCAAGAGAGCTTCCTTTTTCCTTTCACCAATGGTTCTGCCACGCCTGGCTGCCCGCTGAGCCCTGTACGCAGCTCCTGGGCTGGTGTGGGCTTGCAGCCCGGTGCCCTCTCCTGAGCGGCCTGCCTTTAGTTTCCTCTCTTCTTCAACCACCTCCTGGCTTCAGAGCACTGCCTTCACTGGTCACAGACCCCTCGGCTTTCCTTCCTTGCTGGCATCGAAGATTAGAGAATCTGTCTCTCCCCTTTGTCTTCTGATTGTATATCAGGGCCTCTGCTAAAAAGAGCCGGTGTTCTGAGCTGTCTGCTCTTTGATTTCCAATTGAGAGCCCAAGAGCCAACCTGAGGACGGTGTGTGACTCTTTCCCGGCCTGATGCTGAGTGAGCTCAGCCTTGTAGCAGAACATGGCGAGCCCTTCCTTCATCTCCTTTCTAGAAATAGGGTGTGTGCATCCTCCGGCCTGACCACACACTAAAGATGCACAGGCCGGCTCCTTCCTCAGCAAAGGAGGCGGCCACGTGTTGGGGGAGGAGGCACGGTTTAATCTTCACTGCTGTGGAGGAAAGGAAGACATTGTGGAGTGGTGACAATGCATTTTGTCTTTTCCCTGTGACCGTAAGCGGTGACCAGATCCCACCACGTTCTTCTCAGCTTGTGGCCAGCATCTCTGCTCCAATGGGAGTGTTCTCTTGAAACGAAGCCCCTGACCACTAAAGGGAGGGTCATTTGGCAAAGTCCCTGCTGAAACTGCCATCTAAGGCATGTCTAAGTGGCATTCTCACCCAGGCCACCCTTCCAGACTTTCTCCTGAGAGCTGAGCCCCACCAGTGCTGCATAAGGTACCCTGTGTCCTGGCCTCAGCCTGGGATTGAAAATAGGCTGGACCGTACATCTAGAAGAAATCCTGAAAGCTCTGGTTCAAAGCAGTCCCGGTCTGGTTGCAACCTGGCAGTCCTGGCTTTTTCCGCCTTGGCCAAATCATTCTGACTTTTCCTATGGTGGTTTGAGCATCTTACAGTCTGAATATTTAGGTCTGCTCATCCTCCTGGGATAACAGGTGCGACGCGGCCAGTGCTGGTTAATGCAGGTTTATAGTTATCGTCGCACGGCTGAAAGGTGTGTGATGTCTTTCTCCCTCATGGTCACCGTGTTTTCAACAGCAGCCTGGGTTGGGTTGTTCAGCCTCCTCAGAGAGGCTCTGAAAGCTGAAGTGAGTTCCTGTTCCTTCGTCTGTGCCTGTCCTCATAGAGTGTTTATGTTGGTTGTAGCAGCCCCACCAGCTAAGGTGAAAGTGTCCAACTCCCTGACTCTGTGCACATTTGCAGTGCTGCCCCCTGGGGGGGCCCAAGCCAGCACCCCCTCTCCAGTCCTGGAGCTCCGGAGACCCCAAAGCCTTAGCAAGGCTGCAGAGGCTGCTCGGGGCACCAAGGAACTGCATGCACTGTTCTGTGAGGTGGTGACTGTTTTTTTTAATTACAGGTAGAATACGCATAACATTTATCTTTTTTTTTTAATTTTGAGCCTTCTTTTAATTAATTAATTAATTTTTAAAAATTTTTGGCTGTGTTGGGGTCTTCGTTTCTGCGCGAGGGCTTTCTCTAGTTGTGGCAAGTGGGGACCACCCTTCATCGCGGTGCGCGGGCCTCTCACCGCCGCGGCCTCTCTTGTTGCGGAGCACAGGCTCCACACGCGCAGGCTCAGTAGTTGTGGCTCACGGGCCCAGTTGCTCCGTGGCATGTGGGATCCTCCCAGACCGGGGCTCGAACCCGCGTCCCCTGCATTAGCAGGCACACTCTCAACCACTGCGCCACCAGGGAAGCCCACATGTATCCTTTTAACCGTTTTAAAGCATACAATTCCGAAGCATTACGTGCATTCGCAGTGTTGTGTGATCATCACCACTATCTCATTCTGGAACTTTTTCATCCCCCCAAGTGGAAACCCTATACCCACTGAGCAGCCACGTCCCATCTCCCACCCCCACCTCAGCCCCTGGCAACCACCAAGCTGCTTTCTGTTTCTATGCATTTTTCTATTCTGGATCTTTTACATAAATGGAATCACACAATATGTGGCCTTTATGATGTTTTCAAGGCTCTGCCATGTTGCAGCATGTGTCAATTTTATTTCTTTTTCTGTCTGAATAATAGTCCATTGAATGGATATACCGCATATTGTTTATCCATTCACCTGTTGACGGCCATTTGGGTTACTTCTACCTTTTGGCTATTATGAATAATGCTGCTATGAACATTCATGTACTATCTTTGGGTGAACATATGTCTTCAGTCCTTTTAAGAGTGGAATACTGGGTATATGATAATTCTATGTTTAACTTATTGAGGAATCGCCAGTTTTCCACAGCAGAAAACTGTGGAAATGTTTGTGTTCTCATCAGCCGTATGAGGGGAGGTGGTGACTTCTGGAGCCAAGTATGCCAGCCCCTCTGGCATAAACCAAAGTAGTTATCTGGGGTGAGCCTCAGCGTAGGGGAGCTGGGACCAGGGCGTCAGAAGTGAGCAGGGAGGGGCCGCAGGGCCTGGGAACTTGGACGGAGTTCACAAGGGCAGCTGGGCAGGCCAGGGCCTGGCCCTCAGTGGTGGTTGAACCTCTCCAGTGTGGTGGACGCGTGTGATGGGAAGGGTACAGGGCAGTGCCGTGGGCAGTGGAAGGGCCACGTGGTGGGCTCAGGAGGGCTGATCCAGGTGGTGTCTGTGAGTGGAAAGTGTTAGACCCTGAGCCTGGGATGGTGGCAGAGTGTGTCCTCACCTCAGGGAGGACAGGTTACAAGTAGAACAAGGAGGCAGGCCCAAGCCCAGCTCATAGATTAGGCTGATGGTGGGGAGGTGAGGGTGGCAGGAAAGGAGTGCTGTGACGGGGGAAAGGGGCACTTCACTGGGCTCCAGTATGGAGGTGCTGTCTCTTACCCTGAAGCAATGCTGCTCTCCTAAGGCAGAGGCATCTGGGGGTGAGTTCTGAATCAAGCATGTGAAGTGAGTCACATGCGGTCAAAACTATTCTTGAAAACTTCTCATTGCCAGGACCCAGGCCCTTGGAAACTCAAAAGGCAAAATTTAGCTTCTCTTGTTTGCTTTCCAGTGGTGGCTTCTCTTTCCTTGAAACACGGAGGCCAAGGTCTAGTTTGAGTGGGAAGGAGTAATGGAGAGAATAAGGAGGTTGGGGGAGGGGTGGCAGGTAGGTAGAATTGAATATTTGAGCCCTTCTGGCTGCTGTACTGACTGGCTTAGGACCCTAGGGTAGGTGTGCGGCCAGGGAGGATCAGAAAGGCCAACATCAGAGCCTCTGGGGCTGGGGAGGTGTTGCAGGGCTGTACTCTCACCCTTGCTGTACCAGCTCCTGGAGAGACTTGGAGTCAGGCCACCGTAAATCCACAGCAGCCCCAATGGGCACAAACAGAGTTGGGGTGGCCCCTTCTACATAGCCATGCTCTGGCAGCCCAGGCTGCATCTGGCAGAGGTCCCCTTAGGGGTGCATGGGCCAAGCCAGTGCCGCCTTATAAACAGTGCTATAGTTTATCAGCATTGCAGTTTAGTAGGGATGCTTCCACATCCGCTGCCTCCTTGAAGCATTTGGTAATCAGGAAGCATATTCCCCATGTACAAATGGAGGTTTAGAAAAAGAATGGTTTTCGAATTTCCATGATTAGGAAGAGACAGAACTAGGACACCCACCTGGGACTTCTGGCTCTAGATTTCAGCATTCTTTTTAGTTTGTTCTTCTTAGGGAAGCTGTCTGATACTGGTGCTAATCTTTTCCTGTACTCTCTTTGGTAGAACAGATGATAGTCTAGGGGTCGTGAGGTGCTGGGGAAGGATCAGGGTGGTGTCTGGTGCTCATGCAGGTAGCTCTCCCTCTCTTCAGGCTCTCGTCAAGAGTGAGATGGATCTGTTTTCCCTGCCTCTGCCGAGGCCATCCTGGCCCCCCAGCTCTGTGCCCCATCTGTGGAGGCCCCTTTCTGGGCAGCAGCCTCTCAAAGAGACAGCCCTCATCTAAAGCTGAGGTTTTGGGGTCAAGCCTCGATTCTGACGAGGCAGAGTTAGCATCTCTGGCTGCAGCCTCAGCTTTCAGCAAATGGTAAACTCTACTTGAGGGCAACATTCAATTATGAAAGTCTATTTCTCTTGCCACATTCAGAAAGTCTCCTAATGTGCCTTTGTGCACTCACAAATTTAGTGACACATCACTAAATGTGTATGTGGTTGCCATGGAAATGTCTCTCTTCTAACATGGCATTCCAAGAGCAAAGAGAAGGGAAGTTTTCTTTGTAAAGAGAAAAGCAGAGCAGAACTTGGCTAATTGTCATCATACGAATCCCCAAACTGTCATTCTTCCCTGACTACCAGTCTCCTGCTAGCTGTCAACAACATAATGGTGGAAACCCAATCAGCCCGCTGCGTTTCTTTGGGAGTTTCACGAGCACTGTTCTTAACCTTTACGCCAAGCGTGCGCCAGGAAGGACCCCAGGACTCTTGATTTGAGTTTTCACCTAGCTTGGAAGTGGTACCTTCCTGCACCGCCTAGCACTCGCCACTCGCAGGCACTTGCGTCTCAGGAGGGCTCTTGGCACCAGTTTCTTTGCAGAACGTGCAGGCTGAGCAGGTCTTCTGAAGGTGCTTTGTGTTTTCCACCAGAGACTCTGAGCTTCAGTTTTTGTCGTTGTGACCAATGCACCATACAATGACATACAGAGCACGCTAATACTAAGGCGCCTTTGGAATGTCAGAAATCCCAGGTATTCTCCTAGCAGCGGTGTGAATCCACAGAGTGTGGGGAGAAATGGAGAAGGAGACCTAAGAGAGACCTAAGTCTGGCTGATGCCTTCCTGTCTCTCTGGCTCACCCTGACCCTGTTCTCACCTCTGTCCTGTAGACTTTATCTTGACCGAGCCTCTCTGCAGCCAAAGAAGTCCTCATATTTCTGGACTTTACCAGCAGCTTCTGAGGGGATCCTTGGTCCGTATTGGCTGAGCCTTTGACTGCACCTGCTGTCCCAGTCTTGGGGCTGGGTAGCTGTTCTTAATGGTGTTGAAGTTCAAGCTGCTGGCCTTTTTGCTGTTATGGTTTGCCAGTGGTGAGCTCTGAGATGGGAACCTCTGCCTCTTGCCCTGAATACCTGCCTAGGAACCTAGCTGTTCTTTCCATTCTCAGCTGCTCCGTATTTCCCTGCGGGACCCCTTGTCCTGTGAGGCTCTGCTGTCATTTCCCAAGCAGGAGATGCTTTCAGGGAGGCCATCTGCCCATACACGTGTTTCTGTTCCTGGCATCAGGTACACATGCGGCTTCTGGGCTGGAGGGACCAAGAGTGCTGGACTCCCTGCCTCCAAGGGGATACCTCAGGGTTCCTGGGGTTCTGAGAGGCTGCCTGATGCTCTTCTACAGCTGCCCTGCCTCTGATGGAAGGATCTGGCTCCTGCCCAACGTCACAGGGTGAACCAAGAGGTTGAGCATATTCCAGCCTTGTTGCTTCTCATGTTGAAAATGCCAGGGTGCTCCATCTTGCCCATAACTGTACTGGCTCCTAAGAAGACCTTTAGCCACTGGCCATGCTGAGTTGCCAAAGTGATGGGACAGAACCAGCTTCTGACTCAAAAAGCAGAGGGTATAAATGCTGGCAGCCCCCGTGTACACAGATCTGCAATCCCCAATGCAGTCGGGGTCCCGTGCGTCTCCAATTACCCTGGGCATGAGGCAGGTCTTCCCTGCCGCAAGACAGATTGTCCTTTTTGCTTTTATAAATCAGGTCCTCAGCGTTGTTTCTTACCCAACATTTATTTCTCCTACCCTCAAGGGATGGATGAGGAGGTATCTGGTTCATTGCTGAGCTGTGACCTTGGTAAACACGTGTAAGTTTGACCAAGAGCTGAAGGATCTAATGAGAAACTCTGTAGGAGTTTGGAGCCTTTTGTCGACAAATCCGCGCCTGGTGCTTACCATGCCACGGCCTCTAAGAGACTGGCCAACCTCTGCGGCAACCACGGCTCCAGGCTGCTTCCGTGTAGTTGCTTCTGAGCTCGTTCGGGGGCCTGTACTGGGGAGTTCCTGAGAGAGACTGGGTCAGTCATTGTCCCCTTGACTCTGTGGCCTCTCTGTGGCTTAACTAAGTCTCCCCTCCAGCAAGGGACAGGGGCTTCTAACCATAGGACACTCTCTTTGAGACAACACAGAACTTATCTCTGACATGTCACACCCTGAGTTCTCTTCCTGCCATTTTAGACTCATATCTCTACCGCATTTGGGTGTATAAATGGCTGTTAGGAGAGCTGGCTGCCCTTTTTTGCCATTGGCTTGTGCAAGTAAATATCAATTTAGTCCTTACAGAATAAAAATAAAGGAGGCTTGGTTGTCGCCCTAATCTACAAACCCTGTAATTCTCACCTGGAAAACCTGGCTCTCCTATTTCAAATCAGTTTTAGGACAAAGGCTCAAGGAAGGCTTTATTGCTCTTATGGGAGCTTATTTTTTCATTTGTCCATTTAGTAAATAAGCACCCCTCCAAGGACAGCTGGAGGGGATTGGCTTGGCAGAAAGGGCGTCTATGACCACAGTAAGAGTCAGGGAGGGAAGCTTGGCTCTGGAGAGATTTCCACCTGCTGGACACTTGGAATGGGGTCCACCGACTAACAAGCAAACATTCTAGAAATCAGTGGATGCCGAGACTCAGGGGCAGCCACCGCTGAGTTCTGGAGTGCCGACTGGAAACCCTCTCCCAGCCTGTCTTCTGTCCCAGAGGGGACGTGCAGACCCACCCTTGCCGAGACTCCTGTTGTAACCAGGCCCAGCTGGGCAGAAAGACAAACTGCCCAGCTTGAGAGACGAGTGTGGGCTCTTGGTTGCTCTGGCCTGGGGCCCTGAGCTCGTTTGGCTCCTCAGCTGTACTTTAAGCCTCTGTCCCAGCTCACAGTCTTGTTCTGGGGCCGGGAGGGTTGCTCCTGGCTGCTTGCTGCCCTGCAAGTAGTTGGAGTGGGACAGATTCCTGTCCCCACTCTGCCCTTGTCATCCGTGAGCAGCTTCCCAGCAGGTAGGAAGAGTACCCCACGCCCAGCCCTGTGGCCAGGACCCTTCAGCGTCGGGCAGTGTCCGTCTTTTCTGTGTCTGCGGGGCCGTGACCCAAGTTGAGAGAAACACCATTTCTTCAAGGAAGATGCTCTCTGCAGGGAGAGGCTAATGTGTGTTCCTCTGACTCTTGTCACTGAACAGGTCACACAGAATTAACCTGCTCATCCTTTAACCACAGGCAGGTCCTTCTGGCCTGTTAGAGGGCATTCTAATTGCTCCCCTGGCCGGGGCCTGAGGTCAGCGGTCAGAAAGAAGGAAGGATGTTTCCCATGGGGAAAATCTGTACTTTGCGGGGAATAGGAGGCTTATCCCAGGTGTCCTCCTACTCCTGGGTTGTGGGATTTAGAAAAGCGATTAAGTCTTGTTCCATCTGAGGCATGTCAGCACCAGGACCCACGTCAGGGCCACCCTGCTACCTGCCGGCGGTGGCAGAGGCTGGCCTGGGCAGGGATTGCTGAGTGCTCTGGGGACCCAGAGGGCCTGTCCCACTTCCCAGCAATGACCACCCAAAGCCAAGTGCTTTATTCTTCCGATGAGCCCCTTCATAGCAGCTCCTGACCCCCTAAGAGTCTGCCCGGCTGACCCTGAGGCCTCCAGTCCCTTCCCGAGGACACGGGAGATGCTCTGCTCCCGGCTCAGCGCTGAGGAGCCTGTGCCCCTTGTGGGGGCTGGAAGCCCTGTGTGGTTCCCATCGAGGCCCCCCGACTTCTGCCTCACGACCGCTGCTGCCTTCCGGGTCGCGGTTGGGAAACAAAGGGCTTCTCTGAGTGGCCCTGGGACTCTTGAGAGTCCTCCTTGCTGCCAAAGAAGTTTGCTCAGTGCAGTGGAGTCGCGTTCTCCTGGAAAGTGAGACTCTGCTAATGTGTTCTCAAGTTCTGTTCCAGCTGGCATCCGCCATTCCCGCTCCGTGGGCTGGAAGGCCCCCAGCACCCCGCTCAGGCATGGGGCTGAGCCACTGGCAGCACTTGGCACGAGGCTGTTTAGCAAAGACCGAAGCCTGCTGCCGGCCTCAAGTCAGGCCATCTTTTCCTCTGGCTCAGTGGGTCCTGCGAGCTGGGACCAGAGCCTCACAAGGCACTATCATGAGGGTGCTTTGTCCCAAAGAGAGCTTGGGTGTCCTCCTACCAACATGCAAGATGAACAGGGGGCCTTAAACAAGGTACTTAACCGCTGCCCCAGTTTCCTCTTCTGGGCAATGGAACCATCCTCAGGGTTGGAGTCTGCATCAAGTGCTTGGCCAAGTTCCTGGCACAAAATAGGTGTTTAATCAATATTAGCTTCTAGTGTAATGTCTCTGCTGAGACCCCTGAAAATTCCCCATCACTGCTGGTCATAAGCCCCAGCTCTGCAAGGGGCTTATAGGAAACCATCTTTTTGTGCTGTGATGTGGCTACTCTGCGTGGCCCATTCAGATGCCTTCTTATTAGATGTCCTGTCACCCTGCCCTGGATGAGGTCCTCTGGCTTCTCAGGTGAGGAGCTCCACAGACTCCCTGATTTTCCTGAACCCTCTTGGATCCAGTAGGTGTCAATGTCCTGAGCTGAGGGGCCAAGTCAGAGTGGCTATTGGTCCTTCAGCTGCTTTCCCCAGAACTGGGCTGTTGTGGCTGCCCTCAGCTTCCCTCTAGTCTGGCTCCTGGGGGAAATTTCCTGAGTGGCCCAGCTCTTTTCTAGGGGACAGGGGGTGAGGCATGTTTGGGAGGACAGTACTGGGGGACTGCTCTGTCTCTGAAACTTGCTATCTATCTATTCCAGTGCTTTTCAACTGGGGTAACATTTGGCAATGTCTGGAGACATTTTTAGATGTCACAACTGGGGATGCTGTTAGCATCCAGTGGGTAGAGGCCAGGGATGCTGATAAACATTGACATTATACAAGACAGCCTCCCACGAAAAAGAATTATCCAGCCCAAAATGTCAGTAGTGCCAAGGTGGAAAAACTCTGATCTATTTCCGGCTGGACAGAGAGAGGACTTCGGCAACTCTGGGGATTGTAGAGCAGCAGCATCCAGATAGATGAGCCTGAGTCCTTCATCCCTTCCTATCCCCCAGTCCAGGAACCTAGAATCACTTTTCTCTTACTGATGTGCTGTGCAACTGTGGACAGATTGAGCCCTCTGAGCCTTAGTTTTTATTCCTGAACGCAGGGGTACTGGGGGTTGCCTTTCCAGATGAAGATCTGTCAAAGACTTCAAATCTGGAGTAGAGATTGTTGTCTTAGGGGACCCCAGGCTGCTATACTGATTCATGAGGCACCTGACTCCTTCCAGAGGGCAAGGCTTTGTAAAAGGAAAGCTGTTCTGACTTATATTTTGAAGGGACTGCTGAGCCGGATCCAGGCTCTGAGTTAAGGAAGCACCATCCCAAGGGGTGGGTGGGTGCTCACCCCCGAGCTCTCCCAGGTCCCAGGACTGTGCTGTTGCCAAAGCAGTTTTTCTCTCCTCCAAATAATTGTCCTTTTTTTAATGCTCAGCGAGCTTCTGCTTTAATCGGTGTGTGGCCGCATTGGGAAGCCTGACTTGACGGCAGATGCCGTGGGATGTAATCTTCTCACGTTTAGGCTGTAAATTCTCCGTGGTTCCAGAGTGCTGTGGAGTTCACCCGAACATGTGCTGTCCTCTGATAATTGAAGTGGCTTAAAACAAAGCAAGGCCTATTGGTCTGAAATAAACCATCTTGTGAGCTAGGCTATTTTAAAGTGAAAAGAAAACTTAGAGCATATCTCTGATTGAGGGCTCCAACCTGTCTCATCCCCAAAGGTCGTGGATTAAGGAATTGATTTACTCTGTGATCTTGAGCAAGCCTTTTGACTTCTCCAGGTCCGAGTTTCATCTCTGAAAGGTGGGGCCCAAACTAGGTCTCTGAGTCTCCTTCCTGCCGCAGCCTCTCTTTCAGGTCCTGGATTTCGTGGCACTTAGGGCGGGAACGTGTGGTTGATTACTCCTCCTCGAGGGCTAAAATTGCCCCTTCTGAAAGGTGACACCAAGCTGTAGAAATGACCCTCTCTCCTCGCTTCATAGTTACGATTCTCAGACACTCTCAAAATACCAGATGACAGGGCTTCCCTGGGGGCGCAGTGGTTGAGAGTCCGCCTGCCGATGCAGGGGACACGGGTTTGTGCCCCGGTCTGGGAAGATCCCATATGCCGCGGAGCGGCTGGGCCCGTGAGCCATGGCCGCTGAGCCTGCGCGTCCGGGGCCTGTGCTCCGCAATGGGAGAGGCCACAACAGTGAGAGGCCCGCGTACCGCAAAAAAAAAAAAAAAAAAAAAAACCAGATGACAGGTTTAGTTACACAGAACTGGCCGACACTCGTAGTTAAAATCTCTCTTCTTGGCTCCAAGGGAGTGAGCAGAGTTTGGTGAATAACGAGTGGAAAACTCTTCTCTGGTCTGTCCCCGGCCCTTGGGCAGGAGATGATGGATGTGTGGGGCAGAGGGAGGCTGGTTAGAAGGCAGCAGGCAATGTTCCGCCCAACATTGCTCTTCAACTCCTGGTTTCTCGCCTCGGCTCTGTTGTCAGCCTCAGATCAGGGGTACTGACTTCCATATCTATTGGTTGAAATCTCTTCCTTTTTAAAACCCTCTGGAAAATGCCAATTGTCCTTCAGGGACTTGTGCCAGGAGTTACTAGGACAACATAAAGAAATTCACTCTTACCAAAACCTCAATTCTCCTGTTGCAGTTTGACCTAAAGAAAAACATCTTATCCTTGAACCTCTTCCTCTTCCTCTTCCTCTTCCTCTTCTGGGGGTGGGAGGTGGGGTGGGGTGGGGTGTCTCCAGTAGGCTACAAAGCTGATGTGGGTCGTAGGTTGGAATGATCGTGTCCTTTTATTTTATTTGTTTATTTATTTATTTATTTATTTATTTATTTTTTGCGGTACGCGGGCCTCTCACTGTTTTGGCCTCTCCCGTCGCGGAGCACAGGCTCCGGACACATAGGCTCAGTGGCCATGGCTCACGGGCCTAGCCGCTTTGTGGCATGTGGGATCCTCCCAGGCCAGGGCACGAACCCATGTCCCCTGCATTCGCAGGTGGACTCTCAACCACTGCGCCACCAGGGAAGCCCCTTTATTTGTTTATTTTTTAAAGATTTTATTTTTGGCTGCGTCAGGTCTTTGTTCCTGTGTGCAGGCATTCTCTAGTTGCGGCGAGCGGGGGCTACTCTTCATTGCGGTGCGCAGGCTTCTCATCCAGGTGGCTTCTCTTGTTGTGGAGCACGGGCTCTAAGTGCGTGGGCTTCAGTAGTTGTGGTACGTGGGCTCAGTAGTTGTGGCTCGCAGGCTCAGTAACTGTGGCTTGCGGGCTCTAGAACGCAGGCTCAGTAGTTGTGGCGCACAGGCTTAGTTGCTTCGCGGCATGTGGGATCTTCCCAGACCAGGGCTCGAACCCGTGTTCCCTGCATTGGCGGGCGGATTCTCATCCACTGTGCCACCAGGGAAGTGCCAATCATGTCCTTTTAAAAGACATCATTTCATGCTACAGCTACAGGTACATCTGGCACCTCCTCCAGGACAAGCTATTTGCAGGTTTTAGTAGTGCTTTGCCAAAGTGTTAGCTGAAACACTTTCCTCAGTTCTATAGGTCAACTTCATATTTGGAATAAATAAGCCTGTGTGTTAAATTCCTTCTTGGTCTCTACCTCATGCAGGTAATTCCATGTGTGTTTCTCTGCTGTATGTCAGGCTGTGCTTATGTTTGCTTAATTGCAGTGGTTCATTTGAAAGGTGCTGTTAGAAGTGGAAAATGAAAGAAGACACTTGTTTGGTCATGACCACACTGGCATCTTGCTGTTTAGGTTCATTGATCAGGGAGAAGTCAAAGAGGAGAGAGACAGGGATGGATAGACCAACCTGGGTCATAACCAGGTAAAGGAAAGGTCTCGTGTGTGGGATCCAGTCAGTAAATGGGTCCCAGGGCCTTCAACTCTCAAAACACGAGCCTGTCATGGCCACGCTCACCATTACCCAGTGGACAGTTCTGTGTCCTGGAACCCTGTCCTAGGAGCGAAGGAACTTTCAGATGGAGAAAGCCACTCTCAACATGTGCCTTTTTCCAGAGGCTGGGGAGAAGGAGGGGCAAGGGTTATGAGGCAGGGGTGGAGGTGACTGGGGTGCTTGAAATGGAGGAACAAAGCCGTGAAGCAGGGCTCTGAGACTTGAAGTGGTGGCACCTTTCTTTTTCAGTGGGAGATGCTTACCTGCTAGTGAAGCATCCTTATACACAGCAATTATGGTCTTCATTATTCTTTAGCAAGAAGTAATTTCCTGGTCATCTGTCACTTTAAGACTAAGGGCCTTCCACTCGCTCTGCTGAGCATATAGTAGCTTGTTGTACATCAGTTCTATTTATGTCCCATTTGGGAGCTCTGGGGGCTGCCCTTTGACAAACACACAAAAAGAGATTGATATAGCAAGAGCCATAGAAAATTGAGAAGGCAGGACTGGGGAGCTCGGTAACCTTGTGTTAAGCCCTGTTACCCATGGGGGCCTTGGCCTCAGTAAGTAATCAGCGGCTACCACTGTCTTCCTTTCATATGTCATCCTTACTATAGAATAAAAACACTCATGTAACTTGCGCTGCGAGTCACCCGTCCTGTAGTGTGGTTGGGGGACTTGAACTCTAGGCTGCGGCCTGCCTCTGGATGGAAGGGCCTGGCCCACCACCTGGACACCTGCCCACTTTGAGGGCTCACCCACTTAAGAAGCATTTACAGCCAGGCCCCTGTTGTGCTCCTCCCCGTTCCCCATGCCCACTTCCCTGCCCCCCAGGCCTTGAATGGTCTAAACAAGACCACATCTCCTGTTCTACAAGAACACCTGGTCTCGCTCTGGATGGCCTAGCAGATGTCAGTCATTCAAAGCCAAAACTCAGTAACCACTACCAGGGAGTAGGCCTTTCCCATAGGTTATTAATCTTCACCATGGTTCTAGCCAACAGAGATGACTCTCCTTGAGTTTCAGTTGAGGCAGCTGAGGCTCAGAGATGTTAAGCAACCTGCGCAGAGTCACACAGCTAGAAAGTGGCAGAGCCAGCATGGGAGCCTTGGTTATCCCATTCTGCCCTTGATCATAAGATGCACAAACTATAGACTCTAAGAGCTGGCGTGAGTGCGGAGGGGCCTGGAGGCTTCCTGGGAATGAAGGGCAGCGGCCCAGAGGTTGGAATGAGCCTGGTAAGGAGACAGCCTGCTCTTCCCCCAACCTGCCTCCTGATGTTCTTTACCTTCTCTGAGGTCCCTCCCATTTGCGTAGCCCATTACCTCTTACATAGCCTTTCTTCTTTCTCTCTTGTGGTCTTTAAAATAGTCCTCAAAAGTGACCTTTTCTTTCCAGATGAGGAAACTGAGGCTCATGGAGAGGGCCTTGTCCAAGACGGTGTAGCGAACCATAGCGTTAGCATCACTTTGGGGTCCTGAGTCGTGTTTTCTCCGTTTTCTGTTCCCCACCCCACCCCTACCCCAGTCCCCCAGCTCCACCCCCACCATTGCTGGTGTTTTCCTGTGTCTCCTAAATCTCAGCTTGACTGTTGTTTGAGAGGGACCCTGGGCTGGGTCCTGGCATAACCAAGACTCATTCAGCCCATTCCCTCCCCCCTCCCACCCACAGGCCCTCTGAGGCCCTCCCCGAAGCACCTCTCATTTCCCTGGGTCTCCCCAATCCATCAAACTGAATCTGCACACACCGTGAAGATGCCAAGAGAGGTGGGCCTCTTCCTGGTGTTACCTGCACGGTCAGTCCTGGCAGCGGCGGCAGCAGCAGCAACGATGGCCCTGCCTGCCTCTGCCCCAGGTGACCTCCCTCGTTCCTGAGCCCGTGGCTCAGGCGAGAAGCATTAGGAAGGGCGAGAGCCATCACAGGGCTGAGGGCGCTCATTCATTCCCAGCACCTGACAGAGGACTTAGGTGTAGGGTCACTGCTTGCCTGGATGTTCTGGTGTCACACAACTGCACCCAGCTGGGTCTTGGGAGTGCCTTGATGAGCCTCTGAATCTGCAGGGTTTGGGGGTTTGTCTTGTTGCTGAGATGGCACCTGGGCAGCCTGCAAAGTCAGGGCCACTTTGTTCTAGATCATCATCTCCTGGGCCATTTTCCCACTCCCCATGCCCCATGGAGTCACCCCAGCTTGTGGTTCTGCCTCTGTAGTTCCCCTGGCTCTGTCCTCCCACCTCCGTCTCAGACCTCTTACCTGGCTGACTTGGAGAAGCTTCTGGTATGGCCCTCAGGCCACAGTTTTCTACAATATGTGCTTCATGACCTAGAAAGCACAGTGCTGGCTATGTCCTTCTCAAGCCCTCCAAGAGGCAGTGCCAGTCCCTCCGGGGAATAGCCTGACCTACCCTTCCTCCAGTGAACTGAGCAGCTTTTAGAAACCCTAAATCCCAAAATGTAGTCCATAAGAAATCCTTTTCTTTAATCACAAAAGTTACATGTTGTACAAACACTGATATAGCAGCTTTCTAGCTTTTCTGATTGCACGGTCCTGGGTGAGTCCATTGACGCTGCGTCTCCTGTGATCCCAAAGCAGGGCTGGGTCTGCCTGTGGAATGCGCCCAGTGATGTGCTAGAGCTGAGTCGTGAGCGCCTTTGTTAAATTTTCAGAAATTTGGTGAGCTGATTGTTAAAAACAGCCATATTTTTAAATTATATAAATTTACAATTAAATAAATTATACTAAAAGCAATGGTAGAAAATACTCAAATCTCATTACTTCCTAAGTAATTTACTACACTTTATTATTTATCTATGCTCCTTTTTTTGGGGGTGGGGGGCTGCGGGGCATGCTGTGTGGCTTGTGGGATCTTAGTTCCCTGAACAGGGATCGAACCTGGGCCCTCAGCAGTAAAAGCACAGAGTCCTAACCACAGAACCACCAGGGAATTCCATACCTATACTCTTGAGGTTACATGTGTCTACTGTATCTGTACTTAATGGTGTGCTACTGTGTGTCTCTACCCAACATCGTTTTGGTATGGGAATATTTACACCACAAGCAATTGGCCAACACTATAAATCAAGATTTTATTTATTGTTTTGATAATTATCTAGACTTAGGAAAGTGGTGGAGAAGATCTTAATTAATAGTGCAGCGTAAACTTTAAAATGTATCATTGTAAATAAAAAGTGCAAAAAATTGAAAATAACATTTTTCTGGTTTTCAATCCAATTCAGCAAAGATTCCACTCACATCACTGACAAACAAATGAAATCTGGTGTGTTTTCATTATTTCATTTTTGTCTTACTATTTAAGGTCAACAAAAATATTGACCAGTGCTTGTGTGGGAACCACACATCTGTCAGCATATCACAGGGTTTGCTGCAGGTCCCACGTATTTGACCACTACCATGCCTTTGACTGGCGTGCCCAAGTCCCCTTTCATTCACTGACATTTATTTAACAAATACATATTGAGTGTATACTATGTGCCAGGCACCAGAGACACAGGAACGAGCAAAACAGACAATAACAGAATAAACATGTCGACTGCATTTTCAGACCCTTCCCTCCTTAAAGGCACAAGTGCTCCCTCTCTGCATCTTGATCTCCCCCACCCAGGGTGAGCTCTGCCTCCATCCTGGTCCCGTCTTTCAGCTTTTCGCTGCTGGGGATGAGCCTCAGCTCGAGGAGGACAGAGTCTGAGCAGAGTCATGCGTGAAGGGCTTGGAACTTGAATGAAGGCCCAGGATTGAATATTGAAGCAGCTTTTGGGACAAAGCCAGTAAGAGAAATCAGTTTCTTTAGAGTTTGTGAAAATGGGATGTATCCTTCCCACCTAAAGAATGGTTAGCTGTTCTCCGTACTGCGGGGCGGAAGGAGATCTAAAATGAGACCTTTGCACTTGAAAGGGCTTCAAAATATTTAATATAAGAAATATCACAGGATAGCCTGCTGATTCACTCATCTGTTTGTTCAGCAAATACAAGTGCCTACCCAGCCGGGTGCTTGCAAGCTCTATGTACTGCCAAGCCTGATGATCTGCGGTCTCTCCTTGAGGGATTTTCAAACTTGTGGGGCAGTTGATAATCCAGGTTGCTGGCCAGTGAGCACAGCGGTCAGCATGCCCCCAGCCCCCCCGGAAGCCTTCCTCCTCTCTGTGGAATCAGGCCCCCACGGGCATCCAGTCTCCTCTTTCTCTGTTCTCCCCCTACTTAGCATCGATCTCAGTTTGCAGTAATTATATACCTGAGTGTGTGTTTGATGGATGTCTGTCTCTCTTACAAGAATGTCAGCTCCAGGAGGGCAGGCAGGGATCCATATCTGTCCTGCTCACAGGGCCCGGCATCAGCAGGCAATCAGGATAAACTTGTTAAATGAGTGAATGAAGGACAGAGCAAGTTTGGAGGAGGGAGATTGATGCGGGTGAGAAGCCTAGAGGGCATCTGGAGGGAGAGGCTTTTGAGCTGGAAGAATGAAGCCTTCCTTCATTCTTCCACTTACGGCAGGTGAGGCAAACTCTTGCATTTGTCAAGGTCCCGCCCGAACCTTACCTCCATTGCACAGCTTCTTCTTACCCCTTCTCTCTGGAGAGGTATCTATGACAGAACACAGCACTTTGCATTATAGCTTTTATGTGATTCTTAACCTTTCTTAGGTCACAGAATCTATGCTAATCTGATAAAAACTATAAACCTTCCTCCCCACAATAATGCTTATGGCATGCAAATGCACACGCACAAACACGCAGTTTTAAGTTCAGTTTCCAGGGGTTCACAGGCTCCCATTCCCTCCATAAACCCCACATTAAGAACCCTGCTTTAAAAAATGTGATTCCCCATGGCAGGCACATCCTGCCCCTCTGTAGCCCCCATATCTAGCACAGTTCTTGGCATGTAGACCTTAATGTGGAATATTGGGTGGATACATAGAAGGATTGAATGGGTAGGTGGGCATTTTAAAAGTGTCCTGATTTGCCACGACCTGTGTAGAGTCAAGCTAAAAATTCCATTGACATCATCAGGGGAGAGGGTCAGCTTGAGCAGAGAATGGTAGCATTCCTTATACCACCGATCTGTCCTGGCCCTAGGAGTGTGGTTCTGCCCATACCTGGGAAGCCCACCAACTCCATAAGACCACTTTCCAAATAAAAACTTAGAACATGGCGTCTGACACGTTGTCTGATAATGGTGTAGAATATTTGAAATTGGGCGCGTCTCAGAAAATTAGGGGTTGTGTGATTTCAGGGGAACATAACTTAGTCCTGAGGCTGATTGGGTTGCTCTTAGAGTTTCTGTAAATCCCAGAAGGGGATGATCGGGGTCTAGGCTGCGCTCCCCATGGTGACCAGGTTAGTCCTCCCATCTTAGGTAGTGAGACTCAGCACGGCAGCCCATTTGTCCTCCACATTCTTCTCTATGGTCAGCTGTGTCACTAATTCCTAGTGTGGTACCGCTAAATGCTGCCCATCTTCTGCTCATTACCACCCCTTCCCCCTGCAAAAGGGTGGTGTATATGAATCCCTACCTTTTAAACGGTTCAACTCTAGAATCTTAAAAAAAAATTTTTTTTTGCTTCTATTTAAATCCCTATTTTTCACATTGGGGCGTTTGACAGTGTTGATTTTTAGACACCAGAATAGTTCAAAACCATGGGGGAAAAAACCCTACAGTACTAGCTTTTGCTTGGAAAACAGTTGTCAAGGAAATAGATTTTGCAAAACATTTCCTCCCAGGAGAGCTCTCTCTTTCCATGTATCCCCACACTGAACATTATTCTCCTGTGCGATGTGGTAGGCAGAGGTACCGTTGGCAGGTAATTTGTCTAGCCAACACCTAATTATGAATTAAAGCCCTTGCTGGCATGTTCTCAGGTCGGCAGCCGACGGTGGACCAAGTTCCAGTTCAGTTTATAGTGCATCTGAAACGTTCTTGGACTTACAGGAAGATATTTTGGCCCTGGCTATAGACCGGGGAATAGAATTCTGTAAACTCTATTAGCAGACAGTGGAAGTGCCTGATATAGATGGAGCTGAAATTGCAGAACGTTGTTCGATTAAAAGAAAAGGTGAAGGCTCATGGGGCAGAGGCTGTGACTCAAGGCATTCACATAAGGAGATACTTATCTCATGATTAGAGTGCTGGTGGCCCAGACACCAGCCAGTGGTACTTGGAAAATCTGTCACTGTTAGACATGCCAACACATGTATGAACTGCTCAGTTGTGAGCAGACCTCATAAGCGAGGCTGGTGGATTTAATTATCACTTGTGAGAACTTAGTCAAGAAAGTGCTGGCCCAGTTAGAGTTGTGGCCAGCGACACTGGCAGGTGGTTAATTACAGATTTCTCCAGTCCATGGAAGTGCAGGTCCATGTGTAGACAGGAGGAGAGTTGGTGACAAAGAAGCAAAGAAATGATCGTGTCTCCATTATTCTCATTTGTGTTGGGATCTGTTGTACTTGCAGTAATCTTTAATTATAAAAATTAATACTATGGGATGGTTATCAATGTTATCATTTTTTGTTATGTTGCCTGGTAATGTCCGTTTGTGCCCAAGACATGCATGTTTCTATAGTTACAGTGTAAAGAAGTGAAACCTTCCTTGCTCTTAGCCATTTTGTCATCACAGTATTCTAAAAGGCTATTTTGAGAGATGGTCGAGCCCAGTCTGTGAGGTGAAAAATGGAGCCTTTGTGACAAGAGCCTGAGTTTTTGAAAAGACTTCATTTTAACCAGAGTAGTTCACAATGTAGCGTTCCCCAGTAGCAAGACAGAAAAACGCTCCTAAACAGCTAACTGCATTCTCCTCTCCTCTTTCAGGTAACAATCTGTCCCATTACAGGGCACTCTCTAGTGCAGGACCCATTTCGCACGTCCCTATGGACTGCATGAGAAGCCAGAAGTTGTGAATCTTTAGGTTTTTGACAATTTCCATCCTAAGGAGTGATCACTAATGGAGAAAATGGTGCATTAAGTATTGCAGGTAGAGTCTGTTTGCACCTCCGTTAAGTCAGGTTATCTCCATCACCCTGCTGCTTTTGAAAATGCCCCAGGGCTTCCCCGGTGGCACAGTGGTTAAGAATCTGCCTGCCAATGCAGGGGACATGGGTTCAAGCCCTGGTCTGGGAAGATCCCACATGCCACGGAGCAACTAAGCCCATGAGCCACAACTACTGAGCCTGCGCTCTAGAGCCTACAAGGCACAACTACTGAGGCCTGTGCGCTCCTAGAGCCCGTGCTCCACAACAAGAGAAGCCACCGCAATGAGAAGCCTGCGCACCGCAACAAAGAGTAGCCCCCGCTCATGGCAACTGAAGAAAGCCAACGCAGCCATAAATAAATCAATAAATAATTTATTAAAAAAAACCAAAAAAGAAAATGCCCCATTAGTGGAAGAAATGGTGGCAGAATTATCATCAGAAGTACTCAAAATCATTCTGTTTAAAGGTCACACTGGTAGAATTTTCAGATAACACTTGGCATTGCTTTTTTTTAAGTGGGAAAGTGGCTGCTCTGGGCATGGGGAGAGGACATCTTTTGGGTTTCAGATCTCTGGTTAAGGCTGTAACCCCACCAAAGTGGTGATCACTTAAAGATAATTACCTTCCACATTGTTCATGCTAAACTCTTGAGATGGACTGATCGGCATATTTAAATCTCATCTCCCAGGCATTTGCTAATTATCATAGCCTAGTTGGAGAAGAACCTAATCAAATAGCTGTTTAGAGATGCTTTGCATTTTAAAATTGTTCTGGGTTTATCCTAGAGAGGAAATGTGCCTCTGATTTTCCACTGGTTCTTTCCCTGACCGGAAGAGGGTTTAAACTTTTAATGGCTTAAATAGCCACAGCTAATCACTCAGGAAACTTCGTGCATTTACATTTTCTCTTTTGCGTCATTTCCATCCTTGACCCCCTTTCATCACCTTGAACGAAGCTTTCTCACTTGGTGACTTCTCATCCATGAGGGGTGCCATTGAATTCCAGCTAATGAGGCTCATCTCTTTTATTCATTTTAAGTGGTACCAACCAGGCCTGGAGTCAGATCTGAGAGTGAATGGTTATCACATGTTTCTCAGGTCCATAAATGGAATACCAAGTCCATGGTGAAAGTAAGAAGAATTTCTTGCTCAGAAAAAGAAGGACAAAAAGAGCAGCTTCTTGGGTCAGCAGGTTGAGTAGAAGCCACCCTCCTTAGAAAAGGCACCCAAGACTGGGTGCTATTTTCTTAACAGCAGCTGGAGAAGACCCTCACCCTGCCCCCACCCCTGCCAGCTGAACTGAGATCCTTTTTGTTTTGTTTTGTTTTCTCAGTATGCGGGCCTCTCACTGTTGTAGCCTCTCCCGTTGCTCCGGACGCACAGGCTCAGCAGCCATGGCTCACGGGCCCAGCACTCCACAGCGTGTGGGACCTTCCCGGACCGGGGCGCGAACCCGTGTCCCCTGCATCGCCAGGCGGACTCTCAACCACTGCGCCACCAGGGAAGCCCTGAACTGAGATCCTTTTATGCAATGTTTTTTTCCAGCCACTGTGCTCAAAATTGGGAAAACACAACGGTTTTCTCCTTTATACAGCATATGTGGCCGTCGGTGACAGAAATCTCACCAAGGCCTTTCTTTTGTAGGCAGTGTCTAAAACGGCCTGTCTTTGAGACTTATGTCTTTCAAGACCCTGTGAGCCACTGTCACCCGTAGTTGTACCTCAAAAGCAAATAAAGGGAAGAGGAATTTTGTGAAGGTTTTCTCAAGTCACTGTCACTGGCCGTCAGTCCGTTTGTCTCCCTTCTGTGAAAGGGTCTGTTTTGCGGGCTTGGCAGGAGCTGCCACCTCCCAGCAGCAGGTTTACAGGCCCCAGCAGGAAGCCAGATCTGGAGGCAGCTGAGAAAGAGAAAAGTCTGCTCTTTCTTATCAGAAGCCAGAGCAGCGGAGCTGGGGCAGGTGCATTCGGTTACTTGGGAGTGGGGAGTGGGGATTCGAGGAAGGTTCTGAGAGGTAGGAGCACCTCAGAATCAAGCCAGCCGAAGCCCTGTGTGAGCTTTGACTTTGATCATTCAAACAATTCAAAACGCTGTGAAACTTGAGGATCTGAGTTTTCTCTCTTTCCTTGTCTGTCCCATTAGCTCATCAAGATTAGAGTCTTTTGGTTTTCATAGTTAATTATTCTTTGGTATTCTGTTTCAGGGTTTTGAAATCAAATTGCTTGATGTTTTACCCTCTCCTGTGTGATTAGGTTATCTTTTATAATAAGACTGCAATAATCCTTTCAAGAACACAGCACTTTAGCTCAGCACTCTCAAGGAAGATGTCCTAAAGGTCCCATGACGTTTAGTCTTGTAGGAGTGAGAAAACACCACCGGTTCCCGTTATTATGAATCCGGAAGTGCCACTGCACATCATCCATCATCACAGACCTAGAAAAATGAAAAGAAAACCTATGTTGAGCTGTCTGATTAATGCAAACTGAAGGAGTGCTTATGGGGTGGCAGCTCTTTGGCTTCATAGGATGAATGAGCTCCAGGACCTGAGTCTTTTGTATGGTGTTTGTAAGGCTGAGCAGGTCTGTTTACTGCTTTGAAATTCTTTCTCCTGGTGTGAACGGGTAACCTTATCAGTGGGTTGTACAAGGCTTTCTAGCCAAAAAAAAGAAACTATGTACTTTGGAATCTCCGCTGATGGGGCCCCAGGGGGAATAAAGAGAAAAGTCAAATGCATGTCTCAGGCTACACGTGGGAAACAGGAGGTTTTTTTTTTTTCAGATACTCATTAAGATCTCAGCTCAGTTATCAACTTGGAGGCCTTCCTTGGCCACCTCCACCCACTCAGTCATCCTCTCCCCCTCTTGCTTGATTTTTCTTCAAAGTGCTTATCACTCTTCAAAATTACCCTGCTTATTTCTTATTGTCCATCTCCCCACACTATACGAGCCATGAAGGCAGGAACCTTGCCTGTCTTGTTTACTGCTGCATGTACCAGAACATGGGGTACCTAGTAGATGCTCAACACACTTTTTTAAAATGGATGTCAGGTGAGGGGAGTTGAGAAAAGAACAGGAAGAGGCAAAGGTTGGAATCAGACCTAGGTTTGAATCCAAATCCTTCACTTATTGGCTGTGTGCCCTTGGAATAATTATTGAACCTCTCTGAGTCTCAGTTTTCTTATCTATAAAATGGGCTACTTCCCAGAGGAGCAATGGAGGATTAAATGAGATAAAGTAACGGTAACATCTGGCACAGGGGCTGGTACATGGAGGTGCTCAATAAATACTAGTTCATTCTCCAAGCCTTAACGGAAACAATTGTACAGGGCGAGAAACAGGGCCCTTCACTGCCCACACGTGTCCAGAGGTTTTCAGGCCTCCTTCTTGGGTCCAGGAATGGTATCTCTGAGGAAAGTAGTACTAATCCTTTTTCGGCTCCAAGGAGAATATAGACAGTTTCACGTGGTTCTACACGCATGCGTTAAAGATGGGGTCCCAAGGATTCTGTACCCAGAGCTGGCTCTTCAAGAGATGGCAACACTGCCTAGAAGACAAGACTCCTGCCCTCCTGAAGCCTTTTGTTCTCATCCTCAGCTGAGGGCCTCCATGAGAACCCCAAAGGCCTTGAGACAGGTCACCTAGGCCCCTTGCTGTCACAGATGCCACGAACAGCCTTTAGAAAGTGTTTATCAAGGCTGATCTTCCAGATTTCCAATGGTGTTACCTCTCTAGGCAACCTGGCAACAGAGATTACTTCTCTCCATGGCCCAGTTAATGTCTCCCTGCCACTCACTGTGGTATTTTCCTTGTTTTCACGTAAACATGTTTTTTTTTTTCCTTTCTTTTAAAAAAATTCTTAACATTCAGGCGAAAAAGAACTGGTTCTGCCTCTTTTGCATTTCCAGAGACCCCAGCCTCTGCTGGGGCAGCTTTAAAGCAGGTCATGCCTCCCTTCTAACGTACTGAGCCTTCGGGAACTGGAAATTCGGACGGTTCTTGTTTTCAAAAAGAAGCAGGCCTCAGGATGGGCCGCGTGGCAGCTGGCGGCAGCCAGTCCTCATTTTGATTCTGTGTGCCACGTGCCGTCCAGAGGTGCTGGGTTGATGTTTTGTTCATTCAGTGGACAGTGGAGCAGCCTAGTGAGATGGAAGGGACACAGCCTTTTGAATCAGTCAGACCCCAGCTTCAAACACTGGCTCTGCCACTTGCCAGCTGCCTGGCCCCAAATGTTGGGAAAAGGAGACACTAATCTTACCTCGGAGGGCTGTAGAGTGGGAAACAGTGTGCTGTCATGGTTAAGCATTCAGGCCCCCAAGTTGTCCTCTTGCATCCATTGCCTGGCTCTGCCACTATTTGTTCTGCATCCTTGGAAAAGTTACTTAACCCTCCAGGACTCAACTGCTTCATCCTGTAAAATAGGGATAACGACGGTAACCCATCCTAACAGGGTTGTGGTGCAGGATGGAAGGCTTCTGAAAGGCTTAGCCCAGTGCTCAGCACATGCTAGGTGTGCAATACATGTCCACTACTGGATAATAGGTAGATAATAATGTAGCCATCGTTATTACTAATGTGCTATGTTGACTTCCTCTGTTGGGCCAGCCTCATGCTAGGGGTTGGGGATGCATTGGGTCACAGAGCTCCAGGGCAGGGGAAGAGACATGAAAGAAATTATTATCCTGCAGAAGTCTTAAGTACTGTCATTGATGGGTGGCAAGGGGCTGTGGAACAGTGAATTCCAGAATGGTGGTGCCTCTGCTCCAGAATATCAGAATTCCTCATGTAGAAAAAGGGCTATGGTGGCATGAAAGTGCATTGGAAATTTGGTGGGTTTTGTTCATTCAGTTTTTCACTGGGAAGTGCTAAGGTCCTTAAGTAGTATATTAGTTTGCTATTGCTGTAGTCACAAATCACACAAACTTAGTGACTTAACACAAATTTATTCTTTTACAGTTCTGGAGATCAGAAGTCTAAAACGAGTCTTCCTGGGCTAAAATCAAGATGTTAGCTAGGCTGCCTTCCTTTCTGGAGGCTCTAGGGGAAAATCCATTCCCTTGCCTTCTCCAGCTTCTGGAGTCCCCCTGGATTCCTTAGTTTATGGCCCCTTCCTCCATCTTCAAAGCCAGCAATGGCCAGTGGAGTCTTTTTCACATCTCACCACTTTGACTCTCCTGCCTCTTCCCTCTCACTTCTAAGGACCCTTGTGATTACATTGGGCCCACCTGGATAATCCAGGCTAATCTCCCCACCTCAAGATCAGCTGATGAGTAATCTTAATTCCATCTGAAACCGTAATTCCATTTTACCATACATACTCAAAGTTCCAGGGATTAGGACATGGGCACCTTTGGGGGCCGTTATTCTGCCGACCCTAGGTGGGAAGGTGCCGTGTGAGTTTGAGGTATCGTCCAGAGGCCCCTGTGGCTGAAGCGTGGAGAGTGGGAAGGGGCCTGGGGAGAGGTCAGAGGCAGGCCTTTCAGGCACGGTGCCTTGGGGAGCTCTTGGACGCTCTTACACAGAGGAATGACATTTGATGGCTTGCATTTTTAAAGGGCTTAGTCTGTTGGTTGTATAGAGAAAGGATGTGGCGGCGGGGGGGGGGGGGTGGTGCCTGAGAGGAAGCGGGGAGCCCATACGGAGGTCCAGGGACAGTGGTGGACAGGGAGGGGGATGGGAAAGGGGTAAATCAGAGATGTTGTGGACAGGATGGCTGGAGAGTGAACGTGAGGTGTGGAGTAGAAGGAGACTCCAGAGGGCTCTGAGGTTTCAGGTGGATGGTGCTGATGTTTCTGGACATGGGAAGATGATGTGGATCCCAGGGCCACAGACCACAAGTGCTAATACTTACGACAGAGTTTCCTATGTGCCGGGAGCTGTGCCGAATGCCTTGCATGGTAATTACAAACAGCCCTCCGTATCCATGCGTTCTGCATCCATGGATTCAGCCAACCGAAGTTCAGTCTGAGGTTGGTGACTCCACAGATGCAGAACCCAAGGATAAGGAGGACAACGGTACCAAGGCATTTTACATAAGGGGCTTGAGCATCCATGGATTCTGATATCTGGGGGGGGCCCTGGATACCAAGGGATGACTGCAATCCTTGCAGCCCCCTTGGAGGCAGGCATGGTAATTGCTCCATTCTATGAGAAGCATAGAGTATTCTGACAAGAGCGTAGACTGCCTGGGTTCGAATCCTGGCTCTGCCACTTGCTTGCTGTGACAGTTGGGCATGTGCCTCAGTTTCCTCATATGAGAATGGGAGCAATGATAGACTAATCTTATAAAATTAGTGTGACGATTAAAGAGTTAACATATATGGAAAACACTGATGACTCATGGAAAACACTGGTTAAGCATAATATAATAGTATCCTTATCTTTAAACAAATGAGATAATCGAGGCACAGAGAGGTTAAGTATCTTGTCTAAGGACACACAGCTGCGGAAAGCTGGGATCCAAAGCCAGGCTCTTAACTACCATGCCTTACCTCCTCCTTGAGAGGACCTCTCAGAGCCGTGGTGAAAACTGCACGTGCTAATACATATAAAAGCCCTCTTCGTGGTGTTGGGCACATGCTGTATATTCCGTCAGTGTGTGTATGTGGAAGTGCAGTTGTTGTTTTTTCTGTAAAATGGGGGTGATGGTGGCGCCCTCCCAGCCTCACTCACAGGACCATAAGGCTCAAATCAGGAAGGCAAAGCACTTTGGAAATAGTAGAGCTACCTACACATAGGCCATTTTTATACTCAGTTTCTTCAAAATGGCCTTGTTGAACCATTTCCCCTTGGAATTTCACTCACAGATGTGCTGAGGTCTTTCATACTGTCGTTCATCTTTGTCCACAACTCCCCATCTCCCTGCCTCCACCCCAATGCCCAGGCTTTGACAGAAGAGAGTGGGGAGGACCCTTCACTTTGCAGTCAGGGAACCAATCTCAATGCAGTGGCAGAGCTCGATTTGCTTGTGACCTTCTCCATCAGCTCCCCTTGTTCATCTGCAGACTCTGTACCAAGATCATAAAGGTGTCCCATGGGAATGTGTCTCACCCGTTCTTGCTATCCCTGTGGCCTCACAGTTGGAGCTGTTCCCTTACTGGGCCTTCTAAAACCCTTGTTGAGGCAACTCCACCAGGCAGTAGGTGTTTCTGTCCCAGGTATCCCCCTTTCCCCTTGGTTCTCACAACACTAGCAGCCCCGGGGAGCTCCCGCTCTGTCGTCACCATCCTTAGATATTTATTCAACATACTTTTATGGAGGACCTCTATGTGCTGGGCAATCTGTTAGGTGCTGGGGAGCAATAGTGAGCAAATGGAGCCTGTGTTCTGGGTGTGGGAGGAATAGATACTAATTAACCAATCACGCAATGAATGTAAAATTCTGACTTTAATAATCCTCTATAACAGGAAGATTCAACACAGCCCAGGAGGTCAGGCTTCTCTAGGACATAGAAACTAAGCTGAGATCTGAAAGATGAGTGGAATTTACCAGGAAAAAAGTAGAGCGAGGAGTGGTCCAAGGAGAGGGACTATCGTGTGCAAAGGCCCCGTGGCAGGAGGAGGCATTGCTCTTTGAGGAACTGAGAAGGAAAGCTAGTACGGCTGGGCAGAGGTGGGGAGGAGAAGCTGACGCTGGAGGTGTGAATGGGGGGACTCTACAAGGCTTGATGGGCCTTACTGAGTTTGATCTTTATATCTGATGGAACTGTTTAAGTGTGTGTTGGGGGTGGGGTAAAGATATGAATAAATTTGTCCTTCGAATAATCACCATGGCTGCAGTGTGGAGAACCATGTAGGAGGCCAGAGAGGACTCCTCTAGGCCAGTTAGGAGGCTGCTGCGGGAGTCCCATGAAGAGATGGGAGTGGTATGGGTTAGAGTGGTGGTGCAGAGAGAAATGGATGAAGAGGTACTTAGCAGATAAATTAATAGTGTAGCAGCCATTCTATGGCTGCTTTTTACTGAGCACATATTATGTTCCAGCTGCTGTGCTAAGCACTCGGCAAGTGTTATCTTATTTACTCTCAGGGTTATTATAAGGATTAAATATTCCTGTCCTTTTACAGATGAGGAAACTGAGACTCAGAGAGGTTAAGTCACTTACTCAAGGCTGCACAGCCAGTAGATAGCAGAGTCCTAGAGCAGCTTCTCAAACTTTAATGTGCATTTGGATAACTTGAGGATCTTGTTAAAATGCTGGCTTTGATTCAGCAGGTCTGGGGTGGGGCCCAGGATGCTGCATTCCTAACATGCTCCCTGGGTATGCCCAGCTGTTGGTCCCTGGACCACACTGAATAGCAAGGGTCTGTCTGCCTCTAGGTCCCACACTCTCAGCCATGGTGCCTTAGAACAGCTACAGATGGGATGAGATTTCTGAGACTGCTCAAATCTGAATCCCATCCTGGGCAGGATGTGGGTGTGCTCTCTGGACCTCAGATAGGTCAGAAGTCATATCACATTTTCACTTCCTACATTTGTCCTTCAGTAGCTCAAGCAAACCCAGAAGTGAGAGGGTTAGAGGCAGCACCTCACTGTCTACTCCCCACCCACCCCTCCACCCCTCAGCACAACCAAACCCCATCCTGCATCCGCTTCTGAAATATAGGCCGGGGTTATGTGCATTCGCAGATGTCTCATCAGCAGTTGTCAATCAGATCGTTTTGTGGGACACCCATAGAAGGGGGTGGACTGAGAAATCTAATGTGGATGGTTTTAGGTACCAAGCTGTCAGCTATTTCCCTGGGCTGTGCTGAAAGTGAAGGAGTAAAAAATCACCCTAACATTCTAATCTCTTCATCTGTGTGGTCATTAGATCCTGGAATCATTAGAGACCAAGCCCTTTCCCACTCAGCCCCTGTAGATGGGCCAGGTGTCACTGCTGGGAGACACCAATAAGGCTGCAAGTCGCTGTGTGAGCACTTGTCTTTAATGACTGGGAAAATCCATTTCCCTTCCTGGCAGCTTTGAGATGTTGCAACCGTGCTTCTGGGTCATTGCCAGACCTGACCCTTTCTGTGTGCGTGTTTTATTTTTATTTTTTTTGGTTTATTTATTTATTTATTTTTGGCTGCGTTGGGTCTTCATTGCGGCACGCAGGCTTTCTCTAGTTGCGGCGGCGAGCGGGGGATACTCTTCGTTGCGGCAGGCGGGCTTTTCACTACGGTGGCTTTTCTTGTTGCGGAGCATGGGCTCTAGGCACGTGGGCTTCAGTAGTTGTGGCACGTGGGCTCAGTAGTTGTGGCTTGCGGGCTCTAGAGCGTAGGCTCAGTAGTTGTGGCGCACGGGCTTAGGTGCTCCACGGCATGTGGGATCTTCCCAGACCGGGGCTCAAACCTGTGTCCCCTGCATTGGCAGGCGGATTCTTAGCCACTGCGCCACCAGGGAAGTCCGTGTGTTTTATTTTTAAAAGGGAAGGATGTCTCACTGTTTCAGTGATTGCTCCTTTCTTCCTAGCTGCCGCCAAAGAACTTTCCAATGCAAACTTTCTATTCAGTTTCCCACTCTCAAGGCGGTCCGCCAGTATTCTATTTCTTCCTCTTCTCAAACGCATCATCTCTTGGCCCCATCATTCTGGGGCCCCTCAGGCTGGGGTGGGGTGTCTTTGTCTGGGCAATGCAGTGGATTCTAGTCACTTTTCTGCAGGAGAGGATTCTAGAGCTCTGAGACAGGTAGAAAGAACATCTTAAACAGAATAGTGTCTGCCTCAAATTAGTAAATATTTTTCATTTTAAGAGTTCATGTCATTGCAATTTGTTCAGGTGGACAAGAACAGCTTTTGTTTGAGAAAGAACTGAAGAGGTGTCTTAGGATTCTGCTCTGATTGCTCTGCCTCTCACTGACGCTTTGTTTCCTGCCTCTGCAGAGCTCCGTGAAGGGAAGGCTTTGTGATCTATTGTTAGGTATTCTTTGAATCTATAAAGCATACACTGCTGGAAGGGAGGGGCTTCCAGACCATCCAGAGCTCCTGTCTCTAGCATGGACACGCATTCATGCACACACACACGTGCACACACAAAAATGATGACTGCCTGGTGTGTATTTCTAGAACCCAGTGTGGGCAGAGGTGTTTAGCTCTTGTGTCTCTTGATTCTTACAGCCACGTTCTTGATTTCTCTTTCTGTAGCTCAGGCTGCCCCTACCCCCATCAGCTGTTTCACTTCTCTTGCTGGTTGGCCCCCTCTCTGACTCCTGGCTGGAAAGGCCTTTTCCTCTATCAAAACCCACTCCCTCCCATCCACCCCAAGGCCAACCACCTACACGATCCCTTTAGGCTTTAGGAGTAGCACTATAACATTTCTTCCTTATGTTTTTCATTTTAACAATCTTTCATTTTCACCTTACAAACATTTCTAGATATTCATTATAGAAAATCCAGAAAGTATAGGTCAATAATAAGAAAAAAATAACCACTAAACCGCTCACTATCTGACATAACCACTGTCAGCACTTTTGTGCATTTCCTTCCAGTATTTTTTTTTTCCTTTAAAACACTCGTACATAGTCCAGTGATCTTCATACCATGTAACTTGGTATCCTGCTTTTCCAACTAGTATTATATAATGAACATCTTTGTGTGTCTCTCCTTATATAGTGATATTTAGTTTATATCACTAAACATTTGGAAACACAATTTTTAATACCCGTTTCATACTTTACATCTCATACTTTAGTTCTTGCATGATTATTTTTAATTGGGAACAATACCTATCCTGTCAAGCCCACTGAACTGCCTGATCAAATGAGAGAAAGTGTGCAGAGAGCTGCACAAATATGCGCAATGATCATTCATGATGTTAGTTTTATCTTCCCAAGTGAACTACTTTGTGTGTTGTCACGAAATTGTTATATACTTTCCTATTCAACTTTTGCACAGCAGTGGGCAAAACCAGCTGTCTGGATTTAATCTTTAAAAGGGAACATACTTATTAATAACTTTTAATTTTTTTCCTAGCAATTTCTTAGAGGCTCTGGCCTAAGGAACTTACCTGAAATATAGAAAAGGGAGTGTGCACAAAGATGTCCATTATGGCATTATTTACAATAGCCCCAAAATAGAAATCACTGACATGTACAATTATATGGGAGGAAGGTTAAGTAAATGATGCTGAACCTACTTGCGAAGTTATTATATAGCTGTCTAAAATGATGTTTACAAAGCCTTTGTAATAAAATGGAAGATGTTTATGTCATCATCACTGGAAGAAGCAAAGATAAAAAGAGTGGAAAGAAAGACACCAAAGTGGCAACAGTGGTTATAATATTTAAATGATAGATGATTATTTTCTTTCTCTCTGTTTTTCTGCAATGAGCTTGTATACCTTGGATGCATTAAAAGATAGGTGGGTAGGTAGGTAGGTAGATGGATGGATAGATAGATAGACAGATCAACCTTATTTTTTAAACTATTGGAAAGGATGTAAGCAGAAGAGGCAAGTACGGGGCACAGAACTGAGTTCAAGTGAAAGTAGTGACCCACAGGTGGGAGAAAAGGGCATGGGGGGCTGAGCCCAGACTGGGCTGGAACTTCTGGAAAATGCTTAGAACCACAAAAGGTGCCTTTTAGTTTATTTTTGGAGCAGGAAGAACAGAGTAAGGATGGGCACCTCATTTGAACATGGTAATATAATTATAAAAGGAGAAACCAAAATTGCTAGTTCCTCATTTGCTCCATCCTCTGACCAGCGTGGGCGGGACAGGCTTGGTGAGGGGAATGTGAAAGCCCAATAGGGCTTTTGAGGAACTGAGGGGTAAGAGGAGCCACAAGGAGACTGGCAACAAGCACATTCTATCATAATTTATACAAGTGGGGGAAAACAGAATTCTGTCATGTATAAATCTGGGTGGAAATGACATCAACATCCTGCAACGTTCCCTAATTTTTTTTTTTTTTTTTTTTTTGCGGTACGCGGGCCTCTCACTGCTGTGGCCTCTCCCGCTGCGGAGCACAGTTCAGGGCTTCCCTGCTGGCGCAGTGGTTGAGAGTCCGCCTGCTGATGCAGGGGACACGGGTTCGTGCCCCGGTCCGGGAAGATCCCACATGCCGCGGAGCGGCTGGGCCCGTGAGCCATGGCCGCTGAGCCTGCGCGTCCGGAGCCTGTGCTCCGCAACGGGAGAGGCCACAACAGTGAGAGGCCCGAGTACCGCAAAAAAATAAAAAAAAAAAAAAGAATTCAGACTTTTAGAAAATGGCAAAAGATACTACAAAGATTCACATTTACCCTTCACCCAGATTCCTCAAATGTTAGTGTTTTACCCTGTTTGCTTTGTGTACACTCTTCTCTCTCCCTTTCTACACACACACACACACACACACACACACACACACACACACACACACACACACGAGGTTTCTGAACTATTTGGGAGTAAGTTGCAAGCATAATGCCTCTTACCCCTAAAAACTTCATTGTGTATTTCCAAAAGGTTGGTTCTACTTTTTTTTTTTTTTTTTCTACTTTTCTATATAACCATAGTAAAACCAGAAAATTAACGTTGACACAATACTATCTGATCCCTATACCCCATTCACATTTTGTCCATTCTTGATGATTGTCCTTTATAGTAATAATAATAATAGTAGTTGTTATTATTTCTGCTCCAGGATCGCATCCAAGATCACGTATTACATTTAGTTCACGTGTCTTTAGTCTCCTTCAGGCTGGAACAGTTCCTCAGTCTTTCCTTTTCTTTCACGACCTTGATGTTTTTGAAAAGTAAAGGCCATTTATGTTGTAGGTTGTCTGTCTCTCAGTTTGGGTTTGTCTAATCTTTCCTCATGATTCGGTTCAGGTTTGCATTTTTGGCAGGATTACCACTGAAATGACGTGCGTTCTTCTTAGTGTGTCATATCAAATGGCATGTGATATCTATTTGTCCCCATTAATAGTTTTTAAAAATATAAATTAATAACAGCTTTACTGAGTTATAATTCACATATGATAAAATTCACCATTTTAAAGTGTAAAATCCAGTGGGTTTTAGTATATTCCCAGAGTTGTACAGTCATTATCACAATCAATTTAGAACATTTTCATCGTCCCAAAAGGCCCCATACCCATTAGCCATCATTCTCCATGTCTTTTTCCCTCACCCCTGGTGACTACTAATCTACTTTCTGTCTATAGGTGTGCCTATTCTGGACATTTCATATTCATGGAATCATATGCTGTATGGCCTTTTGTGTCTGGCTTCTTTCACTAAGCACAGTGTTTTCAAGGTTCATCCACATTGGAGCATGTATCAGCACTGCATTCCTTTCTATGGCCAAATAATATTCCGTTGTATCTATTTACACATTTTGTTGGTTCATTCATCAGTCAATGGACATTTGGGTTGCTTCCACTTTGGGGCTATTACAAATAGTGCTGCTATGCACATTGTGTACAACTTTCTGTACGGACATATGTTTTTAATTTTCTAGGGTGTATGTCAGGGTACCCAGTACCACCGCTAGGTTCAGTGATTCACCAGGAGGGCACATAGTCCTACTCCTGGCTGATTTACTACAGTGAAAGGACACAAAGCAAAATCATCAAAGGGGAAATGTGCATACAGAGAAGCCCTGGGGAAACCAGACCCGGCACGCAAGAGTCCTCTCTGGGTGGAGTCACCCAGAACACACTTCATTCCTTCAGCACGGAGTTGTGATGACACGTGTGAGACGCCATCCACCAGGAAGTTCATTAGAGACTCAGTGCCCAAGGTTTTTACTGGGGGCTGGTCATGTAAGTACCCTCGGCCTAACATGTACCGAAATTCCAGACCCCCGGAAGGAAGGCAGGTGTTCAGCGTACACCACATTGTTTGTACAGTCTCGGTGCAGTCAACCACGCTTACCCATCAGAGAATGGTGAGAACACTCACTAAATCCAAGTTCCCAGGCACCGGCCAAGGGCCAAATTTGCAAGCAGAGCCTTTCTAGGGATAGAAGTCTCAGGCCTACAGTGTTAATAACTCTGTTCTGCACGAGTCTACACCCAGGAGTGGAATTGCTGGGTCACATCGTAACTCCATATTTAACTTTTTATGCCAAAGTGTTTTCCAAAGCAACTGCACCATTTTCATTTCCACCCGCAATTGATGAGGGTTTCCACTTCTCCACAGCCTGGCCCACACTTGTTATTGTCCACCTTGTTGATTATAGCCATCTGGTGTGACTGATAGGTTTTTAAGTTAGTGATTTGCAGGCATTTAGAACCAAAAAGGAGGATCCGTAGGAGCCAAAATGTGTTCTCTAAGGACAAGTCATACCAGTCTAACCCCTGATTTTTCTTAAAAGAAAGAAAAGCATCTATTTTCTCTGCACTAGCTGTACGGGGGGCAGAGTGCTTCTGTATTTCAGTCCTGTCCTTCATAGTATCTTCGTATACAAAAATGGAGACACAGGGCTTAGACTGCTTATCTGGAAGATTCCTCACTTGTTGACAGATGACACTCAAAGAGCAGTGCTGGAGCCAGGTGAGGGGCCCCTGCTGCTGTTTCCCCAACTCTGTCCTCAGCCCAGCCATTTAATGTTTCTCTCTAAAACTTGGGGGAGACACAGATGGCGGTCCCATGAAAGCAGGCAGAATACCCAAAACACACAGACACACACACAATGAATGATAAGATCTGGTTCCAGAAAGATCCTGACAGCACGGAATGAGTATGGAGAGTCCAGTGAGATGCAGTTGTTAGGGACAAATGGCAAGTCCACACCCACAGGGTCTGGTCCAGATGTAACAAGGGAGAGTTTGCACTTCGGTTTCTGCTTGTTACCAAAAGCCAACCATAACAAATGGGTGACGAAGTCTGGGCACCCTGGAAAAACGTTGTGATGTGTATCTGCAGTTTCAGGGGATTTAGAGCTCTGCCCATCAGGCGATCTGTTGAAGGAGCCGGGCTGTTCAGCCGGCCAACAGGCAGCCTAAGGTGACTTGAGAGTTGGCTCCCCCTGGATGAAGATCTGTGGTGGGAGCATATGAGCTGTCTTCCCCATGGCCTGTAGGGAAAAGCAGATTTAGATTGATTAAGAAAGAACTTTGTGAAACTCTGCAATTGAATGAGCTGCCTGCTAAGGAGGTAAGCACCCTTTCACTGGGGGTGTTCAAAGAGAGATTACTTAGTCTTTTTAAGGAACTTGCATGGGGCAGGAGGTGGCCTGAGTTCTTTGAAGCCTTAGAACTGCCTAAACATGAAGCCAGGGACTGTCCGTCTCTAAAGGCAAGTCCAGGGGCTGCCCAAGGCACATATCACCAGTTCCAGAGTGAGATTAGCCTTTCTGTAGGTCATCCTCTTCTTGTGCCCCTCACAATCCTACTTGTCCATCAGGACACTTGGGTGCCCGTGAAGCTCCCCTTGAGACACGCGCTTGCCTTCTTCTGAGCCCTTCTGTTACTCAGAAGCCCCCCCACCCCATCCCCCCGACCCATTACCTATTTTACCTGTGATGTGTGTGGTCCACACGTCAAGTCTCCCAGCCATGTGTTAAGCTCCAGAGCCAATTTTCTTGTTTGTTCTTACTTTCATTGAGCAAATACTTAATGAGCACCTATTATGTGTCAGTCCCCTGGTGAGTTGCCAGGCACGCAGCAGTGACTAGGGGATGGGGGCACTGACCAAATAGTTGCGAGTATAAGAGTTTAACTGCAGGCTGTTGTGGGACCTGACATCAGGAATGTGGGGAGGTCATGGGGACTTGGCTGGGGAGGAGGACTCCTTGCAAAAGTACCCTTTCAGCTGAGAGTTGAAGGAAGATAAGCAGTTGGCAGGAAAGTGGAGGGAGGGGTCCGGGGGAGCAGTCCCACCGTGGCTGCAGCCCAAACTGCGGCCAAGCACAGGCTAGGACACCTGGTAGGTTGGGGCGCATTAGGAAGAGAAGTAAGGACCACCTGACTGGGGGCTTTCCCCGTCATCCCCGCTTATCCAGCGCCTGGGCTTGCGAGCCGAGGTGGGAGACACAAGGATTAGCGTTCGAGGGTCTGTGTGTCCTTGTGCACGTGTGTGTGTGTGAGAGCAGCTCTAATTGCCTTCTGAATCCTGTCCCAAGCGACACAGGGATTATTTGTGCCTTCCTTCCTCTCCGTTGATGTGGATGACTGTGAGAACGGGCCACGTTCCAACATCCCCACGTCCCTGCAGTGACAGCTCCTTTGAGAACATGTAGATACCCATGGTTCTCTTAATTACTCCTGCACACCCACTTCTCTCTCTCTCAAGCAGGTGGGGTTTGGGGGTAGGGTGCAGTCCTCCCCCTCCAGACCTCTGCTCCTGCTTTCCTGCTGCCATTTCTGTTTTAACAGCCTCCTGCTGCTCCCCTACCCATCCCCCACCCCTCCCTCCCCTCACACTGACTTAATAGAGGCCCGCCCCCCCAGAATAAGAGAGACTGAGGGAGGAGGCCAGTCTCCCTTAAGCGCTCATACCCAGCAATTAGTTTCCCTTATTGCCAATTCAAGATAAGTAGAAAATAACCAAGGAATGGAACCAGGGCTCAAAACCTGTGTCAAGTGCTTGGCACGCAGTACTGTGACATTTGCATGTGTGTCTCCTGGGAAGCCACACATCAGGCCAAGCATGGGGGTGGGGTCTGCTGGCCTGGGAGTTGAAAGAGCTGTATTCCAGCCCTGCTGGCTGTGCCACCCTGACCACCTTCCATCTCTGAGCCTCAGTTTCATCATCTATGAAGTGGAGAGATGGTACTAGATTATTCTGCCATTTCACGGAGAGCCCAGGACACAGACCTGTCAGGTCTGCCCTCCTGGTCTGTGTGTTCTGGCCCCAGGAGTGAGCATGGCAATGGTTACTGTCCAGGTGTGCCTGGAAGAGATGGCTGCTAGACCTTGGCACCAGGAGTGGCAGAGCATGGAGAACGCAGGTGGCGATGTCCAGAAAGACAGTGCTGAGGCAGGAAGGTGGGCTGGGAGATGGAAGGAGAAAAGCAGAAGGGTGCCAGACAGTGTCTGGAAGTGAGCTGGGAAATAGAAATAAACACATATAGTAGACTGCTGGTTCTCAGATGTGGCCCATGGACCACGTGGGGATGTGTTAGAAAGACAGGATCTCAGGCCCCACCCCAGACCTGCTGGATCAGAAACTCAAGGATGGGGCCCAACAGCCTGTTTTAACAAGCTCTCTAGGTGATTCTGATGCACGCCAAAGTCTGAGAACTAATAAGGTGGATGAAAGAGGGGTGGATGGATGAGGCTTGGAGAACCAGATAGGTATTTTAAAGGCTGAGCAGGAAAGAGGACTCGTGTTTGTTGATCACTTGCTGTGTGAAGTCAAAAACTGGGCATTTCCAGCTACTTGCTTTCATTTAAACCTTTCAGGATTGTGGCAAAGCAGCCCTTGTTATTCCCATCTCAAAGATGAGGCAGCTGAGGCTTGGAGACATTCAGTTGCTTGCCAAAGTCAAAGAGCTAGTGGCAGGGGTAGGATTAGAACCTGGGCCTCCCGGCCCCGAAGCCTGAGTTCTCTCCACGACACCAGGCTGCCTCCCACCTGCCTGTCCTTCAGCTGTGCCTCCGCTGCCTGGGCTGGCTCCCTTCTCAGCCCCATGGTCACCGCAGAGGCCTGCTCTGCTGTCCTTCTTCTGCAGCCTGCCATCAGAGGCAAAAGGGAGACTCTGGGGAGGGGTGGGAGAGCAGGGCTGGGGACAGATTGTTGCCTTGCGTTCCTCCAGCCTCCAGTGCTAAGTGCAGTTAGGAGACAGAGGTGCTTGTATGCTTGCGATGCTGCCGAGGGGCTAACATAGTTGCCTTAATGTAGTAAGAACTCATGCATGCACTGGGTGACAGAGCTGACAGATACTCATTGCCAAGCCCTGTGCAGGGTGCTTTGGGGGAACTGAGGCAAAGAAAATGTAGTTTCTGGCTTCAAAGAGTTTGTGGTCCAGAACCAGTAAAACAAAAACTAACAGTGACCGGCTGGGGTGCTAGGAGGCCTGGGAGAGCCAGCCTGGGTCAAGCCAAGTGCAGGAGGAGTTCAAAGAGACTCAAGCAGTGACTTTAGGGGACAGACCTAAGGCTTCGGAGCCAGAGGGCATGGGTTCAATTCCCAGCATGCTCACTCACTCCCTGGGTAATCCTGGGCGAGTTACCTCATGTCTCGACCTGTCTCCTTATCTACAAAATGGAGTTAACGACCCCTAGCTCAAGGGACGGTTCTATTAGATTCTAACAGGCATCCCTCGTTGAGTTTTGTTTCCTTCCATTCAGAGGGTCACTTTAGGTCCGGGAAGGCTTCATGGAAGAGGTGGCTTTTCACTTTGGCACTGATGGATGGCTAGAATGTACTTAGTGCCTTTTGTGCCTTCTCTGAGGAATCTATGGGTAGATGCAGGACACGTGGGGTTGTCGGAGAACAGCCTTCCAGGCATAACTATGAATAGAACAGTGGTGAGAGGAAGTCGTCTTTCTCAATGTGGAAGATTGTTTTTATAATGTGGTTTCAAATCCTGTTGCAAAGGGCAAGGCCAGGTGGCCAGCCCGCGCTATTGGGAATCTCCACGCTCAGGGTCTGTTTCTGCTCTTTCTTATAGATGATGCAGTTCGCCTGGCAGAGCTACAAGCGCTATGCGATGGGGAAAAACGAGCTCCGGCCCCTCACAAGAGACGGCTACGAGGGCAACATGTTCGGTGAGCTGACGTCGGAAGACCCCCTGCCCCTGGGGGCCGAGCAGAATTTCATTTTTGACTTTTTCTCTCCTGAGCTATGTCCCTGTTTCTCCAGAGCTGGGGGCTCCCAAGTCTGACTTCCTCCAGGGTTGTCTAGGCTTGTGAGCCTTCTAGGTTTGGGGGGAACCCACATGCTTCTCCCTCACCTCACACACTTCTTTATATGCACCTGTTGTTAATTTTCAGAGCAGACAAACTTGGAAATGTGAGTGGGGGCAGTGAGTGACGGACACTAGTTGCCATGGAGAAGGTAGGCAGATCTGAAGGACACAGAGGATTGGGTTTAAATCCGCTCCTCCAAGTGGCTGTAAAATGATCTTGGGTGTTTTCCTAGAGAAACCAAACATGTACCTGATAAGCTGGGCACACGCGCTGCCTTTAGGGTCTTGGGTGTGTGTCTCTCGCCGGGTGGCTTGGTGGACAGTCACAGTTAGGGAGCAGCACGGGTGCTGCTGTGTGTTGGCAGCTTGAGTCTGACCTGTAGCCACACTTGCCAACGTCTCAGTCCTTTGCAGCCGTGAGATCCTCCTCAGCCAGAGCCTCGAAAGCCCTTCTCACCTGGAGAGACTGCAGAGTGCCTCACTGTGGGCACGGCTTTAGATATCAAATGTAATTCCCGGACAAATCACCAGCGCCCCTCTCTGCAGGCCCTTCACATGAAAAGATGCTGGAGGCACCTGGCTTCCTTCTTCCCTGTGAGACAGGAGCTATCTGGGGAGCTGGAAACAGAAATTCATCACCTGTATTCCCCACCCCTTAGAGACACAGGCTCCTGACATCAAGAACCAAAGAGCTAAGTCAGATGAAAATCCCCAGAAAATTTTCAAAAGCAGGTTTACAAGGCCCCCCATGCGTAGGGCAGAGTATTTGTGTTACGGGAAAAGGGACACAGGACCTACCTTCCTCCATGTCACCAGGCAGCATCCCAACGCTTCTGGCTGTTCAGACAGTTCACTCCCCTTGGGTAGGGGGGTGTGATTTGGGGTAGCTGCTGCTGCTGCTTTTCCCCCCTGCTTATCATAGGCATGTAGGGGAAAAGAGAAAGTATCAAAAAGTGTAAAGCAGGCCAAAAATAACTCGTTCTACCATGTAGATGCAGCCTCTGTGCACATCTCGTCTTATTTCCTTCCAGTCTTTTCTTCAGTACACTTCCCCCACCCATATACAATATTATGTTCTTCCTTTTCTTTTTTTTTTTAACTGAATGTTACATCATATGTGTTTCCCTAACTCGTGTAAATTTTTTCATAAAGAATATTTTTAATGGCTGCAGTTATTGCATGGATGTGCCATAATTCGTTTAACCATCCCACTAATGTTGGACAAAGGTCCTTTCCAATTTTTCACTATTAAAAATAACACGGCAGGGCTTCCCTGGTGGCGCAGTGGTTGAGAGTCCGCCTGCTGATGCAGGGGACATGGGTTCGTGCCCCGGTCTGGGAAGATCCCACATTCCGCGGAGCGGCTGGGCCCGTGAGCCATGGCCGCTGAGCCTGCGTGTCCGGAGCCTGTGGTCCGCAACGGGAGAGGCCACAACAGTGAGAGGCCCGCGTACCGCAAAAAAAAACAAAAAACACAGCAGTTATCATCTTTGTGCATAAAACGTTGTCTTAGGATAGGTTCTGAGAGAGGACTCCTGAGTCGTGGGGAGGAAGACAGGTGTTTCCTTAACCTCAAATATGAAATGTGTGGATTCTAGTTTCAGAGGCTCCCTGCCTGACCTGTCCAGATCATAGACTTCCCCAACACCCACATCAGCCCTGGGGAAAGACGGCTGGTGTGGCTCTCATCAAAGTTGTTGGAGCTTTGGCTACTACTATAAATGAGGGACATAATCCTCTCTCTCTACACAGTGTGCAAATATTCAGGGAATTGGTGGAGGTTGGGGGAGGCTGTTGATCTCTGAAACTGCGGAGCATGGGCCTAGCTATTGCTGTAACCATCCACGGGGATAGAGGGAGCACTGCCGGGAGGAACTGGGCTAAACCAAGTCCCACTTTCTGAAATTCCTCAGGGCCTGTGATTTAAATCTCAACCCTTTGGCCCCTTTCCCATCACTGAGCCTCAGGAAGAGTGGGCAGCTTGGAATGATGCAAAGAAACCTGGACCTTGAACCAGAAGACCTGGGAGCAAGTCCTCACTCTGCCCTGAACTATCTGTGTGGCCAAGTCACTTGACCTCTCTGGGCCCCTGTTCATTCATCTTGCACACTCAGGTTGCTATGAGAGCGTGCAGGAACGTGCGAAGGGCCAAGTATATATGAGTGATATAGGATTTCCACAGTAATAAGTGTGGTCGGCAGTTGCCCAGGTGAGCCCATGGAGGGTTCTGAGGTCCCCTGTCTCCCAAGAGCGGCCTTGGCTAAGGCCCTGGGTACCCGATCATCCTGCGCCTGCAGCAGTCCTGGCAGTGAGACAGGGCCTTCCTTCTGTAGCCAGCCACTGAGCTGCAGTGGGAGGCTGGCTCCTGGGTAGGGCCCCAGGCACTGGGCAGGGAGAAGCTAGTCTTGATTTTCTTACACTTTCATTCAGCAGCTGCTTGTGTAGTGCCATGCCCGGTGCTGACTGCTGGGGATGCAGGGATAAATGACACAGTGAAAACTCCACCAGCTCTGCAGAGACGTACACTGGCAACCCTTCCTCGGATCCTCTCTGGGGTCTGTCTAGGTGCTCTCAGAATGAGGGGCACGTAGAAGGGATCATGATCAATGATGTGACCAGTCCTTCACTGGCTTGTGGCTCTAGGTCCCTGGAGCCCAACAAGTTCAGAATGACTTCACTCCTTCCTGGTTGAGTGACCTTGAGTGTTCTCTGAGCCTGAGTTTTCTGTAAAGTAGAACTAATGAAAACATCATACCCCCAGCCCAAGGCCTGACTGACACACAGAACCATCTTAATAGCTGGTACTTATGCTTATTGTTGCCACAAATGGGTCTGATGATACAGATGCTTATGCCAACGCCCCCAGAGGAGGAGAGTTGAGGGGCATTCGAGGAACCTGGAGGAGGTTCTAGTTTGGGTTGGACCCATGAGGGGCTTGGAAGCCAGACTGTTCTGGATGATAGGAGTTGAAATGGCCTGAATGAAGCTGCTTCTCACGCCACTGGCTTCTTTTGCTGGACTCACACGGGCTTGTGGGTGGCCTCGTTCCTGGGCTGTGGCAGCCGCCGTCATCAGTCACCTCACTGTAGGCTGGGCCCTGCAGGGCATGGTCAGATGACAGCTGTCCCCACCCTGCCCTGCCTGGCTGAGTGGATGTTCAGGGTCCCTGAGCAGCCTCCTGCATCCTGGTGCATATCAGTCTGCCACGGGCCCTTGCAGGCTCCTCCCTGGGCCTGTGGGGCCAAGAGAGCTGCATACGGGGTAGAGTAACGAGCTCACACTGGTGCCTGGCTTTGCAGGATTTACACGGGATGCAACGAAGACATCGGCTGCAGAGCCTGGTCTCCCCCCGTGTGGCAGTTCACCAAATTGAATTTACCCTCCCCACCACCTGTGCGCCCCTCCCCGAATCTGTTCTCACTTTGAAAGACAGACCTCTGGGTGAGGCACCTCTCAAGCCAGTTTTTGTGTCCTGAGCAATTCAGTGTTAAAGTCTCTTCCTATTTACCGCAATCTGGCTCAGCAGGTCCTGCCAGAAAATGCCCCCAAGACCCCAGCGGCTGCCAGCAAAGTGGACGCGGCCTGTTCCTCACGGGCACAGGGCCGGCACTCGATGGTGATGCTCTCATCACTGTGAAGTCACAGGGGTGAGTCTGCCGCTTGAAGAAGACATTCGAGGAGGGCAGTGTAGAGGAACCAGCCATAAAGCAGCAGCTGGTGATGCCGTAAAGCACAGTGGCTCAGTACTCAGAGGCCCAGCTTCCTTACCTGTAAAAGGGGCTGCTCCTAGGACCTGGGGGAAGCCAGCCGAAGAGCAGGGACTCTGAGGCCAGATGGCTTGGATTTGCATGCTGCTCTGCCACTGCCCATCTGTGTGACCTTAGGCAAGTTTCTTAACCTTTCTGGGCCTCAGTTTCCAGCCTTAAATTGGGGACAACAGTAATACCTACTCGCAGGATTGTTTCGAGAACCAAATGAGTTAATTTGTGAGAAGTGCTTATATTCAGGCCTGGCACACAGGAAGCATTCTTCAAGTTCAGCTGCTACGAGGATGACATAAGGCCCTTAGGACAGTGTGTGCTTCTCCCATTTTGACTGGGCTATGACCGAGTCTCCTGGACCCAGGGACCCACGTGAGGACTCCAGGGCTTTCCCAGCCCTGATCCCTCCTGCCCTGTTCACCTCAGCCCTCAAGCGCCTGTGGCAGAGATCACGGATGGGCAGCCCACTGGTAGTCAGTGTACCTCTCACCCTTTCATTTATAGCAGCTTACAATGGAATTTTTAAGAGGGAAGAGTCAGGGGAAAGTTAGGGCTCAAGGCTATGGAATAAATCGGCCTCCTGACAGCAGAAGGGTTTCCAGGAGAATAGTGGGAGCTCATACCCAATGCCAGCTGTCAGCCTTAAAGCACTTAATGACATTAATCCTCCCAAGAACTCAGAGTGGTCATAAGAGCTCCATTCTCCCTTGGCATTGGGGAAATCGGTACTGGGCGCACAGTCTTGAGAGGTCCCCAGCAGAGAGGCCCTTTGGTGGCAAGTCTAACTGCCTCATCTTAGAGTTGCGGAAACCAAGCTCAGAGAGGGGAAGGGACTCAACCGGGGTGACACAGCATGTTAATTGTAGGTGTGGAATTTGAATCCTGGTGGCCTAGTCCCAGCCCAGTGCTCTTTGCACCACCCACTCTGAGATTAGCCAAATTGTCCAAGCCCAGATTGTCAAAGCACAGGCCTCTGGTTCTGGCCAGATCACCACCAGGAACTAGACGTTCTCAGAACTCTAGCAAGAGCAGACTTTCTTTCAGGAGGTGTATGATTTGGGAGCCAAGAGCCCACCTGCTTCCTGTACGTGCATCATACCAGGCACCGTAGCTGTATTCTCTCGTGTCCTCCTCACAGCCCTGCTAAGGTATAAATTACCCCCTTATCCCCATTTCACAGATGAGGAAACTGAGACTTGGCAAGGTTTAGGACTTGCTTAGTCACACAGTTATCAAGCAGAGACTTAATCACAGGTGTGCTGGACTCCACAGCCCAATCCACAGACCACCATGCTGCCCTGTCCTCCAGTGACCACGTGTGTGGCTGTAGAGAAGGGAGCAGGGGCAGAGGGATGGTCTCAGGGTTGGTGGTATTGCATCTTCTACTCCAGTGCCCTCACAGAAACCCAGAAAGACACGTATTTCAGGTCAGGGTCTGCGGCCACCCATCTGAAGGCATCATGATTTATTGGACATCAGCTGACTATTCAGGGCCTGGGAAGAAGATTCAGATTTCCCTCTTTTCTCCCACCATAGGAAAATATTTAATCTCTGCCATTAACCTAAAAACAGCTACTTACAAGACATGCCGTTGGCTGTCAGCATAATGAGCTGAGAAGAGCATGGATTTGAGAATCAGACCAGCCTGAGTCTGAATTCCGGCTCTGCCACTTACTAGTCATGTGACCTTGGGCGAGTTTCTTAAACTCTCTGCACCTCAGTTTCTCCATCTGTACAATGAGGACAGTGGTGAGGAGTAGATAAAGTTGATGTTTGTAAAACCTGCCCATATGCTTAAATAGACTTGCCCATATGCACTCATTAACTATAAGCTACTGCTGTTATTATTATATCAGTTATAAAATAATTGTGAGAATAATTATATCCTGAGACAAAAACAAACAGTGTGTGGCACACGGTAGGCTCTGGATAAATATTGTCAGATGAATGAATTGCCCCCTGCAGTCTCTGCCTGCCCTGTTTTCCCTTAAGCCCTTCCTCCTGGTCCTGCTGTGCTCAGTTCCTCTCATCCTCTGCAGCTGCTTTGACCTCCTCCATCACAAAGTGCATTAGGAATCGGCAAACTGACCCTGAAAGAGCAGCAGTCCTGCTTAGTCAGCGGCTCTGATCTTGGGCATCTTCTCTGTGGAGGATAGAGGTGCTTGTATAGCCAGAAGCGCCGTCCCTCTGCTCCAAGCTGGCCCAGGGTGACCGTGAGAGCCCCAAATTGGATTCTGCCTCTGCCTGGTGAGTCCCTGATAGAACTGCCCAACCAAATCCCCATCTCAAGGCATGATTGTGGCCTTGGGTGAGTTAAGAGGGAAAATGAACACAGCACGATTTTTCAGATCACAGGCTGGGAATGTTCGGCCTTGGAAGAGAAAAAAATAATCTTTGCCTTGTAAACAGAGCAAATATGATGTTGAAGAGGGAATAAATCCAGGCCCCAAGATGTCATTTTTACAATTGCATTTTGGCATGTGACTTAGTGCCTTCTGCAAAACGTTCACAGTCTCCTACACAGACACACACACACCAATCTTACCGGGTCTTTATTGTGGGTGGAGAGCTGCACTGCAGTGTGGCTGCCGGGAGAACTGCATACTTTGCAGATAGACAGTTTGTGAAAACCACTTGCTTCCCAGTTTCCACAGGTCTCCATGCTGTTTCCACGGTTCTCTGTGTTTGTTTCCGGGTGGCAGTGGTTTTGACTTCGGAGTTGTGCCTGGTTCAAATCCCTGGTGTTTACCAGCTGAATTAAATTGGACAAGTCACAGAGTTCTCTGAACCTCAGTTCACTCACCTGTAAAAGGAGGCAGGCGGGGCTAGGTAGCCCCAGTACAGTGCCTGGCACCCAGTAAGTCTTCATAAAACATTAGGTTGTTTCTTCCCTGAGTGCAGACACACCCTTCCCAGTCCGTTTCCTATCTCCTCTCTTATCGGGTAACAGGGCACTTGGACTTGTCTGGCTGAAAATCCTATATCTGCTCTTATAAGTTTTGTTTTCCGGAGGTTTTTCTTTTTTTTTTTTTCTTTTCTGAAAAACAAAAACAACACACCAAATATCCATAGTTCTTAGAAAATCGATGTCAGGTTGTGTCGCTCCCTGATTCTGGCAGGCCCGTGGTGCACATTCCTGACCCAGGCTCCGAGTTTGATTTGAGAAAGAGCTGTCATCAGCCTCCTCGGAGGTGGCGATGTTGCAATTCCTTGGGTAGAATGGGTCAGGCTTAAGGGCAACAAGCAGATCTTCCCGGCAGTCACATGTCTTGGGAGCCCCGGCTGCTCCATCTGGAGGCCAGAGGCTGTCAAAGCACGGGGGAAATGGATTAGAAGCACCAGTCACTGGCAGATGGCCTTTGGCACAAGGAGGGAAATTGCATAAGAATATGGACCCCACACATGTGAAGGACAGATAGGACTGGCCGTTGCTGGTCAGATGCTGCAGCTCCATGGGGGCCTCCCTGTGGCCTTGAATGACACATCCACGGTTCCTCAGCCACCTTCTAAAGACCAGGATGTCCCTCGGGTCACACTGGGTGATGAGCAAAGCAGAGCGCTCACCTCTAAATTAGCCTGCTGGACTTTCACGCTCTCAGGCTGCCGACCATTCAGGGCACGCTGCTCTGCACCCTCCTCCCGAAAAGGTTTGTTTTTTTCCCAAGCAGTTTCTAATTAAGATGCATCTTAGCTGTTTTCTTTTTCTTTTTGTTTAAAAGGCTTCCCACCAGCACAGAGCATGATTTATTTCTCTAGAAAATCTAGCAGCAGGTTGTTGTAAAAAGAAAACTCGAGGCTCGGAGCCTCGGGTCCCCATCCCAGCCCTGGCGCCAGCAGCCATGGGAGCCGGCGACCTCCCCTGGGCCCCGGGCCCCGTCTCGGCTTCAGTACAAAGAGGTTTGCACCCTGGCCCCTCGCTGTCCTCTCTGTGATTCTCGGTTGGTTACTAGGCTGATTTCTTTCTTTCTCTTTTTTTTTTTTTTTCCGCCTCTGAGTGGCTATTTGGGCTATGCCGATTCTCTTGAAATCTGAAATTTTAGTAGCAAGTTTTGCTTCTGTTGGGGAGGAGTGAGTGAGTCAGGGTATCTATTCCCAGAGCAAGTCGCTAGGGATGCATAAGATGATTCATATTGAAACTGACATTCCCTCCTGGGGGTGACGTGTTCCTGCCCAATTTACAAAGACCTTTCCTTCCTTGGAAACAAGGCAGAGCCCACAGCAGACAGCCAGCCCTCTTTTCTTCGCACCGCACTGACGGCGAGCACTTGCCAAATTTCCCAGCAAACCCAGTGACAAATAGGTACGTGGATTCGCAGAATCTCAGACTGTCTGTGCCAGTTGGATTCTTTGAAACCATCTGGTCCAGTGGCTAAGGCTGGGGAAAGAGGCACAAGGGGGACAGGGACTCAGGAAGGCCTAATAACCAGGACTTGAACTCTGGTACTTTGACGTGAGCCTCTTTTTTTTTTTCTTTTTAATTACTTTTTAAAAATTGAGATGTAACTTATAACTTACATACAGTAAAATGCACAAATCTTAAGTGCACAGCCCCAGGAGTTTTTACATGTGGATGCACCCCTTGATCTGCACCCACAGATCAAGATAGAGAGCACTTCTGTTACCCTCCAGAAGGTTCCCCCAGACCCTTCCTGGTCCCCAAGGGCCATTGCTGTTCTGACCTCTATCACCTTAGATTCGTGTTGTCTGCCTTAAAATTTCATATCGTACTGTATGTACTTTTATGGTTTACTTTTCTTTCACATAATTAGGTCATGAAGGGTTCATTCTTTTTCAAGTGTATCCATTCTACTGTTCCTGGACATTTTTGTTCCCAGCATTTGGTAATTATGAGTAAAGCTGCTATAAACAGTTTTTGTTTGTCTCTTAGTTTAACATTTAGTGAGTGCTTCAGCCGTGCTCTGGAGAGGGCAGGGCCCCTGCTCTTCCTGCCTTGACTTACGGGTGAGTTGGGGCTCTCAGGCCAGCTGCCTCAAGTGCCCCTTGCAGCAGAAGGAACAGTCGGCCGAGGCTTCCTTCACTACCGCCTCCCCACACTGTCTCACCAGCCCACCCAGCTGTGACACACGGGCACAGATGGCGTGAACTGGAGCTTCTTTAGTTCAGCTACTAGGCTAGGAGAGGGGTCTTAATAGAGAAAATGTTGACCTTGGAGTCAGAAGACTTGAGTTGTCCAAACCCTGGCTCCACCACTAACCCACTGGGTAGGTGTCCCATTTCCTTTTCTGAGCCTCAATTTTCTCTCCTGTGGAATGGGGATGATGACACCTTCTCACAGATTGTCATTGGGATCACAGGAGACCATTTCTTTATCTGCCAGTGATCATTCAGTGCCTACTGTGTGTCACTAGACCCTGCTCGAGACACGGGAAACATCAGGGACCAAGATGGACACCCACGTGGATGTCCCAGGCTAGTGAGGAGACGTAGGCATGAACTTGTAGTTTCAATTAAGGCAGTATGAATGCCATGAGGTACAAGCTCACACCAAGGGCTCCTTAACTCATCCTTGGAGGGATGGGCTTCAGAAAGATTTCCTGGGGGAGATGGCCTCAACTGAGGCCTGAAGCATGAATGAAGAAGCATAAGAGAGGGATCACGGGCACAGAAACACATGTGCAAAGGCCTCGAAGGGGAGATTGAGCACAACTGTGGCTCCTTGGGGTCTAAAAGGTGTTCAGTGTGACTAGAGAGGATGAGGGCATAGTGAGAGACCATCTGTGAGCAGCTGGCATATTAAGGGGACCTGTGAATGCTCCCCAGTGTTTTCTCCCCACCCCAGACCCCAAGAGCCAGGAGACCCGGCTTCTCATGGCTTCTGCTCTGTGACCCAGGCAAGGCCTGTTCCGTCTGTGAGCTCATTTCCCCACCATACGACGTGGGCGTCTGGCATATGGGCTCTCATGTTACTTCTAGGCCCTAAAGAGTAGGTGATTGGGCCACTCTGGGGTGTGTTTCACCCTGGCTGATGAAAGCCTGGTGCGGCCGAGTGGGCCACTGGCTCAGCGATGGAGGCAGAGGTGCTGCACTGGCTGTGGTGGCCACTCCTCTGGAAGGTGGGGGCCAAGACTTCACATCCCCCCGCCAAGGGCTTCTGAGGCAGGCAGCTTGGTTCTCTGCTCCACAGACGGCTGCTCTCCCAAGCATAAATGGTCGGCATGAGAACCATGCAACGATCAATAGGAATTGTTGAAAAATTCTGAAGAGAGCCTGGAGGAAGACAAAGAGACCCGGAAGTGTGTTGTCAGCACAATTTGGGGCTAATACTCAAGTCTGTTTTTTCATCAAGTCTGAAAGGCGGTTTAAAATCCACTGCTCTTGTTTTCTTTTGTTTTGTTTTGTTTTAATGGCTGGATAAAGCACAATTGCATTTTCTCCCCCAATAACTTTGAATTCTGGGAATAGACCATGTGGGGATAATTGCTGTTGTCTAATCCCACCGAAGGCCAAGCCAATGATTAGGACAGGGAGGGAGCTGCCGTGCCGGAAGCCCTCTGCCGGTTTCTTACTTCCAGCAGCCAGGGCTCGACTCCCCAGATGACCCTGTTCCCGAAATAGCAGTTGCCCAGAAATGCATCTGCATGTTGTTTTGCAGCAAGTAGCTGATAGCACATGGGGACATGGAGAGTTTTCATTCAATCCTGCAACTTCTCCTTGAGTACTTACTATGTGGCAGGTTCTGAGCTGGATCTGGAGCAGGGAAAGAGGGTGCAGAAAAGAACAAGACGCGGTGAGCTCATCGGAGAAAAGACGAGTGAAGTCTGCCTGTGGGTCAGACAGAACGGGTGCCCGAGCGCACGGCTGCAAGAGAGTGTCAGCATCTACCGAGAGGTGCCGAGCAAGAAAAGTTTTCGCAAAGTTCCCCACGTTTCATTGCTGGGGAATCACAAAGACGGCGGCATTGGAGAGGAGTCTTATGGGAGGGGCTGGATCCTACCCCAGAGCTGCTCAGGGGGTAGGTTTTGACAGACACCCATGAAGTCTCTGTTACAGACAGGGGAACAGCTCAGACCAAGCTTAGGTGGTCCTGCTGGGTGGAGTGCTGGTGCTCAGAGAGGGGAGGGTGGTTGGTGGCAGGTGGCGGGGGAGGGGAGGGGAGGGCTGCAGCCTTGAAGGGAAGAAACCTCGTCTGAGCAGCCAGCAGCCAGCCAGGCATTCCCTGCACAGGGCTGAACCTCTCCCTTACACACAGTGCCTAGGGCTTACAAAAGTATTTTGTTTTATTTATTTATTTTTGGCTGCACCACGTGGCATGCAGGATCTTAATTCCCCAACCAGGGATTGAACCCTGACCCCACCCCCACCCCCACCCCGCAGCGAAAGCGCCGAGTCCTAACCACTGGATGGCCAGGGAATTCCCTCACAAAAGTATTTTAATTTTAATTTCTTTTAAAATCAGAAGAAAAATACGAAAATAATAATGAATATGAAATAATGAATCCAGCTTCTTTATACCAACGCAATTGTAAAAGAGCGTTTTTAATATTTTTTACAAAGGTAGGGCCCATGAAAGTCATAAGCAGCCCTGCATCCTTGTCTTCCTCACCAGGTGAGGGTTCCGAAAGCCTGCAACTGCTGACTTGTCGGGAAGGATCCCCTTCCTTCTCGTTGTTGTCAGGAAAGCTGGCAGTAACCCTACCAACAACTTGGGTTTTCTGTCTCTTGTTACAGCTGGGCCGGCAGGGCCTTGCTGCGGGTGCCCACCTGCAGCACAGGCACCTTCTTGGGAGTTTCGTTTTCCCTTACGGTGCCTCTTTGAAGTGGTGTCAGTGTGATGAGGAAACTGAGGCTCTGAGAGGAATAACTAACCCAAGCCTGCAAAGAGGCAGAGCGGCGGTTCCAACGCAGGCTTGTCTGCCTCCGAAGACCCCATGTCCTGTTTCCTCTGCCCCAGGGACTGTGAGGCCCCCACAGGCCAGGAGTCCCTGCGTCACCTGCCTTGTGTGACGCCAGCATGTCATCAGGCCCAGAGGGCCCTTTGGGGTGTCCAGAGGTAACGGTGAAGGGCAAAGAAGGGTCTGTGTGTGTTTATTGATTAGAAGGAGGTTGTGACGTTCTGTTGACACGGCTCGGCCCTGGTCCATCGCATCCCTCTTCCCTGCATTAGGCTGTAAAAGTGCAGCCAAAGTAATTACTTGTCTTCCCCAAACCAAGGAGGACAAAATCCCAAACACCTCGGGCGAGGCTGTCGCACAACACTCACCACCGTCTGCGAAGATGTCACACAGGGGCTGCACTGGGGAAAGCGCCTCTCCCGTTCTTGCCGAAATCCACAGTGGGGTCCTTCTTTCCACTGGGGATGTGCCTTCATCTGAAAGGCCTTGAATTCCTGGGACATGAGGCACACCCAGCCCCAGATGTAAGTGCAGAAGCAAATCCCTTGGCGAGCGAGACAGCCTCTCTGGGCTCCCCCACATTCCCAGGGTGGGGGATGTGACTCTGCCTCCCCCTTCAGGGTGCAAAGCTGGGCAGCTCCACAGAGACCAGCCCCCAAAACATCCCAGAGCCTGAAGCTCAACACGATGGCTGGGGAGGAAGCAAAACCTGAGAAAGGATCCTGGTGATCTAAGGCAGTTACACCAACTGGTTGGGAGCACAGGTTTGGCACCAGGCTGCCTGGTCACCATTTTCTGGCTGTGTGACCTTGGGTGATTAAATTAACCTCTCTGTGCCACAGTTTCCTCTCCTAGAAAAAACAAGAATAATAACGTGTACCTCATAGAGTGGTGGTTGTGAGCATTCCGTTAGTTAATACGTGTGAAGGGCTCAGGGCAGGACCAATAAACAGTAGCTGCTGTTATCATCATCATCATCTTTACCATTAATATGGTCAGAGCTGCCCAGGGAAGCAGGAGGGTTGGGTCCTCTCCCTGCTCTGCCAGTGATTGTCTGTGCGACCTTGGACAACACACTTTCTCCCCTCTCCCTGGCAGTCTTGCTATCTATGAAATGAGTAGTGCGGGCCAACGTGTAGCTCTTAACCAGGGAAAAGCATCAGAATTACCCGTAGGCTTTTGCAGCATAGACTTCTGGGCTCTATCCCCAGAAATTCTGATTCAGTGGGTCTGGATCTGGCCCAGGGACCTGTGTTAAGAGTAGAATCTCCACTGGTGGTTCTGATACACGAGCCGGGTTAGGAACCACAGGACCTTCCTGGGCCTAAAGGACATTGTTCCTGAAGTGATCAGTCCCCCTCCTGCGGACCCATTAGCCCAGGTGGCGCCATTGGCAAGGGCGAGCCCCCTGCGCCACTGCGAATGCTGAGTCTGTCACCTGGGTGGGGGGTCTCGCTTCATGGGATGTGGCAGGCCAGCCCCCAGTTCAGCAGGAAGGCTGTGGTGGCCTGGAGAGCAGCCATATGGTGTGAGTGGGTCCAGCACGTCTAGGGGTTTCATCCAGCAGATGTTCAGTGAGCATGGCATTTGCAAATGGTAGGCAAAGCAGTTGTGAAAAGGGGGTCCCTTCTGGCCACATGGTACTTGGGAACTAATCCTACCCCCAGGTAACAGGATATTCTCAGTGTAACTTTGAACTGTTTCTGAAGTGTGGTTGAGAAGGGGCTGGGGGTGTGGATGGATGTCAGCCCCACATTCCTGTGGAGCCGGGGAGAGGATTTTGGCTGCTTTTGATAAGAAAAACCTCAAAGGAGCTTTATCATCACAAAGAGTCCATCTCCTTGGGCACTGGTGGGGCCCCATCTTCCCCCACTGGAGTTCATCCCACTGCCCAGCCCCCCGCAGACCCCTGCCTGGCACACTGACCCGGCTCCTTGCCCCTTCGCCACATCTCCACTCCCTTCTCTGATGGTCGGAACCAGCCAGGACACTAGGAGACCTTGGCCCTGTCTCTCTCCCAGGGCTGAGTAGCAGGACAGCCTCTCTCCATTCATCCCTTTTATCTTCCTTCTTGCCTCCAACCCCGGATGTTCCCTTTGTGAAATAAATTGGATTTGTGTTTTTCTCTTTGAAGAACACGCTCTGTAGTATAACCTGCTTCCTCAAGGTAGGCACAGCTTCTGACTGACCCTTACATCCAGTGCCAGCACTGGGCCGCAATACAGATGCTGGAAATGGGCAGGTGAGCAAACCAGTTGCTCCTGTCCTGAGACCCGATCATGGGCAGTGGCACCGTGCAGCCCCCCCGTGTGGAGAGCAGAGGCCGGCAGGCTGCTGGGCACAGGCTTGCTATAGAATCTCAGTGGTTATTATAGCTTACGCATTTAACCACTTCAATTTGGCGTATGACTTGAGGTGCTGGGTAAGCATCTTGTCAACTTCAACACAGCTGACAAAGTTATGACATGAATGTTTAGACTTTGCAGTTTCCCCCGACCTCCAGCTGATCCTGTGAAAATGTCTCCTTCCAGAGAGCTGACTTGTGCCCCAGATTTTCCCATCTCAGCGAGAAGCGTCTCTTTGCAAGGTAAAATAGAAATTCGTTGTCATTCTGATACTCTAGTTTTGTGTTCCTGGCCAGGGAGGCATATTCTGTGTCCGGTTTGTTGCTGACTTTCAAGGTTGGTGTCCCAAGGGACGGAGCGATGGGGAAGGACGTATAAGGATGGCCGGAGACGCTCTCATTTTTAAGCTACTCTTCTCAGACACTAAACCTTGAAACGTGGGATTTTCTCTCTTAAGGCTGTCATTCTTCATGCCTCTTCTCAGTTGGAGAGTAATGAAGTTTGAACAAATCCTTTTATCCGTGTTGGAATTATCTGAGTATGAAAATCCTTTTCTACCCTTAAAATTACTCCATCTCTTTTTCCCTTTAAATAAATAAATAAATAAATGTAGTATATGCCCATTGTAGGGAAATTAGAAATTCCAAATAAGAACCAGAAAGAAAGGCTCCCGAAGTTCCATCACTCAGAGGTGACCCATAGTTTTGTGTGTCTCTCCAGTTATGTCCCCATATAAATGAATAGAGATAAATATGTATTTTTAAATAAATGGAATCATATGATAAATACTGTCTTGTGACCTGCTTTTTCACTTAACAGCATTTTGTGATCACCTTTTCAAGCTGTTAAACACTAAACAACTATATTGTCGTATTTAATGGCTACGTCGTAGTCTATTGTATGGACAGACTATATGTGTATATATGTACATATACACACGTGTGTATATATATATATATATATATATATAAAATGTGTATGTTCACACACATTATATATATAACATACATTTTGTATATTTTTTTCTTATCCTATTACTTTACATTTAGGTTATTTCTGATTTTTTTTTTTTTTTGCCATTCTAGAATCTTTCTAATTCAGTTCCCTAATCTTTGCATACTTGTCCTAATGTTTTCTTAAGATAAGTTTTTAGTACAGGACTAGCTAACATGTTCAACTGTTTACCACATGCCACTCTACTGAGTGCTTTAAATATGTTATTTATTGAATCCTACAAATAATTCTCTACAGAAATATCTACATTTTACAGATGAGGACACTGAGGCCCAGAGTGGTTATGTGCTTTGGCCAGGGTCACACAGCTGGCAAACTGCAGAGCCAGGATTGGAACCCAAGCTCTTTGATCCTTTTCCTTTTCATGGAAAAGTTTAAGTCTGCATGGCCTTCCACTGAATGGTTTAAAGGTACCTGTTCCCTACTTTGTCTCCTCCAGCTCTTTACTCTGTGACTGCCATACTTGAGGCCTGGCCTCTCGGAGTCCTGTCACACCCACAATTGCATAATAGGAACAGGAAAGGAAGAATTGGTGGTGTCTGTGTCATGCCACTATGATGTAGATGTGGTTCTCTGTCCCTGGGAGGTAGCTTCTTGGGAGCCATCCAGAGCAAGGAAGATGAGGTGACTGGAGGCCCACTTTAGGGAAGCTGTGAGGTCTCTGCACAACTCAGCAGGGTTGGCCGGCCTGCAGGCTGGGCTGAGGTATGGCCGGGCTGAGCGTGTGCTGTGCTTAGAGGCTCTGTGCTCCTCCTGGAGCAGGTTCCATGTGGGACCCGGGCTCTGGCTGGGGGAATCCTGGGAGGCCACTCTGGGAGAGTCAGGCATGCGCAAGGGATATGGAGATTTGCTTGGTGAGAATGCTGCTGGACTGGGCAAATCCAAGTCCAGAGCCTAGAAGGGAAGGCCTGTTTTGCAGGAACTCACCAGTGAGCACTAGGAGGACAGGCTTCTGGGCCCGGAGTGAGGCCAGGGCCCTCTTCTCATGTCCCTCACTGGGGCTAGCTCATCGTCAGTGGATCTGCCCTTTGGGAATAATCAGAGGTCCAGCTGCCTTGGAACTTGAAGCTCTGCCTTGGAGCTGGGGCTTGGGGTGTGGCTGGGCCTGGTACATAAGCAGAACAAGGCAGAGCGTCTCTGAGGAGCAGAGGCTCAAGGATTCCACCTTGGCCACCTCGCAGGGAAAGTGTGTCTTGGCCCAGCAGAAGAGACTGATGGGGAGGGCTTGCCCTCCACTGGGCCCAGTTATCTCTTCCTGATATATCCATAGATTGAGCCTGATGATCTGACTCATATTCATTCAACTAATCACGCGAGTTATTTCTGCAATTTAGGTCTTCGAATAAGTGCATTTGGTTGCTGAATATGTGATCAGCCACAGATTTCTCATTCTTTAAAACCCAGGGAGCGGAAATGCCAATGTAGAAAGCCATCACACGCAGCAGAGATTTCTGAAGCGCTAAAATCAGCCCATTCAAGGCTCTGGCCTCTGGACCTCCCATCTCATAGCCAGTTGGCCTATCAGTGTTCCATGCAGAGTCCAGGTAGGGGGTCTTTATCCGTAAAACATGGGAGGATGACAATCAATAGATAATCTGCTCACGTTCATTTTACTTAACCAGAGAATTGGTTTGCCTCTGCAGTAACTTGATCTGGGGAAGAAAATGCATTTGGGGGGCTTCAAAAGGGTGTGGGCCAACTGGGAAAAACTACTGCAGTCTTTGAGGTTGGGAAGGTCAGCATCCCTTCTCCCTGCCCAAAACTTTGCTGTAACCTTGAACGACAACTTCGCCTCTCCCTCCTTATCATTATCATCACAGTCGTCATCACCAGCCAGGCCCCTGGTACAGGGAAGCAGTCACAGGACAGGACGTCCCATTCATTCATTCATTGGTTTATTCAACGAGCCATTGTGGAACTCCTACAGAGCTCCAAGTATTGGATTCGATGCTAGAGATTTCAGAGAAAAGCCAGCCCTGGGTCCTGGTCTGACATGGCTCGTATCTCACAGGGAAGACAGCGACAAACTGTTAAGAGGCAGATGTTGGGAAACAAGCGCTGGGAGCAGAAAGGAAGAGGCCTCCAGCCCCTGCCCCGATGCAGGCTCTCAGCTTCCGCTTCTTATCTGCGGGTGACTGGGATGGACCACGTCAGAAGTCTCAGACCAACTATAGAGAAGCTGTTTTTGTTCATTTCTCTGTGAAGCATTGGATGCTGTAAACAGGTGGGCCAGAGCTTGGTCGATGGAAAAGGTGTCCCAGGGGTTGGTGACAGCTGTGCTGCAGACCTCAGATTCTTCCTGTTTCCCAAAACCAGTAACACGAATTTTCCCCAGAGCGCAGAAGAGGTGAAGGTCTCCAGTCGAAATAAGTATTTTGGGGCAGAACCCAAAGACCATGGCCTGAGATAACAAGACGTTCTGGAGCCGTAATTCCGGACAGCCTTTCATCCCTCCAGACTGACAGCCTCATTTTATTTGACCTCAAAACGTATATGTGTTTTAAAAAACAAACCTACTGGAATAGCATAAATGGTTCATTTCTTTCCAGGTGGTTCCTTTGAGAGACTAGCTCACATTCCCCGATGCTGCCCAGCCTGAAGCAGCTCTAGCCTCCCATCTGAGAGCTGCTTTTAGGAGTCGGAGCCTGAACCATGCATTGTCACATCCTGCTAATTTGTTGTCACTCACCAGACTGGGACCCCAATAAACTCTGTTTCTAGAAAGTAGGTCTCTGCCTACTGCTGTGGAGATTCAAAACCTGGGTTTGAATTTTGCTTTGCCATTTGTTATTATCATCACATTGGGCAAATCATTCAGCTTCCCTGAATTTGTTTCCTCATGTGTAACATGGGCATAATACCATCTCACCTGGTTGTGGTGATAGCACACAAGAGCACCTAACTTCGTGCCAGGAGCACTGTAGTAATAACCCCCTCTCTCCCCATCTCTCTGTTCCCCACCCCACCTTATTTATGAGATACATAGTAGAAAGAACACTGGATTGAGTCAGGCAGGAGGACTCTGTGATCCTAGGTCAGTAATTTACCTCTCAGACCTCAGTATCCTCATCTGTAAAACGGGGATACCATTTCCTAACTCTGGCCAGCCTCAAAGGGTTAGGGTTAGAAGGATTAAACAAGAAGAATCATATGACTATTTTTTAAATGTAAAATGTTGAACAACGGCGTATGTGATCTTAGAACTGGGGTGGTGGGGAGTTTAATCCCCAGACAGTACCAAAGAGCCACTGTCTTGGAAAGTATCTAAGAAAGTCCCTGGTGAATTTCTTACTCATTCAGCATCACCTGGGGCTTGGACACTTGCATGTTCCTGAGCCCAGGAACATGGGAATCTGAAGCCCATGCACTTCACCAGGGCTCTGTAAGGCTCTTTAGTTGTGTCAGTCAATCAGACATGGTTGCTGCCCTGACCTCTTGGTTACAGTAAATGTCCTTTCAAGTATGAGAGCCTGAGATTGGCGGTTGGGGGGACAGTGCATGAGAGTTCCAGTTGTTCCACATCCTCACCGGTGCTTAATATTGTCAGATTGTCAGTCTTTAATTTCAGCCCTTCTTGGGGTGGGGCAGGGAGATACTATCTTCTTCGAATTCTTGAAATGTATTTATTCACTCTGTACTTTTGTTCATTCCTCGCTCTAGGCTAAGCATGAGAGAGAACAGAGATGAATAATCCTTGTGTGTGCTGCCCCAGGCTTGCGTCAGACAGCTGGGGTATAAGTCTAGCCACTTCCCAGCTTTACTAACCTTGGACAAATTCATCTCACTGAGCCTTGGTTTCCTCATCTGTAAGATGGGGTTGGTACCTCAAAGAAATGTGACGGTTAACTTCAATGACTTATGTAGAAGGCCTGGCCTGCACAGATGCTCAGTGAATGTTAGCTGTGACTTGTTATCCATATGTTTTGCCTGCTGACTGACACATGGTATGATGTGCCAAAGGTTTAAGAAAAAAGTGTGAGAGGAGAATTTAACAATCATAGTAACTTACATTTATTGAACACTTACTGTGTGCCAAGTGCTGTTCTAAGTGCCTTTTATAAATTACTATTAATATTAAAAGTCCTATTGATTTCCATAATTTTTTACAAATTGGGAAAAGACCACTGTGGTTTGATTCTCATGGCAGAACAGATGGTTACAATGTGCGGGAACCCAATGGCTTCCTAGGAGCATGATTCTAGAACCTCAGAGGTAGTGAGCTGGAAACTAATGATGTGTACTTTGCCTTTTTATGGTTGCTCGGTGACCATCACATACCTGCCCCTGCCCTTTGTTCAGAACCCGAGTGCTGATGACTTAGAAAGATGAAAAGAAATGGGTACTTAAAGAAAGATCAGTGTTTGGTATAGTTGGAAGGGCTCTGAGTGAGTGGTTGCCATATGTGGATTCTTGTCACTGGCAGATGCGGTTTTAGGAAAGTTCTCTCCCCCTCTAGGCTTCAGGGTGCCCACTTGTTTGGAATGCTGAGCTCTATGTATCAGTTAGCTATTGCTGTGTAACTTAGTGACTTAAAACCATTTATTATTTCTCATGAGTCTGTGGGTCTTGGCTAGGCTAACTCATACATCTGTAGTCAGCTGATAAGTCACCTGGGAGCCCTTAGGTCTAGGATGGCCTTGGTTGGATGACCTAGCTTTGCTACGTGTGGACCTGGACTTCTTCTCGTGACAGAGACAAGGGTCTAAAAGAACAAGTGGAAGCATGCATATCGTCTTAAGACCAAGGCTCAGAAGGCACACCGTTACTCCCTTCACATTCTGTTGGCCAAGCAAGTTAAAAGGCCAGCCAAGATACAAGGGATGAGGAGAAGGACTCCATCTCCTGATGAAGGCAGCTGCTGAGTCACATTGCCAAAGGCATGGATTCAGGGAAGGGTGGAGAATCAAGATGTTTTTGCAGTCCACCACGCTCAGATTCCTCCCTGCTCTAAAATCTCTAAAATCAAATAGTTCATGGATCAGAGTGAAAGAAGGACGTTGAATTCCCATCGTCTCAGGCCAAGGCTAGATATGCCTTTCCTGGATTTGGGGTAAATTGCCCAAGTACCCAGTCAGTGTTGAAACGGACAGAACTAAAGGACATGTTTTTACTCACTCTGCATTTATTGAGCACCACTGTGTGCCAGATACTGAGCTAAGCTCTAAGGAGGTAGACTAGCCCGTGCTCTCAAAGCACCCTCAGTCCTTCAGGATAACAGACGCGTGAGGCATTATAACACAGCACACCGGTGTTCGTGGGGTCATGGAGAAGGCACCCCTGGGCTTGTTTTATCACCAGTGACCTCCCTACGGTTTGGGCTTCCTTCTTTTCAGACCACATATGAATCAGGAAGCCTTAGGGCCTGACAGTTCCATTTAAGCTCCGTGGCTCCAGAGTCAGACAGCCCCGTGCAAACCCCTCCGGCACTGGGCAGCCAGGAAGTGGCAAAATAGAACTGGGTGTCCAGAGCTGGTGTGTGGACTTGATGAGTCTCCTCCTGTGCGCTAAGATTATCTCTGTCTGCTATTTGTAGCCACAAAACAAAGCTACAGGTTACCCATGCACTTGCAAGCAACTGGGGCTTCCGAGGGAGTTATATAAACCTTCTCATTTCCTGCAGCCCCTCCTCAAATAGGCACCCAGCTGGCATTTTTTCTTAAACATCACTCATTTTTTAAAGGGGAAAAATGTTGATGGCGTTGAAATAGATCACACTTTAAAATGCAGAGTAGCAGAGAGACCGTTCAAATTATTCTCTTAATAGAGTCCTTCAGAGTGAGGAAGTGACAAGGGAACATAATCACTTCTTTTGTCATCTGAGCAAAATCTAAGGACTGCAATCCATTTGTCTGCAAATGTGTGTCTTCAGTACAAATTGCAGCAAGCAATCCATTCCCAGGGTAAATGGTCTTTAATTAAAGTCAGTCTCGGTGGTGGAGGGAAGATGAGGGTTGTTTGAAGCCCAAACTAATATAAATCTCCCCTTGAAAAATAAAAAAACTATATATATTTTTTTAATTACATATTTTCCTTGATTTGATAATTAGGGAAAAGCTTTGTTTATAAGTGAGACTATTCTGGCTCTTATTCATGAATAAAAATTTTGGTAGTGAGGCCTCTGAAAAGCAATGGGAAAAACTTCTGTAGCAGTCCTGGTAAAAACACATCCTCAAGCACTGATTTTTGTAGCTGAAGTGCCTTATGTGTTTTGCGTGAGCTTTTGAAAGCTTAGGTAAATGAGGTGGCTCAGAAAACAGATAAAAATCCTGGGAGGAAATTATACGGATCCAAAAGAAGATAAGTGTCCACTAATTCCCAGATTAACATTTTAGACTCCTGTGTTTTTATAGGGGAATTTTTGCAATGCTGATAACGTGAGATTGGTTTACAACGTCACATACCAGGAAGAATCAACAAGACCTTGTTTAAGTTCTCAGAGTCAGCTACAGTTGAAAGGAAGTGGAGTTAATGCAGTAACCCGATAGTGCCCTGGTCCCTGTATTAGATGGCAGCACTGCTCCCAAGATGACATATTTTAAGGGTGACATTGACCTTAAGGTCAATTGTGTTAGTGTGTACTCTCTGGGTTGCAAGAGACAAAGACTCAAGCCCATTTGGTTTAACCCCCCAAAACATTAATTAGATCACTTAGTTGAAATCACTAGGATTGGACTTCAGGCACAGCTTGATCCAGGCATCGAATTGAAGTCACCAAGACTCAATTCCTCCTTCTCTGTCTCTGTGCTGTACTCTCTCTCAGTGGGCTTCATTCTCAGATCGGCTGTTCCTTGATGATAGCAATTTGGCTACAGCTACTTTATCTTCCATCCACTCAATTTGTGTGTGGTATAAAAGAGCTAGTGCCACTTTCTTGGTTGTTTCTAGATTGTTCACTTGAAGTCCCAAGATTAGCTCTGACAAGCTTTAATTGGGCCTGTGGCTCTGTCTGTCCCTAACACATCCTTATGTCCAGAGGGATGAAAGGTATGGATTGGCTGAGGTCTAGATCACTCATCCCCACTGTGGGGCATCTAGACAGTCCCACCCCAAGAAGAGCATAGATTAGAAGTGAGGGAGGAGGGGAGGTACCCCAGAAAGCAGTTTGGGGACCTGTTAACCAAAAGGATAGGCAAATGCTGGCCTGTGAAACCTCGGATTTCTGTTACATCAGTCTTTCATTCTTTCCTTCAGCAAATACCTGAGACCCCACAACAAGCCTTCTGGAGCTAGGTGCAAGGATTATGGGGATGAACAGGAGGGCTTAGGCCTTGCCCTCAGAGAGCAAACACGTAGTCTGTCTTGTGTGTATTAGTCTGCTCAAGGGCCATAATAAAATGCCACAGGCCAGGTGGCTTAAACAACAGAAATTTATTTCTCACAGCTCTGGAGGCTGGGAAGTCCTACATCAAGGTGCTGGCAAGGTGGGTTTCATTCTGAGGCCTCTTCTCTTGGTTTGTAGGCAGTCACCATCTTGCTGTGTGCTCACATCTCCAGTGACTTCTTTGTGTACTTGTGGAGCGAGAGCAAGGGAGTGGAGGAGGAGGAGAGAGAGAGAATGCACCAGCTCTCTGGTGTCTCTTCGTATAAGGGCACTAATCCCATCAGAGGGCCCCACCCTCATGACCTCATCTAACTCTAATTATTTCCTAAAAACCCCATCTCCAAATACTATTGCACTGGGGGGTTAGGGTTTCAACATATGAATTCTGGGGACACACAAACATTCATTCCATAACATCACACTGGGGCTTCAGCCATGCCGTGGTCTTCCAGCCAACTCAGTGTTTTTCCTGAGCACCTGCTGAGTTCCAAGCCCTGGAAACAGAAAAACGAGGAACACCAGGGCCCTGCCCTCAAGCAGTACAGTCAAATCATGACGGTGGTGTCCAGGAGTCTGTGACACTGGGGACATGTTCATGTCACCTCTCTTTGCCTTTGCCCAATTTATTACTTAGGATTGGATTCTACTGGAACTAATAGAAAATCCAAAATAGCAATAGCTTAAACAAAAGAGAAGGTTATCCCTTTCTCACTTACAAGTCCAGGTAGTTAGTCTAGGACTGGTGTGGTGACTCCACTTCACTGGGGACTCAGGGTCCACCCTTCATTCTCAGTAGTGGCTTCTACCTTGTGGTCCAAGGTGGCTGCTCTGGCTCCGGTCATCATGTCCACATTTCAGCCAGCAGAAAGGGAAAAGGGGGAAGAGAAGGAATGTCCCTTCACTTTAAACATACTCTCCAGAAGTTGCACACCCCACTTCCACTTACATCTCCTTGGCCAGTACTTGTGCACATGCCTACTCCTAGCTGCAAGGGAGGCTGGGAAATGTAGTCTTTATTCTCATGGCCATGTGCTCAGATAGAATTATGGCTTCTGTTTCTATAGATATCAAGAGAGAATGGATATTAGTGGGCAACTAGCAGTCTCAACCATACTTATACTGTTTGCTCTGCTTGACAGGTCCCTGCCTTTTCTTCCATATGTCTCTCAAGTTCTTTTTTAAAAACCAAGCTTACACACTGCCTCCTCCATGAAACCTCCTTGATTTTAACCCCAGTTGAATCAACAGCACTATCTTTTTCTTTTCACTTTCAAATAAACTATATTAATGTATAATTTCTTACAATAAAAGGCACCCAGGGCTTCCCTGGTGGCACAGTGGTTGAGAGTCCGCCTGCGAATGCAGGGGACGCGGGTTCATGCCCCGGTCCGGGAAGATCCCACATGCTGCGGAGCGGCTAGGCCCATGAGCCATGGCCGCTGAGCCTGCGCGTCTGGAGCCTGTGCTGTGCAACGGGAGAGGCCACAACAGTGAGAGGCCCGCATACCGCAAAAAAAAAAAAAGACACCCAGTTTTAAGTGTACCTTTCAATGCATTTTGAGAAATTAACCACCACCAAAATCAAGATACAGAATATTTTTACCTCTGAAAGTTCCCTCATGCCCCTTGACAGTTCATCCTTCTTCAACTGCTGGCCCAGACCATCACTGATCTGCCTCCTGTCACTCTAGATTAGTTTGAACCTTCTAGAGTCTCTTATAAATAGAATGATACAGTGTGTACTCTTGTGTCAGGTTCTTTCACTTAACATAATGTTTTTAAAGTTCATCCACATTGTCGTATGTATAAGAGTTTGTGCCTTTTTATTGCTGAGTAGTATTCCATTGTATAGCCATTCCACAGTTGGTTTTTTTCCATTTACCAGTTGATGGACATTTGGGTTGTTTCCAGTTTGGGGCTATTACAAATAATGCTGTTTTGTATATCGTGTACAAGTTTTTGTGTGGATGTATGTTTTCATTTCTTTTGTGTGTACACCCGGGAGTGAAACTGTTGGGTCATGTGTTAAGTGTATGGTTAACTTTGTAAGAAACTACCTAACTGTCTTTTTCAAAGTGGGTGTACCATTCTCCATCCCCACCAGCAGTGTTTGAGAGTTCCAGTTGCTCCACATCCTCTTCTCTCTCTTTGGTTCTACTCTGGGAAATTTCCTCAAATTTATCATCCAGCTCTTCTGTAGGTTTTTTTTTTCTTCTTCCGTCAGACTGTGTACTAATTAACAAGAGTTCTGTTTTACTTCCTGAATGTTCTTTTTTGAGCATCCTGATCTTGTCTCATGGGTGCAACATTTTCTTTTGTCTCTCTGAGGATATTTTTTTTGTAGTTTTCTTCTTCCTGCAGAGCCTCTGCGTCCTCTAAATATACTTTTCCTGATTGTTTGGGTATATGTATGCCTATCGCACATGTGAGTTTTCCCTCAAATGTTTGAGGATCCTTGGCTGTGTGCATGTTAAATGGGGGCCAGAAAAGAAGATGGTTGGGGCTCCAGTGTGCCCCACGCCCACTCACCCCACCCCCCAATGTGGTGAATGGGTTTTGTTGGCTGATGCCTCACTGCAGGGTGATGCGACAGGGAACTCTGGATGTACGCCGGTTTTTGCTTTCTACGGCTGGTCAGAGTCTGCATTGAAGATGTTTCCATTCTCCTATCTGAAAGTGAATTCCTGGCCTCCGCTTGCCCAGAGCCAGGTGGGCAGAGGGCTGGAGGACAATGTGGGGCAGTCCAGAAACCTTTCCCTAACCCCCATGCTCTCGGGATGGTGCCTCTGCCTCTGCCAGGTCTCCCACAGTCCAGAGGCCTTCTGTCTTACTCCCTCCCAAGTCTCAACCCCTAGTTTTCTGCTGGGACGAGAGGGAGACATTTTCGTGGCTGGGTAGACATAAAAGAAAAGGGTCTTACTGCCTTTAAGGCTGACTTTCAATAAATCCTTCCAGAGGTGCCCGGTGTTGCCACCCATTGCAGACCCTGTGCGGTTCTCTGGTGTGACCTGAACGCGTGTGCTTTCAGCATCTTGGCTTTGATTCTGCTTCCCTGGCTTCGCTAAGTCAGTGCTACAATGTCTCTCTCCTTAATAGAGGCCAAGACTGTTGCTCTTGCCTCTCCTCTGTTTGTTTTGTCCTTCTGAATTGATGCTTAAAAAAAAATCTCATACTGTTGTTTCAGTGGAGTTTTGGCGTGGGGGGTAGAAATCGGGGCTACTGCATTCATCTAACTCGCTCTCCTTAACCGTAATCTCTTGCTCTTCTGTTTGGTTCCCTGAGCCTTGGCATCATCATCTATAAAATGGGGCAGGTGATCCCTTTCCTGACAGCTGCCCAGGAGCCTTGGTGAGGATTAGATTAGGTTTTTTACTCATCTAATATTTACTGTTCAAATACCAGGGTTCTAAGTGATGCGTGGCTGAGGGTAGAGGGTACCTTCTAGAGGCTGGGGCTGGAGAATAGGCCAATCCAGGCTGAGGGATACTTTCTCAGTTATCTGTTGCCACAATGATACTGCAAAACACATACCCAGAAACCTCACTGGCACGTAACACTAAGTTTTTATTTAGCCTGGGAGTCTTCAGGGTTTAGCAGCTCCAGGCTGGGTCGGCTAAGTGACTCTGCTGATCTTGACTGGGGGCGGCTGACTGTGAGCTGACCTAGGAGACCCTTGGACAACTGGGACAACTGGTCAGTTCAGCTCTGCTCCACATGTCTCTCGTTTTCAGTCGTCTAGTCCCAGGATGTTCTCATGTTGATGGCAAAGGGGCAAGAAAGCCAGCCTCTGCTTACATCACATTTGCTGTCATTGGCTAAAGTTAGCCACATGGCTGGGGCCAGAGTAAGCGGACAGGGCAGGAAACCCTGCTCAGAGGGGCAGAGGGCATGGACACAGGGAGAAGTGAGAAACCAGGGCATCAATGCAACCTCTGTGCCATGGGTGTGCAGGTATGGCTCTGGAACAGAGCGCGCCCCACCTTCAAGCTTTCTTCTACTAAACCCACAATACTTCGCCTAAACCACGAAGCTGGGGTCCTGCTACCCTGACTTGTATTCAGTTGAAAGAGTCAGTCCTTTACTCACTACTCAGAGGAAATGCTCTCCATCTTTAAAACAATCAGGAATGATCTCTCCGATAGAGAAATGCACTCCCCAGGCTTGGGCTGGGCTGTAGATCACAGGCAACTGATTTAATCTGCTTAATTATTTGATTCAATCAGGAGTTAGCTTAATTATTTTCTTGCTTCTCACCTCTTCTGAATCCATTCTGGAAACTGATTATGTCTTTAACACCAGCCCAGAGATAAGTATTTCAATTGGGAAATGTAATTAGCCAAGGAAAATGGATGTGGGTGCCGCCTTTTGTCAAAGCACCATTAAAATCCAACTCTGGTCAGTACCAACGTGGTGGAAGACAAAGGGTGCAGTTTGCTTCTCTCCGGACTGGAGAGGAACGCCCAGCAGGAAGTGGGGAATTAGGCATCTTAGAGACGGAGGCTCATTCATTCATTCATTCAGGAGGCATTTCTAGGCCAGTTCTGGGCTGATGCCAGAGATGCAGAGGTGAATTGGCCATGTCCCTTGGCCCAAAGAGTTCTCCTAGAGGAAAGTATCCACATGTAATTGTGAGATACGCAGTGCTGGAAATACAAAGGAAGGAGCAGCTGACTCTACCTCTGGAGCTTCACAGAGCAGGTAGTATCCAACTGGGCCTTGAAGGATGAGCTAGAGCTGCCCAGGCAGAGAAGAGTAGAACTGCCTTCTAGGCGGAGTGCACAGCATGTGCAAGGGCACGGTGGAGTGAGAGCCCGGGAACTGTTGTAGAGGCAGATTAGGCAGGTTAGGGCAAAGCCGCCGGGGGCCTCCTAGGCCCTCCTGCGGCCCCCCAGAGCACAGGTGTGCACTGTGTCCTCAGGCCATCCCATCTCACCTTCCAGTGCCCCTCTCCCCGCCCCATCCTCCTTCTCCACCCCACTCTGCCTTTCAGAAGGAGTTCTAGAAGAATTCTCCTGAAGTGTTTGGGTTTTTTTGGTTTTTTTGTGGTATGCGGGCCTCTCACTGTCGCGGCCTCTCCCGTTGCAGAGCGCAGGCTCCGGACGCGCAGGCTCAGCGGCCATGGCTCACGGGCCCAGCCGCTCCGCGGCATGTGGGATCTTCCTGGACCGGGGCACGCACCCGTGTTCCCTGCATCGGCAGGCGGACTCCCAACCACTGCGCCACCAGGGAAGCCCTGAAGTGTTTGTTTTAACAGAAGTTTAGGATACATGACTTTGGTGGGAGACTCTGAACAGTCTGAAAGCTGGGGGGTGGATTCAGGACAACTAAGAACAACAGACTTGGGTTCTAGAGCTGAAGAATAGGCAGGTGGAACAGGAGGGCCGACAGCCTGGGCAGAGGTATGGCGGTGGAGTATGCTGAACTGAGTGTGACGATAGCATGAAAGGAGAGGTGGGTACTAAGCTGCCCAGGAGGGCAGAAGCTACGTCACAAAGGGCCTTTTAGAGGGTAGTTGGAGACCAGCTCCTTGGCCTTGGCCTCTGTGGTGGGAGGACTGCAGGCATGGGGGCCTCTCTAACACTGCCTGGGCTATAGCTGCTGCTGCAGTCCCTCTCCTGCAAGTCCTCACTATTTCAAAAGCTGTACGTGCTCAGGGCAGTGGTCGCTGGTTTGCTTGGATCTCTGCCTGAGACTGAAGGCTGTCTGGAATGCGGTGGGGTGGAGAGGTTACCTGGCCAGGTGGCTCCTGCACCTGGGAGAGGGAGGGAGGGCCTCCTGCTGCCAGGGCCAAGGAAACGATGAGCCACCACACCTGTGCCCACCTGGCTCCTATACACCTTTACCCTCAGCCATCGTTACAAGGAAAAATACAGCCAAGGAAGACCATGAGCTAACAGAAGTTGCCAGGCCCCGCCTCACTCTGAGACGCCCACCCAACTGTCTACCAGATCCCATCCCATCTGATCCATGCACGCTTGAGTTTTTAATGGAGTGGTGACCAGCATGTGTGCAATTTTATCTGCTTCTGTTTCACTTGATAGGATCTGGTAGCCTCTTTCCCTGCCCTTCCTAAGTGGGACCCTTCTCGCTGGCGAGGCAACTGGTATAGGGAGAGAGCACCAACACTGTAGGCATTAAGGCTATGGTTACTGCTTACTTGCTGTGTGACCTTGGGCAAGTTGCTTAACCTCTCTGAGCCTCTAGACGTCATCTGAAAATGGAAATACTATAACCTCTGCTGGAGAGTTGACAAAATGCTCGGTTTGGTGCTTGGTATGTAGGACCTACTAGACAAGTGACCGTGATTATTATGGGACGTTTATAGGGTGCAGCTCAGATTACTGCCTAGTGCACTGGCTGGGTTACCTTAAGCACCAGTGGTTTAATCTCCATGAGCTTCAGTTTCCTCCTCAGTGGAATAAGGGTGATGGCACCCGTAAGGGTGGGCGTGAGGCTCAGACAAATTAATTATTGTGTGAAAGACTGTGGAAGTTGATGCTTTTTGTCCTTATTTTTTTTGATTCTTCTCTGTCTCTCCATAGAGCCTGGCCCAGGGTGTTGATGGTTTTTACTGTCAGGTGATTTGAGAGCCCCTCTCATGTCCCCAGCTAGCACTGGCAAGTGGACATTGGGCAAAGGTGAGAGCACAGGAGACAGAGGAGGTCGGTGTCTGCAACCACCTGCCTAAGAACGGGGCCGCGGGACCATGTGTACAGGATGAGGTGGCCCTGCCCCTGAATCCAGGCTCCAGAGGCTGAGGGTGGGGCATTCTCCATCCCTACGTCTAAGCTATGGGTGAGGAAACCCTCTCAGCAGAAGGACATGTAATGACCAGGATCCTGTTAAAGTTGTCGTTGCTCAGATCCAGCTCAGCACTTCACATACCGCTCAGGCCTTCCTCCTGTCTTCTTACGGGGTCTCAGCACCAGTGCTGGGCTGGGAGTGCAGGACTGCTTAGGGGTGGAGTGCAGGGTGAGCCTCAGCTACCAGTGCGGGCTTCCATCCTGAACCCCTGCTCCCTGCCAGACTGGCTGGCGGAACTGTGAACCGCACGAGGTTCTCAAATCTCCAGAGACAGCAAGCGTGTGCTCCAAGCACAGAACCTGGCAGGAGAACCCCAGAGCAGGAGGATGTGGGGCTATGCAGAGAAATGACAGGGTTTGATGATAGTGTCTACCTGACATGTCTGAAACATCAGACGTGCATCTCCCTGGCAGGGCATGCAATTTCCTGTTAATGAGTTGTGAGAGGCTGGATCAAGTTATCAGGGAGGCAGGGCCAACTCCTTCCCAGGGGAGCCACCAGGAGGCAGAAGCCAGGCCCCAGTCCCTCCCCCAGGGGGCTCAGCCCTTTGGGCAGCATCTCTGCCAAGCGGCAGAACTAAAGTCTGGAGTGAGGGTCTCCAATCTGAGTCAGGATCTGCTGATAGATCTGGACCCCTGGCCTGGAGCTTCTCCAAGACCTTGGCTGCACTCCCCCTGCCTCAGCAGGGGCTGTACAAAGTCCACTCCCCTTCGGGCTCTCGGAGAGACCAAAGCCACAACACCAGCAGTGAATGGCATCTCTGTAGCCTTCCCTGCTTGCAAAGCACCACTCATATTTGTCATCTTATTAGCCCTTCACGAAAATCTGCATTAGAGAAACTGAGGCCCAGAGAGGCGAAATAACATGCCCGAGGTCATTCTGTATAATGGGTGTATTTATTTAAGGTAATGCTAGATGCTTATAACAGATAAACCCAGAGACCTTTTTATGGATTGAGAACAGACATTTACTTCTTGCTCATGTAAAGTCAAATTGATGGGAGGAGGAGGGAGCTTTGCTCATCACAGTCACTCGGGGACCCAGGGTGATGGAGCTTCCATCATCTTCAGATTGTGACTCCCAAGGTCACCTCAGCCTTGGAGGGTCCCACAGGGGGTTTTATGGACCAGGCCTCAAAATGTATGTAAATTATACCCATATTCCATTGGCCAGAACTTGCTCATAGGGCCCCACCTAAATGCAAGGAGGGTGGGCAATGCAGTTCCTGACTAGGTATAGTAGTTTCCCCACAACGGCTCTGCCTTCCTTAGAAGGGGAACATGGTCTTTGCTGGACCTAATAGAGGGTGTTTTCCTTAAACAAAGGCTGGGGACCCTGGATCAGAGTTTGATGGGAGGTGGTCACTTAAAAGTCAACAAGTGACCAACATGTACTAAGACCTGGAAGAAGACACAGGATGTTCCTGACCCTTTGAGTTCACAGACACTGCCCCAGCCTTCAATAAAGTCCAAACTCCTCAGCCTGGCATTCACCGACCTTCACAGGAGGACTCCAGCGCAGCTTGCAGCATTCCCTCTCTCGTCTCCCTCCCCACGTACCCTGTGCTCCTCCCTGACCAACCCCTCACCTCAGGGCCTTTGCACGTGCTGTGCCCTCTGCCTGGAATGTTCTTCCTCCAACTCTCCACCCTGCAGACTCCTGCTTGTCCTTCTTGATCCCAATCAGAGGTCATCTGTGAGGCTTCCTTCAGCAGAATTAGCTGCTTAGCCAGCATTGACTGAGAGCTCAATGTGTACCAGGTACTACGTGAAAGGCTTTATGGGAATGAACTCATACATAACCCCCCAAGCCTATGAGCTGGCCATCCCACTTTATAGATGAGGAGCCCAAGTCTCTGAGAGGTTCAGAAACCTGCGTGAGGTCACACAGTGGGTGGCAAAGACAAATTCCAAACCCAGGTCTCTATGTTCGCAGCTGAGACTTAATCACTGGGTAAACGTCCACCTTTTATTAGCACCTGTCACAATCCATCACAATTATTTGCTTACTTAATAGTGTGCTCTGAATCCGCTGTCATCCTGAGAAAGCAGCTGCAGACTCCCTGAGGGCAGAAGTCCCAGCTGATCATCCTGGAATTTCCCTCACCATTGCCACCATGCCGAGGTCTGGGTGGCACTTTTCTCTCGAATAAACTCCTTATCCTCCGAGAACCAGAACCAGAAATTCCTCAGATTATCATCTGTCATAATCCCCTCCCTGCTTGCCTGTCAGTTTTTGAAAGTTAACCTGAAACCATTTGAAAATGATCTGAGAGGCACAGCCCAGCCTTCTCCATGCATGATTAAGTGCGATGGCTTTTTAATGATTTGAGCTGTGCCTTCCGTGAATTGACAAAAGTGGATTACCATATATTTCTGAAAACTGTGCTGCTGAAATCAGATTCTTTTTCATTTTCTCAGTCATCCTCACAGACCTTTGCTGAGAATGACAAATACTTGGGCTTTAATTGTTTAGTCGCACGAGGGTGGCACCTCCCAAGTTCTGAGAACTGCTCTCGCTGGGACAGCAGTGAAAGGCTTCCTGGGGTTCGATCTTTAGGAAATTGAACTGTGTGTTTTCTCTGAAGCAGAGGGAGCTGTCTTCTGGGGCGCAGCACGTTTGCTACATTTGTGAATTGCATAGGCCCCCAGATCTAAATCAGAGGCAGTTCTCACCCAGGAAACATGCTCAGAGCTGTCATGCTAGGGATGAGGAGTGGGTGGACGTGGGAAGGTGGGTAAGGGGCCTCTCCCTGTTCAGCCCATGCACAGACCCTTCCCTTGTGCTCCCTCTTTCTGCCAGACTCTGTGCCACATCCAAGCCACCCACACCTTCAAGCGGGGTGTTATTAGTCCCTTTTGACAGATGCAGACTCATGGCTCAGAGAGCTTAAGCAACATGGTTGTGACCACACAACTGGTAATATATAGAACCAGCGGTCGAACATTTTGACTAGAAGCCTGTGCTTTTTCCACTATCACGTCTGCCTATTAAAAAAGTCAAATAAAATTAAATGAAAGGTGACTCAGAGGCACCTCCTGTGACCCATTTACATTTAAAGAAAAAAAACACCTTCTCTGTCCACCTATTAGTGCAGTCTCTCTAATAATATGCATTATCTGACATTATCCCCATCTCACAGATGAGGATGTTGAGGCTTATGTGGGTAAAGTAGCTAACCAGAGATCACACAGCTAGGAACAGTGAGGTAGGATTTTGTTCTACGTCTCCCTGACTCCAGAATAAATTCCTCACCTCATCCTCTGTAGGAAATAAAAATCTGCCCAGAGATCCCCCATCTAAGTTAGGTGGTCAACACAGGTAGGTCTGCCAATGGGAAGCCTGTGTTAGTTTCTGTGTAAAATGCATGCACGTGTCCTTTCAGTTAGGGGAGGGTCGGGGCGGCTTCTATCAGTTTCTGGAAGGGGCCTATGGATTAAGGAAAGGGGAGGTCCCTGGTCTGTAGAGGAGGGCAAGTCACCCTCCTGTTCTTCCCTGCATTCTGACGGTGAATCGGGTGGGGCCATCGTGGGCCTGATGGGGAGAGGGCCAGAGCTGCTCTGGCCTCTGCTCATGCTTGCTCGGGCTCCTTCTCAGTTCTCTCTCCAGATTAACTCCATATACGTTTACTCAGACCCTACCGAGCGCCCAGCATCGTAGATGATTCCGAGATGAATATGAAAAGATCTCTGCCTTCCAGGCTCCTGCCTGTGAGAGAGACAGAGCAACACAGACCCTCCTGTGAGTTGGCCTGGCCAAGTGATCAGCAGTGGGACCCAGAATGGTGCAGGGAGGAAGCGTCACTCCCTTGAGGGGATTGGGAAGGCTTCCTGGAGGCTGAGCATCACGGGCGGGGCTCCTGTGGGGAGAGGCACCAGCTCCTCTCACATAGGTGGTACCTGCTATAGAGGGGCACTGCTCCAGCCCACGGGTGGAAGGTGCTGCCGGACCCTGAGGAGACGGCCTGGGGGTCTTGTGGTTGTGGGCACCTCCCTGGGGCCCTCTCAGACCCTCTGAACCTGGCCAAGTTCCCAGAAATTGCACAGGAGCAGGATGGCACAGCAGTGAAATGCGGAGCCTCCGAGGCAGCCGGCCTGAGTTGAATCCTGGCTCCCCCATTCATCACCTTGGGAAATTTGACCTCTCTCAGCCTCAGTTTCCCCATCTGGAAAAGAGCAACACAAATTGCACCCTCCTCATAGGGTTGCTGGGAAGCTTTTTAAAGAGGTGCTTCCATCTGCCTCCACACAGGCTCAGTTGAGGCTGGCCGTGGAACGGCTGCTGCATCCACTGTGTGATCTCTAACCCTCAGGATGGGGTATGGTTGTCCCCATTGTACAGATAAGGAAACTGAGGCAGCTAGTAAGTGTGGCTCCAGGGCTCTGCCCTTTCTGCTGGCCCATTCCCTGCAGCTCAGCCATCCCAGCGACTAGAAGGACCCTCCGCTGGGGCGCAGCTCTGTACCAGGCTCTCCCGGCACTGCCTCTGCCATCTCTTTATGTTTCTTGGGGTGAATAGGGCCTCTTTGATTTCCTTGCTTTTCCCCTTTCCAGTAATCATCAGTCATCTTGTTATCACAGCCACACATCTGTGCCTCTTGACTCTGGTCCACAGGCTGTTTGCCATGATCAATGCATAGCTCTGTGTGGCCACCACGTATATCCAAGATGACATTGTGACCTTGCATCCATGGGCCTGGGAGGCCCTGGTGCTTCCAGAGGGCAGCTGGAGGCTCCCCCAGCGGGGCTGAAGTGAGGCGACTGGCTGATGGTGCCCTGCGCTCTTGGTCAATTCTTCTTGCCCCTGGACTGGTAACCAGCTCCCCACCAGCTAGGGGCGCCTCCAGCCACCTTCATGGGACCCCAAAGCACAGACCCAGGTGCTCCCTGCTTCCCTCCGACCCAACCTAAGTGACTAGTGGGCTCTCACCAACCCAGACGGGTAGCTCCCTGAATTACTCTACGTGGGGTCTCCCTCCAGGACACTTCACACAGCAGCTTGAGTATCACTTTAAAACACCAGGCAGATGGGGGTCTCCCTAAGCCATCCACACAAGCCTCCCCGAGCCGCCAAGGCCCTGTGTGGTCTGCCTCCACACCCCGTCACCACCCACCATGTTCCCTTTCTCACCACCCCACACCACCTCTCTGCTCCACAAACAGGCCAAGACTTCCCCGCTCCATTCTATTTGCTGTGCATCTGCCTGGCCCGACCCCCTCTTTCCTCCTGTCTTCCTTCAGGCCTCAGCTCAAATGCCGCCCTCTCCTGACTGTACACCCACTCTCTTTCCCTTTATCACATTTGGTCCTTTGTAACTCAGTGTCATCCGTGTGACACCCGGTTGGTGTCTTTCTCCCCCACCAGACCTTCAGCTCCTTGAGGGTGGGGACCAGAACCGTCCATTCTCCAGCACCACGCACATCCTGAGCACTCCAAAATATGCTTTTGGGTAAATGAATAAATATTGAGCAAGTGACTTAATTCCTTGAAATTTCAATCTTCATCTGTAAAAGAGGGACAATGATAGCGTTCTCACGAGGTTTAAAAAAGATGTGTATAATACGGTGCCTGGCACAAAGCACTATCTGCAGCTGTTCTTATTAACCTCTGTGGTTGGCATTTAGGAGAATCTCACATTCCACAAGTGAACTTCGGTTGGATGTCTGCCCTGGGCCAGGATTTCAGAGCACCATGGAGTTGGTCTCTGCCCCCTTACACCCCCCCACACCTCACACCACATTAGGAACAGCCTCTGGTGAGGTCACTGGCTCCCTGGAGGCTTCCTCGTCTAGGTGTGAGGCAGTGGGCGGAGGGCATCCTTCAGTAGATCTCAACGATGCCTTTGCTCTTCAGGCTTCGATTAAACAGGCTTAGATTCAGCCCTGAAGACACTCATTGCCTGGGATGGACTTGAGAAAAGGACACAGATGACACAGATTACTATAATGAAAGTTGAAAGCAATTCTTTTAATAAAAGTTCAGAGGAGGGCAACCTCAGGTCCAGGTGGGGCAATCAGGGATGTCTTCGTGGAGGAAGCAGCATTTTCTCCAAGACTTAAAGTAGACATTGGGTTTGGACATTTGTGGAGACATTTTGGGTTAGAGGAGAGCCTTCCAAGCAGAAGGAACAGCTTGAATAAAGGGCTGGAAGGTGAGAAACAGTGGACCTCATAGAATCTGTAGTCCAGCTAGAGTATGGAAAACGTGACAAGACCATTAAGAAATAGGGCTGGGGGGCTTCCCTGGCAGTCCAATGGTTAAGACTCCATGCTTCCACTGCAGGGGGCACAGGTTCAATCCCTGGTCGGGGAACTAAGATCCCACATGCCACACGGCCAGTGAGTGAGTGAGTGAGTGAATGAATAAATAAATAAATAAATAAGTGCTTTTGGATAAAAAAAGAAATAGGGCTGGAAGGGCATTATATCAGTCAGCTATTTCCAAAAATAATGCCACGTAACAAATTACTCCACAGTGAGTGGCAGGCAACAGTGAGCATTTATTTCTCGTTCATATAGCTACAGATAGGCTGGGGTTTGGTTTATCTAGGCTGTGCTCAGCGGGTCCAGGTCTGCTCCACCTATCTCTCATCCTTCATGGACCTCCATGGCTATTTTAGACTTGCTCTTCTCCAGGTGAAAGGTGGACACACAGGAGGGCAACCCCCCCATGCAAGCTTATTTCAAACCTCTGTTCAAGTCACATCCACTAATCCCATTGGCAAGTCTCATGGCTAAGCCTGAAGTCAGAGCCAGTTTTAATTCCCTACCCACCATGAGGCCAAAGCAGGTTACATGGACAAGACCAAGGTTGATGGGACAGGGATGTTTACCCTTCCCATGGAAGTAGAGGGATAGTACTGGGCAATTATCTAATTTGCAGGTAGAAGCCAGAGTATGGAGGGACTCTGGGTCTGCCCTCAGGAGCTTCCCATAGCAGCAGTCGGATTTAGTGTCTCTTGGGGTGAGCAGCCAGGGCTCCGGCCTTTGCTCTTCTTCCCACTGAGGCAAGAAGTGTGTTAAAAAGTATCACAGTGCCTGCCCAGCTTGGTCCCGACTTCCCGAGAGCCCATACCTCCTGCCCGCCTAATCTGCGAGGGATCCTACCTTTGCCTTCTTCTGCTGGAACTGAGCCTTATGGTAACAGCCCCGTGCATTGAGCACCTACTCTGTGCTGGGTGTATCAAATTCTCTTGTACTGAGTGCCTGCTGAGAGCTCTTTGTATACATTCATCTGAACTGGCCACGCCCTTCTGAAAAGGAGACCCCATTGTCCAATTTTTCTGAGGCCCAGAGATGTCAAGTCAGTTGCCCAAGATCACACAGCTGGGAAGGGATGAAGCTGGGATAACCAAACCCATAAGGTCAGATGGTGTGTAAGGTGGTGTCTGGTTACAGCTCTGCCCTGAGCTGCTGTGTGACTTTGGAGGATCCTGGGTACTAATTTCCCCATGTGCTGTTTCTTCTCTCAGAGATGCTCTGAGATAAAAGCACTTCAGAGCTTGCTACACAGCGCTGTCGCAGGGAATTTTTTTGAATACCAGTTTCCAGGTCAGACTGCACCCTCAGCTCTTCTTTAAAAACAAACAAAACGTTAACATTTTTAAACATACTTGGTTTTCCAACGAGGAACCCTGTCCAGTAGACTGCCTCAGTGAACCGTGTCAGGCCATTCGTCACAGTGAACCTCATCCAGCGGTCGACCACAGCAAACATTCTCCATCCGGCTGTGGCAGCAAAGCGTGGCATCTGTTTGGGAAGAGTGGAGGAAGGCATTAGTTCCACCAGGGCCCTGACGTCTGCAGCTGTCCATCTTATTCCTCTGACAGTGTTTTCCTTGGATAGCTGGCCACTGCTCTGAGTGGTATGTTTTCTCCAAGGCCAAGAGGCCTTGTAAAGTGTTTGGAAATCCCTAAGAAAGCGCTGTGGGCATTTCCACCAGTCGTTTATTCATTCAACAGCCATTTGTTCTTGCCTTCTCAGTGCCTGGCCTGGGGATGGATGGTACGGCTCCTGGGAAGAGTCCGAGCCAGCCACTGCCCTTTGGGATTCACAGGCAAAGATGTACGGTGTAGTGGGAACAGTGCTATGACGGAGCACCTGCAGCAGAGCAGGGCGGGCTTGCAGAGGAGGGAGTGGTCAGCTCTGCTTGTGGCTCTGGAACATTTGAGAGAAGACACAATGCTCTTGCATCAGCAGACACTGCAGGGTGTTTAGGGAGCTGCTAGTGGTCTGCTCTGGGTAGAGCATTGCATGCAAAGAGAGCAGGAGGGAGGTGAGACTAGAGAGGTTGCCAAGGCCTGGACCACAGGCACCCTGCATACTGTGCCCAGGACTTTGAACTTGGAGAACAGGAGGCTTTGAGGGCTTTTTTTAAGGGCAGTGACATGGTCAGACCTGATCACCTTTTATTAATCAGCCTCTAGTAAGAGCATTCTGTTGGGTTCCAAGAAGAGTTTGTAAAAAATATCTTTAGTCCTTCCGGAGGCACCAAGAAACCTTTTTCTGGAAACACTCAGCCCCTCAACACAACGTTATGTGATCCAGGAAATAACCATCATGGAAAGATTCAGGGAAAATATTCCTATTGGAAAACAAACAAACAGATAACCCAGACCTGATAAAAATGGAGAGGTCCTAATCCCTAAAAAGATTTTATGCAGCCAGAAGACCTGATGTGGTTTTAAAGAATGTACTTTGGGGTAGTGGGGATATCGCTTTAATTCATCTTCATAGAAACCCTTGTGGCAGAACATTCCAGCTGCTACTGCTGTATAACAAATTACTCCAAAATTTACTGGCTTAAAACAATTATTTTATTATGCTCACAGATCCAGGGGGCTAGGAATTCAGAAAGGTCACAGTGGGGACAGCTTCTCTCTCTGCCAGGATATATGGGCCCTGACCTGGGAAGGCTTGAAGGCTGAGGGTGACTTGACAGCTGGAAACTTCTGGAAGCTTTTTCATTCACATGTCTGGAATTGTTGCAGACTGTTGGCTGGAACCGCAGATGGGCTGTCAGTCAGAAAACATACATATGGCTTCTCCATCTATTCTCTCCTTGTGGGCTACCTTGGGCTTCCTCACAGTATGGCGGCTGGTCCCAAGAGCCAGCATTCCAAGAGACAGGAAGTAGAAACTGCCTGTTTCTTAAGGTCTGGGCCTGGGAACTAGAAAATCATCCATTTTGCTTTATTTTGTTATTCCAGGTAGTCACAAATTTCCACCCAGGTTCAAGGAGAGGAGTGTGGAAAGAGGTCCTCTTGTGGGATGGGATATCCTACGGCATCCGTCTTTGGGAACTGTGACCTGCCCCACAGCCATATTGGTTTCTTTGGAAGCTGAGAAAAACATTTTTGTTGTTTTCTTTACCGATTAAGAAAAGTCTCTGTGGATTATATCCTCAAATTAAATGCAACCATTAGTATTTGGCTCTGGGGATACTGTGGTAATAGGCTACGCCTTGAGTGATTTTTGTTTCTATCTAAACGTTCTTCCTGGAGCTTATGTTTTCCAGCCTGACCCATTTCTCTTTGCTAATATAATGTCACATAAAAACCTCATCATCATTAATATGGCAGAGTCAGGAGAGGGGATACAAACCACAGTCCAGCAGAGCAGGGTGGTTCCTGGCCAGGCAGCCCCCAGGGGAGGAGGTTATAAGAGCCTGGAGTCCATTCCCTTGTAGAGCCCGACACGCATGACAGATAGCTCTGTGCAGGGCACTGGTGTGGACACACTCAGCCCCCCTGGCCGATGTGGCCACAGCCTGCTGGGAGGGTCTCCTCTGTCTACTGGCACCAGCCCCTAGAGCAGACAGTTGAGCTGCCCTGGTGACCTGGGTGGTCACGGAAGATACCCGGCAGTAGGCTCAGTCTGTTCAACTGACACGTTGACCTTTAATGCCTCTGGGTGCCAGACTATAGCCAGGCACTGAGAGATATGAATGAGCCACGGTCCCCTCGAAGCCTTCCCTGCCCAGGAGGAGGGGGCCCTTTATTCCCAAATACTTGTCGTGTACCTGTGATGGGCAGGAAAGTGTTCTAGGCAGTGGAGGGCAGCAGTGCACAAAACAGAGCTCTCCCCGCCAGGAGTTTTACGCTCCATCAGGAAGACAGTAAATAGGGAAGCAGACCCACGTGTAACGTTGCTAGGAATAAAGGCACTGGGGGAAAATAAAGAGGGAACAGGAACAGCGATGGGGGTGCTATTTCAGCAGAGCGATCGCAAGGGCCAAGGCCAGGACTCTAAGGCTTGGAGGGCGCCAGGAGCAGCAAGGAACTGGAGTGGAGGGAGAGAAGCCAGGCAGGGAGAGGAGGCCAGGGCCAGATCACAGCCTCCGAGGCAGGGGGGAGCCCTGGGAGGGTTTTGAGCAGAGGAACGGCATGATAGGACTTGCATTTCTGAAGGCGGCAGCCCAGAGGAGGTGAGGAGTGAGTGGCAGCTGGAACCCTTGTGAAGACAGAGCCGCCAGGATTTGCTGTGGGACCAGATGTGGGGGCAAGAGACGCAAAGTCAAGGGCTTGGGGCCACAGCTCTTGGGAGGAGGGGGCTGGCATCCACCGAGGTGGGAAGCCTGTGGGAGGGGCAGGTTTGGAGGGAGGCGCAGGATTTGCTTTCAGACGAGTTAAAGGTGAGATGTGTGTGGACCTCCGAAATGTGAGGAAGGAGTTATTGGAGAGCGAGTCTGGGCTCCCGAGGTCAAGGTCCTGGCTGGAAATTTAAATCTGGGAACCATCAGCATGTGGATGGTATTTAAGCTGTGAGACCAGATTGAATCACTAAAGGAAGGAAGGTGGACAGAGAAGAGGCCCAAGGATGGAGCCCCAGGCGCCCCGGTCTCTAGAGGCCTGGTGATGAGGAAGAACCAGCAAAGGAGACTGGGAAGGAGCAACCACAGGGTGAAAAGGAGAAGCACGAGGAAGAGCGGCATCCTGAAGGCAGATCCAGCACAGAGTGAGCATGGTGCCAAGGTGCCGGTGCAGGTGCCCGAGACGGGCCAGCTGGTCTCCTGCCCTCCAGCCTGCCCACCCCCACTGGCAGCCATCTCTCAAGCGTGGAGACAACTCTGCTGCAGACTGCGCCCCTGCTATTTCGGAGGACGGGGCAGTAAATTGACGAACCCTTTAGAGTGATGAGAAAGGAGCACTTGTCGTGGCAACGAGGGTACACGGAGTAGGGGCATGGAGGGTGGACCCTGAAGGGCTGGGGAAGACTTCTCAGGGAGGGTGAGACTTCATGCAGACTGTGGGGTGAGGATCACAGTGGCTTCCTGGGTGAGGAGGCACTGGGCAGGCTCTGGACGCCTCAGGAGCAGGTGGAATGAGGAAGGCAACTCCTAGCCAAGTTTGTAGAAGAGTCACAGAAGTCAGGGAATGTGCTAAAGCTGCAGGGAATAGGGAGGGGCCCAGTAGGGTTGGGAGCTCTGGCCTTTGGGGCCGCTTGGAGACAAGGCAGGGAAGGGGTGTGAGAGAAGCATGAGCCTCAATGATCTCATGATCTAGTTAGGGGGCAAGACAGAGCCCCACAGTGCAGGGCGGGAATGGAGGGTGCCTGAGTCGGAAGCCCAAGAAAGTGCTACGGGAGCTCTCTGGGCGGGAGGAGGTTGTCTGGGTGCAATCAGGGAAGGCTGCCAGTGGGAGGTGACCTTGAAGAAGGTGTAGGCTTTGCCCAGAGGCACAGAAGAGCTTTCTTGTCAGAGGAGACCCCACATGCAAAGGTAGGAAGGCCAGAGGATGCAGCCTCTGTCCAGGAAGCAGAGCTTGATGCGAGATATTAGCTAGATCCTTTGGATTCAGACCCAAAAGACTTTACGCGCGCGCGCGCGCACACACACACACACACACACACACACACGCACACACACACAACTCTTTATTGAATGGTTGTACTGTGAAGCCACTGCAGGTTCCTGAGCTGGGAATGGACACAGTGGATCTGGTTTTCGGGAGACAGATCAGGCGACAATATACAGGGTGGGAAGGAAGGGGTCCGGGAGGTAGATAGACCCTTTTGGAGGCAGGTGTACACCCAGGTCAGGGGTGGGAAGCAGCAGACACAGGTGGGAGCCATATGACACTTTTCCTTTAAGTTGGGTCAAGGCTCTTGCAAGCCGCGTCTTGTGCCTACACTGCCCAACAGGGTGGTGAGAGGCCAGTAATACAGGAGTGTCACAAGGCCTCAGTGACCCCAGAAGACTTTGTGGCGGGGCTGCCCAGGGCCAGCTGGGGACAAGGAGGGCCACACTTCTGTTTGTGGGGACCAGCTCATGTGTACCCAACATCATGCCAACTGCTTTCCATCCACCCCCCCACTTAACCCTCCCAGCAGCCTTACGAGGTTGGTCCTACTGTAATCTCCATTTTTTCAGATGAGAAAAATGAGGCTCAGTGAGGTACGATGACTTGCCCTGCACACAGCTAGTACATAGTGGAGCCAGGATTTGAACCCACATCTCCTTGGCCAGGCCAGTATTTCAAGGTGAGCTAAGGGACCCCAGAAATAAGAACAATGAACTGATTTGTCAAGCACTTACACCGTGCCAGGCATGTACAGGTGTCTTTATCAGGTATCTTTAGGCTGGGCAGTATATGATACCTTTGTCCCAGCTCAGGAACCTTCAGTGGCACCTCAGTACCCCAGCCCAGTGGTCTTCACCTCATTTTACAGATGAGAACTTTGACACTTAGAGCAGATGGGTTGCTGGCCCAGGCTGGGATGTGAACCCAGAGCTGTGTTCTTTTAACAGAAGAACACAGGAAGGGGGGCCAGCAGGGGCCTTTGTGAACAGCAGCAGTTCAGAGCTAGAGCCGGGAGGGTGGGCCACCCAGGAGAGTGGGCCGCCCAGGCCCAGGGAAGCTTCCAAGCTGGCCACCTGACTCTTTGTGCCCCACTGGCTCTTCACATACAAGTTGTGGGCCTGCTGACTGAATAGGCGGCTGTCTTTTTCCCTGGGGAGCTGCCCCAGGTCGGCTGCAGGTGCAGATAGAGTTGAATTCGGGATAGGGCCTTCTCTCCTGCCCGGCCTGGCCGCCAGGTAACCTCTGGCCTGAAACGGAAAGCTTTCCAATAAGTGCCTTGCTGGCCTGCAGCCCAGCTGTGTGGTAGGTGAGAGCGGAGAAGCAGGAGGACTTGGACACCCGAGAGCAGGGGCAGAACCTTGCCAACAAATCTTTTAGCGAGTTGCCTCCTCAGCCAGCTGCCTCGGGAGTGTTCGGGAAGGACAGCTGGTCACGAGGAGCCCTGGCTGCCCTCCCGGCCCAGCCAATGCCCTGGGGCCTCGGGACGCAGGGTTGGCCCAGGAGACGGAGGGCCTGTGGGGTGAAAACACCAGGCAGCCCGGGGCAGGATCCAGAAATCGGGTACTCTGGGCCACCCCTCCCTTGACCTTGAAGGACACACAGCTTGGGCTTCTCTTCTCTTCGCGTCAGAGCAGCCTCCTGCCCCCGCAGGGGAGGGGGACGTAGCAAGCAGATCTGAAATTGTTTTCCCAGGGAATTGAGAGGCCTCTTGTGGAAAACACACTACACGTGGCCCGGCCTGGGGCCCCATTCCTCCCTTGGGCTAATCTTGGACGGGACCTCTCTGGGGTCCTCATCTATGAAATCTAGGGGTGAGGCAGCCGCATCTCAAAAATCCCTCCAGGCCCTTAAGAAGTCAGGTGTGAGGCCCTGTGGTTAACAGGGAGGGACCCTGGCATCAGAGCCAGGAGTGTGGACCCCAGACCTGTGCCCTTTGGCCTGGGCTTGTCTCAGTCCCTCTCTGGTCATGTGTGGCCCATCTGGGTCCCAAGGCCTGAGCACCTCAGGAGGGTAAGGAGTTGCCACGAACCGTGCTCAGCCTTGGACACCTACAGGGGAAGCAGCCAGGATAAACCAGAAAAAGACCAACTTGGTTTGGCTTTGAGTGTTTTCCTACTAATCCTTAAGTGTAGGAGGGGTTGACATTCTGGAAATTCACTTCAACTCAAAAGCCGAAGCCGTCCCAGGACACGTGTCTCTGGATTGGGAAACGCCTGCATCCCCCAGCCCTCCCCTCCCTCCACTCTTCCTTGCAAACCCTCCCTTCTGGAAATGTGTCTTTAACCTCCAGACTTAACTTTCTCTCAACTTCTCCCGGATCTCCCTCCCATCCTTTTCCAAGCCGTGCCCTTTATCTGTCCTTGCTGCCCAGCCTAGAGAGGTGGTTAAGTGTTTGAGTTTCACAAGGATTCTCTGCCTGCGAAGTCAACACAAGTGAGCCGTTAAGGAAGCACTAATTAAGGAGATTAGACGCTAGCTCTGAATGCAGGAGTGCCCGCCAAGCCGTACTTCAGACTCAAGTGGGGCTCAGCACCTGTCAGGGAGCTCTAGTGTCCGCTGGGGGAAGGTGGAGGCTGTGAGTCTCAGTGCTTTGAGCCTCTGCAAGGAGGACATTGAAGGAGCAATTACTCCTCTGAAGTTACCCTCTAGTCCCGAAAGGAAATTGCTGCTGCCTGCGATGACTGAAGTTGTAAGGAGTTGATGGGAGGCCACCATCTCTTCCAGGAAGCCCCCCAGATGGCCCCAGGCACATCTCTTTCTCCCTCATTTCTTCCTTTACCATCCTCTAGAAGGCAGGCTCTGGTTGTCCCATGTCGGAGGTTCTTCCTCATCGCTCTGCTGTCCAGTCTGTGATGTGGAAAACTGCACAATTTTCTCAGCCTTTACTCCCAGGACAAGAGTCTAAGGCCCCAGTGGCAGGGGCCAGGCCTCAAAGCTCACGCTTTGTGTACCCACTGGCCTAGAGCAAGAGTGGCCACGGAATCTTTGGTTTGTGCATTTGTTTAGTTTCTTTGTCCAAACTGTCTTTCCATTTTTTTTTTAAACAGAAATAAATTTCTGGTTATAAAAATAATCCATGGGGCTTCCCTGGTGGCGCAGTGGTTGAGAGTCCGCCTGCCGATGCAGGGGACACGGGTTCGTGCCCCGGTCCGGGAAGATCCCACATGCCGTGGAGCGGCTGGGCCCGTGAGCCATGGCCGCTGAGCCTGCGCGTCCGGGGCCTGTGCTCCGCTACGGGAGGGGCCACAACAGTGAGAGGCCCGCGTACCGCAAAAAAAAAAAAAAAAAAATCCATGAGCTGAAGAAATCAAAAAGCACCTGTAATCCCAGCACTCAGCAACAACCACTGAATCACTTCCTGCCGGACTTGATTCTGTTCAGGCTCATCCACGTTGGCAAACAGGAAAGAAATTATATTGTGCTTTTTTTTTTTTTTTTGCAATCTACTTTTTTTTACCTTAACAGATCCCATGCGTATCTCCCCAACTAACATAGGTCTTTCTCAGTTGTGTGAATGTCTGCATAGTGTCCTATTTTATACATGAGCCACAATTTGTATAACTACTCTCCTGTTATTGGACTTGGCGGGTTTTTTTCCCAACTTTTACCCATTATATATGATACGGCAATAAATACCTTCCTGGGTAAATATTTATGAACATCTTTTTGTTCTTAGAATAAAATAAAGAATGGCATTGAAGCACCAGCGGACTGGTACATTGGTTAAGATTTTGTGGACCAAATGACAGTTCACCCGCCCACCTGCCACCCCCAGCATGACAGAGAAGTGGTGGGCGCCCAGCTGGCCCTGATGGTTGACTTGCTGGCAGACGTAAGAGTGGACCAAGGTCTGGGAAGCAGCTCATCCCTTGAACTCAGTCTCTCCAACCCCCCCCCCACTCTCTGCTGCCCTGAGGAAGAAGCAGCCCACGGGGGGACTCTGGGTCCTGGATGTGCCTTCAAAGGCTGGTGGCCCTGGGGTCTCCCTGGATCGTGCCTGGGAGCCTGCCCAGGCATTTAGAGGAGGCCCAGGGAATGGTGGCTTGTGTGACTGGGGTGGAAAGGACGAGATTGACCCATCCTCTGTGCCTGCAGGAGGCCTCAGTGGGGCAACGGTCATTGATTCCCTCGACACCCTCTACCTCATGGAGCTGAAGGAGGAGTTCCAGGAGGCCAAGGCCTGGGTGGAAGAGAGCTTCCACCTGAACGTGGTGAGTCAAAGACCTCCGGGGTAGTAGAGCCAGAAGGGGCCCGAGAGGTCAGTGACCCGCTCCTCCCAGGCTGCCCAGCAGAGCATTCTTGGAAGCAGGGTTCCATGCACCCTGTGCCAAGGCCCCTCTCCTCAGACCAGCCTTGAGGTGGGGGATGTCCCCCCAGCCCTGGCCGGCCCATGAGTATTTACTAGCCGGAACTCCCTGGGGTGGAAGACAGCCATTCTTGCCCTCCCTAGGGTGCCAGGCACATTGCTCCCTCCCAGGAAGCCCCTTCTGGGACTGACTCTGTCAGACAGAACAGCAGCCAACAGGGGAAGCGACTCTGGGAAGGGAGAAGTGGTTATCTGCTCAGAGATGCCCTAACCTAGAGGTCCCCATCCACCCCCGTGCTGTCCTCTTGAGAGTGAGAGGCGCAGGGGGAGCTGTCCGGTTTGAGGCCATGACCAGGCTTGGGGCCCTCTTGGTTTCTAGCCTTGCAGGCATCCCTGGTCAGGGACCAGGGCCTTGGGGCGGGGATGCTCATGTATATGGATGGTACAAAAGCCTTAAATACCAGATGCCTCTCCCACTGATCTCTCAGCCCAGACTAAAGTAACAGATCCATCCTGGAGGTCTCAGCTCCCCACAGGGAGAGGCTGTTTAGGTGGTTTGGGGGAGCAAGACATGGAGACAGATGGGTAGGGGGAAGGGTCACATCAAAACACACTGTCGGGCTCCATCTGGGGCTCCACAAGTGACAGATTCTGCTATGAACCGGGACAGCTCCTGGCAGGATGGAGGCCTCTGCTCCTGGAGAGGCCCATGTCAGAGCAGAGCAGGGCAGAGAGACAAAGTGGGGAAAGTCCGGGAAGGCAACGCTACAGGAGAGCCTCTGGCTCAGCTCGCAGCCTGGGAAAAGTCATCTAACCTTCCTGGGCCTTACTTTCCCAACCGAAAGATGGTACAATGATAGTGCCTAATTCACAGGCTTGTGAGGACTGACCACCACGGAGGGCTGTGAAAAGCATTTTACGACACTATAAAGTCCAGTACGGATAAAGTGGTGTCATCGTCACTGTGATGACGTTGAGGCTTGTTACGACTTCTGCTGGTCTGTGTGAGGCGAGGAAGTTCAGAGTCCTCCCATTTCCTACGGTATCAGAGGCAGAAGGAAGGAGTGTCTCCATAGCCCACCTTGACCCCTCCGCAGATGGTGGGTAGAGAGCGGGCCTCAGGCAGCTGCCTGAGGAGCCAGGTGGTGGCGGGGCTGGGCAAGCCTAGGGACATTCACACAGGCTGGGACAGACTGGGAGTGTCCCTGGAAGAAAGCAAGGTGGGGTCTCTCCACCTCTCTGAGCCTGGGCTTTCTCACCTGAAAAGTGGGAAGGATGCCTTCACCAAGGACTGTAAGGCAAAAGAGAGTAGCTGTGCGAGTGCTCTGTTAATGGAAAAGCTCTCCCAGATAAAAAGATGACCATTGCCGTCATCAGTAACGAAAGACCGTGATGTGGGAAGTATGCCAAGGGGAGCCCTTGCGGGGCAGGGGGTTTATAACAGGCACCTCTATGAAGCCATGCCCAGCACTGGGAAGGCACTGGGCAGGCATCTCACCTGCCCCACTCAGGATCTCATATCCACCCTGCTCGGGATGAAGAGACTCAGGCAGGGAAAAGCTAAATATCTTGCCCGAAGTTCGAAAGCCAAGTGAGTGACTCAGGTGGGATTTTAACCCAGATCTGGCCCTCGGCACGATGCCTCAGTACCCCTGCTTTGCAGTCCGCACTTCAGAAAGAAAACAACAGTGATGAAGGCAAGTGTGGGTGTGCCCTGAGGGCTACAGAGCTGAGGCTGAGAAACTGCTGGTTGCCTACTAGGATCTGCCTGGCACCCCTCCTTTCCGCCTCAGAACCTCCTGTGAGAACCTTCCACTTGCCCTGTCACCCCAAAGAAGGACCACACCATCCTCCTGCTAAGCCAGGGGGGCTCTCTCGGGAAGGAGGGGGCCAGACGGGAGGAGGATTTGCCTCTCCTCAGGCTAAGCTTCGGCCAGCAGCTCCCCACACAAGTTCCTGAGCTCCTTGGAGAGCAGCCAGGCCTAACTTTGCTCTGATGGCCTCCAGCAAAGGCTGGGGAAGGAAGCCAAGCCCAGTGTTTATTTGGAACTCTGTAAATGTTCAGGAGCTGCCCGCCAGGCAGGTGCTCATCCCTTTCACCTTTTGCTCTGAAAACCACCACCAAAGGTAGCCTGGCCCGCTGGGCAAGGGCTTGGAGCCTGGCACAGGTGTGGCCGGGTCAGTGGCGCAGGGGCAGTGGCAGGTGTGACCTGTCTCAAGGGCCTGGCTGCCTCAGGAAGCCCTGCGGGCATCTCACGAATGTCCCCACTGCCCCCCCTGTCTTTCTGCCCCACAGAGTGGAGAAGCATCCTTGTTCGAAGTGAACATCCGGTACATCGGAGGACTTCTCTCGGCCTTCTACCTGACGGGAGAGGAGGTAAGTTGGCCTTTCAAAGCCCCTGGACCATCCAGGCTGGAAAGGGCTTAGGAGAACATCCCACACCCTCATTTTACCAATGAGGAAACAGGGATTCGAGGGGATCTGAATCCCATCTCCATGGTGCCACCCACAGATTCTTCCTTCAATTTTGCTGCCCAGGGGAGCCCAGGTGGCTCCCACAGTTGCTAGTAAATTCTCCAAGGGCAGCAGCCCACCATCCTCACAGCTCGCCATAGGGCACCTGCGATATCTGTGCTCCGTCCAGGCTTGTGCTGCTGCTGGACTGGTTTTCCCACATGTTGGTTCTCAGGACGGATAAAGCCAAGACCGTTGTTTCACCATTTCCTCCTCGAGCCCCTTGGCCTTGGCCTGCTCCACGGCCATCCCCTTGCCCTCTGCTCCCGGGCCAGACACCAGCCAAACTCCAGCTCCAGGTCTCAAGGGGGCGACCGGGGAGGTGGGCAGCCACTGCCGGCCACTCGGCCCAGGCGAACCGCGTTGGCTTCCAGAAGGAGGGCCGTGAAGGGCGGCGAGAATGCAGAGCCCTGGGCACAGAGTCAGAAAACCTGCGCCTCATCCCTACGCGGCACCTGCCTGTGGCCTTGAGCAAGTCCCTTCTCCTACCCCTAGACCTCATACCTTCCCCACAGTGGGGTGGTCCTAACCCCCAGAGGTCAGAGAGCTCTTGTGAAATGGGACGAGTGGGAAAGGGTTTGGCCCCAGGGCTGAAGGGCTCCAAAGCCCATGTTCTCTGCACTGCAAGGAATCCCGAGAACACAGAAATGGGAGACTTCATCCCTTGTGAGCGCCTGGGAAAGCACAGCCTGAGGATCTGGGGGGAGGCTGGCAGAATCCCCAGCGCATGGGGCACCCGTCAGTTGTGTGGCCCCTACGCAGAGCGGCTGCACTGCTTGGCACAGCCGCAGCTCTGTCCGCTTGGAGACATAATTATCCTGCCCCCTGCTGGTGGGGAGCCTCTGCCGCTGCTGTCAGAGAAAGCCCTGCCGCTTCCCTTCCAGCAAGTGGCGCGGATGGGCGGAGGCCACGCGGGCGGAGGCAGCGGGCGGCGAGCACTTGATCTCTCCGGCCGCTCGGGGCCCCTCTCCATCAAGCCTAATCTCCTCAGCAGAGATTACCGCTTGTACCAATTTGTCCCCAAATGATTGTCCATGGGAAACCTGCGCGCCACCCAAGGCCTGAATTTCATTTGAAAACCCCAGGACAGGAAAATGATGTGGAGCAGAAAAGGGCGCCACGCTCTGCACGGGCACCGGCCAGCCTCCCGTCCAGGATGGGGTGGAGCCGTGCAGCTCAGGGCTCACAGGGGTGGGTGTGGGGCCAGCGATTTCTGGGGGGCAGACCAGGCAGTGGGGTGTGGTAGGAGTACCTGTGTCCAGAAGGCCCAAGGGGGAGCCCGAGTGGCTCAGAATCCCTGGGCAGGCAGGCTTCCGGGTTACGGGCGCAGCCACGCCTCCCCGACCCCTCCGTGCCCAAAACCTCCCCGCGCAGAGACCGGCGTACATGCAGCTGCGGAGACTGAGATTTAGGAAAGGGAGCCGGTGCGGGTCGCACAGGCTCCTGTGTCTTTCCACCGTGGGTCTGGGTTCTAGACCTCGTTCAGCCTGGCCCAGCATCACTGCTTATCACCAGGACTCGGCCACACCAGACTGAGGCCTCCATCTTCTCTCCATCCTCCGTCTCGCATACAGGGGGTGCCTGTGGAGTGGGTCTTTCCCACGGTGTTTGTGGAATGAACGGTGAAGGAGATCCCACACCCCTTCCTGCGCTGAGGCCTTTCTTGCTTCAGAGGGAACCTGCAGGAGGTGGATCCCCTGCTGGGTAGGGCGGGAGGTGGGGGGTCCCACAGAGACTCTGCTTCCACGAGAATAACAGGAACAACCCCAGCTGCACCAGGTGACATTTGCAAAGCGCTTTACAGTTTTTATAGCATATTCATTTATGTGCATCCTCTCGTCTGATTTCTAGAAGACCCCTTTGAAGAAGCCAGGGCACACGTCACTGTTCCTTTGTGCAGATGAGGCTCAGAGACAGTACCTGGCTCACGCAGGGTCACACAGCTGTGAGTGGGGAGATCTGAGCCTGGGCTCTGACTCCCAGGCAAGAGCCCTTTCCCCTCTCAGGATGTAATTTTTGCTGGTCTCTCTCGCCTCTGTTCTGGAACCACTAGGCCCCCGCCCATTGCGTGCCCTGGCCGTCCGAGGCCATCTCTCTCTGTGTTGGTGAGGTGGCTCGGTGTCCCGGAAAAGAGCCACTTCACAGCTCCATAACCTTGGACAACTTGCTTCTCTGAGACTCAGTTTTGTTTTCCTCAAAGTGGGTCAACACCTTCCCCACAAGCCTGTTGCAAGCATCAAAGGTGATGTAGATAAGACACATCATTTCCAAATGATAAGGAGGACAGGTGTTCTGTTCCGCATGGTACCACTCCTGTCCAGTCACACCTGCAGCATCCTCCCTGGGATGGTTGAGGCTCTGCCATGCCAGCCTGCATCAGGGCCTTCCAAAGAAGGAGACGTGGTTTGCTGGCAGAGAGGAGCATTTCAGAGGAGTTAGCTCGGCGTCCTCAGGCAGAGGGCAGCCTGGAGCCCCAGCCTTGGGTCAGGTTCCCGTGGGTTCCTGCGTTCCTTCGTGCCTCTGTGCTCAGCCTCCCGGGGGGGCAAATGAAGAGATCAGGACCTTCAAACGAGAACCCCTTGTTGTTGCTAAACCAGTGGCTTCTGGGGTGACTCGAGGCTTTGGAATTTGAATTCTAGACAAGCTCCCTGAGGATTCTCCTGTGGCTGCCCCAGTGCCCACTTCTAGGACCCACTGTCGCACTGGACGTTATCATCTTCTGTCACCCACCACTACCAGGCCCTAGGTGCAATTCTTCCCTCTCCCTCCCACCCTCCCTCCTTCCTAAACAAGAACTACACCCGCCCCACAGAGGCTTCTAATCCACAGCCCAGGTAGTGTTCACAAACTCCTCCCCACTGCGGTCCCCAAACAGCTGCCTCAGAACCTTTAAATTGCACATGTTAGAAGGAGAGACCTCAAGAAGACTTCATTTTGCAACAACACGCAGGCAGTCGGCACACTGAGTCTCCCTGGAGCCCCAGAAGTGAAAGGAAACGCTTGTTGTCCCATCAGGAGTGGTTGCTTAGGGACTTGCTTCTCAGCTTTTCAAAAATAAATAATGTTATTGTGGGTTTGCTTTTTTTTTTCCTTTTTTGCGGTACGTGGGCCTCTCACTGTTGTGGCCTCTCCCGTTGCGGAGCACAGGCTCCGGACGCGCAGGCTCAGCGGCCATGGCTCAAGGGCGCAGCCGCTCCAAGGCATGCGGGATCTTCCCGGACCGGGGCACGAACCCATGTCCCCTGCATCGGCAGGCGGACTCTCAACCACTGCGCCACCAGGGAAGCCCTGTGGGTTTGCTTTAATTGTAAAAATAGCACAGAAAATAGAGTTAAGCCAAAAGAAGAAAATAAAAATCCCCCATGAGCCTAGTCCTCCGAGAAGACCGTGGTTAATAGTTCAGTGTATTCCCAACCTTTCCTCAGGCATCCATTTGTATATAATTTTTACAAAAGTTGAATTACACCATTGTGAAATGTTTTCTCTTAATAGATTATAAACCGTTTTTTGCTATGAAATAAACGTCTCCAACATCACTTCAGTGGCTGCATGGTATCCATTGCCTGGATAAGCCATCATTTCACCACTTCCCTGTGGCTTGGTATTTAGAGTATTTCCAGTTTTTCTATACTATTCTAAACAACACTGGAATAAGTAGCCATAAAGTTAAGTCTCTGCAACATCCTTGATGATTTATTCCCTTAGAATAAATTCCTAGGAGCCAGAAGGTTACAGGTGCTTTTGAATTAACCAGAAGAAGAGTTTGAGGGGCTTAGAGCCTCGTGCAAGGGCCCTGACACCTGGGACCTCCCTGTGGCTCCCCGACCATCACATCACCGGTTTAGTCATTCACCTTTGCCGCTGTAAAATAGGGACAATGGGCAGAATCAGAATGTCAGAGAGGAAAGGCCCTTCCCCTGGGTTTACAGGTGTGAAGGCAGAGGTTTGCTGAGAAGCAAACGGAAGCCAGGTTGGGAAGCAAGGCCGGGAGCTCCCCATCCCGTGCTCGTTACACTCTATCCGAATGTGTTTCTCACGCACTCAGCTTGGGGTGCACTGGCCCCACCGTGCAGGCAGGCACTGACCATTGGTGACCCGCTGCCCTGACCTCTCCGTGTTCCCAGCACAGCATAATCACTGAGCCTTCGTCCTAGTCCTGGCGCTGCAGTAAGGGCTTTACAACTATTATCTAATTTTCATTCCTCCAGCAACCCTCTGAGGAAGACAATATTGCCCTGGATTTATAAACAAGGGAGGAACTTGAGCCAGGAATTCGTGGACTCAGGTTCACGTCCAGGCCTGACTGACCCCAGAGCCTAATGCACCTCCCACTCTGGGCCCAGCAGCCTTGGCAGGTTTATCCGCCAGGATTCACAGTGCCCTTTGACCCTTCCTTGCAGGTGTTCCGAATAAAGGCCATCAAGCTGGGGGAGAAACTCCTGCCGGCCTTCGATACCCCCACGGGAATCCCAAAAGGCGTGGTGAACTTCAAAAGGTAGGATGCCGTCTGGTCTCCCACTTGTGGCTTCGGCTGCATCTGCGTGGAAACTGAGACACAGGGTGGGATGAATGCCGCCGCAGGAATCACGGGGGTCGTGGCACAGTGACACCTAGCCTCAGCCAGGGGCTCCCCTGAGCTGGCGTCGGTCACTAAACCTGGTTCTCGGGTGTAGGCCACGCAAGACCTGATCTTTCTGGCATGGAGATGGGGCCGCCGTTCCTCTGTGATCATCTCGTAACACTGCCGTGACTCACAGCCCCGCCGCTGGGCCCCAACTGCCCTCCATTCCCAGCTGGGATCCCGGGCTGGGAGGCACATCACACCTCCCACCACAAGCAGGAACCCAAAGCTGCTGGGGAGTCAGGACCCTGGGCAGAGGGACCCTGGTTTGCTGACCCCTCAGCCCCTGTCAGCCCAGAGGGGCTGTCAGAACCCAGAGGGGCTTCTGGGAGCATCAAGCCCATGGAGGCTCAGACTCCGAGGAGGAAAAACCCTGGCCGAGGTCATAGAAGCCAGTAACGGACCATCCAGGACATGAGCCCAGGACTTCCAACTCCATTTTCAATAATATTTATTGTGATTCCTCCCTGTAAAAATAAATCCTCATTGCAAAAAAAAATGTGGATTATACCAGAAGTGTTGGATAAGACCCAGAAAATCACCTGTGACTCCACTAGTCAAGAAACCACTGATATGTTTCTTTCTACCGACTGTTTTAAAACATTAGTTTTTATTGGCCACTTGCATCGTTTCCCCTCCTGATAGGTTGCGTAATTCGGCGTGTGAACTAGAGTCTTTCTGGACGTTCACCAGGTCACAGAGCCAGAGTAGAAGGGACCCGGGGTGACACAGCTAGAGCAGGTGGGGCCCGGGCCGCAGCTCCGTCCCGCTCCAAAGCCCCCCGGGGACTTACCTACCCTGCTGCTTCCCTCTGTGAGGGTGGGAGCCAGATGTGGCACTGAGACCCAGAGGGGAAAGGACGGGCTCAAAGTCAGGGGAATAGTGGCCAGCCGGCTTTAGGATCCACTGAGGAGCATGAATCTTGCTCCTGGAGACCCCCGTGCACCCCACTGTCTTGCCTCCCTCGCTCTCTTCCTCCCCTGGGCTGCCATTTCTCACCATTTCCCTCGCTATCAGAGCCCAGCTCAGATGCCACCTTCTCCAGAAGCCACAAGTGTCCTTGCCTCTCCTGGCCTCCAGGCACTTTATCAGCTTCCTGTGGCCCTTGTCACACTTAGTCTTCACGTTCCCCCATCGGCCCCGGAGCTTCTTGAAGGCAGGATCCATGTCCCCGTCTTTCTTTATTCATTCCTTCAACAAATGTTCACGTGAGGCCGTGTGTGCAGCATGAGAGACCGACTCTGATGACTGCTGTCCTGACCATTTATTGAGCGATCACTCTGCGCCTGGCATATGCTAAGGGTTTCGCTCAACGCCTCAGAGCACTCTCCTCACAGCAGGCCTTTAGGGTGGGTATTTATATTATGCCCATTGCCCAAGGTCTTCTAGCTCACAGGCAGTGGGGCCAGGTTTTAACCCATTTTGTTACAGATCAAAAGCTCTGCTCCCGATACCCACCTGGCCCTCCCTCAGGCAGGAGCCCTGCCACCCTCGCGATGCATGGAGCAGACCTGGAGACCTGGTAGAAGGTACCTGCCGGTCCCCAGGCACCCAGGGAGCCCTCTGGGGCCATTCTTGAGACCATCCTACAACCTGAGCCCGGGGGGAGGGCTGTAATATGTCCATCACACTGGACTTTCTGTTCCATCTCCTGAAGCGCTTTCTTATCTCAGGGATCTCAGTCCAACAGGGGAGGGGAGGCAGGGGCCCTGGGCTCAGGTGGAGTGCCCAAGGCCCCCTTACTTCCTGGGGAGGTCGCACCCTCTAGGGCCTTGCAAAGAAGGGAGGACGGCCTGCTCAGCATCTTCACCTTCTTCATCTTCATCTCTGTGGTCAGAAAGGATTCCTGGGGTGTGATGTCACTTAAATCTCACTGCAGGCCAGGGAGGGGCCCTCAGGGCCCATCAAACCCCCATCTCGGTGCCAGGGTTGACTCCTCAGACCCTGACACTTTGATCCCTGCTCAGATTCCTTTCCCACCAACACTGATCTTGGAGAAACACGGCCAGACGTCTTGGAGCCAAGACACAAACACCCCGTCTTTCTGGATCCCTGTCCCGGGTCCAGCTTCTCAGGCCTCACTTAGCTCAGGCACCCCTCCCTCCTCCACGCATTGGCACCCCCTGATTCCAAGCAAGCCCCACAAGCTGCAGCCCTGGTTGCCTGCCTTACCCGTGTCCTGCAGAGCCTGGACCTGATCCCCCGCAGATCCTGACATTTCTGATTAAGAAAGCACGTTTATTTTTAGGCTGTTTGCATGCTGCCAGTGCTGTATACATATGTATATGTATGCATATTTCCTGGCAACACCTCCCTCTCATTTTCTGGGTAAGAGAGTCTATTGCTAAAAATGCCTCCCCATTCCACCAGGGAAAACGTCAGGGATGTATACAGCCCGCGTGGCGCTGAGTGTTCCCTTTGGAGAGGGCCTGCTGGTGGGAGCTGGGTCCACACTGCTGCCCCTGGTCAGTGCAGGGCTGGCTGTGAGCAGCTCGGACCTGGGCCCTAGTAGGGGGGGCAGTAACTAGGCCCTGTCCCCAAACTGCCCGTTGAGGAGGACCCTGAAGGGAGGTGGTCCCCAAGTGAGTGTGACCGCTCCCCCTCCCCGGTGGCAGGCCTGGGAGGCGGAGGCAGGGGCAGCCATGACCTGTGACCTGCAGGACCACTGAACTCTGGGAAGCGGGGAGGTGGCCAGTCCAAGGGCCTCCGCAGCTGAATCAATCTCACTGGCTCTCTCACACACCCAGCCTCACACACACCTGTGCACCCTACTGCCACTCACCCAAATCGTGAGGACTCAGATACGCAGGCTCACCTTTGTCACACGCACTCTCCCACCTCTATATATGTGCACAGATTCACACACAAAGATGCGTTTACATGTGCACGTTTCTGCTACACACTTACACATCGTAATAATTGTGCACGTTTTTGAATGTTCACTGTGTCCCAGGCACAATGACGTGGGTTCTCTCTTTTCAGCACACAACCACCACGTGGGCCCCATTTTAACAGTGAAGAAACAGACTCAGAGAGGTGAGGTAACTTACCCAGGTCACACAGCAGCAAAGCAAAGTTAGAATCGTGGTCTGTCTGGCTCCAGAGTTAACGATTTCACCATACACATGTGTGCACACACAGGCACACACATGTAGAAGCTTCCACCAGGCTGGGGAGGGGCATTGTGGAGCAGCCCCTCCCACCGGGGGAGATTCCACTTGGAGACTTAAAAGGCGAGGAGGGGAGCAGAGGGCAGAGCTTCCATCAGCCCATTGCCCATGAGGCTGATCAGAAGACCTCCTGGTCTCTGGATGCTGCCCAGAACAGATGCATTTGGGGCACAAAGTACCTAGGATTTGGATTTGAGATCAGCTCTACCAGCACTGTCACTTACTGTGTGACCTTGGAAAAGTGTCTTCCGCTCTCTGAGTCTGAGTATCCTAACCTATGAAATAAGAATCTTGGTATCTACCTCTAAAGTTAGATGTGAAGGTAAAACAAGATACCGCTGCTGCCTGGCACATTAGGAACTTAACTCTAACAAACAACACATAATTTAGATGTGCGTAATTACATAATGGTAACGATGACAGTCATCGTGTGCCTAATTTATATCTCACAATGGCTCTATGAGGTGTGGCTACTGTCATTTAACAGATGAGGAGACTGGGGTCTAGAAGAATTCACTGACCCTTCACTGACCCTCCTGAGGTCTCCTAAGCTGGGAACTGGGGGAGCCAGCATTTGAAGCCAGGCAGGAGAGAAGAAGGTGCCTGGCCTACCACCCGCCTCTGCCCAGGGCGGCTGGACCACAGGAGGCCCACTTGGGAGGGTGAGCATTGAGAGGGAGGGGAGAGGAGGGAGAGGGTCCTGTGGGGGAAAATGAGAACAAAAGATGGCTGGTGGCTGGGGTTTTTTTTTTACCTTGAATTTCTCTGCGAGGGCAGGAAGCATCAATTATTCAGGAAGCCCTCTGTGGGTACCTGCAGCTCCCACTGAGATCACAGGCTGGAGAGAGAGGTCTCTTGGCGTGGGGGGAAGAGGGACAGAGAGGGGTCAGCTTCCCCTTCCCTCGAGGTGGCTATGGGGCCGTCTCGGGCACCCCTTAGGGAAGTGCTCTCTGAGGTTTGAATCCTGCCTCCACCCCCTACCAGCTCTGAGCTTCTGAAAGTGACTCACTTCCCTTTCTGAGCCTATTTCCTCAGGGTTTAACGATGCTTTGCCTTGTGGGCTTTAAATGAGGTCATGATGCAAACGCCTGCCCCAGTGCCTGCATCTGGCAGCTGTTTGATTTACTATCTAGGAGCCAAGTTTCCCCTCTCTGTGCAACCCATCCCTCCCCACCTGCCCCCAAGTCAGGAAAATACCCAAGGAAGCAGGGATGTTTACTGAGATCACCTGCTCCAGAAGATCCTAAGACTCAATTCCATCTGTTTCTGGAAGATGGAAGAGTTTCCTCACTTTCCTGAAACCACATCAGAGAGGAGAAGAGCAGCCTTAGGGGAGTCCCAGTCCACCCCAGATAAAGCGGTGCCCCTCAGCTGGCAAACTGTGACCTTCCAGACCCACGCCTGCCTTCCTAGGTCCTGTCCCTGGGAGACAGAGGGATGACAGAGGCCAGTTCCCAGGGAGCCAGAGCTACCACAGCAAGGAAGCAGAGGGGCTTCCAGAGGCCCCGGCAGAGCCAGCCCCCCAGCCTGCCACACACTGTCTGCACCTTGGAGGCCCTACGGATAGGGGGCGCTCACTCCACCCCGCTCTGTGCCCACCCACTGTCACCCCGCAACCTCCCTGCAGAGGGAGGTTGACCCTTGTCTCCCTGGTTGTCCTAAATGTCCCACAGGAAAAAGCATCATGATACACATGAGGGCTCAGATCAGGGAGAGGAAGCAGCTTACCCAAGGCCACCCCCATTCTGCATCTTCCTCGTCTCTCTCAGTCCCCGCAAAGCTCTAGGAGCGGAGACTGGGACGCATTATCCTCACTCAGTCTGACGGATACAGAAACTAAGGTACACGGCAAGAAATGGTTTGCCCAAGACCTCGCTGCTCACAGACTTGAACCTGTGCCTCCTGGCTGCAGGTCCCAGGGAGATTTTAAGTGACAGCTCCTGGAAAGGCAGCGTCCTGGCCTCTTATCATGTAATGAGACGACAAGCCAGCAGCTGCACAGTGACTGGGACAAGCTCTGGCGTCAGAGCAGCCTTGGGTCCCCACTGTTCCATTTACTGTGTGATCTCGGGCAGTGATTTCACTGTCCTGTGCCTTGTTTTCCTCATCTGTGAAAGGGGCAGATGGGAGGATTTCCCGAGGCCCTGCCCCTGCACTCTTCCTCCTTGAAAGCACCCAGTACGTTCAAGGAAGGGGAGGAAGCGGTTAGTTGACAGCCTCCTCCGACGGGGTCACAGGGTCCTGCTGGTGATCCATCTAAGGTGTTCGTGAGACACGTACGTGCTCAGCGAGTGAGGAGACCTTTGCTCCGAGAGCCCCTGCTGCTTTCATTCCTAACCTCGGACCTCCCAGGGTCCAGCAGCCCCAGGTGTGTGGTCTTAGCAGGGCCACCCACCCTTCAGGTGTGGGTTCCACGAAGTTCCAGGGGCCGTTTTGTGTCCGTGAGCAGTGCTGGCTGAGGGGGGGGCGAGGGGCCAGATGGGATCCCTGCTCTCTTCATCTGCCCCCTTCGGACCCCAGCCATGCACCATTTACCCTCCACAAGCAGCAACAATGATTATGAGCCATTGATAAGTGGATAGAAATAGTGTTCTGTGGGGGGAGGGGGGTTTGTGGCCCCTGACAGCATTATCAGTATCACCTGTAAATTTAGCATCACCTGTGTGCCAGGTCTTGGCCACCAAGGCAGCTCTGCTAATATTTTTCTGGAGCCTACACGTCTTCCAGAAGCTGCTTGACCATAGAAACAAAGAATATTGCCTGTCAGACAGACCTGGGTGACCTTCGGCAAGTTTCTCACCAGCCTCAGTGTCCTCATCAGCTAAATGGGGCTAAGGATAGTACCGACCCCCAGGGAGGGTTAACTGGGATTGCACGGCGAAGCTCCTAGTCCAGTGCCTGGCAATGGGGCAGAGGAGCCAGCTCTGCTGGCAGAGGGTGACCGAGGCTGCTTCTGTCTTTCAGCGGCTCCAACAGGAGCTGGGGCTGGGCCGTGGCAGGGGGCAGCAGCATCCTGGCGGAGTTTGGATCCCTGCACTTGGAGTTCTTACACCTCACCCAGCTCTCTGGCAACCAGGTCTTCGCAGAAAAGGCAAGTCTTCTCCCCTGCTCCCTCTTCTCCACACGGAGAGCGAAGGGTGGGCTCTCGGCCCGTGACGGGGAAATGGACCGCGGGCCAGCTGGAGGGTGTGTGGGGAGCCCAAAGGCCTCCAGCCACTGCCAGCATAGCAGATAGTTGCCTAATCGTAACCGATGCCAGGCGCCAGGGAAGGTGAGTGCAGGGAGTCAGCAGCATTCTACAGAGGGCGCGGCAGAGACATAGCTGCCAGCGAGAAGGTTTTCCCTGGTACATGTGCGCCCGCTGGCAACCACACACGTGTGAAATCCGGAGAAAGTGCAACAACGGAAATCCAGGCACCAGTTTGCGTTGGCAGGAATTGGCCACCCGGCACAAAAGTCCCCTTTCCAGAGACATTTAACTTCTTCGAGTGAGATCTGCCTGCCTTTCCCCTTCCAGATGCCCATCTAGCACATGCTGTCAGCAGGCTGGCAAAGCAATTTCACTCCACAGCAGAGGCTCACGTCTGTTCCTTCTCGTCGTTACCAGGCTGGCGAAGGCCACAAGGGGCTCAGAGCGCTAGCACCCAGGCCTTCGTCCATCCTGCCAGCTGCCCATCCCTGCCCCGCTGTGAAGCCCTCCAGAAGGAGCGGTTCCTCAGTGTCACAGCCCTTGGCAGTCCTACTGTCTGCAAGTGTCTCCGTAGGTCTAACCCTCAACCCGAGGAAGAGAAGTGGACACACACCACCCTCAGATGGTGCTTGCCCCTTCCTGAGTCCTGCCCCTATAGGGAGATGAAGCCCTGGCCTCCAGGAAGAAGGAGACCCCCACTCCCAAAGCCTTCTCTTCCCCCCAAATGTTAGTCTCTCGGAACGCCAAGGGAGCTGGGAGGTCACAGAGTCACACCTCTACCCAGTGGCTCTCAGTCTTTTGTCAGCCAACCAGCCCCAAAGCATCATCTAGCATGCTGGTGAAGAAGCGGATTTCTGAGTGTCGCCCCAGGCCCAGGAGTCTGTATTTGAAATAAGCACCCATGTGCTCTTTGATGCCAGGTTTAGGACCACTGCTTGCTCAGTGTGAGAATCCACCCGAGATTTCTTGAGAAGCTCAAAGAAGAGCTTTCAACCCCTTGATTGCTTCCTCTGCACTGGGGCTCACTATCAGCCTCCAACAGCCCCTCATGTTGTCAGACCTCCCTCCAGAAGCTCTTCCTTATATTGAGAGGACTCTGCCTCCCTGGGATACCCCACCTCAAGAGCTCATGGAATAAATTCAATCCCACTTCCGATGGGTCTTCTCCTCTGGTCTTTTTTCCTGCCTCCAGGCCCTCCCTGCCCCCAGCCTCCCTATTTCCACTGCTCTTGAGCCAGACCCCTCTAGGAACACCACGGCCGGCTCAGAGCGGAGTGAGACGAGCAGCTTGCTCTAGTTCCTGCTAGTCTGGAGATACCACTGCCTGAGCACCTACGATGTGCTGGGTACCGTATAGTAGCTCTGATTTTCCCACCAACCCTATGAGGCCAGTTCCCCATTTTACAGAGGAGGAAACTGAGACTCAGAGAGGTTAAATCACTTGTCCTGGGTCATCCCCATTTTACAGAGGAGGAAACTGAGACTCAGAGAGGTTAAATCACTTGTCCTGGGTCATCCAGCTGGTAAGGGATAAAGCCGAGACAAACCCAGGACTTTCTGGCTCTGAAACCCATGCTCTTCGAGACCAGATCAGTTCAGCAGGCTTCCGGATTTTTCTCAAGGGTCCATCCACCTCATGGTCTCTCTGTGTCTCTTTTCATTTACATTCTCCAGCTGCTTTCATCCGCCAGTCATTGCCTCCCACAGAGGCGATTATTGGCAGTCAACAAATTGGCCCAAATTCTAGAAGCGCCCGCACCCTCCGGGGGAGCTAATTTAGCCCGTTTCACTGCTCACCACAAGGACAGTCGAGAATAACTCAGGTACAAGCACATTCCTGTCCGCCATAATGGGCTCCGTTAACATAAATGGATATGAGATCTGATGTGGCAAAGCAAAGTGCCGTCCCCCAGAAAGAAAGGTCTGACAGCTAAAAGGCTGCTTTCCCTGCTCCTTACCTTGTAGATAAATCTGCGAGCGTGCTACAGCTCCATCCCCGAGGGCCCTTCTGTCCTGCAGAGTCTGTGCTGGGAGGATTTCATGTACCGCCAGACAGCAGACCCTGATGGATCAAGCCTTCCTGAATCCCGCATTGTGCCCTTTGTAGCCCCAAAGGTTGCAGATCCAGCCTCCTGATCCAGCGGGTGTGGCCTCTGCTACTCGCTGCTGCGTGGTCCCTGCCCTGATCCGTGTTGGAGCCGGGGCTGCTCCCTGTGGTCAGAGGGGCCTGACTCACGTCCTGGCTCTGCCACTTACAAACCCCGTGACCATGGGCAAGTGACTGACGCTCTCTGAGATCCGGCTTTCTCGTCTGTTAGACTGAGATAATAATACCGTATAGGTTGTTATGAGGGTTGGAGATAATGTATCTAATGGGTCTGGCTCACAGCAACTGAGAAACGTTGACAGCGTTGTAGCATTGTAGCTGTCGTTAATAAAGCCCCGAGATGCCTATTAGGGTACAGGGATGTTGAGGGGCGCAGGCCTCCCCTCTGGAACGGTTCCCACAGTATCTGATAACATAACATGTTACCAAGCTGAACCGTGTGAAATTGCCAATATAACCGTTTCTGACCTGTTAAAAAGACAGTTCTGTCTAGCACTTACAAATGAGCTACTGTCACTTCTACGAACGCCCTCCTCAAAAGACCCGTCCCCAAAATCCACATGCAATGAGGAAGGGGTGAGGTGGGGGAGGGGCAAGTGGCAGGGCCCCGGGCAGAGCAGTCAGCGCAGACGTGGAGGGTCAGGCCCCACTGTGGCCGCACCCCGCCCTTGAACACAGGGGCAGGACCGACTCACACCTCTGGGTTGGAGACGGCTGCTAGTTACGCAGCGCTCCCTTCCTGCCTCGTCGGAATGGTTTCCTCTCTGGACCCGAACCAGCTGCCTCAGTCCTCAGTGGGCTGGGACCCGGCTGGCTTCTTGGAGAGAATGAAGACATGCCTGGTGTCCATCTCTTGGCAGGTCAGGAACATCCGAAAGGTCCTTAGGGATATTGACAAGCCCTTCGGCCTCTACCCCAACTTCCTCAGCCCGGTGAGCGGGAACTGGATGCAACGTGAGTACAGGGGCGCCGCTGCCCCTCCTCCAGCGGATTCCTGCCCAGCTTCCCGGCCTGGCTGGGCGAGGCACCCAGCTGAGTGAGGAGCGGTGCACTTATTGGAGCCACGTACCAGCAAGGCATTGGCTCGGAGCTCCTGGATGCCACCCTCCTGCCACCCTCGGGGCATCGTGGGGAGTGTTCGTTTCTGTTGCCGTTGCTGTTGTGACGGATGTGGTGGCTGCTGGCTAGTGAGGCCCTGCCCTGTGCGTCCCCCGCATGCTATCTGTCTCCAGCCTTCCGTCTCTTACAGTGCCCACCAAAGCCTCCTTCATCCTCCCCCAGACTTGCAGGGGTGCTCCCGTTAGAAGTTTACTCCAAAAGCAGCTCTAAGAAAGGCCATGCATCCTCTCCCAGCCCCTTTCATCTGGTTCCCTACCTCCAACTTTAATTTCTTAAAAAATGTGTAAGCAGACCCTAACTATACAGCCATATAAAAATCAGGAGTTCATCACTGGTATCTTACACCTGTTAGAAATGGCCCTAGGATTTCCTGCTGTTTATGTTCAGAGGCTTTTTTTTTCAGCCAGACAGTTGTGGGTCACCTTTGGAGCCTCATTCGCAGCCCCCAGCTCCACCCACTGAAACAATGGGATTTGAAGGTCTCTCAGGCAGGGGAGTGTTAAAGTCTTCCACCTCCTGGGATTGCACCCCTATCGAGAAGCACTGCTCTGCCTTGCCCTTCTGTCCGAGGCCCTGGTTGTGTGATCACAGTCAGCACAAATTGGGGGCAGCAGGTTCCATGGCCCTGCCTCTAGGGGCTTCCCAAGACTTGCCCAGAGCCCCTACCTCCACTGCCTCTACCCAAAAAAGGACCCCTCTCCCTTTCCCTGCCTCCAGCCCCAATTGTTATGGCATTAGCAAGGGCTCAGCGACAAAGTAGACCTGAGTCTAATTACTGCATGCCTGAATCTTCATCCCTTGGAGCTTTGGTTTCCTCTCCTGCAAAATGGGAGAAGCTGGAGGAGCTGGAGATGTGTTCTTTGTGCACCGTAGAGGGGCGTGGGAGCAATGGTCAGAAGCTGCAGGAAACAGACTTCAGTTCATCTTCCAAAGATGACATGGGTTGTCCCAAATGGTCATGAGCGCCCATCACCAAAAGTATGCAAGCAGGGCCTGGAGGGCCAGCTGGCCAGCCGGCAGGGATACTGTGAGGAAACTGCAGAGGCCTGTCCTTCCATCCCAGAGCCTCCATGATCCGCATCCAGGAGACCCAGAAAGTTCGACCGGGGAATTTTCCTTGGTGATGACCTCACTCCCCAGGAGCCTCCTGCAAAAACCACTTACAGAAATGCAAAGTTTTTTTGTTTTGTTTTGTTTTGTTTTTTGTAGTACGCGGGCCTCTCACTGTTGCGGCCTCTCCCGTTGCGGAGCACAGGCTCCGGACGCGCAGGCTCAGCGGCCATGGCTCACTGGGCCCAGCCGCTCTGCAGCATGTGGGATCTTCCCGGACCGGGGCACGAACCCATGTCCCCTGCATCGGCAGACAGACTCTCAACCACTGCGCCACCAGGGAAGCCCAGAAATGCAAAGTATTTTTAACCAAAACACACTGCCAAATTCAAAAGTGCCGGGAGAAAATGAAGGTTTGAATTACAGATTATGGCCATGGGAAGAGACAGTTCAATAACCGTTCCTGCCTTTAATTGCAAGGCCTGACTGGGTAAAGAGATAAACTAAGCAGCTGCCCGCCTTAGCTGCTCCAGGACAATGCAGCAAAACCCATAAAAAGAAGGAGAGGGGAGTGCTTCCCAGTCTGAATAGCTACCTTGGCAAATTACAGGGGAGCCGCCCCCCTCTTCCCCTTCCCCGCTGAGAAGCATAATTTTCTTTTCAGGCTGCACCTGGGGTCGCAAGGCCGGGCAGAGTCAGTCACATATGGAAAATTGTCTCATATTAATAAAATATGAATCGCAGGCCTGCCAAATTTCAGAGGGAAGGTTATAAAGAAAGCCCTGATCACCGGGGTGCCTGCTTTCCTCCTCCCCTGGCTTTGGCGCCTGGGGTCATCCCAGGTTTTCTGTGGTTTCCTTGGGTGTTTTGGTCTGTTTTTGTCTTTTTAGTATTTTTTGTTTTTGTTCTTGTTTTTTGATGATTGTGTGATTTTCCAGCAAATGATAACATTCCCCACTTGCATAAGCTAAGTTCACATTCTTTTCTCTCCTGGAATCCTCTTCGTAGCCCATTGCAACCAGAGGAATTGCCCCTTAAAGAGACAAAGGGCTAATGAGGGCTGCATCCCAGTCCCAGACCTCTGCTCTCACCTGCTCCCCACTCCTGCCTGAAGCTCAGCTTCAGGGTAGCCGGGGAGGCTGAGACTCTCCTGCCGCTAGGACTGCACAGCCAGGATAGGTCCAGCAGGCACAGAAGAGACCAGTCCTAGCAGAGCCGCTGAGAGCTCGAAGAGCTGCCAGCCCTTTGGCTTGGCCCCTGGCGTGGCTCGTCCTCCTTGTCCACTGCCCGAATCCCACACTTTCCTCAGCGGGAGGGAAGTGGCAAGTCCAGGTTCTCTCCCGTGGCTGTGGGAGTGTGAGCTGCCCGCCAGCTCCACCCCAGCCACCTCCCCCAGCTTCATGCCACTTTCCCGCCAGCGATTCCCAGGCGTATAGGGTGGCTGCCTCCTGCTGCCAAGTGTGGTGGGCGCGTTGTTGACACGATCAGGAAGCAGCAGAACCCATCTCTGCTCACGCACACCGACTCTCCCTTCTACATTTTACAGATCAGGAGACAGGCCCAGGGGCTCTGGCCTGCCCTGAGCTAATGATGGATCCACGTCTCTAATTCCCACTCCTGCACTTCTCCCCACGTGCCCCTCGGTGCGGGGAAGACACCCCCCACCTGTGCACTGCAGCTGAGGCCCCGGGAGACTATACGCATGTCCCCAAGAGGGTGTCCTATCTCAAACACCTCTGGAACTCCTGCTGACCTGGCTCCCGTCTCCCGCGCACACCTGCCAGGTGAAGCCCTTGACTTTGTCCCTCACACACACTCTGCAATCACATGGTGAAGTCCAGTCTCTTTGGCTTTGACGTTCAAGGCTCTTCTGAGCCCAGCCCCCACATGCCTGCCTTTCTCTCATTCAGGACTTCCTGGGCGTCTGCGGTGTGCCACACAGGTATTGGGCATAGATGCGAGTCACACAGGGTCCCTCCCCACACAGCCCACAGCCTAGCGGGGGAGGTAGACCCACAAACAGGTACCGATGACACAGCGCTGGGAGCCGCTGAGGGCAAGGCTCGCCCCTAGCGACGGTGGGACAGCTGCTCCAAGCACTTCCCGCAGGAGGGCGCTGGGCAGAGGGTGCAGGTGCCTTATTTCCCTCACATCACCCTGCGGGGACCTCAATGTTATGGGGACACGGAGGAAAGCCCTTCCGAGCTGAGGTGAAGCAGTGAGGGGGTGTCAGCCACACAAGGTAGGGAAGGGTATTCCTGGCAGAGGGGTCATCACAAGTGAGACAGAGTGGGCAGGGAGCTAGCAGTGTTTGGGGTGGCAGAGGAGCCATGAGAGGAGGCAAGTCCAGGAGACGAGCGTGGAGGTGCCCATGCCCCCGGCTGAGTGCCATGAGCGGAGGCCCCTTCTGTGCAGGCTGCCCCGGTCTGAATTCCGGCCTCCCCACCCCTGCCTTGCACAGACCTCGCGCCCCGGCCATGGACACGCCATCCACATGCCGGGCCTTGCACAGCCCTGCCCTCCCTCTGGGCTTGCCCAGCTGTGTCCTCCCCCTGGGAACAGGGGCAAGGGGGACGCTGTGCTGGTTCCGTCTTTTCAGGTAACAAAGTCCAGCCCACGCTGGTCCCCCCCACACGTCTCCCTAAGCCTCAGGCTTTACCTGGTCTGTTCGCATTTTCACTAGTGCTCCTTCCCTTCCTGAACCCTTGCTGGGCCGGGGCTTGTTTACGGAGGGGGCTGGAGGGGGCCCCTGTTTACTGTGGGGCCTCCTGTCAGCCCCCTTTCCTGGTTCCCAGCTGTCTGACCCTCTGATTTTTGATCTGACCCTCCCTCTTCCCACTTGCCCTTTCTTTCTCTCTGCATCTTTGTTTTCATTCTCTGATTGACTGTGTAAACCTGCAGAAAGTGAGAGCTCTACCAGCTCGGTGGCTTTGGCCGAGCTATTTAGGCTCACTCTCAGTTTTCCCATCTGGGAAATGGGGTTCGTAGTGCTTACCTTACAGGGTTCTTGGGAAGATTGTTATAAATGATACAGTAAAGCTCCCAGCCCACAGCAAACCCTCGATAAAGGGTAGCTGTTGCTGTATTCTCTATTTCTTTCTCTCTCCCCCCACCCACTTTCCCTCCCCTCTCTTTTTCTAACCCCTCTTTCTCCAGAGGAGCTGAAAACCCTCTTCCCATCCCCCCCACCCCGCCTTCCTCCACCCCCTTCCCTTCCTCACTGTCTTGCTGCTTAACGGGGAGCCACAGTTTTCTCCTTGTTTTATCTATTAAACGCCTTTGTGTTTCCCTGTTGTTAATTGTGATTGAAGCACCGCGTGTCTTGCTTCTGTAATTAAGTGCTCCTCTGTCAGCCGTCCCTCTCCTGGGGTAGCCCTGGGTGGAGACACCTGCCCGTTCAGCCACACCTGGACTTCCTCCTCCACCAGGGCGGACGGAGGGCTCCTCAAACCCGGTTTTCCTTCCCTCTGCTCCTTTGAACCCCATTTATCCCAATTTGCTAAATTTAAACTTGGCTTTCCCAGAACAGCTTTGTGCTCTGACCAACTAAATTAAGCCTCTCGTTGCTCCTTTCCGTGGCCTTTTATGAACCTGCCCAGCATTAATTACCATGTTTGTCACCAGGTAATAAAAATCTCTGAACTCCCTGCCACCAGATTATCTTTTTCAAGAAATGCAACCCATTTACGGTTAATAACCAGAGGCCCTGCCCCGTCCTCCGCCTGCAAAAACAACACGATGACATGATTTATAGCAGCCGAAGGAGCCCCTGCATTTCCATGGGGGACGATGGTGCTCAAGCTGGCCCTGGTTCCCCCGGTCGCAGGCCATGCCTTCCTCCCAGCCCCCCTTCTGTCGGGGGCTCCGAGGCTGCGGCGGCCTCAGCAGGTGGAGATAATGTTCCTGTCCTCTCTCCCCTCACAGACCATGTCTCGGTTGGAGGACTCGGGGACAGTTTTTACGAATATTTGATCAAATCCTGGCTGATGTCGGCCAAGACAGATATGGAGGCTAAAGATATGTACTACGAAGCCTTGGAGGTAAGACAGGCGCCTGATTCTTCATGGGTGGTCAGTCACTCGCCACCAGTTCCCACGTGGGTTCCTGAGAGCCGGGGGGCTTGCTCCCCACCACCCCCCTACGGTGAACTGTCCTCCCAGAGGGAGGACAAGACAGTCCCCTCCCCAGCCTGTTGCTTGACTCTTCTCAAACACCTTGAAATTAGGGCCGTGTGAGCATCCTCATTTCACAAATGCAAAATCCAAGCTCAAGGAGGTGAAGTCATTTGTCCGAGGTCTCACAGGAAGCAGCAGGCAGTCTGATTCAGAAACCACGGTGTCTGTGTTTCTGTTGATGTGTCAGAGCCCAGAACACAGCCAGACTAGGAGCCCCCAAGCGAGACTGCCAAAGCAAGACCCTCGGCCATCTTCCTGTGGAACCAGAGGTGACACACTTAGCACATCCCGGCTGGGAGGGGCCTCCCTCAGTGGAGCATCCACTTCTCTTCCTTCTCTTTATGTGGATGGAAACCAAGGCCCAGAGAGGGGAAGGCACTTGCTCAAAGCCACACAGCACAGAACTGGCAGAGCTGGAGCTAGAGCCAGGTCTCCAAAGCCAGCCGCCAGGTTCTCCCCACTGTCCCTCAGCTCTGCTGGTCTGTCTACAGGGCATGGAGCGAACAGGGATGCTAAGCTCAGATGGGTCCTTCCAAAGAGTCGGAGACTGTAGGACAGAGGGGGAGTCGGTTAGAATCCCAGCAGCCCCATCGATAGATACCTTTGAGCCCAACTAAAGAAAAGGCACTGGGCAGGCTCCGGGCCTCAGTTTCCTCATCAAGTACGTTGAGCAGGTTGGATCTATTCTGCTACCGCCGTGGTCTAAGCTAACTGGATTCCTCGCTCCAGCCCTCCCCACTCTAAGTCAGTTCTTCCGCAGCAGCCAGAGTAGCTGTAAGCGCACGTCCCTCCGCTCGTGACTCCCTTGGCGCTCGGAATAAACCAGACTCCTCACCTTTGCCCGCAGTCCCTGATCTGGGACTGCCAGTCACTCTGAGCTCTCTCCCCTTTGCCCTCTGAGCTCTCGTTCCCACCTCAGGGCTTCCGTACCTGCTGTTCCTTCTACCTGGAGTATCACCCAGGTGGCTGGGTCCTGCTTATTGGTCAACTCAGATGCCCCTGAATTAGCCTTCCCCAGCGTCTCTCTCTCTCACATACCTGAGGCGTATTATTATCAGCGTCTAAAATGATCACATGTGTGTATCTGTTTACTTGTTTATTGTCTATCTTCCCGAGCTGTCTAGAGCAAGGATTTTGTCTACTCATTCACTGTATACTTCACTCCCGAAACAGTGCTTGGTACCTGGGAGGCATACAGTCACTATTTTGTGAACAAATAAATGGATGAAGGGAAGGCAGGAAGGAAGGGAGGGAGGGAGGGAGAGGGGACGGAAAGATGAGTGGGTAGGTGAACACGTGGATGATTGAATGGATGGACGGGTGGGTGGGAGGATGGATGGGTAGGTGGATATGGTGGATAGGTGGGTAGATATGGGTGGATGGGTGGGTGTGGGCAGCAGACTGGATGGATGAATGATATCTAGCTACACTCTGATCACATGAATCCGGCCAGGAATGGTAGTCCTTAAAGGAGGCACATTGGAACAGGCCTCCGGAGCCGTGGGTCCTTTAAACTGTGGGCTCAGTAATGAGTTTTCCCTGCCCAGCTCCCTGGCACCAAGACCTGAGTCATGAAGCAGGTCCCAGGATTCCAGTCCCAGCTCAGTCTGGCTCAGCCCCGTCCACTCCAGGCTTCTGAGCGGAGCTTCCACTGCAGCCTGCGGCTCCTGGCAAGGATTAGCGGTCAGGTTCAGCGGTGGCCAGGTGTGCTGCCTGGAGAGGCCCTTTCTGCCCTTGCTGCCTTTCTTGCAGAGTAAACATAAAGTTCACGAGCAGCCCAGTTCCTAGCCCTCAGGGAACACTGTAGCTGAGGCTTCAAGGGAAGAAATGGCCATAAATTATTTAAGCAAGCGGGGAGTTTTATAGAAGTGCTCGATTGAACAGGCTAGAACTCAGCTTTGCTCCCACCTTTTATCTCCCCAGTGAAAAGCCTGAAGTGTCTCTGACCCTGGGTAAAGGCTGGGCCTCTGGCAAGTTTGGGGCTTTGAAGAATGTTCTGGTGGTTGTCAGCCTTGTTGGCATGTTAAAAACCACCTGGGGAGCTGTAAAACCCCAATGCCCAGGCTGCACCCCAACAAGGTGACATCAGAACCTCTGGGCTGGGGCCCAGGCCATAGCCTTGAAAGCTTCCCTGGGGGCTCCAGTATGTGGGTTAGACCAGTGTCCAGCTAGGGTGGGTGTGAGGGCTTCAGACAGATCAGCTGGGCACACCCGGGGTCACGGAGGAGGGGCAGCAAGAAGAACAGGGAGCTTCTGTCCCTGCGGCCTCCTCCAGGCAGGTGCGCTGGGTGCCTGGCCTTAGTTAACCCCTTCTCGCAGATGATGAAACTGAGGCTCCGAAAGGCCCAAGGTCACCCGGCAACACGGCAGAGCCAGGACGCAAACACGGGTCTCGCTGACTCTGGATCCAGGGCCCCTGCCTCTGCTCACCAGCTGGCGAATTGCAGGGGAGCCTGGCTGGCCCGAAGGCCCTCTCAGAAGTGCGCAGACAGGGTGCCCTCCAGGAGGTAGAGGAAGGAACCGTCAGTGCCAGGCGCTTAGCCAGCGTCTTTGAGTAGCTTCATAACCATCCCAGGAATTATTATTCCCGTTTTACAGTTGAGGAAAGGAAGTCTTCAGCAAAGGGAAGTAACTTGCCCAAAGTCACCCAACTCTCAAATTGCAGAGCTGGGATTCAAACTCAGCTCTCTACTATGTCTCTTGCTATGATTTTAGCCTTTTTACCAGTCGGTTGCCCGACCGTGCTATCTTGTGTTTTGCTAAGGGTTTTAGAAAGGCTTGGGGCTTTTGTTTTTCACCTTTGCATTTGCTTGTCTAAATTATATCCTCAAAGAGAGACTGGCCTATCATTTCCTCTTTACCACAACTACTTAGCTTGGGGTTAACCCCAAATAGAAATAACCAGTGGGAGACAGTCTTGAAGGTACAGGTTTCCAGCTACAGTGTGAAGCTTCCTGGGATCTCCCGGGATGTCTGTGTCCTCTCCCCAGTGCTGGCAGTGATAACTGAACCAGGTTTCTGTGCCCGGGACTAGCCCTGCCACCCCTCCCGCACCAGCACCCTTAGCGACGCAGAGCAGCTACCGTGGACCCAGCTCTGCCCAGCAGCCAGGGCCCGGCCCGGACGTGGCAGCCCTCCAGGCTGCCTCCATGCTCCTCCCCACAGGGAGCAGATGCCTTGGCGCGCAAGTCGCTTCATCAGAGCTTCCCCATCTGCTGCTCAGTGAGGGTCCTGCAGGTAGCCCACCGGCCTGGGCCTTACAGCAGAGGGCAAAGGACAAGACAGATCGAGGAACGAATGTTGTTTGAGCACCTCCCGCATGCCAGGCACTGGCTGGAGGATGGTAGTGGTGGCTGCTGCCGTCACCTGGCACTCAGAGTCCTGGGACAAAGGCAGACGTTCCACAGAAATATATACACATAGGCGCACACAGGTGGGAACGGCACCTCGTAGAAAGATGACAGGGTAGTAGCGTAATGGGGCCACAATAGTTTAGACTCTGGGGTATTCTCACCAAGGAAGAGGCATCCTGGAGGGGCTCAGACGCAGAGCTAGAGGTAGCAGAGCTGGGGTGGGATCTTGGGGGAGAAGCAGTAGTTGCCGCAAAGCCCTGAGGCAGGAAGAAAAGGTCTTTGTGGAGGTCACCAGCGCAGAGACCTTCTCTGGCCTCACTCCGCAAAGTAGGACCTCCTCCCCGAGCTTTTCTCTGCCTCGTCCCCTTAATTTGTTTCATTCAGAATGTTGATCACAAATTGGGATTCTTGGGTGTATTTGCTTTTGTTGGGACGTCTCTGTGCCCATGGGTGAGCTCCCTGAGTCCAGGTCCAGACCCATCTTCAGGGCTGTGTTCCCTGCACGGAGCACAGGGCTGGCACCGAGCGGCGCTCACGAAATGTTCACTGGGGGAGGGGGCACAGGAATGAAACGAGGCCTGCGGTGTGGCTGGAGCGGGGACGGGGGCGGGGGCCGACTGGAGAGGAATCATAATAGCCAGCACTTATTGAGCCTCTCTGTGCGAAGAAATATATGCTAAGCTCTGCAGACACGTCCCGCTGAATCCTCACAGCCTTGTGAAGTGGTTCATGCTCTCATCCCCATATTGTACGTGAGGAAATTGAGGCACAGAGAGAACATAGAACCTGCGCAATGTCACACAGCTCGGAACTGGTGGAGGTGGGGTTTGAACCAGAGTCTACACCCGGGAGCCATGTCCGTGGCATCAGGTTAAACCTCAGGGTGTACATCAGGGAGTCTCGGAGGCCCTGCTGGACTTTCGTCTGAGGGCACTTGGAAACCATGGGAGGGCATTAAACAGGCCCAAGACGCAGTCAGGTCCACTACGTACAGAGTGCACCCCACCGCCCGCCCACCCCAGAGGATAGATGGGAGGGCAAGAGTGGAGGCAGAGGCCTGGCCAGGGCCCCAGAGGCTCCGCCCTGGATTAGGACCCATGGAGTCCAGCCTTGCAGCTGTGTGGGTGGCTGCCGCCATCACCTCAGTCTCCACGGCTCCCAAGGGGCTAACGGCAGGCAGTCAGGGGCGCGATGGCCTGACACCTACACCCCCCAACATCCTGGGAGTCTTTCCCACAGCATCACCTCTTGGGGGACCAGGGGAGGGCTCTGAAAGCCCCTTGCCACCAAAAGGAGCAGCCATTGGGTAATGGAAGGAGCCGGGCTTGGGCATCTGGGGGTCCTTGTCCTGACCGTGGTGTGGTGGGTGACGTGGGACACGCCACTCAACCCCTGTGTCTAGGGAGGGCAGTACAGCCCATGTGCCTGGCTTCTTGTGAGCATTGAATGAGGAAGCCTGTGGTAAGGGCCTGTAGAGGACAGCTGTTACTGTCTATGGTCCTTTTTGAGAATCTGATCAAATATTACTGACCCTCTTCCCATGACAATGCCTGAAGTGTCACCTACAATTCTAGGGGCACTCTGGACCCCTTCCAGCCCATCCACAGGCCAACTGGGCTTCGGGTTAAGATTCCCTAACAGAGGATATAATGGGGATGGATAATAATTTTTAAAGATATTTTTTCCAAAAATTTTTTGAACGTAGAAGTTTTAAAAGTCTGTGTAAGAGACTGGCCCTGGGGAGCTGCCTTGTGTCCCAGCCCCCCAGCAAGCACCAGGCCTCAGCTGGGTGAGTGGCAGAACCTCCCACCAGCCCCATCAGGGACCGGCCCCAGCCAAGGTCAGCAGGCCTCCTTTGTCTGGGATGGAGGGCTCGACAGAGCTGCGCTTGCTGCCGTCTCCAAAATGTTCACTTTCCGTCCTCTCCCTTCCCTTCTCTGTACCCTCCCACGCCCTTCCTCCCCGCCCAATTCCCACCTTGCTCCCAGGCGATAGAGACCCACTTGCTGAATGTCTCTCCCGGGGGGCTGACCTACATTGCTGAGTGGCGAGGGGGGATTCTGGACCACAAGATGGGGCACCTGGCCTGTTTCTCCGGGGGCATGATCGCCCTCGGCGCTGAGGATGCCAAGGAAGAAAAGAGGGCCCACTACCGAGAGCTCGCAGCCCAGATCACCAAGACGTGCCACGAATCGTACGCCCGCTCAGGTAACCCTGCAAGGGGAAGGGGCAGCAGGAAAGACTGAGGCTAGACACCAGGAAGAACTGGAAAGACCAGGAGAGTGGCAGTGAGTGAAGGGAACACACGGACTTAGGGAAGCCTCACCTTGGAGGTCACCCGGAATTTGAATGAGGGGTGCGCTATACACACACAGAGACTGTGCCCTCAGTTAGAGGGAACACGGTGCTGTGTTAGCACTTTGTGTGTGCCGGGTGTCATTCAGCACTGGACATACATCATCGCTGACCCTCACAACACAGATGAGGAAACTGAGGCTCAGAGATGACCCGGCCAAGCTCCCATGTGAGGGGCTCAGAGCAGAGGGTCCTCCAGCCCCTGAGGCAGAAACATTGGCTTCCTGAGCCTTTAGCAAATTCCTTCTCCCTGAGCCCCTACCCCTAAACGTATCTCTGCCTTTCCTCCCTGGAACGCTCCCATTCAGAGGGTCTCACCACCTCCTGGGGCCACCCCATAATCACCCTCTGATCCAAGACCCCCGGAAAGCTTGAGCGCTTCTGCACCATCCCCGCCAGCACTCACCGCAGCACTGTCAAACACTAGACTCAGAAGCCACATGAGAGAATGTGAACCCAGCTCCTCATGTTACACGCGGGGAAACTGAGTCAGCCCAGAGCGGGGACCTGGCTTAGCCAAAGCCACACCGTGTATGAGTATCTAAGCCGGGGCCAGAACCCAGGTCTCCTGATGCCCAGCCCCATCTTGTGTGCTGCCTTTCTAAACAACACCCCTCAGAAAAAGCCCCGGGCCCCCCTGACCCCAGAAGGGGCCCACCGCTCTGAGTTGTAAACCCAGCCTTGGTTGGAGGAGAGGACCTAAGAACTGCAGTAAAAGATCCTGGCTCAAATGCCGCTCTGCTGCTCAGCAGCTGGTGGCCTCTGTTTTCTCATCTGTTCAATGGGAACAATAACACAGGTCTCCTGGGCCCCACAGGAAGTGCTTGGCCCACGCCTTCAGCCAGCAGCATGGGAGGCGTTTGTTAGCAGTCCACCGAAAACGTGTCTGTGAGCGCGCCAGTGGAATCCAGAGCTCCTGGAGCTGTTTTCAGGAAGCCAGCAATTCACAGTGGGTCCTTAAAACCGGTCTTCAATTCCCTTCAAAGAGCTCTGCCAGCACCACAAACAAATAGGAAATCTCAGGAATAATAAAAAGCTTGCTATTTGTCGGGGACAATCAGCCCAGACCATAAAAGGCAGTCGCTTAGTAAAGCATGTTGTTACAACCAGCCCGGCTCGTCCGTGGACGGCTGCAGCAATCGCTCTTGCCCTCACCCCATTAGCAGCTTGGCGAAACGGCTGTGTTCTGATGGCCAAGAGCAGCTGTGCCATCTGAGAGGGTCAGAGGAGCCAGGATCTGCCTAATTCCTCTTCCATGAAGCCCTCCATGAATGAGTAGGATGTCCTGCAAAGCTCCAATATGTCTCTGAGAAAAAGCAGCCCAGGGCCTCTTGGGGTCCTGAGCCCTAATGGGAGGTGGGGGGCCCACATTAGGACCAGAGCTGGGCCCTCCGCTGACCTGACAGGATATGCAGGCATTAAAGGGAGGATGATCTGACCCACATACCCTAAATTTTGGACCTAAAGAGTCAGACCCAGGGGAGAAAGAGCGAGAGGACAGCCTGGGGAAAGGGCATCAGAGAGATCCAGGGTCACATCCCAGCTCGGCCACAACTTGCTGTGTTACCTTGGACAAATTACATAGCCTCTCTGATCCTCAGTTTCCACATGCGCGAGAGGCAGGTAAAAGTATCTGCCTTACCAAAACAACATTTTTTAAGGATTGCAATAAATGCGTGTAAAGCACCCAGCACAGCCCTTGAACTCCTAAATGGTGGCTGCAGTGGTGGCTATAGTGGTGGTCATCCAGAAAACAGGAACAGCAGCAAACTGACCGAAACCAAACAATGACAACAAAACCCAGACCTCGTCAGGCCTTCTTTATTCAGCTCCCTCTGCCTGAATACGTGCCTTCCGGGCGAATCTTCCCTCACCTCCACCTCAGCAGTCTCCCAAACTGTCAGCTCTGGAAGGCTGGTTCTGGGACGTGTCAAAAGCAGTTCCCAGAGAAAGGGGGTCTGTGGAGAAGCATCATGGCAATATTAGCAAATTAAAGGGTCTGGTAAGTCCTGTAGACAGGAGGCTCTCACTCTGTCTAACCCACTGTTCCCCAAATGTGCTTAAAACTCCAACCCCTTCTTGGCCGAGCACTGGTTAACACCCTGCAGGGCTAATGTCTCACCCAAACGTTTGTCTCCCCGGACTGCTGGGAAGTTCATTTGGATTCTCAGGGTCTAAACTGCAGACGTTTCACGGCCTAAGGGCGTTGCTTTGGCCAGCCCATGCCAGCCCATCACCAGCCGGCCCCAGCCAGGGCTACCACGCCACTTCCGTCTCTCCTGGGGCACTGGGATCCCGAAGAGCAGGAGGTGGGAGGTCTGACCCAGGCCCCCGGGTTGCTCATTCCTGCAGATACCAAACTGGGGCCCGAAGCCTTCTGGTTTAACTCAGGCAGAGAGGCCGTGGCCACGCAGACGAGCGAGAGCTACTACATCCTGCGGCCCGAGGTGGTGGAGAGTTACATGTACCTGTGGCGGCAGACCCACGACCCCATCTACAGGGAGTGGGGCTGGGAAGTGGTGATGGTGAGTGGCGGGGCGCAGGGGGAGGGTGGTGAACCGGTGGCAGGTGCCCTTGAGAATTCACAGTCAGGGTCCAAACCCAAGAGGAAGGGCAAGCCAGGCTGGCATCTGGCTAAAGTTGAGAGTGCAAAGGGTCAAGGTTTGGTTGCAGAGCCAAGAGTCCCCAGCCGGCCAGGAGCAGGCCAGGAACTCGTGAAGAGTGTTCTGAGTGCCCAATAATGGCAGCAAACTGAGAGGGCCGAACGCAGGGCAGCAGTCAGAGGTGGCCCAGCACACGCGTGGTCACTGCTCTCCGACGCTGAGGCCTGGACAGGTGACTTTAGATTTCTCCTCTCAAACAGGAACGGGCTGCCAGCTCACCTCCCTCCTCTCCCCGAAGCTAGCCCAGCCCTGGGCAGCCCCCTTTCTGGGCTCTGCTCCCCTAATCCCCTTCCTTCTTTGGGGCGGGTATCAAAGGCAGGGGTGGGGAATTCCAGAAGGTTCTTGGATGGATGCCAAGCTTTCTCTGCTGTTCTCCCCCGGGCCCACTGCTCTCGGAGGCACAGACTTGGTGGGGAGAGCCACACTCCCAGAGCACGTGCTCAGCTGGGGCGTGGGCCCTGCTCAGGCTCCCTGACATGCTTCATTGGCCAGAATCCCTCTGCTTTCCTGAAGACCCTGGTTCTTGACCTTTGAAAGCCAAGTGTTTTGTGCTCCTGGGCCCCACCCACAGACCCTCAGTGGGTACAACTTGCATTTCTGTACAAAAGGCAGGCACAGCCTCTGGCCCAGGGACTACACCTCTACAGGGAATCCCTGGGGCGTGCCAAGTCCAGTCCCCAAATCCCAGCCCGCAAACATCACCAGCCCCTTCCCTGACCTCTGTCCACCACTGTGGGTGAGTCTGTCAGGTCAGTCTAGTTCCCCGAGAGGCAGAGAAGCTTCCTCGAAGTTCACACCAGGTGAAGCGCTCAGGCCGGGCAGGGACTAAGTTCTCCGCGTGGGCCCAGGGAACGTGGTGACGGCAGGAATTCGGCCTGCTGCCCCCACCAACGCTGGGGTCCCCAGCCAAGGGGTGGGAGGGCCTGCCTGTTCGAGAGCTGGGCAGGCGTGAATCTTGGGGGGGGGCCTCTCCTCTCCCCACACCACGGCTGCCTTCCTTTCCTTCAGGCCTTGGAGAAATACTGTCGGACGGAAGCCGGCTTCTCTGGGATCCAAGACGTATACAGTAAGGTTCCCGACCACGACAACAAGCAGCAGACTTTCTTTCTGGCGGAGACACTAAAGTGAGTTGGGGGTCGGCCGGTGTTCTTCCCAGAGGGCAACTGGGCTTTTCTTAGGGAAGGGGGAGGGGCAGGGGGGGGGGCAGGGGGCAGCAGTCCCTTCCTTCACCATCAGTCAAGTTCTGCTGTCCCAGGAGGGGGGCCCAAGAGGGCCGGAGGCTTGGGGTCCAGGGGCGGGCCTGGGGCCAGGCCAGTTTCTCCACGCAGAGTGAGGCCGGGCTGGACTCCACCCCCCTAAGCATTAGCTATGTGAGAAGTGAACTTCTTTAACCTGTCTCCTCAAGTTACTTAAGTTCTCTGAAACTGTGCCCTTCTGTAAAATGGGCAGAGTAATAACCATGATGGTGTCAAGCCCGGTCACTGCTGCAGTTGTGCTGCTGCGCTGTTCCCCTCCTTTCCTGGGGGGAACGTTGGCCTCCTCGCTTCCTCGCTGTTCCCTAAAGCAGTCCCCTTGTGCTTTAGCTCTTTAGGATGGATTGGATGGTCTGTTCCTTCCATTAAAAACCCCCATGGCTTGGAAACCTGCAGTTCTGGAGTCGCGCCTCCCTGTGCGTTTTAGCGCCCGGACATCTACTTGAGTGTCGAGTCTCCTGGTACATAAGGAAGCAGGCCGAGTCCTGGGGTAGCCCTCAGGCCTCCCTGCAAAAATAAAAGAGAGAATCTAGGCCACACAGGGTCCTCAGAGGGCCAGGTGGGGAAAGCACCTGAGGGAAGCTGGTTGGGGCAGAGGTACAGAGTGGGGGCTGGGGCAGCGCCAGGATGAACCGGCTCTGTCTGACCTAGAGCTCAGTGCTCCCCTCCACGTCCACAGCTCCTTCCTGGGGACGAGCCCTCCGGGCAGATTTGGGGTCTCCGACCTCCCTGCGCCCTTGGGCACAGGCCAGTCACAGAGGCCCCTGAGATTCCTTCCCAGTGAGTGTCCCCTTCCCCAGAGCGCTGACAGGCTGTGTCTTGCTCCCCTCCCTGCCGGGGCACAGGTATCTCTATCTTCTGTTCTCTGAAGATGACATGCTCTCGCTGGAAGACTGGGTGTTCAACACGGAGGCCCACCCGCTCCCCGTGAGCCACCTGGACAGCTCTGGCAGGGGCGGGGCCTGACTCCCACCACCCGTCGCCTTGTACTCCAGGACCACCTTTACGGGATCTGGGGCTGTTCTCAAACGGATAGGAGATGTGGGCCCCTGCCTGGCAGACCCGGCAGATGTGTTGGACGAGCAACTTCTTTTCCTCTGTGAGGAGACAGGACTCGGAGACACAGCGATGTCACACCAGGCCCAGACATTCCTTTCCACGGAGAATGTCTATGAAACCTGCTCACTTGCCATTCCAGGGCCAAAGCACCGGAGGTTTGCATTGCAGCCTCGTGTATTTGATTCACGTCCTTTCGTTTTGGAGGTTTTTTGGTTTTTGCTTGATTTTGCCTTTTCTCTACAGTTGTGTTTTCTCACAGATTTTAAATATAGTTTTCAAAATCATGTGCTTTCAAAAATGGTGTCCTCCAATAAACTAAACCTTAAAGTGTTTGCACACACACACACAATCTTGACCCCATTTTCTATAGTTTGAATTCCTTTTGCCCAACGTTTACTATATGTTCAATTATGTGTCATTTTCCTTATTACTTGAGGAGGGGTTTCCCTTTGATTTGGGCCTAAGTGTTACGAATCACTAGTGCTGTTTTCACTATTGTAATGGAAAAATCTGTAAAGTTACAATAAAGGAGTTTATTGAATAAGAAATACAATTGGGTTCATCGCACATCAGTGACTCCTGGGGAGACCATTGCAATGCTATCATCAGAAAGAATAATCAACCAGCAGTTGATTTAAGGTATAAAGATGCCAACTTCTATTACCTTCCCTTGAATTGGTCCTCATATATTCAGGAAGGGTGAGGGCAACCCTTTAAATGAAGTTGGATATTTATACTTACATCAAGGCTTGGAAGAGGCCCAGAGAGGAGCAGCAACTTGCCTGAGGTCCCACAGCCAGTAAAGGCAGAGGTGAAACCCCTAGGGTTTGCTCACCACCCCAGTCCAGGGTTCATCTATTCCATCATTCAGCAGATGCTTGGTGAGTGCCTGCAGGGGACCAGACGTGGGGGCGCAGCTGTGAGTGGGACGGTCATAAGCCCCGCCCTCAGGGAGCATACAGCCAAGCAGGGACACACAGACCATGAAGGAGAATGACTGCAAGTTACGTGAAGAGCTCCAAAGGAGACAAGCAGGCTGAGGCACTAATGTCTGGACCTGCCTTCGAGGGTCAAGGAGAGCCTCTCTGAGCAGATGACCTTCAAGCTGAGAGCTGGAAGGTAAGACTCTCCCACAGATCCACTCTCCTCCTGACCGTCACCCCTGGGAGGAGGCCGTTCTGCAGGGCAAGGAGGTCGGGCCCCAACACTGAGGAGAGAGCTTCCCCTCCCTCACCCTCACCCCTCTGCAGCGTGTCCACACAGCTGACTTCACAGGACAATACCGAGTCCTTCCCCAGGCTCAGCCACTTCATGTTGGCTGTTAGTGAACTTGAGTAGCCCCTGGGGTGTTGGGGCCCTGGGCCAGGTGACCTGGCTTTAAACCCTCACTGTGGGAACCTGGGCAGGTCACCTGTCTCCCTGAGCCGCTCTTTTCCATCAGGCAGAGAGCTGACCCTCCACCTCACAAGGTTCTCCTAAGTGGGATGCCGCTGGTGCCCTGGAGCTGTGGGAAGTGCTGCTTCCTTGTTCTGGAGACTCAGATGCTGCCGGCATGTTCTTAAGCAGTAGTTAGAGCTACAGGGAAGCTGTGGCTATAGCAGGATCCCGCGCATTTGGTAAATAAGTTGCTGCCTGAACCCAGAAAATCACTTCACTCTTGACGGGCACCAAGATAGTATGGCTCCAGTGACCTGCTAGGGCCCATTTTTTAAAAAGCAAAACACAAAATTGATTACACAGATATTATAGAAAGGTTAGAAAGCTTATCTTTATGACAAGCTGAAAGAAAAATCATTCACCTTCCTACCCTCCAGAATAAATACTGTTACATTTTCTTCTAGATATTTCTCTATGAAGGGACAGAGTATATTCTGCAAACATGGCGTCAACTGTGGCATCCTGTTTTGTTATAATCTGCTCTGCACCAAATGCTATATTATGAACATCTTTCCACGTCAACATGCATTTATCTCATTGCTGTACCTGGTGGGTAGTGTTCCATCATGGGATCTTTCTGGATCTGAGCCCCAATTGTTGGGCATTTGGGTTTGTGTCAGTTTAGATTTTTAGCTACAAACAATAGAAACCAACTCTAACTTAAGCAAAAAAAAAGAATTAAAATGCCTTGGAGTGGCTCATGGAATCTCAGGAGAGTGAACAGCCAGACATCAAGAAGGACTAGGCAGGGCTTCCCTGGTGGCGCAGTGGTTGAGAGGCCGCCTGCTGATTCAGGGGACACGGGTTCGTGCCTCGGTTCGGGAAGATCCCACATGCTGCGGAGCGGCTGGGCCCGTGAGCCATGGCCTCTGAGCCTGCACATCCGGAGCCTGTGCTCCTCAACGGGAGAGGACACAACAGTGAGAGGCCCACGTACCACAAAAAAAAAACCAAAAAGAAAACAAACAAACAAAAAAAACAAACAAGGAAGGACGAGGAAGAGGATTTGATTTGGCCACGGATCCAGTTTGCAAGAACCAGGAGGCAGCCTCCCCAAGCACCACCACCAGGACGAGTGAATCCAGATGTTCGCTCCAGATGCTACTGTGTCTCTTTTCAAGGACCTGAGCTTCCAAATGGTCTGGCCTGGGTCACGTGCCTCCAGCCAAAGGGAGGGCGAGGCATCTTGACTGACAGGCCCACCGAGACCCCATGTAATGGGCAAAAGGCTGTTCCCTGGAGAAAAAGATGAGACTTGCTACCAAAATAACAGACCTGCCTGCTGGCAGAGCAAAAACAGCAGGACTGTTCGCAGGTGTGACTTTAATTTTTTTCAGCATTATAAGAGAGTTATGAAGGCATACTGGACCCGTTCCATTTTCCCCGGTCCAACTCCTTGGAGTCAGTCCCTGGAATGTCTCTCCAGGGCAGAGCCACTTAGCAGTTCCCCAAGACCCCAGGCTTCCCCGCTGGGCCTGTGTCGCTGTCCCCGCTCCTCCCCACAGCATTCTTGTCTTCTGCGTTATCGCTGGGAGCAAGCTGTAAAAATGAATATTTTAAAATTCATCCTCCAGGAAAGCCCTTGCAGGTGGCGAAATACCATCCTTTGGGCAACTTAACTCCATTCCGGGGATAAAAATAAGTAAGACCCAAGGCAGACTGAGAGGAGAGAGGAATTAAGGGATGAGTCATCCTCAGTGAAGGAGGCTCAGGAACCATTCCCAGAGCAGACCCCTCCATCCCCAGCCAGGGTAGGGTGGGGAGGCCAGCGTGCTGCCGGTCTCACTTTAAGCCTCGTCTTTGCCTTTGCTGCAGATGGAACCACCTTTTTCACCTGTTTTCTTCATGGATGGGCTTGATGCTGGTTCCTTCCCAGAAAGCTTCGCTAGCACCTGGCTTTAGGCACTGGGGCCTGCGGGGCATCACGTCCCTGGGAAGGGGGGGACACAGCCCTTTGCAAGACGCCTCCCTTTAAAGGACTGTGTGTTTGTTCAGACTGGCTTTATACACTGCATTGTGTCTTTGGCAATTTGCAAAGTTCAAAAGCCAAACGCGTTGGTAAGAAAGGCAAAAATAGAAAATCTGTTTTTAAAGGCAGCATCCCTGAGACCCAGGATGTGAGTCTTAGTTCTGTTCTCTTTACTTTGGAGAGGTGACCCCATCATGGTTTAAGCAGGTGCTAGCTGTAGGGAACGGGCCAGCTCCTCCATAGGGAGCTAGCCTTGGAAGCATGCTGACTGATCACGTGGCACAGAGATGCTCAGCCCTCTGACTCATGCTTAATCACACACTACTGGGGGGACAGGTTGCAGATGCTATTTTTTGTATCTAAAAATATCTGATTGGTTTCCTATATTTGGGACAATATTTTGATCCCACTCAGCCTGTCTCTTAAGTCAGAGCTTCTCAAACTTGAATGTGCACCTGAACCACCTGGGGGTCTTATTAAAACGCAGGTTCTTATTCAGTGGGTCTGGCATGGAGTGTTTCTAACAAGCTCCCAGGAGATGCTGCTGCTGCCGGTCCTTGAACCACACTTTGAGTAGCACGGCCTCAATGAATGGCCACTCCTTTAGTTTCTGCCCTTTAAGTGCATCCCTGGAGTTGTAGCTTCTCCAGAAAAAAGTAGAAGGGCTTGGGTGCTGGGATGGCATCTATCGGTACCTCGGCTACAGAGGGACCTACCTCAGAACAGGTGTCTATCACCTACGCCAGTGCTTCCCGCTCCTCCGGGATGGTCAAGATAAGACAGGAGCAGGCCCACTGGGGGCTTAGAACAATGCTGCCCAGTAGAACGTTCTGTGATGATGGAGGGTGAGCATTTGAACTGCTGTCCAAAAGGGTGGCCACATGTGGATACTGAGCACTTAAAATGTGGCAAATGCAACTGAAGAACTAAATTTTTAATTTTATTTCATTTTAATTAAATTTAAATAGCCACATGTGTGGTTACCGGCCGCCATTTGGACAGTGCAGCCTTAGAGCTCAGAGAGCCAGTCCTCTGCTCGCTGACTCCCTGCCCCACTGGAGCCTCCACCACCTGCATCGTTACAGAAAGAATCTTAGCACAAAAGATATTGTTTGGGGGCTTCCCTGGTGGCGCAGTGGTTGGGAGCCTGCCTGCCAATGCAGGGGGCACGGCTTCGTGCCCCGGCTCGGGAAGATCCCACATGCTGCGGAGCGGCTGGGCCCGTGAGCCATGGCTGCTGGGCCTGCGTGTCCGGGGCCTGTGCTCCGCAACGGGAGAGGCCGCGGCAGTGGGAGGCCCGCGTACCGCAAAAAAAAAAAAAAACAAACAAAAACACACATATTGTTTGGGGACCGGATGATTCCCTTGAACATACGTGGTTATTTTTATATGCATTCCAGCCTCTGTTTTCTGCAAAAGCCCCTGGTTTTTGCTTTGTTTTGTGTTTTTTCTCACTCACTGTTTATCTGCAGATTGGTGTGCATTCGGTCAGGTTGAAGATAAGAAAGGCGGACTGGCAAGCCAGGAGAGGAGCAACACAGGCCAAAACCGAATGGACCTGGGTTCAGCTCCACCCTGCCCTTTCTCTGGGCTGTGTGACCTTGCGCAAGCCCCTTAACCTCCCTGAGCCTCTGCTTTTCCATCTGTGGAAAGGGAGGGTGGTTTCAAGGGTGAATTGAGCTCCTTAGTGTAGGAACTCAATACATATAGTGATGATTGTTATTGTTATTATGTGAACACTCTTCTTAAACTATAAACCGTGCGTAAATGTGAGGCAAAACACTGCTGTCAAAAATTATTATTATTATTTTAACAAAATGCTATGAAACTTGGAGGAAACCGCATCAACCAGGCCCAAGAGACAGACCAAACTCTCAAAGCAATAAATCTGAACATTTTCTGTTTTTCGCATAGAACAAGCACATTGCCGTTAGCCCTGAATCTGGAAAATAGGGAAATTGGGATGAAGATTTATAGGCTGTCCAAGGGCTTCCAGGGGCCAGCCTGCTTGTGAAGGATGCTCAGGCAGGGGTGGAGGGCTGGAGAAGATGCTGAGAGCTTGCCCAGGACGCTGGCAGAGTGGGGTCTCTGCTTTGGAGGGTGTTTGAGGTCCTTTCCATCTTTCCTCTTCATGGAGACCCTGAATCCTTCCTACAACTTTGGAAGGGAGGCAAGGCCTGCAGCTATTTATGGAGGAGGAAGCTGATTTGATTAGTCCACCTCTCGTCCCATGCAGAGAGTGGAGAGACAGGCCAGAGCTGCTTATCACCCTCCTCGTGGGGACGTCCCCAATCTGGGGGCTAAGATGAGAGCATGCCGAGTAGAGGGAAAGGTTTCACACACACACACACTCACATACACACATACGTACGCATGCCTTCGCATGCACACACATACACACTCACACACATGTACACCCTCACATGCACACACCCACTCACACATATACACATGCACAAACACCCAATCACACCCACTCACATGCACACACATACACACACACACAAACACACCCCTTGACTTCCCTCTCCTAAGCCTTAGGATTTATTGGCCAACCTGGCAGTCATCAGGGGTTGGCTGTCTCCCAGTGGGGGCGGGGGGTGTGTGGGGAGATGACCCAGATAGTCCCAGCTCCATCAGGAGCCCCTCACCGCCAGTCCCCTGAGACCTGGAAGGTTGGGGGGGAGGTGCAGATTCTGCGCTGGCCCACAGAATGATTCACAACTGGACAGTCATTAGATCTGTGGCTCCCAGAGTGTGGAACTGGGTCGCAGCACCAGCAGCACCTGGCAGCTTGTTAGAAATGCACATTCTCAGGCCCTGCCCCAGACCCACTGAATCAGCAGCTCTGGGGGCGCCCAGCAGCCTGTTTGTAATAAGCCCTCTGGTGACTCTCACTCAGGCAGAGGTGGGAGAACCGATGCTGGCTGACCTCCAAGGCCACCCGACACCCCAGAGCAAAACCTATGCCTGGTCAGTCTCCATCCCATATCCCTCCTGCCTCAATTCTGCACGTGCGGCTTATCAGAGGTTCTGCCATAAACCAAAGAAGAAGAAGAAGACCGCCCCCTCTTTAACAACAGGAACACCCTCCGATCCCTTAATTCTCTCCTCAAAAGAATAAATAAAATAAAATTCACAATGAAATCTCTTTGTCACAGAAACTGAAACCCAAGGAAATTGAAGTCCAGACACCTCCTTCTCCAAGTTTTATGCTGCACAGTCTTGACCAGAATAAAAATTCTGCTCTCAGTTTTTTTCCTTAGATGTCAGGCCCTCTCAGATGTTGGGGTTCCTGCATCCCTGGGGGTGGCCCTGTCGCCTCCTCCGATGTTGAATTAACCCGACCCTGAGTTTCCGGAGCATCTTGCTTTTCTGGGGTCAGACTCAGTAGGACGTGAAGAATCCCAGCGACAGCCAGAGGTTAGAATCTACAAGCAAACTCCTCTTCCTCTGGCTGTCACCCCTGCAGGGTGATGCTCCGGAGCCCTGCTAATCCAGACCCATGATGCCCTCAGCACGCAGGGGCTGGAACAGTGACAGAGAGTCCCAGGTGGAGAAAAGCCGCAGCCCTTCCAGGGGCCAGGTGGTGTAGCATCGAGGGCCACTTCCTCTAACCTGGAGGAGAAACCCTGTACACGCTTGGCCTCCTCCCAAGGACGGAGGCATTAGGGATACTTCCATCTTCTGAAATTCTTTAGAGAACTTCAACTGTGGCAGTCCTAGGCCTTAGGACCTGCCTGGGACCCTCTCCAGGCACGATTCTGCATATTTTTAACGACCAGGTACCTTTGCTCCTGGTTGCTGGGGCCCAGTGCTGATTGGAGTGTGGGCTCTGCCCAGGTCACATTCTCCACCCCTCCTATGTGCAGGCGACCCCACATTTGTAACAGGTCCATTCCCTACCAGGCCATCTGCGCTTTTCTCTCTGCATTTCTCTATCCAGTAAGTTCTTAAGGTTGGGTTATGGGGCTCATTGCTGCTGCCCTGGGCACTGTTCTGGAATCCTCCAGGCTTTGTAATTCAACAAATAACCGTTCGCCATCTCTGCTGCGCAATGAGCAAGGTGCTAAAACTGCAGCTGAGAACAAGACAGACAAGGTGGCTCTTCCCACGGGGCTTCCAGGCTAGTGACCGACATGTAAACATATCTGTCAGGTGAGTGCAGGCGGAGGCCACAGACAGGGGACATGTGAGAGTAACGGGGTGGGGACACAGATGGGGAGGTCAGGGGAGCTGACACGTGTGACAGAGCATCCCAGGCAGAGGGAACAGCGAGTGCAAAGGCTCAGGGGTGGGAAGTTCTAGTGTGTCTGAGGAGCGGGAAGCTAGCAAGCCGGGGGAGGCGCTGTCCTACGCTGTCCTACCGGCTGGAAGAGGTCGGACAGACGGGGCTCCACCCTGCAGGCCTCTAGAACTGGGCGGAGCTTGATTTTAACCTAACAGCAGCAAGAAGCTAGGAAGGGTTTGAAGCTGGGGCATGAGATGACCTACTTTCCATTTTGAAAGTTTCCTCTCACTTCTGAGTGGAGAGGCCTAAGAATTCTTTTTTTCCCCTTACATCTGTCTCAGTGGAAAACCATTCTTGGGTTCCTAAGCAGAAGCTTCTGGAACCAGTGTCCCCAGGAGCGCAGAAGGAGGCCAGTGCCCTCTGCCATGTGTTCCTGCGGCCCGTCCTCAGCCTCTGGCCTCTTCCGATCTCGGGCCTCGGAGACTTCAAGCCACCAGAGCTGTCCTTTGACCTTCGTTCCTGCAGCTTCCACTCCACTCTGCTCCCCACCCCCCACCCACCCCCCGCTCCTTTCAAGGAAGCCCAGCTGTGTTTTAAAAATAGAAGCCTCTTACTAAGATGGCTCTTCTCCTTCCCTTGTACGTGTGGAACAAAGGCTGTTTGTGGGGTCCAGGGCCTTCCTCTCTTTTCTCTTTGGAACCTTCTGGGTTTGTGGCAGGTACGAAGTCAAGTTGGGTTCTGGGTCTCAAACACAATACTTTGTCCGCCTTCACCCCCTCCCCGTGGGGAATGCCGGCCAGGAGATGGCCTGCCATGGGCGTCCCCCACAGGCCTGGATTCCACCCACCTGCCCACGCCATCCCCCCACCCTGCTCTGCCTTGGAGTCCTCCCAGCACTTCCCGGAGGGTCCTGACTCCGCACATTTCCAGGGCTTTCCCTCTGCCACATGGCTCCCCACCTACAATCACCATGTGGCCTCCACACCTTCTCTGCCCAACGCTCACCTGCTGGTCAAGGGGTCCACCCTGACTGCTGCCGCCCACCGTGGCTTTAAGAGCCCCCGGAGAGGTGCCCTGCCCCCGGCTCTCCGGGGAACATCTGACAGTGCTGAGATCCTACCTCTGTCTCTGTTAAATCTCTCCAGGATCCCTCCATTGAGGAACACTTCCAATGCCTCCAACCCCTTGCTCGCATCTTGAGAGACTGGCAGCCCCCTCTTCTCTTTTCATCTTCGTCTCTGCGCTCACCCTGCCCTTAAGGAAGTCCCTCCCTTGCTCCACCTCAATCACCATGTCTTCCTTCATTTTACTTTCATTTTTCTGCTTCAAATCAGTCCTGTTTCTCCTTGAGTTTTTAAATGAAACTTTAAAAAAAAAAACTTTTTTGGGGAGGGGTGGTAACTTCTTATTTTTTATTTAGCCCCCCCAAACTGAAAATAGAGTGAAGAACAGTTGAAAATTGCCTAATGTCATAGGAATGTTTACTAAAAAAAAAATAATGAAACCTTTTCGATTGAGGTTTAATGTAATCCAGTAACACGTGTAAAGGACAGTAATTTTAAATTCACAGCTCAGGAAATGTTGACCCGTGTACAGCCCTTATGACCACCTCCCCCATCAAGACAGAACATTCCCAGCCCCCGGAAAACTCCCTCCTGTTTCTTCCTGTCAATACCTGCCATCCCCAGAGTGAATCCTATGCTGACCTCGTCCACCGCTAATTTCAGCACAGAATCTTTTAATTCCCTTCTTGGTCTTTGAATTATAAAAATTCCACTGAGTTTTCCTCTGTCTCAATTTGTAAGAGACAATGTATAACGATTTATCTCCTATATAATAAGGGCCCTCATACTTTTTGTCTGGCCATCATAAAGCCCTTTTCTATCCTTTGTGGTTAAAACCTCTGAAGTACACAACTAAGATCAGAGCTTATGAAATAAAGCATCCTGGAGGCACCTGAGATATGTCCGTCCCTTGTAGGGCGGCCGGCTCATCCCAGCTGGCCTGGGACTTTGCAGCTGTTCATAGTGAGTGACCCTCAGTCCTGGGCACACCGGGAGGTTGACCCCAACCCCTAGTTCTCTCCGTGGCCACAGTTCAAAACAGACACGAGGAGCAGAGCGTGGGGCTGTTAACTCCATCTTCCTGTGCCTGACACTGTTTAAAGGCCCCCAAATGTCAGATTCATTTTCTGTAGCTTGTGTGGAACTTGGCTGTCTTTGCATTTGAAACTCTCAGCTTCCAGTCCTGAATGAGCAACAGGATCACGGGGAGGGTGGTTTTATAAAAAGGAAAAATTCTTCCGGATTTGGCATTCAATGCTTAGCACTCCAAAAATCCCAGAGAGGAAAACTCAGCTAGTGCTCGCTGAGCCCGGTGAGTCTCAACCCTGACTGTGCCTCAGAATCGCTGGTGCACTTGGGAAAAATGCTCCGCACCAACCGGGGCGGGGGTCGGGCTGGGCTCTGGTCTCTATTCAAAGGCCCCAGGCGACGCTGGTGGCAGCCAGGCTAGCGATGCTGAGGATAAAGCAGTGCATGTGGGCAGAGTCCCAGGGGCTGTCCTGACCCCAGGAAACCTCTCTCTGCCTGGACAGCATGAGAGTCTAGCCAAAGGCTGTCGTGACCCCTACAATCAATCTATTTTCTGGCTAATCACAGCCCCAGCCCCGCGCCTGTGAGCCCAGCCGGAGCCGCTCAGCATTCCAAGGCTCGGCCACATTTGTGGCCACATACAGCTGCTGTGCCCACACAGGCCAAAGGCCTCTTCTCTCTCCTTTGAGATCTCATTGAATCTGGTGGCTTTAGATGTCATCCAGAGGCTGGGGACTCCCAAGTCTCTAGCCCAGGCATTGCCCCCCTGCAGCCCCAGACTCCCCCACACTGCCTCCCTGACAGCTTCATGCTTTGCTCCACATGGGCAGCTCAGGCATCTCCACGCTGCAGCCCCGACCCAGCTCCCCCCAGCCCGGGCCTCTCAGGCTTCCCCGCCTCGGGAATCGCACCACCATCTACCCGAGCTCAAGCCCAAACCGATGCTTGTCTTTGCTCTCACCGCCCTCCTCTGACCCATCAGCAAGCCCTGTCTCTCATCAGCCGCCACGTCGTTGGCTGCATCCTCCCACCTCTCTCCAGGAGCCCAGGCCCTGACATCTAAGGGCTGGGAGCTGAACGAGCCTCCTGTCTCCCTCTTTCCACTCCTGCTCCCCTCAGTCTATCCTTTACCCAGAAACCAGAACGGTCTTTTTAAAAATGCTTTACCGGGGACTTCCCTGGTGGCGCAGGGGCTAAGAATCCGCCTGCCAATGCAGGGGACACAGGTTCGAGCCCTGGTCCGGGAAGATCTCACATGCCGCAGAGCAACTAAGCCCATGTGCCACAACTACTGAGCCCACGCACCACAACTACTGAAGCCCATGTGCCTAGAGCCCATGCTCCACAACAAGAGAAGCCATCGCAGTGAGAAGCATGGGCACCGCAACAAAGAGTAGCCCCCACGCGCTGCAACTAGAGAAAGCCCGCGTGCAGCAACAAAGACCCTACGCAGCCAAAAATAAATAAATAAAATAAATAAAATTTTTTAAATGCTCTATTGGTTTATAATTTATATGCCATAAAATTCACCCATTTAGAGCAGACAATGCATGTTTTTTAGTATATTCACAGAGTTGTACAACCATCGCCATAATCTAATTTTAGAACATTTCATACCCCCGGAAGAAGCCTTGCAGCCCTCAGCCGACACTCCCTGTCCTCCCTCCTCCCCTTCCCCACTCCAGCCCCTTCCCCACTCCAGCCCCAGGCAACCACTAATGTACTTTCTGTCTCTGTAGATCTACCCATTCTGGACATTTCACATAAATGGAATCATACAGTATGTGGTCTCTGTGTCTGGCTTCCTTCATTCAGTTCTTTCATTCAGTATAATGTTTTTGAGGTTTGTTCACACTGTAACACACATCAGCCCTTCAATTCTTTTAATTGAATAATACCCATTGTATGGCTATACCACATTTTGTTTATCCACTCATGAATCGAAATCTGGGTTGTTTCTCTTTTTTGGCTACTAGAAAGGTCTTTTTAAAAACAAATCACATGTCACTCCCCTGCTTAAAACCTTATGATGGTCTCCCATCATATATAAGTGAAACTTGTTGCCATGGCCTGCAAGCTCCTTGATGACATGGCCCCAGCCTCTGTCACCAAGCTTTTCTCCTGTCACTCTCCCAATAACTCACTCTGCCTTCTTCATGCTTCTTGGACACACCAAGCTTGTTTCTACCCCTGGGCTTTTGCCCAGAAGAGGAAGGGGCATCCCAGGCAGGAAGAGGAAACTTTTTTCCTCTTTCCTCTGCCTGGGATGCCCTTTCCTCCGTTCTCCACAGAGCTGGCCTCTTCTTTTCACTCAGGTTGCAATGTAAGTGTTACCTCCTAGCTGAAGTCACCTACCCCCACCTGTGTCACTCTGTAGCACCTTGTTTTACCCCTTCGTGCTCACCATTATCTGAAATTATCTTCTCTGTATGTTCATCACCTCGCTCCTCCTACTAGAATATTTAGCTCCAAGGGAGGAAGTACCCTGTCTGTCTTCTTCGCTACTGTGCTCCTGGGACGTAGCACAGCTGCCGGCACAGAGTAGATACTGAGTTTGTTGAGAGGCCCACGGGGTCCAGACAGGTAAAGCCACTCCTGCAATGGCACCAGAAGCCTCAGTTTTCCCAAGTGACACTTTGCTCCCATTTGGAATGCCGGTCCTATTACTGACTGCCAAGATGTTAGTGCTGGGTCTGACTCTCCAAGGTCTCAGACGACAGGGGAGAAACACAGAGCCACATGGCTCTCGCTACCCCCCAACCTCACTCCCACCCCCACCGGTTTATTATCTCAGTAGAGCTAGTGTAGAAAATCCTAATTTCATCTTACTGCCTGGAGAGTGGCAGAGCCTTCTGCCAGAGACCCGTTCCTGGCGAGCTAAGCCCAGGAGACAGGAAGCAGAAAAAAAGAGGATGCTTCCAGAAAGCAGGCAGGTGTGGTTGTGTGTGTGAGAGAGAAAGAACCACAGGCAGGGTTTGAGGCAGTGACCCTGCCACCAAGGCTACAGCAAGGCCCGGCCCTCCCTCCTCTTCCAGTGGGCGGGTGGAGTTTGGGGAGTATTTACACCGACCCCCCCGGCTCGTGGAAGCGGAACTCCTGTGCCTCGAGGCAGAAGCAGGGACACCGTGGGCAGGGAGCCGCCCTCAGCAGTCTGAAGGTGCCTGGAGGTGCAACGTTCCTCCCTTCTGGTGACTGCATTGTCTCCAGGATGAAGCCCAAGATTTCCACACGCTGGGTGGAGCCCAGCCTGTCTTTCCTGCATCCTCTCCCTTCACACCACCCTCAGTCCCTCTGCCCAGAACCACTGGACTGCGTCCTCACAATCCCATGGACGTGCCCCCAGGCCTTTGCCTCTGTTCTTCCAGTCCCTGGAATGCTCTTCCCAGGGCCCCGGCTGGTGACCTCCTGAACTCAGGCCTGCCTGGACTCCAACTCCGTGAAGCCTCTCCTGACCCCTGCCGACAGTCAGGGGGACCCTCCCCTGCATACATCCCTCTTGCCGAGCACTCACCTCCAGGGAGTCAGCGTATCCCTGGAGGATACTTGTCTAGAAGACCAGACTCCCCTTTCCTCTCCGATGGATCCCCAATGCCAGAACAGAGCAAAGAAGACCCTCAATAACAATGTGTTGAATGGGTGAATGAGTGATGCCCCTGCTAACCGGTGAGCTCCTCAAGGACATGGCCAACATGCCACTTACCTTGGTGCAGTTTCCAATTGCTGCTACTACCAAATACCACCCTTGCCCTCTCAGGGGCCAGAGACAAGGTGCCAAAGAGCTCCTGTAGGGCGCTGGCCACAACTGCCCCGCTGGCCCAATCTTTCAAGGCTCTGCCCTGCTGTGCCCTGGCCCTTGGTTTGGAGGCAAGCCCTCCTGGGAACAGAAGGACACCCAGCCCTGCTCCAGTGCCAAGGCCCAGAGCTGACATCTCCCCAGAGCTGGGTCCCAAGACTGACCCTTTTCCCAGAGGCTCACTGACCTGATTCAAATCCTGCAAGCCCACTCCTCCCCTCCAGAAACCCTTGAGCTTTGAGACACACGCCCCTCCCAATCTCAGCCACATCTCTCCAGCCCTGGGCCACCGAGACCAGTGGGGTGTCTGTGTCTTTAACAAAAAGCAAGTGTAACAAGTAAAAGTAACCTGGCAAAGAAAACTTCCCTCATTTGTTTTCCAGAGGCCTTGGCTCATCAATCTTCCCGCCTAACCTGCTCTGTGCTCTGTTAGCTTTGCTTCCTGATAGAATGGAATTTGGTTTTCTAATAGCATCTGTCATATGCAAGGTGTCCCCAAACATTAGCGGTAACGAGTTGGAAGTGGCACCGTTGGACGCCTTCGGAAGCCAACGCTAGATGTCAGGCCCTCAATGGGTCCCTTCGAGGATATGGGGCCAGAGCTGGGCACCCCCCCCAACTCTTGGTCCCTGGGAGGCAAATCACCCAAAAGACATGGGAGTGCCCACGATGTGCTGGGTCACGCATGGTCACTGGAAAGGTAGGGCCCTGCCCACATGGCACTATCATGGCTGGTTACCCATGAAGGACAGAAGTGGTGGTAGAGACCAGCCCCTCCCCGCACTCAGTCGTTTGGACCATCCCCTGGGAGGCAGCATGGCAAGAGATTGGGACTCAGATAGACCTGAGTGCCAGGGCTAAGGCTCCTCACTTTTATTTGATGATGATGATGATGATGATGTCCTTGCCTCACAGCTTGCGGGATCTTAGTTCCCCGATCAGGGATCGAACCTGGGCCCCAGCAGTGAAAACTAGGAGTCCTGACCTCTGGATCGCCAGAGAATTCCCAGGCTCCTCAATTTTAAAATGAGACAAACAAACCTCACGTCACTGCGTGGCTTGAGGACAAAATGAGACGGCATGAATCTCCCAGCACCAAGGCCAGCACAGAGTGGGTGCTCAGTACCTTTTAAATCCCCCCTGACATCCCAGACCTGGGAGGTGCACGTGCAGCGCCGCTGCTCCCCTGGGCTCGGGGTTCTTGTCTAGAGGCTTTGTCAGCTGCTGCCCTCTCGTGGGCAATGCACGCAAAGCCATCCACGGCCTCCCGGGGCCTTGATATAACGGAAGAGAGGCCCAGTGGAACCAAGGTTTCTGGGGACTTGAAAGAACTTCCTCAGACTCGACTCGCCTCTATTCCCAAGGCCATCCTCCAAGTGTTGTTCTCCGGAAAAACCACTCCTGTGGCCGGGGCAGGTCCCGCAGGGGAGAGCGGGTAACTCACAGCCGGTCTTGCCTTGTGCCTGGGAACCACCACCCCTGCCAACCCGGGTATTTCGTCTTCCCCACAACCCACAGAAGGGCCTCTTTGAATCCTCCTTATAGGCGAGGAAACTTTGGCCCCGCGGGTGAGGGTTTATGGCTGCACCACCTGTGTTGGCCTTAATCAGGTAGTTCCCATCCCTGATGAACTGGCAGTGGTGGCCTTCCAGCCGGACCATGAAGGGAATAGGGAGGGTTGAACTTCGGAGCTTTTGTTTCTAGATGACTGAAGACCTTTTAGCAAGCAGGTGGGATAAGGGTGGAGAGTGGGGTGCCCGGCGGCCGCTGGAGGACGGCAGTGCCCTTCTCTGGCCTCCCTCACATCTGTCAAGAAAGGTGGACACAGGCCTGGCGGCCCCGGAGCCCCTTCCCAGGGAAAGCTTCGGCTGTGCGGGTCCTCCCCACCCCGGCCCAGCCCCTCCTTCTCCCAGTCCTCCGCCTGGAAGTGCTCCCGGCTCCGCCAGGCAAGATGAGACGCGGAGGCCCGGTTTCGTTTTCGGAGACCAAGTACCAGAAGGAGGCACCGACTGGCAGGAAAGGGCCTGTGGAGCAGGGGTCCCGGCGCCCCCTTACGGACTCGTGCGCCCACTGAACCCGCTGTGCGCCGGACCCCGCGCCCCAGCCCGCCCCGCCCCGGCGCCCAGGCCCGCCCCCTGCCCCGCCCGCGCCCGCGCCGCCGCGGGTCAGCGTCCCCGGCCACCCGTCCGGAGCCGCCGCGAGCCGCCGCCATGGGCCGGGCCCGGCCGGGCGAGTGCGAGCCGTCCAGCCCCGGCCCCACCGCGGCGCCCGCGGCCCCGCCGCGCCGCACCCGCGCCCTGGCGCTGCTCGGAGCGCTCCTCGCCGCCGCCGCCGCTGCCGCCGCCGCCCGGGCCTTCGCTCGCCACGCCGAGGCCCAGGCGGCCGCGCGGCAGGTCCGAGCCGGCGGGGAGGGCGCGGCCGCCGGGAGACTCGGGTGGGCCGGGGCAGCAGTGGGGCTCGCAGAGGGACCGGGCTCCGAGGGGCGGGGGTCGGGTGGGGGCCGGAGGGCCGGGAAGGCGGCAGGGAAGTGATAGGAAAACGGGGCTCCAGGGGTCGGGCAGACTTGGAAGGACTGATGGGGGAGGTGAGAGGACTGGCCCAGTGTGAGGCAGGAGCTGGGACAGGCTGCAGGGGGACAGTGCAGACAAAGCGTAGAGCAAAGGTGGGACCCGAGCATCTGGACTGGCCAGCAGTGCTGGGACGGTGGGGAGGGGAGACCGGAGAGGACAATGGGTGGACCAAGAGGGTGACACGAGATGGGCGGGATGGGCCCAGATAGAAAGGGGGCACTTAGAGAGTGGACAGTGGATGAAGGCTCAGCGTGAAGCAGGGACCAGGAGGGATGGGAAGGGGGACTGGGGCCCTGGGGTGTGCAGAGGTGGCGTTTGGACAGATGGGCTGGGAGATGGGATGAGAGAACCCAGGAGGATGTGGCGGGAGCAGCTCCCTCCGCCCGTTTGGGATGCCAGTTGGGTGTACAACTGCTCAGCCCAGCCACCTCCTCCCGAGCAGGACTCGGCGCTGAAAGCCCTGGGGACAGAAGGCCTCTTCCTCTTTTCCTCTCTGGACACTGACGGGGACATGTACCTCAGCCCCGAGGAGTTCAAGCCCATTGCTGAGAAGCTGACAGGTACCGGGAGAAGCTGGGGACTAGGCAGGAGGGAGCCGGGGCACCGCCCTGGACTTCTTGGTCTGTGTCTTCTGTGTCTGCCCTGAACAGAAGGGCTGCCTGGAGTAGGGGGAGGATGGTGCGTCCTGGCAGCCCTGGGGTCCTCCCAGCTCTGACACTTTCCGGCTGGTGGTTTGGGCAAGCTGCTTCAACATGGGCACCCACACATACTCGCACACCCAAGCCTGTTCTCCTCACGTGTGACTAAAACTAGTTAACATTCCCTGACCACCTTCTCAGGACCAGACATGGCTTTAAGCGCCTCCTGTGAGTCATCTCTTTAATCATCACAGTGCCTGTGAGACGGACACTGTCCTGATCCTCACGTGCATAGTTTAGGAGACGGAGGCGCAGGAAGGGTCTCCAGCCTGCGCAGGCTGGAAAGGTGCAGAGCCAGGATTAGGGGCCTTCTGTCTTCAGGTCCTGCACCGGCTCATTTGAAGCTTAGAGAAAAATGTCTGCAAAGTGCCCACCATGCAGTAGGTAGTCAATAGACGGGAGCTATTACCATTACTGCTCAATATTAAACTGCTCGGGAGCTGTCAGATTCCTATCCCACCTTGTTACCCATTGTTGCCTGGTTGTAATCAGTGATTTTTATTGTAAAGATGAGGGGCCGAAGCATTCTAATGAATTATAAAATGCCTCTCTCACTGCTCCATCACCACCCTAACCTCTGTGTCCATATCTTGGGACGTTTCTTGAACTTATGAACTTGGGCATCTACTTGTTACCCAAATTGCCTGGTGTAAGTAGGTCAATAGATGGGAAAGACTAGAAAGAGACACGGGCTGCTCTCAGGCAGGTAAGCGCCAAAGGACCGTGATGGGCTTTCTGTGTCTCAGGATGGGTCAGGTAGGTCAGCCACGTGCTGACCCGCTGGCCTTTGGTCACTGCCGGAGGAGGAGGGTCAGATGAAAAATGCTAATTTGCTGGAGCGGATGTGTCAGTGCCTCCCAGGGGCAGTCAGTACTGTCATGAAAGCAGATGGGCAGATACACAGCTCAGCCCTGTGTGGATTTGCTTTGACTTCTTATTTTGCACACACTTCTCCGAGCAGCCACACAGCCACCTCCTTGTCCTTTTTTATGGCCAGAGAGCAAGAGTTCCCTCACGATGACGTGTTGGCCAAGCTTGCTGGGCTTGCGGGTGCTTTTAATTTTTTCACGCAAATCTTTTTCTCCATCAGGGGGAAAAGAGTCTCTCCCTCAGTTACCTCCTAGGCCACTGTGAGTGCAAAACGGGACCAAGTTTCTGGGAGAACAAAAAACAAAACCAGAGAAACACCAAATCTAAGCAGGAAGTAGAGGCAAAGAGTCCTCTCTAGTTGGTACAGTTGTGTGCGTTTAACTTTCTGCTTTATACCTTAAAAGTTTTACAAGTTGTCAGTAGTGAGCAAATTTTACTTGTAAGTCAGGAAATAAACCTTTTTATTAAAAAACCAAAGAGCCATAAAATGCTGGGCGTCATTCATAATTACCTGTGACAACAGTTACGTAATTGGATAAGCAAGCCAGCCGGTATAACGCTGCACATTCCCGTTGTTCCCTTCCCCGGAGGTTTCCAGGTTGCTGTTCTGAAATTTTGTTGCCTTGACTTACAAATGCAGAAGTAGCCATGGTTCTTAAGAACAGGGCTTTGCATCCGGAGCCCCTGGGGAGCGTTCATCGGGAGCACGTTTTCCAGATTCTAGCCCCTGATGACTCTGACTCAGTAGGTCTGAGGGAGGTCCTGGGCATCGGTAGTTTAAAAAGGCATCCTGGTGATTCTGATGCTTCCTGGTTAAGAATGCACCCATTTTAATGCACCCATTCAGTCTGTCAGTCCAGGCTGTCAACAAATGCCAGGCGTGGTCTCTACCAGCAAGAGAGCAGTTGTAACAGGACCCACCCATGCTTCGTCCCATTATCTGTGTCGTGGGACCCTGCCCTGCTGTTAGGCACCCCTTCTGCAGTAGGCATCATGCCTCCCTTAAAGCCTTCATCGTGACTCCCTCCACCCTTGAAAGACTACAGACTTGGCAGGTCTCTGAGCAGGAAGAGATCTGACAAATCAAGTTCAGCCACTGCCAGTCCAGCCCCTCGTACTGATGGGGAAATGGGCCACCCAGGAAACAGGGAGAAGCAGGTGTCCTCACTTCTGGACCAGTGCTCTTTCTGGGACACCAAAGATGACCTGATTCCACGTCCCCTGACCTCTCTGAGCAGCCTTTGCTCTCCATGAGACCCTCATGACGGGACAGGCACGGGAGCATGGGCTCCATCTCTAATGTGGGAAAACCGGAGAGGATGAGTGATTTGCCCCAAATTGTCCAGGAAATGGAGCCAACCTCACCCCCGAGCTGGGCTGAGGGAAGGGGGACAGTGAGAATGGCCTTTCTGCAGCCAGCCTGGCCTGGTGGAAAGAGCACACATTAGAGTCAGAATTAGGTTTGAGCCCTAGCCCTGTGGATCCCCAACCATGAAACCACCGGTAATAGCAATACAGCTGACATTTATTACGGGTTTACTCTGTACCAGGCCTGGATTATCTCATTTAATCCTCATAACAAGCCACTGGGCCGACCATCACACAAGCTGGTGAGGAGTGGGGCTAGGATTTGAACCCAGGTCGTCTGGTTCCTAAGCCTTTGAGGAAACTTTTGAGATCTTAATGCCCCCGCAAGAAGGTTGTGGTTGATTGTAGGTTTAGAGTAAAACAGGCCTGGATTTGAATCCTGATTCACACACTACCTAGCTGTGTGTCCTTGGGGAAGTGACTTCACCTCTCTGAGCCCCCAGTTTCTCATTTGTAAAATGGAATTGATAATACTGCCTTCACAGGGTTACTGTGAAACTAAAATGTGATATACATTGGAGAAAATGTGTATGTGTGATATACCATGTGGTATACATATGTACACATTATATATCATACATATACAATTTGTGTATGTTTGATAAACGATGTGATCTATATTGTTACTTTGTTGATTGTTACCTGTTACAGCCCCACCCCCACCCCCATCCCTGCCAGGCCCGGCTCCCTTAATCACTGGCCAGTGTGGACATCCTGAGAGAAGTGAGGCCCTGCCATCTAAGGCAGGACCCCTCTCCAGCGACCTGTATCTCACAGGGTCAACTCCTTCGGCCAGCTATGAGGAGGAGGATCTGCCCCCTGACCCCAGCGAGGAGACACTCACCATAGAAGCCCGTTTCCAGCCTCTGCTGCCAGAGTCCATGACCAAGAGCAAAGATGGGTTCCTAGGGGTAAGTTGGGGCAGGGGGTCCCCCACAGGCGGAACCAGGGACAGAGGGACCATCTGTGTGCGCTCACCTCCTGAGAATGGGTCTGTGCTCTGCTCATCTTTCCTTCTTTCTGTCTTTCCTCCCATCTTTTATCAGCACCCTCTGTGCACCCAGTGCGCCAGGCCCTGGGGGTCCAGAAGTGGGTGCGATGCTGTCCCTGCTGTCCAGGCACACAGTCTGGTAGGGGAGGTAGGAGGGATAGGCATGAGCCTCTGACCCAGAGTGGGGATCTGGGTGGCCTCCCGGAGGGAATGACATTTGACAGTGACTGCAGGGGACGAGGCCTCAGCCCGCTGTCAGCAGGGGTGGGAGAAGGATCCGGCTGGAGGAAACAGCAAGTGCAGAGACCGAGCGGATGCAGCCGCAGCCCTTGTAATCATTACTTGCTGCAAGTCAGTCTTTCCCCCCAGGCTGTGAGTTTCCTCAGGGCAAGGCCGGTGACTCACACATTTGTGCCTCCCCAGGCCCCTAGCAGAGTGCCTGGAGCCTGACAGGTGCTCCATTGAGCCCCGATGAACCCGGACCTGAGGTTCAACCCCTGGCAACGGCTGTAGGGTGGGATGACCCTGACAGTGCCATCCTAACCCGCCCTGTGGTTAGGACCCGAGGCCCTGTGGACAGGGTCTCAATCCCTCCCAGGCCCTGCCCGCCTTTCCCGCTGTCTCCCCTGCGCTCTCCTCTCAGCTTTGCGCTACTCCAGATGTCCGGGCTTTCTTCCAGCTGAGAGCCTTCTCATATGCTGGTCCCTCAGCCAGGAACAACCTTCCCTCTTTGCCTCACTCACAGCCACTCAGCTTTTACAGCTCAGCTGAACTGTCATTTCAGCAGGAGATGCCAGGCAGGCCACTGAGGGCACAGAGAAGGGGTGGCTGGACCCAGGGCACGGGGGACACGTGCGGGGGCATCCTGGTCAGTGGGGCTGGAAGAGAAGTTGCCAGATGGCAAAGGGCCTCAGCTGCCTAACTTTGGCCTCCGTTCTGCAGCAGCAAAATACCATAGCAGATTTTGAAAGAGGAGAATTCTCTCATCAGATCTGGGCTCTCCAAACTGGCAGCTGGGGAGAAAAGGGAGGCAAGAAGACCAGTTCCCAGGAGGGAGGGAGAGACAGGTGGGGGGAGGCCATGGTGATGGAGAGGAAAGGCAGCCCGGGGAATGCTGGGAAAGGAAGAAAGGTAGGGTGTGGCTACTAATGGAAAGGGAGGGAGGGGGAGTTGAGGTGACTCGGGCTTCTGGCTGGTGGCCAGGTGCATGGGGCCCATTGCCCGATGGGGGTTGGAGGTCTGGTAGGGAGGGTATGAGGTCAGTTTGGACTGTTGAAGTTGAGTTCCCTGAGAGATGTCCAGGGGGAGAGTCCAGTAAGATCTGGGTGGAGAAAGGCCTGGCATTGATGGGCTGAAGTGATGTCTGAGCAGATGAGTCCCTCCTACAGGGCAGAGAGAACAGGGTGGGGCAGGTGCAGGGGGCCCACCTGCACGTACAGGGGAGATGGGTCCGGAGCAGCACCCCAGCCCTGCGTCCCTAGCTCAGCCCCCTATTGTGGGCCGCTCCGCTAGGAGCTCGCCAGCCTGTGAACAGGACGCAGCAGGCGGGCAGGCTCTGCCTGGCGCCGCAAGCCAGCCCCGCTTTGAGAGCTTGCCTGTGAAACCCCTCTCCTCCCACCTCAGCTTCCCACTGAGCCCGGGTCCCATCACCAGGGAGGTCAAAGGTGGGGCAGCTCCCTGGTGGCTGAGCACCCTGAGGGGTGCCAGGCACTCACTGTCCTGGTGGCCACTGATGGTGGCCCAGAAAGGCAGGGAGGAGCTAATGAAGGTGCAGCTTTGACCAGGGGACCTGCATGCTCCAAGGTTCCGCCTCTGCTCCAGGCAGATGTGCAGAGAGGCCTGCAGAGCGTCTGACCCTCATTCTCTCCCACCCTTCAGCTCATCAGATAGCAGTGGGGTGGATTACTGATGAGGAAATGGCTCAGGGAAGGCCTTTTGCCAGGGGTGCCCAGCCAGCGTGGCCCAGGCTATAATTGAAGCAGGGTGCTCTCTGGGGGTGCCCTTCCTTCCCCTTCTCTGTGGTCTCATCCTGCTCTTGGCCCTAGAGGTTTCACCCAAAGGTGGCTGCCACCTCCCTCCGCAGACTTAACTCCAAACCTAAACTCTGACTCGTCAGCGGGACATTAGCTGCAGGGAGGAGACTTGGTGGGGGGATTAGAGAGCAGAAGGCAAGGCCAGTGGACGGAGAGGAAGCCCAGGGCAGGGCGGGGCACCCAGGGTTGGTCTGCTGGCTTATGTACAAGAGGCAGGCAGGACTGTGTGAGGCCCGGGACCTGGGCTTGGAGAGGGAGGGAAGAGGCCGTGAGAAGCCCCCTCACAGAGCCCCCTGTTCCAGTCCTGGGGGGCCCCTCCAGCTGCCTCTGCTCCCCTGCCCTCGAGCGAGCTGTTGCGGCCTGGGCTGGACCTGAGGGGCCGCAGGGGCACCGCTTCTCTGGGCCAGGGACCGGGGAAGGTGAGATGAGCCTCAGCTCTGGCAGGAGAGTGCCAGGCTTGTGGCCGTGAGCAGGCAGGAGCCTCCCGGGTCCCTCTGCTTCCTGGGCTTGTGGGTTGGCTCAGGGCTCGAGGAGACCTCCGCACACGCCTGGGATGTTCTCAGTGCCCCAGAGCTTCGACTTTCCTCTGCCCCAGGTCTCCCGCCTGGCCCTGTCCGGCCTCCGCAACTGGACGACCGCAGCCTCGCCAAGCGCGGTGTTTGCCGCCCGCCACTTCCGGCCCTTTCTTCCCCCTCGGGGCCATGCAGAGCTAGGCGAGCCCTGGTGGATCATCCCCAGTGAGCTGAGCGTCTTCACCGGCTATCTGTCCAACAACCGCTTCTACCCACCGCCCCCCAAGGGCAAGGAGGTGAGGGTAGCCCGTGGCAAGCCCCGGGGCCCTGCCCCCCAGCCCCAGCACGGCCCCTCCCCATCGGCAACTGGACCCCCGGGGCCACGCCTACCCCACCTGCTCTCTGGCCTGCCTCTGGCCCCGCCCCCACCTGGGCCCCAGGTCCAGAGCTGACCCTCACCCAGGGGAGCTGGGCCCAGCAAGCCAGCCCAGGTCCCACTGCCCTCCCCCCAGGTCATCATCCACCGGCTCCTGAGCATGTTCCACCCTCGGCCCTTCGTGAAGACCCGCTTTGCCCCTCAGGGGGCCGTCGCCTGCCTGACCGCCACCAGCGACTTCTACTACACCGTGATGTTCCGGTGAGGGGTCCTGGCAGCCCCATCCTTGCCTCCCACCTGGGCCTGGGACTCCAGGGAAGCACAGATGGGTTGAGCACCAGGAGGCAGGGCCTGACTCAAAGCCCCCAGCTCCACCACTTACCACCCTGTGGTCCCGGGCAAGCAGCCTTGGCTCTCTGAGCCTCACTTTCCTCATTGTGCATCAGGGCGGTGGTGACTTCCTCCAGGAGGAAGAGAAAAGGTGTTGAATGTGCTTAGCATGGGGTTGTTGGCCATGATTGTCATCCACACAGAAGGGGGTGCGTAAGAGCTGTGACACCAGGTCACACACACCCTGGAGGGCTCAGAGGAGACTTGGGCAAGGCTTCCGGGGAAGGCAGCACGTGAACTGGGCCCTGAAGGATGGGCAGCACTTGGAGGGCATCCCTTCTGCCTGCCCCACACACTTCTTCCTCCCCCGCCCAGCCCTTTGCCCCGCACAGAGTCTGGCCAAGAGTTCCAGGCTTTGGGGCAGAAGTGAGAGGGCAGGTGGGCAGGCTCTGCTCAGCAGGGAACCTGCTCCCAGCCGGACCCTTTCCCTCCAGCATCCATGCAGAGTTCCAGCTCAGCGAGCCGCCCGACTTCCCCTTCTGGTTCTCACCCGGCCAGTTCACGGGCCACATCATCCTCTCCAAAGACGCCACCCACGTCCGTGACTTCCGGCTCTTCGTGCCCAACCACAGGTGAGAGCCTTGGCCTCGGCCCCGGCACCCTGCTCCCGTTTGCCCCTCACCAGCTCCAGGAGCTCAGATGCAGGGGCCCAGAGGCCCCCGCAGTCTCTCCCCAGAGCTACTTCTCTTGGGAGGGGCCTAGAGCTGACCCAGGAGGAGGTAGCTTGAGGTGGGCTGAAGGGGGTCATTCCATCGTCTGATAGGCGCGTCCCAGGTGCTCTGTGGGCCTGGCCTCCCAGCTCAGTGCTGGGACCCAACGCAGCGGCCGACAGCCCCTCCCTGAAGATGGAACTGCCCCCCCCCCACCCGCCCCATACTGTTGACAGACCTCCAACAGACCCGTAACCACAGCCTGCTCACGCCACCCTAGGCGAAGGCCAGCAGGTGGGGAGGGACCCAGCTGGTCAGGGTCCAGGAAGGCCTCCCAAAGGAAGGGACGTCTGTGCAGCGACCTGGGGGCTGAGGAAAGTTTAGCCAGGCAGAGGGAAGGGCACATACAAAGGCCTAAGCAGCAGGCCCTCCACGCCTGCAGTTGCTACCACAGACCCTGGGGGGCCAGGGGGCGGCTCCTGGGAGGGCTCAATGGCAGTCACCTGCCTGCTTGCCTGCCTGACCGCTCAGGGGCGGCCTCTTGGCAGGGAAGCAGGGGACGCAGAGAGTCTTTCCAGATTCCTCCCTGATAGCACGCAGCCACTTAGTGAACCTGAGTGACTCTGTGCAGGGACAAGACCTGGGCTGAGAGATGAGGGGCCCAGAGCGAAGTCTCAGCCGTGGCACCCGTGGCTGTGGGCAAGGCCCTGGACCCCTCCAGGCCTCAGTTTCCTCATCTGCTAGATGGGAGACTGCCTCCTGGCCAGGAGTGAGGGGGTCATTGGGACAGCCTGGGAAGAGAAAGTTGCCCCCAGGACCAGGAGCGGTTTCCTCTCAGTCCCCCGAGGGAGGGAGCACCCTGGGCCCACGGGGAAAATGAGGAGGAAGGACGAGCTCTCCTCCTTCCTCGCTCATCGGGCAAGCCCCTGTGCTGCAGGGGCTCAGCTCAGGGTTGGAGGTGGGGTCCTGGACTGAATGAAACAGAAGGAGGGGGCAACTGCTCCTGGGCCTGTGTCTCAGGCCTAGACCACGAGACTGCTGACCGGCTCTGAGGGCACCCAGCTCACCCTGACTGCTTCACCTGCCCAAGGTGGTTGGTTGTCTGTCCTGGGGCGCCCCCATGTGGCGGATCTGCAGGTTGCAATGCTCAGGCCAGACTTCCCGCTGGGGGAGGCACTGATGAGTGCTGCCTCAAAGAGTCATGGATCGTGGACAGTGCATGAGCCATGGGTGTGGAAGCCCTTCGTGAACTGTAAAGGGCTGGGCCAGTGGAGGGTGGTATGGTCACAGTGCCTTCCAAAGAGGCGGCCTGGGGAGAGGAAAGGGCCCAGGCTCTGCCGTCAGAACTCCAGTGGCTCTGGGACCTTGGGTTCACCCTGCCAAGTCTCAGCATCCTCATCTATAAAATAGGGTCAGCTGCATGCTTTCAGTGAGATAAAGTCCGACATCTGGTTAATGGGCCTTGATGACGGTGGTGTTCTGCCCTGGCCACCCTCTCACCTGTCCCCAGGTCTCTGAATGTGGACATGGAGTGGCTGTACGGGGCCAGCGAGAGCAGCAACATGGAGGTGGACATCGGCTACATACCCCAGGTGAGTGCACAGGGGGTCCCTACCCAGGTAGGAAGGTGGTGCTCAGCCTGGCTGCAGGGAGGCCCAGCTGGCTAGGAGCCTTGGGGCAGTGAAAGACAGAGCTCCTGCAGGCTGAAGCCACTGTCCCCAAAGCAGGATCCTAGGAAGCCACCTGTTCTTCCTAGCCAGCATCTGCCATGGGTCCTCAGATGGCTTCACACTGGCTGGACACTGGCTCTGTCCTGGACTCACTGCACAGCCTTGACCAGGCCCTTCCCTTCCCTGGGCCTGTCTCCCCACCTCTGCAATGAGTGGCGTATCTTTGAGGGTCTCTCGGGGCCCCTGGAGGACTCAGGCCCCTCACTGAGACGTCCCTCAGTGACATCATCCCTCACTGACCTCTGGCCTAGATGGAGCTGGAGGCCACGGGCCCCTCAGTGCCCTCTGTGATCCTGGACGAGGATGGCAACATGATCGACAGCCGCCTGCCCTCAGGGGAGCCCCTCCAGTTTGTGTTTGAGGAGATCACGTGGCAGCAGGAGCTGAGCTGGGAGGAGGCCGCCCGGCGCCTGGAGGTGGCCATGTACCCCTTCAAGAAGGTGAGGCCAGACGGGGTAAGGGGCGGGGTTGGGATCCCCGGGGCTGGGTCCGGAGCTGTGGGAGCAGCAGGTGGGCACTGGGCGTGGGATGCCGTGCAGGGCTTGCTGCTGAGGCTGCCTCCCTGTGGGGTCCAGCCTGGGCCGGGGAGCCTCCCCTTTGCCCTTTAGAACTTGGAGGAGGCATCCCCTGGCTCAGCATCACCCCTTCACACAGACACACAGACACACGCAAACACACACTGCAAACATACACGCATATGTACACACACACGTATATACACTACAGACACACACTACATGCACATCACACACTCAGCCCCTGAATGGGACCCTGGCGGCACACAGTAGCTTTTCTCTGTCTCGACTTGGCCCCAGGTCACCTACCTGCCGTTCACCAAGGCCTTTGAGCGAGCCAAGGCCGAGAACAAGCTGGTGCACTCAGTTCTGCTGTGGGGGGCTCTGGACGACCAGTCCTGCTGAGGTGAGGGAGACCCTTCCAGTCTGAGGGGAGAAAGGGGGGCAGACTTCATACCTTGTGGGTGCAGGAGGCCCTGAGACCAATGGCGCTCTCCTGTCGCAGTATGAGGGACTCAGGGACGACATGGGGCGGGGTGTGGGGTGAGGGCTTGCAGGCTTCTGTGCTAAGCCCAGAGGAAGCTGCTGGACACAATAGAAAGAGCCCAGCTCAGCCACTTTCAGCCTGGAGACCTTGGCCAAGTGACTCCTTCCCTGAGCCTCAGTTTTCTGAGCAGTAAGAGGGTAACGTACTTAGCTCCCAGAGTTGTAAAAACAGACGTGAAGGTGCCTGTACTCTGTGCAGTGTTGCACACGAGTGAGAGAAGGTAGTGCCAGAGTCTGGGCTGCATTCACTTATTCAGAAAATTCAACAAAGACCCGCTGGTGCCAAGTTCTTTGGGTGCCTGACATTGGGTACAAAGATGAGCAAACAATGGCCCTGCCCACATGCAGCCAATCGACAAACATCCTGGGCACCTCCCGTGCCGAGCCATAGGCTAGGTGTTGGGCACCTTGCACTGAGGAAGTCAGAATCAGCCCCAGTCCTCAGGGAGCACACAGTGTGTGCAGAAGGCAGATGGTGAATGAACAAGTACAAGCGTGGTGAATTTACACAAGGCATGGTCCCGAGTGGCACGAGAGTGTGTAACGGGGGGTGGCGGGGTCAGGGGAGGCTTCTTCAGAGAAAGTGACACATAACCTGAGAGTTCAAAGGATGAGGAGGATGAGTTTTCCAAGTGACAGAGGAAGTGTTTTAGGTAGAAGAATTGTCTGTGCAAAGGCCCTGGGACACAGGTTAGTGGATTTAAGAAGCTGTCACTGTCCAGAAGCCCCTGGGCCAGGCAGACCCCCAGCCAAGTCTCAGCCCAGGATGCCAGTATGTTACTGAAGTTAGTTACAGCTGCCATTTATTCCTCACCTCCTCTGTGGTAGATGCTTTGAATCTGTTTTTTCACCTGGCTGTACTGACTGTTCTACAGTTGATGAGGTTTACTGCTGGTAGAAAACCCAGTGAGACATGCAGGGTGCCTCACCCACCTGGCCTTGCCTCTCCTGGAACAGGTTCAGGGCGGACTCTCCGGGAAACTGTCCTGGAAAGTTCGCCCATCCTCACCCTCCTCAACGAGAGCTTCATCAGCACCTGGTCCCTAGTGAAGGAACTGGAGGACCTGCAGGTGAGTGGCAGGCGGGCAGGAAAAGCCCCATGGCAGCCCCTGGGACAGTGCTGGGAGCCGAGGTGTCAGGAGTGTGCCCAACTGTCCCCATAGAACAACCAGGAGAACCCATCCCACCAGAAGCTGGCCAGCCTGCACCTGGAGAAGTACAGCTTCCCCGTGGAGATGATGATCTGCCTGCCCAATGGCACCGTGGTAGGTCCCCCACCACTCATCCCTGGCCCCGGGCCAGGCACCATGGGGCAGAGGAAGCGGCAAACAAGGGGCACGGCTTACAGACCTCATCAGGCTCCAGGTCTGGCTCTACCACTTCCTGGCTGGCGTCTTAGCCAATCCGAGCCTCAGTTATCCCCTGATGTCCCCTCGGCCTGCCTCGTGCAGGTGTCGGGACGCTCCCTCAGAAAGGGAACCTCAACAGCACTTTGGGGACCTGGCAGCAGTGGGCATGGTCTAGCAGCAGAGCGGACAGGAACGTGACCTGGAAGGGAAGGCTCACCTCAGACCATTGCGGCCAGTCCTGGGATGGAAGGGAGGGAGGGACGGACAGGCGTCGTGACAGGCAGAGAGGACCTGGGGACGCCCCAGGCTGAGCCAGGCTTCAAGACCCTATCTCTCCCTAAGGGCCCCTTACACAGCACTCACATCGTTGCGTTGGGTTCTCACGGGAGCTTTGGGAGATAGATGAGCACGAATGCTGATCTCACAAACAAGGAAACTGAGGCTCAGAAAGGTTCAGAGACTTGGCAAAAGCTGCATAATTAAGAAGTACAGCTGCCGGGAATTCCCTGCGGTCCAGCGGTTAAGACTTGGCGCCTTCACTGCTGCGGGCCTGGGTTCAGTCCCTGGTGGGGGAATTAAGATTCCACAAGCCGTGTAGCGCAGCCAAAAAAAAAAAAAAAAAGAAAGAAATAAAGAAAATAAAAAGAAATGGAGCTGACTTTCCAAACAGGCGCCCGCCTGTGAGCCTCAGTATCACCTGCTCTTCTGAGCAGAGCTGCCCCTTATCCTTTAAGTCCCAGGGAGTGGTTAGTGTGGGACTGAGGGATGGAAGCGGTGGGGAGCAGTGCAGGAGCAAGAGCTGGGGCTGGCCTGGAATGGGGGCATCCGGTGAGGGCTTGGTGGCGAGGAGGAGGGTGCCAGCCAAGGGCCTTCTGTCTGAAGTTCAGAGGAGGAAAGGCCCGGGGGAGCCGGCCAGCTCACACCCGTACACAGGCGCCCATTGTGGTGGACTCGGCCCAGCCAGGGGTGGCGAAGCTGGGCGGACAGGACTCTGCCTGGGCTGCGGGTGGCCTGTGCTCTCCCACTCGCTCGATTTGTTTGTTCGTTTACCGGGTACCTGCCCTTAAGGTGCCCCTACCTGGAACGGGAGGCAGATGGGGACACAGGCGTGTGGGCGTTTCGACAGAAGTGAGTGCGGAGTTCAGGGCTTCTGGGAACAGAGGAGAGAGGTCATGGGGCCGGAGGCAGGGGAGGGAAAGGTGATGCCGGAAGGCATTAGGTTTCACCTGGTGGGCGAGGTGTGGAGCCCTGGAGTCAGAGGGCCCTGTGAGCAGAGGAGGAGGGGGAACGGGTTGCTGTCCGGCATCAGCCTGCTGTCCGCCATCCGCCTCAGCGAGAACAGTTGAGGACGCGGGGGCACTGAGCCCCGCTGGGCCCCCGCTCTCCTCACCCCACCCTTCTCCCAGGTCCACCACATCAACGCCAACTACTTCTTGGACATCACCTCTGTGAAGCCTGAGGACATCGAGAACAATGTCTTCAGCTTCTCATCCACCTTTGAAGACCCGTCCACAGCCACCTACATGCAGTTCCTGAAGGAGGGCCTCCGGCGCGGCCTGCCCCTCCTCCAGGCCTAGTGCGCCTGCTGGGCAGTGAAAAGCCTACTGGACGGGGAGCTGGACAGGCCCCTCTGCCCCGGAGCCAGAGCAGCCCTCGCACATTTCACCTTCCACCTCTCAGGCTGCCCGTGGGGTCTGCGGCCATCCGAGCTTTGCCTCAGTGAAGGGGGGACAGGGGGTCCTCGGCTGACCAGGTGGATGAACCTCGAGCTCCAGCTGCCACCATCAGCCTTTTACTACCCACCTGGCTCCGGAAGCCGCTTGGGACCCCAGAAGAGGGCCCGGGGTCATCTCCCTGGACCTCACTCACTCAGGCACATAGTCCCGGCCCTTGCAGGGCGAGTAGTAGGGAAGAGTGGGTGCTGGGAAGACAGGGCCACCCCTCTCTCCTTACCTTCACCCCGTCCCAAAGGAAACATCAGGAAGCCCTGGCCTGAGGGTGTGGGCAGGCTGCCAGGGAAGCACTCCTGTTTCTCTGGAGCCTTCTTCCTCGCATAGCCCTGACTGCCCTCCTGTGCTTGGTGTCCCCAGTGGAGTCAGTCTCAGCTGGAGACAGCCTTCTGGAAGCTCTGGGTAGGACCCTCCTTCAGAAGCGGAAATCGTACTGTACCCCTGCTGCTGCCCAGACCACTCAATCCAGCCTAACAAGAGGACCCCGCAGCCTATTTCAGGACTTACTGGAAGCCAGCTCTCTAGGGAGGTTTACCATGAAGTAAGCTTCTGCCCTGGGCAAGGAGTCCGCTGGGGCCCAGGGCCATGGCACCCCTACCGCCTACCCCAGCACAGGCCACGGCGGGACTGCTGGAGCCAGCGTCCCTGTAACACCTCCTGCCCCTCAGACCTCCGCTCCACGGAAGTGTATCCCAGTCAGAGAACACAGCGTCCCCCAGAGCTGGCTGTCCCAGCCATCAGGCAGCCCAGACCAGCCCGTCCACCACTGGGTGGCCACTGACTCTCCTTGGCCTCTCTTAGGGCCTTGGTCCACATCCTGAGCCACTGACCACGGCCAGTCTCTTTTTTATACACGCAGGAAAAGTGTTTTTATGTGAACTTTCTCACAGTTTATATGTATTTTTGATAGCCCCGGCACTGAGGAGAAAGGAGGGGGCAGTGGTACCCCCCAGCAGCTGCCCCATGATGGCTGGATCTGAAAGCCTAGGTGGATCCAGCTTGATGTCTTTGCAGTTGCTGCTGTGGGTAGAAACACCCCTCTCTTCCTTCTCCTCTTCCAACTGTTTAAAAATAGTCCTCAGAGGGTCAGTATACCCCCTGCTCTATCCTTGTCCTCCGCTCAGGCCCGTGAGGGGCCCTTGGGCTTTCCTAAAGCCCCCTCCGCCGCCCACCCCTGCCCTCGCTTATGCCCCCTCCGCCACCCCACAGGGGGACTCCCTCCTGATCATGGAAGAGGAAGGAAGGCAAACATTTCCTCAGATGCGCTCCCAGGCCTCCCACCTGTCACTGGAGCTTCCACACTGAGTCTTCCTCACAGACTGTCATGTTCTCAGTGTTGTATCAAGTATCGTAATAATGGCCAGTTACCAAGAGCTTTCTCTACCTAAAGCACTTGGTTAAGGTCACATGCATTTCCTCATTTAATCCTCACAACAGACGTGAGGCAGATATTAACCATTCCCATTTTGCAGATGAAGGAATTGGGTCTCAGGAAAGTGAAGTGACTTGCCCGAGGTCACTCAGTGGTAGGGTTGAGATTCAGCCTGTGTCTTGATGTTGGAGTGTTTTGTCTTGCACTACACATGCCACCCCCCACCCCGTCCCCTCTCTCCCATGTCTGTTTTCACTGAGGTGAGAAACAAAGCCTTTCAAACCAGAATGTCTTATTCCTCTCTGTTCTCCAGAGCAAATGAGGCGTGAGCCAACAAGCTCAGCCCAGTTCTTTGTGTCCCTTCTGGAAGGCGGTGCTTCCATGCGGCTTACAGGGAGGGAGGGCACCGAGCCTGTCTCAGTGCTTCCAGGCACGGGTGGCAGTAGCCTGTCCCATGAGCCACCTAGTGTCAGCGGGCTCAGCCCTCCCACCTAGCAGGCTTTTCCCCTCACTCTGGTCTGGGAAGGCCGGTGGCGTGATGAGCGACACGTACCCGTGAAAGGTAAAGCATGCTTGGGCTTTCTGCATCCTCACCTGATGCCTCTGCCTCACCCCCCACCTGAGCCCTGAGGCTCATGGTGGGGGAGGGCCCCAGCTGCCCTCTTTTGTCACCCCTCTGCCACTTCCCTCCCCTGTCCCCAGTGTGTCCTATAATAAAATTGGAGATTAGGGTGGTTCTAAGTGCCTTTCCTTTGAGCTGGATGTTCAGTTCTGTCCTCGGTCTCATTCCTCTGCCGGGATTGGCTTGGCAGGTGGGCAAGGGAGCATGGCTGGAATGCCTTTGGGGACTATCTTATTTGTCACCAGAAGGCTTGAGTGATTTGCTTAAAATAAATTTGTGATAGACCTAGAGGAAGAACTTACTATTTTTAGAATCTGGTGCTCTGTGTTGAGAAAGATTCTGAATTTAAACCCATCATCTTAGAAGCAGGGCCTGAGACAGGCATTAGGTAAATTTCTTTGAGGGTGTGAACTTCAGGAAAAACCTGTAAAAGAAGGATTGAAGCAGAAGGGGGAAAGGAAGAACCTTGAGCAGGGGTAGAGTCTCAAAGCCAAGCCTTGGCCAGATCGCAGGAGCAGGGCTCTAGAGCACAACCCACACTGCCAAGTTGAACTGGCCTCTTGTACCCTGTATCAGTCAGTCAGTGGTTTAGTGGGTAGGGTAACTTACCAGGTTAGGGCTTTCATTCTGCGAATGGGGCAGCTGTGAGTAGCCAACACAGCTGCTGGGGGATGGATTCACAGGTTGGGTAAAAGGGATCTTTGGGGAGAACCAAGGAAAGGCAACTAGAGTGGATTTGCAAGATCTGCCATTGCCCAGGATGGGAAAGCAATGATTAAAGCAACAATTTGTCATCCTGGAAAGAGGGCTGGACCTGAAAGTCAAATTTCATCATTTGAAATATGGTGGGGATCAGGGTGGACACAGTCTCTGACTAGGACCAGCTACATAGTTTGCAGGATCCAGTGCAAAATGAAAATGCAGGGCCCTGTTGAAGAAAACTATTTTGTTAATTTCAAGAGGTCAACAACAGGGCATTAAAGCAAGAACGAGTCAGTCTGAGCATGAGGCCTGTGTGACTGCACAGGTTCTCCCCGCCATGAAGCCCATCCGTCCCTGGCAGCTAGGACTTGCAAGCTTTGAGCCCGAAAAACTGCAGCCTGGGAGCCAGGCACAGCCACGTGCTGAAGTCAGAGGAGGGCATGTGACCCAGGCTTGGATGCCGTGGAGACAGGACCCTGGAGGTTTGAGCACGAAGAGGGAGTGGGTGAGTGAGACTGGAAGGAATGTGGGTCTCTTTCGCAATGCCTCTGGTGTCTTTCCCCATCAATCTACCCATCTGATCAACCAACTCACTGTGTGTGTGTGTGTGTGAGAAAGAGAGAGAGAGATACATAAAGGCTAAAATAAAAGAAAGCTACAAAGCACTGGAGGGCAGGAGTCAGAGAAGAGGCGCATTCTTGCTGCAGAGAAGACTGTAGAGGGTCTTGGCTGGGAAGCATGAACTGTGAAGGCACCAGGGCGAGATGAGGCAACCAAGCAGTAAGTCTGGGGCCTTGAACGCCAGAGGGAGGATTCTGAAGTTTGCACTAGGGGTGGGGACAGCAGTCACCGATCAATTGGGGGGCCGAATAGCAACTCAGACCCCTTCCAGAAGTCGCTTCGGGACTAAGCGCGGAGAGCGCCAAGGAGGCCGAGACCAGCGGCGGATGAGACCAGGCAGGCCTCGGGGATCTCCAAGCGCAATCAGCTTTTCCCCAGGGCTTTGACAGGCTGGGGCGCGGCCTCGGGTGGGCGTGCCTCCTCCCTCGGGATCGGCGAGTGCGCCGCCCCTCCCCCGCAGAGCCCTCGCTCGCCCCGCCCCCAGCAGGGCCCGCCTTCCTAGGGCGAGCGTCGCCGCGGCTCGGTGCGCAGCTGCTAGGGATCGCTTCCGGGGGGCGGGTCAGCGGAAGTGAGGGCGGTTGAGGCTGGGCGGCCCGCTGTGGTAGGAGGGGCCGTGAGGTGAGTGAGTCCGGAGCCGCAGTGTGAGGTGAGACTAGGTCCGAGCGCCGCCCCGGAGCGGGAGCGCGGCCTTCCGGCCCGGCTGTAGCGCGGCCTAGTGCCGGGCGCTGTGCGGTGCCGGTGGCTGCTGTGCCCGCGCCGGTTCTCGCGGGAGCCCGTGTCGTCCGCCTCACTATGTCAGGGAGGAAACTGAGTCCCCAGGGGCAGTTGCTCGCCCGAGTTACCCAGCTGCACCAGAGGCTTCTCGTTTCGGCCGCCTCCTCGCTCCTTCCGGGACCCGGCCCCGGGCCTGTGGGTCCAAGGGCCGCCCGAGCTGCGGCGAAAACTTGGCCGACCTTGGCCCTGTCGGGTCGGGCTGTTGCGGGGGAGGGGAGGCGTGTCCCGGGCAAGGTCCCCGCGGCGGCTCCCCCGGCGCAGAACTGCGCTGAGCGCGGCGACCTCGGCGGGGACCGGGGTGATGCGGCCAGGCCCCGCTCGGGAGGCGCTGCGTCTCCGGCGGGGGACCGCGTGTAAACACTGGGGCAGCAGCGTCGGAAGGGGCAGTGCGCGCGCAGAGGTGGTGGGAACCAGCCGGCGCAGCCAGCGAGCTGGGGGCGTCTTCTAGCCAGACGCTTGTGGAGGGTTCAAGGCTAAGTCGGCGTTCTCGTTGGTCCGCGTCTTAATTGAACAAATGCTCGAGTGCCTGCTGTGTACTGCGAGCGCTGGGCTGTGCCTGGGAAGTCCCCGCCCTTCGGACAAACTGCACAGCACACCGTTACCTAGTTACTGCTGCTCGAAGGAAACGCGGGGTGCCGGACGGAGAAGGGGAGGCGATGCTTGAGTTGAGCCCCAGAAATGATTAAGGATGAGCTTGGAGAAGGGGGTGCTGGTGTTTCGGGCAGAGGCAATAGTGTGGACAAGGCCAGCGTGGCTGGAGGGCAAGGCTAAAGCAGGTGTGGCTGTGAAGTGTGCAGGGACCGGAGTGGACAGGCCTTGTAGGCTGCGGGGAGTTGGGTACACAGGGCAGAGAAAGATGAGGTTGGGCCTGATTGGGGACGGCCTGCTGGCCATACTGAGGAGTCTAGACGTTATCCTCTTGGCTCTAGCAAGCATAAGGGGTTTGAAGCATGGCAGGGATATGATTAGCACTGTGTTCTAGAGAGATTCCCCTGGCTGTCGTGTGAGGGTTAGGCCCAGCTGAGTTTGGAGGTAAGTTTGGAGAGGAAGTGGCTGCAGTGACTAAAGTGAGAAACACAGGGAAACAGTGTTGTATGGAGCTTGTGGCAGCCACTGAAATTCAGCAAAGAGCCCGGCACACAAAAGGACTTTGATTAAAGGCTTGAATTTGCTGAGAAGATGGAGCCCGTGCAGGAGGCAGCAGGGTCTGCAGACTTTCTACTGCCGTGACCACTGAGTGACCTTAAACCAGTCCCTTCCTCTCTCTAGCTTCTTTTCCTCATGTATTGTAAAGTGAGTGAGTGATACCTCCTCCCCTAGCGGTAGAAGAGAGACCCTCCAAGGGAGGTTTCCAGAAAGAGCTGCTTCGGTCAGTGCAGCCCAGCCCCTCTTCAGAGGCTGCCCTTGGCTCCCCAGTGACTTCTTACCCAGGGCATTCCCAGCCCTTAAACACCCCACCCCACCCCCCACCATCTACCTTTGCGGCCTTACCATACTCTGCGCTTTACATATCTCTTCACATTCCTTTCCTAGACCTGTGGTGGTGTTGCTGTTTTCCTTCCGTTCTTACCCCTCTGAAGTCACCTTGGGGCCTTGGGGCCGGGGGCTGAACTCACCTGGCCACCTGCCTGGTGTGCCTTTCTTAAGCAGTGATATTCAGCCTCTGCTAGAATTATGTATTCAGGTCCTATCTCTCATCTAGATTATGAGTTCCTTGAGAGCATGGCTGTGTCTTACTCCTTCCACAGCCCCTACAGTGCCCAGCACAGGGCCTGGCACAGAGTGAGTATTGTTGGTGTTTGATGAACAAGGGACTGAATGAGCTCATTGACTGCAGCTGCTCACCATGCAAGGGCAGCTGTGAGGAATCCAGTCAGCAGCAACTCCACCCATCTGTGTCTTGCTTTAACAGTTCATTAAGTACTTTAAAATCCTGTTTCACTGATTGACTCTTAAGGTAACTTAGAGTGGCAGCTCTTCCTGTCATCTTTTTACAGATGGAGAAACCAACATTCAGAAAGTTCATGTGACTTGCCTGTGGCTACTAAGCCAGTAGATGGCTGAGCCAGGATGAACACTTGGCTCTTTTCCCCTGTAGCCCAGTAGACAGTTTGGCTACCGGTGGTTGGCTGTTCTTTGTACTGTTGTCTGTTTTACCTCTTCCCCTTATGGGGGCCCAGCGGCGCTAGGCTGGGTGGCACATGCTGGCCTTTTTACATCTTATCCCCAGGAATGAATGTTGGGCTTGGATGGTACCTACAACTCTGGCTTTCCCATGAGCTTTTTTAACTTCCAAAGGGTTCTGTTTACATCTTAAGAAGTTTGCTTGTTGTTTTCTCTTTCTTATCAACTTAAAAAAAATTTTTTTTATTATAGTTGATTTACAATGTCATGTTTCTGGTGTACAGCACAGTGATTCAGTTATACGTATATATTCTTTAGAAGTTTTGCCTCAGGAAACCTAAGGGCTCAGGAAGGCTCCCAGGGTTGGCCAAGCTCGTGTAGCGAATCTGAAATAGAACCTTTAAGGGTCTGGATTTGTTGCTGGGTGAGGGAAGCCTCTTCGGCTGGTTTTCTCCCCCTGTGAAATGTCAGAGAAGCCTCAGCGTTAGTCATGGCTCTGCATGGCCTGGTTTTGTGGGGCTTGTGTGGTGGCCACTGAGTCTCCTGTGGGGGGTCTTTCACAGGAAGAGGAGTCTGGTTCCTTAAGATGGCCTGATATGAAGGCGTCACGCCTCCTGCGTCCCCAAGCCTCCAGAGCTGCCCTGTGGCTGCCTTGTCCTTCAAGTGCAGGAGCCAGTCGAAATGTCGGGAATGGAAGCCAATGTGGTAAGGGGCATTCCCAGGGCAAGGGTGTGGTGGGGAAGGTTAAGCACTGGACCTGGCTGCAGTTCTGAGATTCTCAAGTTAATTCTTCCCCAACCCAGGCCTGGAATTGAAGGGTCCTCCCTTCCATCCCCTCCCCCAAGGCAGAACCAACTATGATCTTGGGGCAGTTAAGGAGTCAATGTGTTTCCATCATTCTGTGCAGAGGGAAGGGAGGGCAGCCTGGCTGATCCCTACACCCGGCTAATTCCTCACCCTTTCACTGGACCCTCCCAGCATTGACTGTGCCTCGACAGCAGCAGGTGTCCCCTTAGGTGGCTGGCCAAGGTGAAGGTTGGCCCCTGCTAAAGGGGACAAGGGGAGAGGATGGGGACAGTAGTTGGATGTTCTCTGAGGTTGTGGCCGTCCCTGTCTCTTTCTGCTCTAGACCATCCCAATCTGGCAAAACAAGCCGCATGGGGCTGCTCGAAGTGTAGTGAGAAGAATCGGGACCAACCTGCCCCTGAAGCCATGTCCCCGGGCATCCTTTGAGGTAAGTGAGCTGGAAGGGCAGACAGAGTAGAGGCTCAGAGTGTATGGGAGGCTGGTGCTGCTTCTGTGCCCCAGACTCCTTGGCGTTGCCAAGGCAGGTTGCTTTCCTGGTCACTTCTTCTAGCTACCTATTTTCAGTGTTTCCCTGAGGCCATTATGCCCCATCCTCTTCCTTCTGGCCAAGTCTAACCATTCCTTTACTGGGCTATTTCAGTCTCACCTCTGTGCCTAGGGGGCCTTTAGTACCCACTCTGCAGCACAGATTCTTGTCTGGCCCAAGTAAGACCCCTCGTGCAGTGGAAAGCTAAGTAACTTTATTAGTCCCAGCTGCCTCCCTCTGAGAGCTAATGGTTAAGCATCAGCTCCAGGATAGATGGTTAAGGTGTGTGCATTTGGGGAGCTGGGACACAAAAGAGATACTTCAGCTTTCTGCCTACACAAAGGAGACAGAAATATATGCCTGAAAGGATGTGGGCCCAGGGCGAAACAAAAATGAAGGAGCTGAGTTTGTATGTCACATGGCTGAGCTGCAAAGTCTGTGTAGGAGCTTGATCTGGAGTCTCTGAATTGGTGTCAGGGTTGGTATTAGTCAGGAGTGGGTTGCGGGGGTGTTGTCCCTTGACCCAGATTGCCAGTTACTGTGTAGGGCAGGAAGTGGCCCTAGCTGCCTTAAGCATCAGGAGCAAAGGGAAGGACAGCTAGGGAGTGTGAGTCTGTCAGGGTTGCCCCCACGCTCGGCTGTAGCCCCTCCAGTCCTTTGCCTGCATGCTGCTGGGCAGAGATGATCAAGGGCACGGGCTCCCACGGAGCAGGAGTAGTATTAGTAATACTAGCTAACATTTACTGAGCCCATACAATGTGCCAGGCTCTGTGCTAAGTACTTTATATATATGTTAACTCATTTAATTGCCAATAGCAGAGGAGCACTCTGGGTAATCAAGGAAAGCAGATGGAGGCTTCCCCTAAATGGCCCATCTTAGCATTAGCTCCTGGGTCAGTGGAAGTCTTCCTCTGTAACCCTGGAGTATCACTTCACTCCTGCGAGACCCAGGTTCCCTATCAAAAAGCCAGAGCTATCAACTCCTGATCTACCTACCAAACAGTCTATAACAGAAACATCTGAATTTAACTCATGTATAGGTGGATTTTTGAGAAATTATCTCTAGATTTGTTGTAAATTGATTACTTTAAATATTTGAAGGGAATCTTGCTGATTTATTATTCTTTAATTTACCCATATAAAAATATTAAATTATGAAAAGTAAAAAAGGAGAAAGGGAAACAAATTACCTATAATCACACAGTCATGGCACAATAACTGTTAATGTTTTAGTGTAGTTCTTTTCAATCTTTTTCTAAATGCATGGTTCTTTCTTTGTTGTAATCAGTAAGTACATAATTGAACCTTCCAAATTTTTCATTTAACATGGTGTCACTCAGTCTCTCTGTTCCCTAGTTGTTCATTTGGGTGAAGGAGCAATTTAAGGCGTTACATTATGATTCCTTTTGTATAATTATTTTTTTATTTAAATCTAAATAGTCAGCTTATCAAGTTTGCTTCTAACAGTGTTTGTTGCCTTAACATGTAGATCCCAGTTAGCTACAAAGGTGTTGTAAGGAGCTTGCCAGGAGAGATTTCCTGTTGCTGTAACAGATTGTCCATGTCCTTGCACCTGTATTCTCACAACCAGAAGGCAAGACGCTCTTAGGCCGTGGGCATCTGTTAAAAAGTAACTCTGGCCAGTACCACTGAAGACCCCTTTGCTCTAGCCAGGGGTCAGCAGAGAGCCAGAGAGTAAATATTAGTTTGGCCAAAAAGTTCATTGGGTTAGTGAATACATTCAATAACGTTCTTGGTGAAAATGAAAAATGTCATTTATTTTTTACTTAAAACCGAACTAGGGCTTCCCTGGTGGCACAGCGGTTAAGAATCTGCCTGCTAATGCAGGGGACACAGGTTCGATCCCTGGCCCTGGAAGGTCCCACATGCTGCGGAGCAACTAAGCCCGTGCGCCACAACTACTGAGCCTGCACTCTAGAGCCTGTGAGCCACAGCTGCTGAGCCCACGTGGCACAACTACTGAAGCCCGCGCGCCTAGAGCCCGTGCTCTGCAACAAGAGAAGCCACGACAATGAGAGACCCGCGCACCACAATGAAGAGTAGCCTCCACTCACCACAACTAGAGAAAGCCCACGCAAAGCAACAAAGACCCAACACAGCCAAAAAATAAATAAATTAAAAAAAAAAAAAAAGAACTTTTTGGCCAACCAGTATTTTAGGCTCTGAGCCATACTGCTCTCCATTACAACTACTTACTTCTGCTGTTATAGCTTAAAAGCCACCACAGATGATACTTAAACAAATGGGTATGACCATTTTTCCAGTAAAACACTGTATATAAAAACAGGTCCCATCCCCGCTCTTGGCCACCGTGCTTTGCTTGGAGGATACAACACGCTCATGACTGGTCTCTGCACCTTCCCATCCAGTAGCCAGAGTAATCTTTTAAAACCTCAAATCTGATCCTTACTTACGCAGAATCTTCCAGTGGCTCATTATTGATCTTAGAATCAAGCTCCTAATTCACTTTCCAGTCTCTCCCAACTCCCCACCCCACCAATCCAATTCCAGCCATGCTGAATTACTTGAAATTTCACAGACTCTTGCTTCTGGCCTCTTATTCAAGCTATTTCCAACTGGGACCTCCTCTACGAAGACTTCCCTACACATTAGGTGTTCCTCCTTTGTATTTTGCTCAGTCTCCAGTTGTTTCATCATGAAGGCAGTAAATGTTGATGAATTTTGCTTCCCTACAGACCCTGCCCAACATCTCTGACCTCTGTCTGAGGGATGTGCCCCCAGTCCCTACTCTGGCTGACATCGCCTGGATTGCTGCGGATGAAGAGGAGACTTATGCCCGGGTCAGGTAGCGGAGGCAATAGCCTACCAGCTGGGGAATGAAAAGCTTCTTCCCAGATGAGGTGGTAGGCAGCAGGAAGAGTGAGAGGTGGAGGGCAACAGGAATGAGAGCTGTGGGCTCAGAGTGGGAGCAGAACCTGGCTGTATTACTCGTGTAGGAGTGGTTGAAGGAATTTTGGAAGCAGTGCAGTGGCCCGCTCTCTCTGACACACTGTCTTTCCCTGGTCCAGGAGCGATACACGCCCCCTGAGGCACACCTGGAAGCCCAGCCCTCTGATCGTCATTCAGCGCAATGCCTCAGTGCCCAACCTCCGTGGGTCGGAGGAGAGGCTCCTGGCCTTGAAGAAGCCAGCCCTGCCAGCCCTCAGCCGCACCACAGAGCTGCAGGAGGAGCTGAGCCACCTGCGCAGCCAGATTGCTAAAATAGTGGCAGCTGATGCAGGTAAGAGCCCCTGAGCTAGGACTGGGATATAGCAGGCTGTTCCTTTTTGCTTAGCTTTTGGACAGGATAGGGATAAGGATGGTCCTTGGTTCGGGGGTGTTTGGGCCTAGGGCTCTGAGGTTGCCATGAGGCCTGGCTAGCCTGTTACAATCTTTGGATGGTTTCCGTCAGCCATTTTGGGGCTGACTGGTTGGGTTAGGAACAAAATCTTCACTTAACCTGGGGCCCCAGGCAGATTCCCCGCCTTGGCCACAAAAACCAACACTCTCTTCCAAGTGTCTTTAAGATCATGTCTTCCATGAGCGCTCATGGCTTTCCTTTTCAATATGAGAAATAAGCATTCCCTACAACTAAGAGACATTCCTCTTTGTAAGCACCTATCTCCCCTTTCCTTGCCTTTTCCAGCAGAGACCCTCCACCCATTCCTCCACCTTTCTGTCTGCAGTTAAGGCAGAACCACTGGAAATGAATGGGATGACCAGATGCAGGAAATACTAACAGGTGGATCTCTCCCAAGGTGCTCAGTGTTTAACCCTCATATTCCTCCCATTCTCAGTTTTGCTCCTCACTGACTCCTGGTCATAGCTCCCAAACCTTGTCAGTTGGTAGAACACATAAAAATCATGGTGTTCTCTTTGAAATCTTCATGTATTTAATTCCCTCATATGGCAGTTTTATAGAGGAAATGGACCTGAATTTTCCATTTATATTTGTTGGCTACTTTTTTGTCCCTAGAATGTTCCCTAGAAACTTAGAAATTGAGGAAATTCTATCCATTAAAATCTGGGCACTAGGAGGACCATCACCACTCTGGTTTTTTGCTTCAGAACAATTCTTTCAGTCACAGATAGCTGGATTCAAAGGAGCACAGTCAGAAGCACTGGCCTAATTAGAGAAAAGGACAAATTCAGGCCTTGGTTCTGCACTGTTGCTTCAGTCTAAAGAGTGCTGTCACTCCACAGCCCACTGCAGAATGGGAGCTTTTAGGAGGCAAGGCCCTTATGGGGTGGTTTTCTTCTGCCCTCCTGGAACACTGGAAGAGCCCAGTACTGCTACATCTTCTTGAGATCCTGAGAGGGGAAGGTAGTGGAGGAACCCAGGATGTCATGGTGTCAGCGTAGGAAATGAATGTTTGGTAGGCAGTGCTTGCAGGGAGATGTAACTGCTGTATTTTAGCCCCAATGTCCATCCATGCCTATTGTTTTCTCTTTCAGCTTCGGCTTCATTAACGCCAGATTTCTTATCTCCAGGAAGTTCAAATGTCTCTTCTCCCTTACCTTGTTTTGGATCCTCATTCCACTCTACAACTTCCTTTGTCATTAGTGACATCACCGAGGAGACCGAGGTAGAGGTCCCTGAGCTTCCATCAGTCCCCCTGCTTTGTTCTGCCAGCCCTGAATGTTGCAAACCAGAACACAAGGCTACCTGCAGCTCGTCTGAAGAAGATGACTGCGTCTCTCTGTCCAAGGCCAGCAGCTTTGCAGATATGATGGGTATCCTAAAGGACTTTCACCGGGTGAAGCAGAGCCAAGATCTGTAAGTGTATTATAAGGAGCTGTGATGATCTGTTTATTGTTTAAGTTGCCTGTGGCCAATTATCTAATAGAAAGTACTTACATAGTAAGTCCTCAATAGTAGTCATGTGTTATTTCATTCACAAAGCTTGCTGCCTGCTTGCTAGTGCCTGGGTCCCCAGTTTGAGGAAAGAGCAACACTTTACATTTGGTTGGGGTGACCTAACCCAACCAAATGTTGTTAGACTAATAGGGATTTTACAAGAAACCTCATCTAATCCAGCTTCTGTCCCCCAGAGGGGCTTCACCACTTCAGTTTTCATACTGCTAGTGACAAGTGTCCCCATGCCCCACCCTTCAAAACATAATTGCGTAATAGTTATTTTAGTATCTCAAAAAAGTAGACTTATTTGGTGAAAGGAACATTTCCTTTAAACACAGTGGTCCATTATTCAAACCAGCCCTGCAAATTCAGAGATTTATGAACAAGGCTTTTGAGACTCCTAGGTAGTTCCTAAACCTGGCTGCCTATCAGAATTGCTCAGATTTATTTTAAAAAAATACACCTTAAACTTAACAAAGCAGAACCCCCAAGGAGTAGAGCTCTAGGTGTTTCTGATGTCAGTGTAAGGGGATGTGGGAAATACCTACCATGAGAAACTCATCTAGCAGAGAAGCCCTAGAGCTCCAGCCTGAGGGAGTCACCACCTTGCAGTGTTTCCCTACCGCACAGCACATACCAGAAGAGCTTATTCAAATGCAGGTTCCTGGGCATTGAAATATTTGACATCCAGACCTCAAAATCCAGAGGCCAGATGTGCAGCTGTATTTGTTAATGCAGTTAAAAAGCTGTTTTGGGGGGTGGGGAGGTGAGGGCTGTCTCCTGAGCTGACGAAGTTCCTCTTAAAGGAACAGTGACTCACCTCGCACAAGGATCCTTTTGTGGCCCCATTTTCTTCTGAAAACTAGACAGGGGTCCTGGTAGTCGATTCTGTAGGAAAGTTACTTTTACCTTCCTTCTCTGGCCATACGGACCCGCAGTTCTTTGGTCTCCTGCATTCCCAAATTCAGCTGCTGCTGCTGCCTTGGGGCCACACTGAGCCTTTTTCTTCTGGTCAATGTTTTATAGATTGGACTCTCCAACTTTCTTATACCTGCCTCTTGTACCATATTAGATCTGTGACCCCCTACTGCCAAGCCCTTCCTCTCACTTGTGTCCTGGGCCCTTTCCTCCTTTGTTGATAGAAGGAGCTGGGGGTTGATGACTAAGGAGCTGGCTTGATGACTAAGAAGGGGAAAGTAGCGCCATCTTCAGGGTTCAGAAATGTGACAGACTGAAGGCAGTTCCTCTTTTTGTTTTCAAGGTTTAATAATCAATCTTGGCCTTTACATCTAGCATAATGACCAGTAAAATGCTTTCATGAGGATGTATGTATGTAAGAGTTCACTAGAATTTCAAGCAACTATTTTCCAGGAAAATACCTGATGTTATCAGGTAATTTGAACCTACCCTAATCTGAAACTGGTTTTGTTCCCACGGGTCCCTTATGATGTGAACATTTTACTATAAATTCTGGATTGCTTATAAAAAACCTCTCAGTTTCCCTGACAGGGAGACGAGGTAATAGTAAATCCTCAGCACACCTTTTCCTCAGAACGAATAAATGTCAGAAAAGCCAAGAGTCATCAGTCATTTCCCCTGCTGACCTGGGGAAATGCTACTAAGAAAAGATAGGGCCAGAAGGTGGGAGCAGAAGCTTAACCACCACAGGCCAATACCAACAGGTTTGCCCACATTTTGTAGCCATTTTAGGAAACAGCAAAGCCATGTCTAGTTAAGAGATGAGATTTGTAACCAGCAAGCTTGGTTTTGAACTGTGGATTCACCACTTACTGAGTGACTAATGACTTTGGGTAAATTCATAACCTCAATGTGCTTCAGTTTCCTCATCTGTAAAAGGATTGTAGTAGCTCCTACCTCATAAGAGTGTTGTGAGGATTAAATGAGATTGTATTCCAACACACAAAACACTGCCCAGGGCAGAGTAAGTACTCAATAAATACAAGCTATTATTGTGTCTCTAGGAACCGGAGTTTATTGAAGGAGGAAGACCCAGCCCTCCTTATCTCTGAGGTCCTAAGGAGGAAGTTTGCGCTGAAGGAAGAAGATATCAGTAGAAAAGGAAACTGATGGCACTCAGCTCTGCAAACTCAGTCTCATGCTCCTGGAATTCTTTCAATAGCTGCCTTCCTCACTGCAGATGTTTCTGCCTCTCAATTAGAAATCTTCTGCAACAGTCTGGCCAAAAGCTAGAGCTTGGACTAAGAGAAGAGCTGCATTATATGTTTTCTGTACTTCAAACCTTAGCAGAAGCTGCCTGTTTTGAGCTGAGACACGTTACAGGTAATTGTGTAGGTTGGAATGTCCCAGTTTAAAGGGTGAGATAGAAGTTTCTGGTTTTTCCTTGCCCCTGTGTGAAAATAGGTCCTAAATGAATGACTGACTTCACTGCACTAGACCCCATAACTGGTCTCACTGAACACTTTGTGCCCAGCTGTCACTTACTCTCAGCCAGTTCCTTGCAGCAGAGCAGGGCTGAGGGGAGGGGGCTATGTTTATGTACATGTTCACAGGGCAGGGAAAATCTTATGCTGCTCCATCATGAACTGACACCAGTGCCCAGCAATCACTCTCTCCCCCTTCTCTGTCCAACACCTACATGTTGAGGTCGAGCCACTGGACCAGCTGACACTTGGGCTACTGGGAGGCCTGGGCTGTTTTTTCTTAAATATATTTTGTAATACTGTACAACCAAATCTACCCTCCAAGGCCCTGGGCCCTCATTGGTTCCACTAATTGAAAGCTCTTTCTCTTCCATGGACTTTAGTGTAAGTCCAGTAGGAAAGAGAAATGGAGATGGGAAAGAGAGTACCATCCTTCTTCCAGGCCCTTGACTGCTCCTTTGCATTGGGCCAAGGTTTGTACCTACCACACCATGCATGACTCAGATGCCCTCAGGTCCCTTTTCTCTACAGTATGTATCCTGTGTGTGTTTGGGTTGAAGCACTACCTGACATTAAAGGAAGGATTTGGAGAGAGATTGCATTTGCTGTGTCCATCTCTGAGTCGTGATCACCCAGTATCTCCCACAGGTATAGAATTTCTATTAATTTTAAGGTATATGAACTTCTTTAAACAGGTTCCTGGCTTCCTCTTGCCTTTAGAAGAGAAGGCTTCCCTAGGGAGCTTCTTATCTCTTTCTTTACAGAGAGATTTTGCCCTAACCTTTCAAAGCCGGTCCCGTCTTATAACTTGCAAGCTTGCCCCCCAGAGGCTTATTTTTAAGCCTCTTAGGTACCACACCTGCAACATGGGAAACTGCCACCTAGTGGATGTCTTGAGTAGAACACAAGTCAAATTAGACGTGTTCAGACCCATGGCAATGACAGCAGAGTTGCGTTTTCAAAAATAAAATTGGTAAGTTTTAATTACCAGCAGAGCCAGCTTTGTAAACATTTATTTGGATTCATAGTTTTACAATGGGAGTTCTCTCCCACCTTGTAGTAGAAGAATGATATAGTCCCATTTAGATCGTTATATAGGTCAGCCTTTTTTAGGGAGATGTTTAAACATATAGTATATAACTTTAAAATGCTGTAAAGTTACCACCAAAATAAAATAACAAAACTACCTAATCATCTACCTCTCTCTCTATCCTCCCTGCCCCTGTACACCTGGGTCTAGGAGATTTGCCTTATCACTCAAAAAAGTGTCAAGAATAATGGTCACAGCTTAGGTCGCATGGGTAAGAAAGATTACAGCCAGAGATTAAAAGAAAGACCACACATCCATAAAAAGCAGTATCCCAGTCAGGCATCTGAAAGGGCAAAGAGGTGGCTCTGTGCAGGCTGAGTAGCAGGCTCTTCAGTGGAGAGATGAGCACCTGGCCTGCCTCCTCAGTGTTCACCATAGACTCATGCAGGGAATATACCAGCCACCTCCTCCTCAGGGAGGGGCATGATGCCAATCATACTGTCTCAACAAGCGGCCACCTGCTTTATTTACACAAAGAAAATGCTCAATAGTAACAGCATCATCCCATGCCTCCCTCCCACCCAAGATCATTCTCCTGAATGACCTTTCTAAAACAAAGATCTTACATTCCCCTACTCCAATATACTCACTCACCCCCTGAAGATACTTTCTTATATGTCATTTCAAGGTACTTTTGGAACCAAACCCTCACAAAGACATTTAGACTTGGTGCCTGATAACTTGATTACCTTCAGAGTCCTGGGTAAAGAGCAAATCAGTCTGCAGATTTAACTGAGTGGTCCTATCCTGGCACTGAGCCCAAGGGCTGTTAGGAAGCTGTCCTAAGCCCTGATTTTGGTCATTGGTTACATCTCGGAAAGGAGCTCTAGAGTTGTGGGCAATGACCCTCTGGCCCTGAGAATCCTGGGTGAAAAGCTGACTCCAGGAGCCCTTGTCATTCTTTTCGCTGTCCCAGGAAAACACAGGAATAGGACAAGGGCTTTGTTTCACTGCTGCTTTGTTTGCTCCACTCCAGGAATCCTGGTATGTTTGAAGGAGGATGGGGGCCTGCCTGTTTCTTTTGGCAGATACCTTTTCCAAGTTAGTCTTATCCAAGAGCTGATGGCCCTTGTGCCCAGGTGTTTTACTGTGTCTCTCCACATTCTGATAGTTCTTTTTCTTAGATCCATAAGGCCATTCCCTTTTCCAGGAAGAATCCTCTTCTTCCTTTTGGTCCAGTAAGCAAGAACTCTCCAGGTCTTGGGTGAAGGAACAGGCCAGTGATGCTTTACTCTCTCCAGCACAGACAAAGGTATCAGGCTGGAACAAAGACAGCACAGTCACGCATGGGCTTCCTATTCCATGGTGGTAAGAAGCCTGGAAGGACTGAGGAGAAAGTCTAGCTTCCTGGATGTCTGCAGGGGTTGAAGTGGCTAAAGGGGGTGCCATGCAATCATCCCCCAAGCCCTGGATCAGATGGTCTAGCTGGGTTGCATCTTCCTTAGACTCTTTGTTGGTCTGACTTTCTATATGAGACGAAACACTCCTCTGGTCACCACCATTTGTCTTTCCTAGTAAAACAAGACGAACAAATATTATTCTGCAGGAAAACTCCACCTGAGTAGGATTTAGGTGGCTTTTTCTGAAATCAGTATCAGCTACCATAACTACTAGTGCAGGGGTCTTAGGACTCTTCACAGATCTTTGTAGCCGATCTTCCTGCTTTCAATCTCTTTTCTTTCCTGAATGATCTAAAACACAGCTCTTATATTCCCCTACTCAAATATATAGATGCTTCCCATGACCTACCTAATGAAAGTCAAACATGTTATACAGTCAGACCACAGCCTACTTTTCCAGTTGAGTGGGGTTTGTTTAACATAGGCCACATCAGTTTTGCTTTTGTTTTTTATTTAACATAGTTTCTGCTAAATAGTGATCCTGGCCAAATATCACCCCTGGATATTATCCTTTGAGAAACATGTTCAATATACACCATTTTTGTAAAGTCTCAAAGATCACATTGACCAGCCAACGCTGAGAAACCTTCTGGTGACAGTGAGAAAGAATATGGGTCTCCTGCTCCCCAAAAATTTCATGGGAAAGGGAGTAAAGACACAATTAGATGCTAAGTCCATCAGTAGAAAGGACAATTAAAAAAACTATTACTGTCCAGCCTGTCTACTTTATCAGGTGTGGAATGGATCCTGTCTGCCTTAAAAATAGATGACGTGGAATTCCTACTCCCCCCCACCAAATTATGCTAAGATCTAATTACAAACAAGGCTGAATGACTGATTTCTTCTTTCCTTTCCAAGAAATATACTACAGAAATTGTTTTGTAAAAGCGTTCTCAACTGGCCTAAGACTTCAATACAGACTATGTAGAAAATATCAGAATTTTGAAATGGAAAGTGGTTTTGAGAAAAATCTGCCCTTGTTACTTAAAGCAAAAGAGTTTAAGTTTTTGTTTGTGGTAGGGAGAAGGCATTTTGAAGGTTTATGCAAAGCAATCCTGGGAACGGCACCAAGAGTTAGAGCTCTCTTCCCAGCACCCTTCAACTGGCAAGAACCCTGCTCTGTAAGCCCCAGCCTGGTCTGAGGCAGCTGGTTTCTGAAGAGGAACATGCAAACAAAGAACTGCCAAAGGATGATGAAACACAAGCCAACTTTATGCCAAGCTTTCTAAGAAAAAAGCTCTTTTGAATTTTGATTAATTTGAGAAGCTTCATATAGACATATCAATTATCAATTAATCTTATACAGACTGCTAATTGTGGCCAATCCAAGACGTATATCTTACTAATGGCACATCAGCTCCCCTCTGCATCCCCAACTCCCAAGTATGCCTTTCCTCACTGCTCTGTCAGGGAATACCAATATTTTTCTGGTTCTGTTTAGACTGAGATAAACAGAACCAGAAAAGTATGTTTGTAAAAGTATGTATATATTGCTTTCCAAAAGACGATGCTTTCTTGTGTTTTAAAACATCTAATAGGTCAGCTAAGTTCAACACAATGCACTAATGGCACCACTTCTCGTAGATATTCCAGCATGGAAAAATGAATGCACTCCCTTTTGGTCCCTGGTTGTTTCCAGTCCAGTCACCATACCTGGCTGCAAGGTGAAGAAGGAAGCAATGCTGGTCTGCCGGGTGCCTGCAGGTGGACGACTTCTTTGAGTAAAAGAAATGTTAGCCTTTCTCTCTCCAGGAAAGAGTGTTAGCATTTTGGTACTTGACTTGATTAAATGTGTCTGAGAAGGGGGAGAAAAAGAATAAGAGAAACCTATTAATATCAAAACAGCTGCCAAAAAAAAAAAAAAAAAACAGCTGCCAGACAGGATTCAGTAAACACCAGTTACCCTCTTGGAAACACACTAGACCTCTTGGATTCGACTCATATCCTCTAGTCTTTGCTGTACATCGCCTTCCACCAATTTCTGCCAACTGATAGTGTTTGTTTTTCCTCAAGAATCACATATTCCAACCATAGCCCATTCTTTCTGCTTCCCCATGGAAATCAGGCAGGCTGACTAAACAAACAGGAAGGGATTCCACAGGTGATATTATTCTCTCCTTTATATTTAAAGATAATTAATGAAACTAGGGACCTCTCTGGCAGTCCAGTAGTTAAGACTCTGTGTGCCCAATGCAGGGAGCCCGGGTTTGATCCCTGGTCAGGGAACTAGATCCTGCATGCTGCAACTAAAAAAAAAGATCCCGCGTGCTGCAACTGAAGATTGTGCACACAGCAACGAAGATCCCGCATGCAACTAAGACCTGGTGCAGCCAAATACATGAATAAGTAAATAACTTTTTTTAATAATAGATAATTAATGATTCTACATCAGTAGCAGTTGATACATTTTTAATAGTTTTCAAATAGTCACACAGTGGTTAACAGCATGGCTCCTGAGTCACACAGCTTCTGTTCAAACCAGTACCAATTCTGCCACTGCCAATTACTAGCTGCATGACCCTCTAGAAGTTGTCTGATCTCTGTCTCATTCTCATGTGTGAAATGGGGACAATAATAGTACCAAGCCCATAGGGCAGTTACGAGGATTTGGTGAGTTAATTCACATAACAGGCTTACAAAGTTCTGGCACATATACAGCATTTAATAATAGTTGGCTATTATTCAGAGGAGGAGCAATGAAACGGCAACAGTCTTACTACATTTTCATCTCCCCGCCCTTTATACTTCGAGTATGAACTGGAAGATGGGCCAGAAAGGTTTGGAATGTGTCAACTTTTATACCTTATCCTTATTTAATGTAATTTGGTTTTGTTTCCATTTGCTTGTTATGGAATGCTTGAGAAGTAGGGAGAATAGGATTATATTCAATTCAATTTGGCTGTGAAAGCCACAGAAGAAATGAGATTTGCCAATATCCATGTACCAAGTTGGAAGTAGGCCTGAAACTTGAACCTAAATTATTAATTCTAGCCCAAAGTTGACTTCATTTCATTTTTACATTTGGAAACTAAAATGTACTTTAAGTGGTTAAAAGATGGAAGAAATTCTGGACGTAAAATTCATACTTTGACTTGGAGTACTGGTGTGGAACATTCTCTTCCACCATACAAAACTGGATAAAATACATGAAACAACTGATTTTAGACAATGGATAACAGGCAGTGCAGAACTGTGATCCCCAAGAGCAGGAAAACAAATGAGGTGAACCCTGGGACACCCTAGCTTTCTGCTTGGAAGCACTTGTCAGAATGCAATGTATACAGAGAGTACTCAGGCAAAGCATTGCAGTCTTGATAAACTGAGTAGACTGAGATTGGAATTTGGGGACGATAAGGTGGCTGGGATTTGCAGTGCAGAGAAATACATCCAGAAGTCTACATAGAGATCCCTTCAGTCCATTACTGAATACTAACCTACAAGTGTGTTAGGTGAAACCCCGTGAGGCCAGACAAAGAAATGCCAGGAACTGCAAGATGAACAATTCCCAGAGCTCACACGGGGCTGGGAGAGTTCCCACTAGGCAAAGTGGAAAGACCTTTTTAATACCAGTGGCATTCAGCAGAATTAGCAGAAGGATCACCCCTTAGCAGTAGAGCTAAACTAGCTGCAGAGCAAAAACTTCCAAACCTGTCCTAACAAAGCTTAAAAGCAAGCTTGATTAGCAAGTAACTACCTGCCAAAACAAATTTCAGCATTCTTTAAAGACAGTAAAATCCAGATACCCAGCCATGTAGCACACACAAAAAATTGCTAGATATGTGAAACAGCAGGAAAACAATCCATAATGGGGGCTGGGGGGTGGCGTGGGGGATCGGTTAAATGGAAACAGAAATATCAGGGATGACAGAATTAGCAGACAAACTTTACAATAAATATGCTCAAGGATTTAAAGGAAAACGTGAAAATACTGAGAAAAAGAACATACAAAAAATTCACTAGATGGGCTTAACAACAGATTAGAGACTACAGGAAAAAAATAACAGTGGACCTGAAGTCACAGCAATACAAACTATCCAAAATGAAGCAGAGAGAGAAACAAACTGAAAATAAATTCTTAATGGTCTGTGGGGTATCAAGCATACATATAATGAGAATTCCAAAAAACAAGGTGAAAGTGGGCAGAAAATATACTTAAAGAAATAATGGCCCAAATTTTTCCAAATTTGATGAAAACTACAAACAACTGTGATTGTCTTTTTCAAAGACCAATTCAAAGGCAATTCAAAGACCAATACAAGATCTCCCATTTCACATGCTTTTCTTATAATTTGCCCTTGCTACTCTTCCCATCAAGTGGTGAGTCATATTCCCTTACCTTGAACTGGTGAAGAACTTTGTGACTGCCTGACCAATAAAGTATGATAGAAGCAACACTACATGATTTCCAAGACTGGGTCATAAAAATGCCATGCACTTCTCTGCCTTGCTTTCTTGAGATGCTCACTCTTGGAACCAGGCCCCCATGCTATGAGAAAACCCAAGCAGGCACATGGCTCTTTAAATTGTATGGGAGACACATCCTAGATATGTGAAATAATGTGAGTTAGTATGCCAACAAGTATCTATAGGCTAGGTACTAGGAAACAGTAATGAACAAAACAAGTGTTTCTGCCCTGATAAAGCTTACAGCTTAAGGGGGAAAACAGACAAACTAGTAATAGTTATTTAAATTACTACATGTATGCTAAATCCTATAACGACAACTTATAGAAAACTACAGATTATCGGAAAACAGTTAAGACCTCAATTAGCAAAACGTCTGGGAATAAGCTTTTTACCAAATTGGCCATACTTATCAGGATTAGACTCCATCCTTGGGTCAGAGCGATGTCAGGAGTAATACTGCCCCAGATATAGACCTCTCAGAAAATCCATGGCTTCAAGTATTTACATTTATCTCAGTAGAATGTTAAGACTGTGAGTGAGAGGAGGTAATCTGGAACTGAGGAGGGCCCAGGTACAAAGCCCTTCAGCTGATTATCCCTACCTCAAAATAAAGGCAGCCCCTGTATGTACATTACATAGTATAAGAAGGCCTATCTAATAGGCATCGGTTTCCTACAGGACCAAACCCCATGGTAAGCCACAGCCTACATATTGACAATTTTTACCCTACAAGAATGCCCTGAAGAACCTAACTTCAAGAGGCACATTCCCTCCAAAACTAAAGAATCTCTAATCCTTTGGTATATCACATTCGTGGCCCAATCGTTTTCTTCTTTCATAGTGGTAGAAGGAAAAACTGACTTCTTACAACTATGGAGCTCCTGCTACTCTTGCTATATTACAAGGATCCCCTATGACGTGTTCCTACAGAGAATGATGCTTTGGGGTGGGGGGGGCAAGGATTACCCCAAAAGTGATCCTTTCTTATACTCACAACTCTAGTAGCAAAGCAAATCTGGGATCATATATATCACCTCTCTTACTATTAGAAAATGTTTTCATGCCCCCATAGCATTTAAATTCTGTAGAGCCCTCATTCTATCTGCAAGTTTGTCTTAAAGCTCTACTTTTTTTTTTTTTTTTTTGCGGCAGGCGGGCCCCTCACCACCGTGGCCTCTCCCGTTGCAGAGCACAGGCTCAAGGTACACCCATTGAAAACTGTGAAGATTTTCCTCCCAAAGTAATCTAACAATAGAAAATTATTGCAAGAATCTTCTCTAGAATGACCTGGCACTGTTTTTTCATCTAAACCTAATGAAAATTCAGCAATGATAAGAGAAAAGCAATTTCTTCTAAGTATCACAACTCCTAAACTAGAGACCTGATATGTCTACACCCATGAGCAACACTAAGTCTCATACAAAGGTGCTTCTTGCTAATGAGATTTTTCTCACTTAAAGGATGCCATGTATGTCAGAGTTCATTGTAGTACAATGTTTAGTACATTTATCATCAGTTTTGCCCTAATAAAGACTATTGAAAATCTGTTTAAACATCCTGCTTTAACTACTTCCAAAATAGGAATGGCCACATGTGACCCTCTCAATAGTAGAGATAACAGTCCCATGAAAGAAAGAAGAGCACTGGGCTCACTTAAATGGGAAAGTAGGTGCCTCAACTGAAACACAATGGAGGGGGCATCCCCACTCTGGGACAACTCTGCGAATCAGCCTAGATGTCAACTTTGTGAATAGAAGCATTGTGTGTGTGTGTGTGTGTGTGTGTGTGTGTGTGTGTGTGTAACACAGATGATATAGATATAGATACAGATAGAGATAGAGATATACTGAAGCAGAGCAGAATTTGTCACCCCAAAATATGCCTCCTTGGCATAAGGATTATTTTAGGCTGATTATTTTTAAGAAAAAGCAGATATAGGAAAAGCTCTGAGTATAAGTTACCCTTTTGTAAGAGACATTTATATTAAGGGAAATCTCCATTTGTAAGGCTGTCTTCCTCTCTGTACCAGGAAGAGGATGACTCTAAATCTCTTGAAATTCTCATCAATGGAGAAGGCAACAACTTACATCTGCGTAACAACCTTACCCTTGTTCACTGTGTTTTTCCTGGTAACCTCTCATAACTGACTCTCCACCCCCAACATCTTCTTTTGTCTTTAGCTGAAAATGGTGTTTAAGGTGATAGCTTTAGCCATTTCTGAGAGTTAGGTTTTCCTGCATCTCTCTCATCTATGCAGGAGATATACGTTATTAAACTTTTGTTTGATTTTTCTTTTGTTAATCTGTCTTATATCAATTTAATTATTAGACAAGCCAAAGAACCCAGAAGGGAACAAGGGAAATTTTTTCTGCCTCTACGATACACATACACACACACACACATACACACACACACACACATACACACAAATCAGCCTATACTGTTTCTCCCAACTTCCAATCAATATTTCAAGTTATATTTTTAACTTTTTTCTCTATAATCATCCTCTACTTACTCAGGTACCAATTTCTGGTTCCTAAATGTAAACAGAACCGAAGGGAAGATGCAAAGGTCCTTTAAAAGGTGAGAAACACTGAGGGCTGCAGATAACTGGACCAAAGTCACAGCTTAAAAAACATATTTAAGGGCTTCCCTGGTGGCGCAGTGTTTAAGAATCCGCCTGCCAACGCAGGGGACGCAGGTTCGAGCCCTGGTCCAGGAAGATCCCACATGCCGCGGAGCAACTAAGCCCGTGCGCCACAACTACTGAAGCCCACTCACCTAGAGCCCATGCTCCGCAACAAGAGAAGCCAATGCAATTAGAAGCCCGCGCACTACAATGAAGAATAGCCCCCACTCGCCACAACTAGAGAAAGACCGCATGCAGCAACAAAGACCCAACACAGCCAAAGATAAATAAAAATAAAATAAATAAATTTAATTTAAAAAAAAACATATTTAAGTAACACCCCTCTCCCCTCACGAAAGCCCACATTTAGGTCCTTCTTGAGCATAGCTATATTTTAGATATATACTTAAGAAACCAAGGGTAGTCGTCAGTTAGCTCTCTTAAACTATAACTTGCTTAATGAATAATATCATGTAACCTGCCTTTACTGACCAAGCTTGCTTTAACTTTTCTTGCAAACTGCATACCCTCCAAGCTTCAAGTAGCTTAGACAACATGTCACAAGACTCCTTTAACCACTCCCTATAGATAACACCTCTGACTTATGGGTCACTCACTATACTAATGGTTGCTTAAGTTGTATTTCAGGAGCATGGAGCTAGTCTTACTCAATTCAAACCAGTCGAGACCACCAACCATTCAACTAGGCCTGCTCGAGTGTCAGATAGATGACTTTTTGATGTCAGAGGGCCAAAAATTCCACCCTCAGATCACGCTAACACTGCCATTTTCTGAACATGCGTCCCATGATAGAAGCATGTAACTCAGATATGCCTGCACAGAACACCCATTGCTCCACCTTTTTCTTGCCTCCAATCATCCTTCCCTGAGACAGGAGGGAATGGGGCAGGGCACAACCTTTAAAAGAATGGCATAGATGTTGACGATATGTCAAAAACTGGTTAGAACCTACTAGGCCCAGGACGGCGGAAGATTTGACTTGCAGTACATCTTGAGCCTCTTTATATGCTCACTGTAACACATGAGCAGGCTAAGTGACACATCCACAGGCGCCATGACAGTTCTGAGGCTGACCATAATAGGCCAGAAGTGGGGGGTGGCCCAATTCCTGGAAATCCCTGCCCCTTCTCCAAAATAGTTGGAATAATCTTCCCACTTATTAGCCTATGAAATTACCCAGCCCATAAAAACTAACCAGCCCCACACCTTGGGGCCGCTTCTTGCCTTCTGAGAATGACCGCATTCTGCCTATGCAATGTGTATCTCTCTAAATAAAATGCTTTCACATCACTATGGGTCGCTCTAGAATTCTTTCCTTCGCGAAGCCAAGGACCCTCACTTGGTGGCCTATCCCAGGAACTCATCCAAGACCTGGGACATGATCACCCTCTCACGCCCCATTCTCCTGCAACATCCCCAACACCTCAGACTACCCTGCCTCTTTATCTCATAAATATCCCAAGCCCCTCACCTTCAGGGAGGCAGATATGAGATTTGTTCTCTCATCTCCTTGCTTGGCTACCTTGTAAATAAACCCTTTCTCTACTGCAAACCTCAGCATCTCAATATTCGGCTTGCTGCACATCAGGCAAACAAACCTGGTTCAATAACACTAACTTTTAGAGATCAACAATCCAACAAAACAAAACAAAACACTTCAACTTCTACTATCCTGGATTGGGCCCATGTTATTTCTTACCTTAACTTCTGCAATATATTCCTCCAGCCTACCTTTCACTGTACCACTTACTTTCCTATAACAACTATTGGGTTTATCTTCATAGAGACACCTCCCATTACGTCAAACACCTTCCATGAATTTCCAACATGGCAAGAGTTTACCCTCCTAATCTCACCTTCAACTCCTCTACGTATACCCTACACATTAGCCAAACTGAATTACTCCCATGTAGGAAAGTATCTTACCCAAAGAGAGGTCTGGCCTTTGCCCTCAGCTAATAGGAAGCAACCTCTAATGTCCTGACAGGAGTGTCTCTGTTTACCCTGAGGCCTTGGGCCACACCAGATAGTCTGTACTAACAATGTGATCTATGGCAAGAGCTCTGGGCCAAACAGTATCAGCTTGACCTGAACAGGGAACAGAAACTAAGGTCAGCCGCACAAGTATCAACCATATCTACAAGACTAAGCCCCAGTAAAAGCTCCAAGGCTCAGTGAGCTTCCATGACTGGCTATACTCTGTGTGTACTGTCACTGGTAGAGGACACTGGGAGTAATGAGTGCTGTCCAATATGCCACTGGAAGGACAGTGGAAATGTCATGCTTGCAATCCTCCTAGATTCTGTCCTATGTGCTTGAAACTCACCTAGAATCTGCCCCTTTAATCTTTAATCTGTATCTCTTTGCTGTAATAAACTGTAACCGTGAAGAGACTCCACTCTCAAAGGGTGCACACACTGGGACTCAGGGCAGAAGCAGTAATTTGAAAGAAGCCTGGGTCAGACGTACCTGCTGATCTTGGAAAGTCTCCTGGAGAGGCAGGAGGCAACTAGAGATCACCCTGGGGACACAGACACTGGGGCTGGCAAGCCTATTTTGGAATCCCCCTTTTAGCTTATTATTAGCTTCAGCACCCAGCCCTACCCCTGCCCACCAGCCTATAGGCACCAGTACTGGGATGCCTCAGGCCAAGTAACTAACTGGGTGGGGACACAGCCCCACCCACAAGCAGACAGGCTGCCTTAAGACCCCCTGCTAAGCCTACAATCACCCCTGAACACGGCCCTCCCCACCAAAGGGGCCAGGACCCAGCCCCAAACACCAGTACACAGCCACTTGACCCAGGACCCCTAGGGCTCTGCAGTCAGAGAAGCTGGGACCCAACTCCACCCATCAGTGGGCAGACACCAGCCCCCAAACCCACTGCACTCCAGCCCCCTCACCAGCAAACCTGTTCTAGCCTCCAGACCAGCCTTACCCACCAGCAGGAGGACACAAGCCCCAAGACAGCCACAGCCCTGCTGCCTGCTATGACAGGACCCAACTCATCCACCAGCAGGCCAGCATCAGGCCTGGGACCCTGGGCCCTGCAGCCAGATATCAGGACCTTGTTCTGTCCGCCAGTGGGCGGGCACAAGCCCCAGGATCTAGCTTCACCAACACGGCACTATAATAGGGAAGAACAAATCTGACTCCATATTAGATCTGTTTCTTTTACTTTAACCTTTGTATTCTACTGCTTTTGCTACAAGAATGTTGCCTATAGCCGGAAATATAAGGATAGCCCATTCTCAAGGCTCTGACCTTTAAAGATATAACACTTTTCCATTTACATAAAGAAAAAAAGTTGCAGAACAGAAAATAACCTTTGTCTCAGTTGGAAGTTTATGGGAACATCATGACCTGACCTACATGGACAGCTGCAAGAACAAAGGATTCCAGCATCAAGAAGTTTGTAACAACCAACCACACCCCCTCCCCCTTTAGTATAAAAAAAGCCTGAATTCTAACTTGGGTAAAATGGTTCTTTGGGACACTAGTCCACCATCTTCTCAGTTTGCTGGCTTTCCAAATAAAGTCACTATTCCTTGCCCTAACAACTCATCTCTTGATTTATCGAGAGGGGGCCAGCCACACCTACCAAACAGCCTATAGTAGTCAGCCTGCCACAACAGAAGGACCCTCACAGGCCACACAAGGGGCACTTGGACCAGAAGCGAGTGCACTGCTGGGACACACAGAATGTCTCCTACAAAAGGCCACTTCTCCAAGGCAGGGAAACATAACCAACCTACCAGATACAAAGAAATAAAAACAGCAAGTCAGTAAAATGAGGCAACAGAGGAACATGCTCCAAATGAAGACACAAGATAAAATCTCAGAAGAACTAAGTGAAGTGGTGATAGCCAATCTACCCAAAAAAGAGTTTAAGATAATGATCATAAAGATGACCAAAGAACTCAGGAGTAGAATGGATGAACAGCATGGGAAGTTAGAAGTTTTTAACAAACAAAATATAAAGAACAGCCAAATAGAGGTGAAGAATACAATAACTGAACTTAAAAATAAACTAGAAGGAATCAACAGTAGACTAAATAATATAGAGGAATGGATGAGCAAGCTGGAAGACAGAGCAGTGGAAATCACTGAAGCTGAACAGAAAAAGAGAATAAAAAGAAATGAGGAAAGTTTAACACATTATTGACCAGAGACACATTAATAGGTCTTTGCTACCTGAATGTTATTGACCGCAGATATTTCAATATTCACTTACATAACAAATCACCAGCCATAGGCATTAGTTTCTGCCAAAATCCCCTGGTCAATAATGAGTTAAGAGACCTCTGGAATAACATCAAGCACACTAATATTCACATTACAGGGGTACCAGAAGGAGGAGAGAGAGAAAGGGGCAGAGAACATATGTGAAGACATAATAGCTGAAAACTTCCCTAACTTGGGAAAGGAAAAGTACACCTAAATCCAGGAAGCACAGAGAGTCCCAAACAGGATCAACCCAAAGAGGACCATACCAAGACACACTGCAACTAAAATGGCAAAAATTAAAGATAAAGAGAGAATATTAAAAGCAGCAAGGGGAAAGCAACAAGTTACATACAAGGGAACTCCCATAAGGATATCAGCTGACTTTTCAGTAGAAACTCTACAGGCCAGAAGGGAGTGGCATGATATATTTAAAGTGATGAAAGGGAAAAACCTACAAACAAGAATACTCTACCTGGTAAGGCTCTCATTCAGATTTGATGGCGAGATCAAAAGTTTTAAGGCAAGCCAAAGCTGAGAGTTAAGCACCACCAAACCAGCTTTACAAGAAATGTTTAAGGGATTTCTCTAAGCAAAAAAAAAAAAAAAAAAAGGCCATAACTAGAAACATAAAAATTTATGAAAGGAAAAAGCTTATTGATAAAGGCAAATATACAGTAAAGGTAGTAAGTCATCTACACACAAAATTAGTAGTAGGGAAATTAAAAGACAAAAGAAGTAAAATCATCTATATGCACAATAAGCAGTTAAGGGATACACAAAGCAAACAGAAAAAGACTGACAAAATTCAACATCCATTTATGATAAAACTCTCCAGAAAATGTGAATAGAGGAAACATACCTCAACATAATAAAGGCCATATATAAGTCCATAACCAACATCATACTCAATGGTGAAAAGCTGAAAGCATTTTCTCTAAGATCACGAACAAGACAAGGATGCCCACTCTAGCCACTTTTATTCAACACAGTAGTGGAAATCCTAGCCACAGCTATCAGATAAGAAAAAAAAATAAAAGGGATCCAAATTAGAAAGGAAGAAGTAAAACTGTCACTGTTCGTAGATATCATAATATTTTACATAGAAAATCCTAAAATTGCTACCAAAAATAAAAATACAAGAGGTCATCAATGAATTTGGGTAAAGTTGTAGGATACAAAATTAATAAACAGAAATCTGTTGCATTTCTATACACTAACAATGAACTATCAGAAAGAGAAATTAAGGGAACACTTACAATCACATCAAAAATAATAAAATATCCAGGATTTCCCTCGTGGCGCAGTGGTTAAGAATCCGCCTGCCAATTCAGGGAACACAGGTTCGAGTCCTGGTCCAGGAAGATCCCACATGCCGTGGAGCAACTAAGCCCATGCACCACAACTACTGAGCCTGCACTCTAGAGACCATGAGCCACAACTGCTAGAGCCCACGAGCCACAATTGCTGAAGCCCACGTGCCTAGAGCCCATGCTCTGCAACAAGAGAAGCCACAGCAATGAGAAGCCCATGCACTGCAACAAAGAGTAGCCCCTGGGCTTCCCTGGTGGCGCAGTGGTTGAGAGTCCGCCTGCCGATGCAGGGGACACAGGTTCATGCCCTGGTCCAGGAAGATCCCACATGCCGTGGAGCGGCTAGGCCCATGAGCCATGGCCGCTGAGCCTGCGCGTCCAGAGTCTGTGCTCCACAACGGGAGAGGCCACAACAGTGAGAGGCCCGCGTACAGCAAAAAAAAAAAAAAAAAAAAAAAAGAGCAGCCCCTGCTTACCACAACTAGAGAAAGCCTGCGCGCAGCAACAAAGACCCAACGCAGCCAAGAATAAATAAATTGATTAATTTAAAAAACAAAAAAGACCACAAATAACAAATGTTGGCAAGGATGTGGAGAAAAGGAAACCCCTGTACACTGCTGGAGGAAATATAAATTGATGCAGCCACAATGGAAAACAGTATGGAGGCTCCTTAAGAAAACTAAAACTAGAGCTACCATATGATCCAGCAATCCCAATCCTGGGCATATATCTGGAAAAGATGAAAACTCTAATTCAAAAACATACATGCACCCAAATGTTCAGAGCAGCATTATTTACAACTGCCAAGATATGGAAGCAACTTAACTGTCCATCAACAGAGGAATGGATAAAGAAGAATGTGGGGTGTATATATATACACATATACATATAGATATACATACAATGGGGTAGTTCCCTGGCAGTCCAGTTGTTATGACTCAGCGCTTTCACTGTCATGGCCCCAGGTTCAATCCCTGGTTGGGGAACTAAGATCCCGCAAGCCACGTGGCACAGCCAAAATACACACACACACACACACACACACACACACACACACACACACACACACACACACACACACACACACACACACACACACACACACACACACACACACACACACACACACACACACACACACACACACACACACCGGAATACTACTCAGCCATAAAAAAGAATGAAATTTTGCCATCTGCAACAGGAATGGACCTGGAGGGTATTATGCTTAGTGAAATAAGTAAGACAGAGAAAGACAAATACTGTCTTCCTATCACTTGTGGAATCTAAAAAGTAAAACAAACTAGTGAATATAAAAACAACAACAAAACAGATTCACAGATAAAGAGAACAAACTAGTGGTTACCAGTGGGGAGAAGGAAGGAGGGAGTGGCAAGATAGGGGTAAAGGATTAAGAAATACAAACTACTACATATAAAATAAGCTACAAGGGTATATTGTACAGTACAGGGAATATAGCAAATCTTTTTTTCTTTTTTTTTTTTGCGGTACGCGGGCCTCTCACTGTTGTGGCCTCTCCTGTTGCAGAGCACAGGCTCCAGACGCGCAGGCTCAGTGGCCATGGCTCACGGGCCCAGCTGCTCCGCGACATGTGGGATCTTCCCGGACCGGGGCACGAACCCGTGTCCCCTGCATTGGCAGGCGGACTCTCAACCACTGCGCCACCAGGGAAGCCCTATAGCAAATATTTTAAAATAACTATAAATAGAGTATAATCTATAAAAATTTTGAATCACTGTTGTACACCTGAAACTAATATAATATTGTAAATCAACTACACCTCAATTAAAAATAACAATTTAAGAAACTGTAACCATGAGTATAACAGCTTTCAGTGAGTTCTGTGAGTCCTTCTAAGTATTATCAAACCTGTCAATGGTTTGCGGGACCCCTGAGGGGAAGCAAAATTTGCCACCCTAAAGTATGTCTGTTTGGCAAAAGGATTATTTTAGACTGATTATTTTTTTTAATTTATTTATTTATTTTTGGCTATGTTGGGTCTTTGTTGCTGCGCGTGGGCTTTCTCTAGTTGTGGCAAGCGGGGGCCACTCTTCATTGCAGTGCATGGGCTCCTCATTGCGGTGGCTTCTCTTGTTGCAGAGCACGGGCTCTAGATGCACGGACTTCATTAGTTGTGGCTCACGGGCTCAGTAGTTGTTGCTGTGGGCTCTAGAGCACAGGATCAGCAGTTGTGGCCCACAGGCTTAGTTGCTCCGCAGCATGTGGGATCTTCTTGGACCAGGGCTCGAACTCGTGTCCCCTGCATTAGCAGGCGGATTCTTAACCACTACGCCACCAGGGAAGTCCTAGGCTGATTATTTTTAAGAGCATACACAGGAGAAGCTCTGAAAACCAAGAAGTTACCCTTTTGTAAAAGAAATTTACATTTATAAGGGAAATCTCCATTTGTAAGGGTGTCCTCCTCTCTGTACCTGGAAGAGAAGGATGACTCTACATCTCTAGAAACTCTTATCAACAGAAAAGGCAAAGGCTTAAATCTGTATAACAACCTTACCCTTGTTTACTGTGCTTTTCCTAATAACCTCCCATAACTGGCCTTCCCCAACCCCCAACATCTTTTGTCTTTAGTGGGAGATGTTATTTAAAGTGATGGCTTGGGCCATTTATGGTAGCTACTCAGTTTTCCTGGGTATCTCCCAGTATAAAGGAGACATATGTTATTAAACTTGTTTGTTTTTCTCCCATTAATTTGTCTTTTATTACAGGGGTGTCTAAGCCAAGAACCTAGGAGGGCAGATGGAATATTATTTTTCCTCCCCCATGAAACAGAGGGCTAACCTGATTAGGCCCGCCAAACCTAACCTGCCTCTCTTGCTTTTAATCCCTTGCTTTTAGTTCATTTAAAAACCCATATAGCTAACAGTCAGTAGCCAAGATAGATAAATAGATAGATTCATACGCCCTCTGACGTATGAATCACTATACTAACAGTTGCTTAAGTTGTTTTTCAGGTACTTGGAGCTAGTTCTTGCCCAGTTCAGACCAGTTGAAACCACCGACCATTCAACTGGGCCTTTGTGAGTGTCCAATGGATGACCTTTTGATGCCAGAGGGCCAAAAACTCCACCCTCAGAACATGCCACAATTTTCTAAAAAAAAAAAACATGCATTTCTAAAAAAAAAAAACATGCATCCTATGAAGAGCCATGAAGCTTAACTACACCTGCACAGACCACTGATTACCTCACTTCTCTTACCTCCAATCACCTTTCCCCACACCTCGAACTACCCTGCCTCTTTATCCCATAAATATCCTTAAACCCTATCTTCAGGGAGGTGGACATGAGATTTGTTCTCCCAGTCTCCTAGCTTGGCTGCCTCCTGAATAAACATTTTCTCTGCTGCAAACACCACTTGGTGTCTCAGTGTTTGGCTTGCTGTGCACTGGGCAAACGAACATGATTTGGTAACACCTATAACCGCAAACATGGAGTTGGATGTCAGAAGTGAGGGTGGTCCTGGGGATTCTCTAACTTTCACCCGCTGTTTCACAAACATCTCTTATATTTCCTGCCACTATGCCACTATTCATAATGTCCCTAGAATACCTACTTCACCTCCACTGCTTTCCAACAATATCTAACCCCTGCTTTAAGGTCTACCTCAAATGCCACCTTCCACAAAGCCTTTCTATTGTAACAGTTTTATTGAGATATAATTCAGTTACCATAAAATTCACCCATTTAAGTATACAGTTAAGTGTTTTTTAGTATATTCACAGAATTATGTAAACATCACCACAATCTAATTTTAGAATATTTTTCATTACCCCCCAAAGAAACCCTGTATCCATTAGCAGTCATTCCCCATTCTCATCCTACCCCAGCCCCAAGAAACCACTGACTTACTTTCTGTCTCTTAAGGATTTACCAATTCTGGACCTTTCATATATCATACAATATTGGTCTTTTGTGACTGGCTTCTTTCACTGAGCACATTTTGGAGGTTCATCCATGTTTTAGCGTGTATAGGTAACTTCATTCCCCTTTTATTGACAAATAATATTCCACCGTATAGATACACCATTTTATCTATCCATTCATCAATTAATGGACAATTGGGTTGTTTCTACTCTTTAGCTATTATGAGAAATGCTACTGTGAACATTCATGTACAAGTTTCTGTGTGGACATATGTTTTCATGTCCACTGGGTATATACCTAGGAGTAAAACTATTGGGTCATATGGTAACTATGTTTAACATTTTGAGGAATTGCCAAACTATTTTCCAAACTGCCTAAACCATTTTATGTGCACCAGCAGTTTATGAGAGCTCCAATTTGTCCACATGCTTGTCAACACTTGATATTATCAGTCTTTTTGATTACAGCCAACCTAGCATGTGTGAAGTGGTATCTCATTCTGGTTTCGATTTGCATTTCCCTAATGACTAAAAATGTTGAGTATCAAGTCTCTACCTGAATAGATAAAGAGACTGAACTAGTAATTTTAAAACTTCCTGCAAAAAAAAAAGCCCACCGTTCCATTGACAGATGAATGGATAAAGACATGGTATTTACAATATATGTATACATACATACATACTGTGGAATACTACTCAGCCATAAAAAAGAATGAAATTTTGCCATTTGCAGCAACAACTTGGAGGGCATTATGCTAAGTGAAACAAGTCAGACAGAGAAAGACAAATACTGTATGATATCACTTATATGTGGAATCTAAAAAATACAACAAACTAGTGAATGTAACAAAAAAGAAGCAGACTCAGAACTAGTGGTTACCAATGGCGGGGGAGGATGGGTAATACGGGGTAGGGGCTTAAGAGGTACAAACTATTAGATATAAAATGAACTACAGAAGGCAGAGTGAAGATGGAGGTGTGGGAAGACACTGAGTTAGCATCTCCCCACAACTAGGGTGGCTGCCGGCCGTTGGTGGGACACCCTGACACCCAATGAGATGGGAGGAACCCCCAAGTGAACCAGTAGGACATGGGGGAAGGAGAAGTGGAGGCCAGACAGGATTGGCGCCCCTGAGGCCAGGGAGATCAGGAGAGGTAGGCAAGAGGGGCCCTCTGGGAGGAGTGACAAAGGAGCAGAGGGCATTTGCCCTGCCCACTTGGGCCCAGGAGCCCGCTGAGCTCCCAGGCCGGTCCCCTGCCCTCCAAAGCCCTCTCCAGGCCACGTGGGTCCTGGGGGCATAGGAAGAAGGCCAAGGGGAAAACAGGAGAGGCAGGTAGGAGGGGCCCTCCAAGACAGGAGGAGCAGGAGGAGCAGGAGAGGAGAGGAGACCTCGAGTTTGCCCCACCCACTCGAGCCCAGGAAGCCTGCTGGGCTCCCAGGTGAGGTCCCCCGCCCTCTGAGACCAGGTGGGGGGGGAACGCCTGTGCCCCTTCTGTTCCTTGAGCCTAAGCCCACCCCGCACAGCCCCCAGTGCCTTTTCCAGCCCTGTGGGTCCTAAGCATAGGTCCCGCCCACCACCCAAACCTCACCCTTGCTTAGGCCCCACCCTCCACAGCCAAGGCCTTTTCCTGGGCTTTCTTTTTTATTTGTTTTTATCTCTTTTCCCTCTTCTTTTTTACTATTGTGGTACTGTTGTACCTTCTGGTTGTTGATTCATCTATATTTTTATTTTTATATTCTTTCTAACATGCCTGTTAGTTTCCGAGTCTAATTTTATTTTTAACTTTGTTATTGTTCTCTCTTTTTTTTTTTATTTTTTTGCCACCCCACACAGTTTGCGGGATCTTGGTTCACGAGCCAGGGGTCAGGTCGAAGCTCCTGCAGTGGGAGCTTCATGTCAGAACCACTGGACAAACAGAGAACCTCAGACCCCAGAGATTATTCATCAGAGTGAGGTCTCACAGCGGTCCTCATCTCAGCACCAAGACCCAGCTCTATCCAACAGCCTACAAACTCTAGTGTTGGAAGCCTCAGGCCAAACAACCAGTAAGACAGGAACATATTCCCATTCATTAAAAAAAAAGAGAGACAGCAAAAAAATATGTCACAGATGAAGGGGCAAGGTAAAAACCTACAAGACCAAATAAATGAAGAGGAAATAGGCAATCTACCTGAAAAAGAATGCAGAGTAATGATAGTAGAGATGATCCAGAATCTCAGAAATAGAATGGAGGCACGGATTGAGAAAATACAAGAAATGTTTAACAAAGATCTAGAAGAACTAAAGAACAAACAAACAGAGATAAACAACACAATAAATGAAATAAAAAATACACCAGAAGGAATCAATAACAGAATTAACTGAGGCAGAAGAACGAATAAGTGAGCTGGAAGACAAAATGGTGGAAATAACTGCCGAGGAGCAGAATAAAGAAAAAAGAATGTAAAGAATTGAAGACAGTCTCAGAGACCTCTGGGATAACACCAAATGCACCAACATTTGAATTATAGGGGTCCCAGAAGAAGAGAAAAAGAATGGATATGAGAAAATATTTGAAGAGATTATAGTCAAAAACTTCCCTAATGGGAAAGAAAATAGTCACTCAAGTCCAGGAATCAGAGAGTCCCATACAGGATAAACCCGAGGAAAAACACACTGAGACACATATTAATCAAACTAACAAAAATTAAATTCAAAGAAAAAATATTAAAAGCAGCAAGGGGAAAAAAACAACATATAAAAGAATCCCCATAAGGTTATCAGCTGAATTTTCAGCAGGAACTCTGCAGGCCAGAAGGGAGTGGCAGGATATACTGAAAGTGATGAAAGAGAAAAACCTACAACCAAGATTACTCTACCCAGCAAGGATCTCATTCAGATTCGATGGAGAAGTCAAAAGCTTTTCACACAAGCAAAAGCTAAGAGAATTTTAGCACCACCAAACCACCTTTACAACAAATGCTAAGGAAACTTCTCTAGGTGGGAAACAGAAGCGAAGAAAAAGACCCACAAAAACCCAAAACAATTAAGAAAACGGTAATAGGAACATACATATCAATAATAACCTTGGGGCTTCCCTGGTGGCACAGTGGTTGAGAGTCCACCTGCCAATGCAGGGGACACGGGTTCATGCCCCGGTCCGGGAAGATCCCACATGCCGTGGAGCGGCTAGGCCCGTGAGCCATGGCCGCTGAGCCTGCGCATCCAGAGCCTGTGCTCTGCCACGGGAGAGGCCACAACAGTGAGGGGCCCGCGTACCGCAAAAAAATAAAAAATAAATAAAATAACCTTGAATGTAAATGGATTAAATGCCCCAACCAAAAGACACAGACTGGCTGAATGGATACAAAAACAAGACCCATATATACACTGTCTACAAGAGACCCACTTCAGACCTAGGGACACATACAGACTGAAGGTGAAGGGATGGAAAAAGATACTCCATGCAAATGGAAATCAAAAGAAAGCTGGAGTAGCAATACTCATATCCGATAAAATAGACTCTAAAATAAAGACTATTATAAGAGACAAAAAAGGACACTACATAATGATCAAAGGATCAATCCAAGAAGAAGATATAACAATTATAAATGTTTATGGGCCCAACATAGGAGCACCTCAATACATAAGGCAAACGCTAACAACCATGAAAGGACAGTAACACAATAATAGCAGGGGATTTGGGGCTTCCCTGGTGGCGCAGTGGTTGAGAGTCTGCCTGCTGGTGCAGGGGACACGGGTTCATGCCCCGGTCCAGGAGGATCCCACATGCCACGGAGCGGCTGGGCCCGTGAGCCATGGCCGCTGGGTCTGCGTGTCCGGAGCCTGTGCTCCGCAGCAGGAGAGGCCACAACGGTGAGAGGCCCACGTACCGCAAAAAAAAAAAAAAGAAAAAATAGTAGGGGATTTTAACACACCGCTACACCAATGGACAGATCATCCAAACAGAAAATAAATAAGGAAACACAAGCTTTAAATGACACAATGGACCAGATAGATTTAATTGATATTTATAGAACATTCCACCCAAAAGTGGCAGAATACACTTTCTTCTCAAGTGCACATGGAACATTCTCCAGGATAGATCACATCTTGGGTCACAAATCAAGCCTCAGAAAATTTAAGAAAATTGAAATCATATCAAGCATCTTTTCTGACCACAACGCTATGAGACCGGAAATCAATTACAGAAAAAACTGTAAAAAACACAAATACATGGAGGCTAAACAATGCGCTACTAAATAACGAAGAGATCACCGAAGAAATCAAAGAACAAATTAAAAAATACATAGAAACAAATGACAACGAAAACACGATGACCCAAAACCTGTGGGACGCAACAAAAGCAGTTCTAAGAGGGAAGTTTATAGCAATTCAATCTCACCTCAAGAAACAAGAGGGGGGACCTTGAAGATGGCGGAAGAGTAAGACGCGGAGATCACCTTCCTCCCCACAGATACACCAGAAATACATCTACACGTGGAACAACTCCTACAGAACACCTACTGAAGGCTGGCAGAAGACCTCAGACCTCCCAAAAGGCAAGAAACTCCCCACGTACCTGGGTAGGGCAAAAGAAAAAAAGAAAAAACAGAGACAAAAGAATAGGGACGGCACCTGCACCAGTGGGAGGGAGCTGTGAAGGAGGAAAAGTTTCTACACACTAGGAAGCCCCTTCGCGGGCGGAGACTGCGGGAGGCGGAGGGGGGAGCTTCGGAGCCACGGAGGAGTGCACAGCAACAGGGGTGCGTAGGGCAAAACAGGGAGATTCCCGCACAGAGGATCGGTGCCGACCAGCACTCACCAGCCCGAGAGGCTTGTCTGCTCACCCGCCGGGGCGGGCGGGGCTGCGAGCTGAGGCTCGGTTTCGGTCGGAGCGCAGGGAGAGGACTGGGGTTGGCAGCTTGAACATAGCCTGAAGGGATTAGTGCACCACGGCTAGCCGGGAGGGAGTCCGGGAAAAAGTCTGCACCTGCCAAAGAGGCAAGAGACTTTTTCTTCCCTCTTTGTTTCCTGGTGCGCGAGGAGAGGGGTTGAAGAGCGCTGCTTAAAGGAACTCCAGAGACGGGCGCGAGCCGCGGCTAAAAGCACGGACCCCAGGGACGGGCGGGAGACGCTAAGGCTGCTGCTGCCGCCACCAAGGGGCCTGTGTGCGAGCACAGGTCACTATCCACACCCCTCTTCCGCGGAGCCTGTGCAGCCCGCCACTGCCAGGGTCCCGGGATCCAGGGACAACTTCCCCGGGAGAACGCACGGCGGGCCTCAGGCTGGTGCAACGTCACGCCGGCCTCTGCCGCCGCAGGCCCACCCCGCACGCAGTGCCCCTCCCTCCCCCCCGCCTGAGTGCGCCAGAGCCCCCGAATCAGCGGTTCCTTTAACCCTGTCCTGTCTGAGCAAAAAACAGACGCCCTCCAGCGACCTACACGCAGAGGCAGGGCCAAATCCAAAGCTGAGCCCCTGTGAGCTGTGAGAACAAAGAAGAGAAAGGGAAATCTCTCCCAGCAGCCTCAGAAACAGCGGATTAAAGCTCCACAATCAACTTGATGTACCCTGCATCTGTGGAATACATGAATAGACAACGAATCATCCCAAATTGAGGAGGTGGGCTTCGAGAGCAAGATCTGATTTTTTCCCCTTTTCCTCTTCTTGTGAATGTGTATGTGTATGCTTCTGTGTGAGATCTTGTCTGTATAGTTTTGCTTCCACCATGTGTCCTAGGGTTCTATCCGTCCACGGTTTTTTTTTAATTTTTTTCTTAATAATTAATTTTAATAACTTTATTATACTTTACCTTCTTTCTTTCTTTCTTTCTTTCCTTTCTTCCTTCCTTCCTTCCCTCCTTTAGACAACAAATCATCCCAAATTGAGGAGGTGGTCTCTGAGAGCAAGATTTATGATTTTTTTCCCCTTTACCTCTTTTTGTGAGGGTGTATGTGTATGCTTCTGTGTAAGATTTTGTCTGTATAGCTTTGCTTCCACCATTTGTCCTAAGGTTCTATCCGTCCCTTTTTTTTTCTAAATAATTATTTTTTAATTCAATAACTTTATTATACTTTATTTTATTTTACTGTATCTTCTTTCTTTCTGTCTTTTTTCTTTCCTTCCCTCCTTCCTTCCTTCCTTCCTCCCTCCCTCCCTCCCTCCTTTCTTTCCTTCTTGCCTTCTTTCCTTCTTTGCTTCTTTCTTTCTTCCTTCCTTCCTTCCCTCCTTTCTTTCTTTCTTTCTTTCCTCATACTTCTATTAATTCTCTCTACTTTTTCTCCCTTTTATTCTGAGCCGTGTGGATGAAAGGCTCTTGGTGCTCCAGCCAGGAGTCAGGGCTCTGCCTCTGAGGTGGGAGAGCCAACTTCAGGACACTGGTCAACAAGAGACCTCCCAGCTCCACATAATATCAAACGGCAAAAATCTCCCAGAGACCTCCATCTTAACACCAGCACCCAGCTTCACTCAACGACCAGCAAGCTACAGTGCTGGACAACCTATGCCAAACAACTACCAAAACAGGAACACAACCCCACCCATTAGCAGAGAGGCTGCCTAAAATCATAATAAGGCCACAGACACCCCAAAACACACCACCAGACGTGAACCTGCCCACTAGAGAGACAAGATCCAGCCTCATCCACCACAACACAGGCACTAGTCCCCTCCACCAGGAAGCCTACACAACCCACTGAACCAACCTTAGCCACTGGAGAAGACATCAAAAACAGCAGGAACTACGAACCTGCAGCCTGCAAAAAGGAGACCCCAAACACAGTAAGATAAGCAAAATGAGAAGACAGAAAAACACACAGCAGATAAAGGAGCAAGATAAAAATGCACCAGATCTAACAAATGAAGAGGATATAGGCAGTCTACCTGAAAAAGAATTCAGACTAATGATAGTAAGGATGATCCAAAATCTTGGAAATAGAATGGACAAAATGCAAGAAACAGTTAACAAGGACCTAGAAGAAATAAAGGTGAAACAAGCAACGATGAACAACACAATAAATGAAATTAAAAGTACTCTAGATGGGATCAATAGCAGAATAACTGAGGCAGAAGAACGGATAAGTGACCTGGAAGATAAAATAGTGGAAATAACTACTGCAGAGCAGAATAAAGAAAAAAGAATGAAAAGAACTAAGGACAGTCTCAGAGACCTCTGGGACAACATTAAATGCACCAACATTCGAATTATAGGGGTTCCAGAAGAAGAAGAGAAAAAGAAAGGGACTGAGAAAATATTTGAAGAGATTATAGTTGAAAACTTCCCTAATATGGGAAAGGAAATAGTTAATCAAGTCCAGGAAACACAGAGCGTCCCATACAGGATAAATCCAAGGAGAAATACGCCAAGACACATATTAATCAAACTGTCAAAAATTAAATACAAAGAAAGCATATTAAAAGCAGCAAGGAAAAAACAACAAATAACACACAAGGGAATCCCCATAAGGTTAACAGCTGATCTCTCAGCAGAAACCCTACAAGCCAGAAGGGAGTGGCAGGACATATTGAAAGTGATGAAGGAGAAAAACCTGCAACCAAGATTACTCTACCCAGCAAGGATCTCATTCAGATTTGATGGAGAAATTAAAACCTTTACAGACAAGCAAAAGCTGAGAGAGTTCAGCACCACCAAACCAGCTTTACAACAAATGCTAAAGGAACTTCTCTAGACAAGAAACACAAGAGAAGGAAAAGACCTATAATAACGAACCCAAAAATATTTAGAAAATGGGAATAGGAACATACATATCGATAATTACCTTAAATGTAAATGGACTAAATGCTCCAACCAAAAGACACAGATTGGCTGAATGGATATAAAAACAAGACCCTTATATATGCTGTCTACAAGAGACCCACTTCAGACCTAGAGACACATACAGACTGAAAGTAAGGGGATGGAAAAAGATATTCCATGCAAATGGAAACCAAAAGAAAGCTGGAGTAGCAATTCTCATATCAGACAAAATAGACTTTAAAATAAGGACTATTAAAAGAGACAAAGAAGGACACTACATAATGCTCAAGGGATTAATCCAAGAAGAAGATATAACAATTGTAAATATTTATGCACCCAACATAGGAGCACCTCAATACATAAGGCAAATACTAACAGCCATAAAAGGGGAAATCGACAGTAACACATTCATAGTAGGGGACTTTAACACCCCACTTTCACCAATGGACAGATCATCCAAAATGAAAATAAATAAGGAAACACAAGCTTTAAATGATACATTAAACAAGATGGACTTAATTGATATTTATAGGACACTTCATCCAAAAACAACAGAATACACATTTTTCTCAAGTGCTCATGGAACATTCTCCAGGATAGATCATATCTTGGGTCACAAATCAAGCCTTGGTAAATTTAAGAAAATTGAAATTGTATAAAGTATCTTTTCCGACCACACGCCATGAGACTAGGTATCAATTACAGGAAAAGATCTGTAAAAAATACAAACACATGGAGGCTAAACAATACACTACTTAATAATGAAGTGATCACTGAAGAAATCAAAGAGGAAATAAAAAAATACCTAGAAACAAATGACAATGGAGACACAACGACCCAAAACCTATGGGATGCAGCAAAAGCAGTTCTAAGGGGGAAGTTTATAGCAATACAAGCCCACCTTAAGAAGCAGGAAACATCTCGAATAAACAACCTAACCTTGCACCTCAAGCAATTAGGGAAAGAAGAACAAAAAAACCCCAAAGCTAGCAGAAGGAAAGAAATCATAAAGATCAGATCAGAAATAAATGAAAAAGAAATGAAGGAAACAATAGCAAAGATCAATAAAACAAAAAGCTGGTTCTTTGAGAAGATAAACAAAATAGATAAACCATTAGCCAGACTCATCAAGAAAAAAAGGGAGAAGACTCAAATCAATAGAATTAGAAATGAAAAAGGAGAAGTAACAACTGACACTGCAGAAATAAAAAAGATCATGAGAGATTACTACAAGCAACTCTATGCCAATAAAATGGACAATCTGGAAGAAATGGACAAATTCTTAGAAATGCACAACCTGCCAAGACTGAATCAGGAAGAAATAGAAAATATGAACAGACCAATCACAAGCACTGAAATTGAAACTGTGATTAAAAATCTTCCAACAAACAAAAGCCCAGGACCAGATGGCTTCACAGGCAAATTCTATCAAACATTTAGAGAAGAGCTAACACCTATCCTTCTCAAACTCTTCCAAAATATAGCAGAGGGAGGAACACTCCCAAATTCCTTCTACGAGGCCACCATCACCTTGATACCAAAACCAGACAAGGATGTCACAAAGAAAGAAAACTACAGGCCAATATCACTGATGAACACAGATGCAAAAATCCTCAACAAAATACTAGCAAACAGAATCCAACAGCACATTAAAAGGATCATACACCATGATCAAGTGGGGTTTATTCCAGGAATGCAAGGATTCTTCAATATACGCAAATCTATCAATGTGATAAACCATATTAACAAACTGAAGGAGAAAAACCATATGATCATCTCAATAGATGCAGAGAAAGCTTTTGACAAAATTCAACACCCATTTATGATAAAAACCCTGCAGAAAGTAGGCATAGAGGGAACTTTCCTCAACATAATAAAGGCCATATATGACAAGCCCACAGCCAACATCATCCTCAATGGTGAAAAACTGAAAGCATTTCCACTAAGATCAGGAACAAGACAAGGTTGCCCACTCTCACCACTCTTATTCAACATAGTTTTGCAAGTTTTAGCCACAGCAATCAGAGAAGAAAAGGAAATAAAAGGAATCCAAATCAGAAAAGAAGTAAAGCTGTTACTGTTTGCAGATGACATGATACTATACATAGAGAATCCTAAAGATGCTACCAGAAAACTACTAGAGCTAATCAATGAATTTGGTAAAGTAGCAGGATACAAAATTAATGCACAGAAATCTCTGGCATTCCTATATACTACATACTATATATACTATATACTAATGATGAAAAATCTGAAATTGAAATCAAGAAAACACTCCCATTTACCACTGCAACAAAAAGAATAAAATATCTAGGAATAAACCTACCTAAGGTAGGTTTAGATCTGTATGCAGAAAATTATAAGACACTGATGAAAGAAATTAAAGATGATACAAATAGATGGAGAGATATACCATGTTCTTGGATTGGAAGAATCAACATTGTGAAAATGACTCTACTACCCAAAGCAATCTATAGATTCAATGCAATCCCTATCAAACTACCACTGGCATTTTTCACAGAACTAGAACAAAAAATTTCGCAATTTGTATGGAAACACAAAAGACCCCGAATAGCCAAAGCAATCTTGAGAACGAAAAAAGGAGCTGGAGGAATCAGGCTCCCTGACTTCAGACTATACTACAAAGCTACAGTAATCAAGACAGTATGGTACTGGCACAAAAACAGAAAGATAGATCAATGGAACAGGATAGAAAGCCCAGAGATAAACCCACGCACATATGGACACCTTATCTTTGATAAAGGTGGCAGGAAAGTACAGTGGAGAAAGGACAGCCTCTTCAATAAGTGGTGCTGGGAAAACTGGACAGATACATGTAAAAGTATGAGATTAGATCAGTCCCTAACACCATACACAAAAATAAGCTCAAAATGGATTAAAGACCTAAAGGTAAGGCCAGAAACTATCAAACTCTTAGAGGAAAACATAGGCAGAACACTCTATGACATAAATCACAGCAAGATCCTTTCTGACCCACCTCCTAGAGTAATGGAAATAAAAACAAAAATAAACAAATGGAACCTAATGAAACTTCAAAGCTTTTGCACAGCAAAGGAAACCATAAACAAGACCAAAAGACAACCCTCAGAATGGGAGAAAATATTTGCAAATGAAGCAACTGACAAAGGATTAATCTCCAAAATTTACAAGCAGCTCATGCAGCTCAATAACAAAAAAACAAACAACCCAATCCAAAAATGGGCAGAAGATCTAAATAGACATTTCTCCAAAGAAGATATACAGACTGCCAACAAACACATGAAAGAATGCTCAACATCATTAATCATTAGAGAAATGCAAATCAAAACTACAATGAAATATCATCTCACACCAGTCAGAATGGCCATCATCAAAAAATCTAGAAACAATAAATGCTGGAGAGGGTGTGGAGAAAAGGGAACACTCTTGCACTGCTGGTGGGAATGTGAATTGGTTCAGCCACTATGGAGAACAGTATGGAGGTTCCTTAACAAACTAAAAATAGAACTACCATATGACCCAGCAATCCCACTACTGGGCATATACCCTGAGAAAACCAAAATTCAAAAACAGTCATGTACCAAAATGTTCACTGCAGCTCTATTTACAATAGCCCGGAGATGGAAACAACCTAAGTGCCCATCATCGGATGAATGGATAAAGAAGATGTGGCACATATATACAATGGAATATTACTCAGCTATAAAAAGAAACGAAATTGAGCTATTTGTAATGAGGTGGATAGACCTAGAGTCTGTCATACAGAGTGAAGTAAGTCAGAAAGAAAAAGACAAATACCGTATGCTAACACATATATATGGAATTTAAGGGGAAAAAAATGTCATGAAGAACCTAGGGGTAAGACAGGAATAAAGACACAGACCTACTGGAGAACAGACTTGAGGATATGGGGAGGGGGAAGGGTGAGCTGTGACAGGGCGAGAGAGAGTCATGGACATATACACACTAACAAACATAAGGTAGATAGCTAGTGGGAAGCAGCCGCACGGCACAGGGATTTCGGCTTGGTGCTTTGTGACAGCCTGGAGGGGTGGGATAGGAAGGGTGGGAGGGAGGGAGACGCAAGAGGGAAGAGATATGGGAACATATGTATATGTATAACTGATCACTTTGTTATAAAGCAGAAACTAACACACCATTGTAAAGCAATTATACCCCAATAAAGATGTTTAAAAAAAAATCCTTAAAAAAGAAAAAGAAAAGAAACAAGAAAAATCTCAAATAAACTATCTAACCCAACACTTAAAACAACTAGAGAGGGCTTCCCTGGTGGCGCAGTGGTTGAGAGTCCACCTGCTGATGCAGGGGACGCGGGTTCGTGCCCTGGTCCAGGAGGATCCCACATGCCGCAGAGCAGCTGGGCCCGTGAGCCATGGCCACTGAGCCTGCACGTCCAGAGCCTGTGCTCCGCAACAGGAGAGGCCACAGCAGTGAAAGGCCCATGTACCACAAAAAAAAAAAAAAACTAGAGAAAGAAGAACAAAGAAAACCCAAAGTCAGTAGAAGGAAAGAAATCATAAAAATCAGAGCAGAAATAAATGAAATAGAAACAAAGAAAACAATAGCAAAGACCAATAACACTAAAAGCTGGTTCCTTGAGAAGATAAACAAAAATGATAAACCCTTACCCAGACTCATCAAGAAAAAAAGGGAGAGGACTCAAATCAATAAAATTAGAAATGAAAAAGGAGAAATCACAACTGACACTGTAGAAATACAAAGGATTATAAGAGACTACTACAAACAACTATATGCCAATAAAATGGACAACCACGAAGAAACGGACAAATTCTTGGAGAGGTACAATTTTCCAAGACTGAACCACGAAGAATTAGAAAATATAAACAGACCTATCACAAGTAATGAAACTGAAACCGTAATTAAAAATCTTCCAACAAACGGAAGTCCAGGACTAGATGGCTTCACAGGAGAATTCTACCAAACATTCAAAGAGCAAACACCAGTCCTTCGCAAACTCTTCCAAAAAATTGCAGAGGTAGAAACACTCCCAAAATCATTCTACGAAGCCACCATCACCCTGATAACAAAACCAGAAAAAGATATCACAAAAAAATAAAATTAATGACCAATATCACTGATGAACACATATGCAAAAATCCTGAACAAAATACTAGCAAAAGAAATCGAACAACACATTAAAAGGATCATACACCATGATCAAGTGGGATTTATCCCAGGTGTGCAAGGATTCTTCAATATACACAAATCAATCAATGTGATACACCACATTAACAAATTGAATAAAAACCGTATGATCCTCTCAGATGCAGAAAAAGCTTTTGACAAAATTCAACACCCATTTATGATAAAAACTCTCCAGAAAATGGGCACAGAGGGAACCTACGTCAACATAATAAAGGCCATATACGACAAACCCACAGCTAGCATCATACTCAATGGTGACAAACTGAAAGCATCTCCACTAAGATCAGGAACAAGACAAGAATGTCCACTCTCGCCACTCTTATTCAACATAGTTTTGGAAGTCCTAGCCACAGCAATCAGAGAAGAAAAAGAAATGAAAGGAATACAAATTGGAAAAGAAGAAGTAAAACTGTCACTGTTTGCATCACTGTATACACAGAAAATCCTAAATATGCCACCAGAAAACTACTAGAACTAATCAATGCATTTGGTAAGGCTGCGGGATACAAAATTAATGCACAGAAATCACCAGCATTCCTATACACCAACAATGAAAAATCAGAAAGAGAAATTAAGGAAACAATCCCATTTACCATCACAACAAAAAGAATAAAATACCTAGGAATAAACCTGCCTCAGGAGGCAAAAGACCTGTACTCAGAAAACTATAAAACACTGATGAAAGAAATCAAAGATGACGTAAACAGATGGAGAAATATACCATGTTCTTGGATTGGAAGAATCAATATTGTGAAAATGACTATGCTACCCAAAGCAATCTACAGATTCAATGCAATCCCCATCAAACTACCAATGGCATTCTTCACAGAATTAGAACAAAAAATTTTACAATTCGTATGGAAACATAAAAGACCCCAGGGGCTTCCCTGGTGGCGCAGTGGTTGAGGGGTCCGCCTGCCGATGCAGAGGACGCGGGTTCGTGCCCCGGTCCGGGAGGATCCCACATGCCGCGGAGCGGCTGGGCCTGTGAGCCATGGCCGCTGGGCCTGCGTGTCCGGAGCCTGTGCTCCGCGATGGGGGAGGCCACGGCAGTGGGAGGCCCGCGTGCCGCAGAAAAAAAAAAAAAAAAAAGACCCCAAATATCCAAAGCAATCTTGAGAAAGAAAAACATGGTTGGAGGAATCAGGCTCCCTGACTTCAAACTATACCACAAAGTTACAGTAATCAAGACAGTATGGTACTGGCACAAAAACAGAAATATAGATCAATGGTACAGGATAGAAAGCCCAGAGATAAACCCACGCACATATGGTCACCTAATTTACGACAAAGGAGGCAAGAACATACAATGGAGAAAGGACAGCCTCTTCAATAAGTGGTGCTGGGAAAACTGGACAGCTACATGTAAAAGAATGATATTAGAACACCATCTAACACCATACGCAAAAATAAACTCCGAATGGATTAAAGACCTAAATGTAAGACCAGACACTCTAAAACTCTTAGAGGAAAACACAGGAAAAACACTCTTTGACATAAACCACAGCAAGAGCTTTTTTGACCCACCTTCTAGAGTAACGGAAATAAAACCCAAAATAAACAAATGGGACTTAATCAAACTTAAAAGCTTTTGCACAGCAAAGGAAACCATAAACAAGACAAAAAGACAACTCTCAGAATGGGAGAAAATATTTGCAAATGAAACAATGGACAAAGGATTAATTTCCAAAATATACAAACAGCTCATGGAGCTCAATATCAAAAAAACAAAACAATCCAATTAAAAAATGGGCAGAAGACCAAAATAGACATTTCACCAAGGAAGACATACAGATGGCCAAGAGGCACATGAAAAGATGCTCAACATCACTAATTATTAGAGAAATGCATATCAAAACTACAATGAGGTATCACCTCACGCCAGTCATGATGGCTATTATCAAAAATCTAGAAACAGGGCTTCTCTGGTGGCGCAGTGGTTGAGAGTCTGCCTGTCGATGCAGGGGATGCAGGTTTGTGCCCCAGTCCAGGAAGATCCCACATGTCGCGGAGCAACTAAATCAGTGTGCCACAACTACTGAGCCTGTGCTCTTGAGCCCGTGAGCCACAACTACTGAGCCCACATGCCACAGCTACTGAAGCCTACACGCCTAAAGCTCGTGCTCCACAACAAAGAGAAGCCACCGCAATGAGAAGCCCACACACTGCAATAAAGAGTAGCCCCCGCTCACTGCAACTAGAGAAAGCTCACGCACAGCAACAAAGACCCAAAGCAGCCAAAAATAAATAAATTTTAAAAAGAGAGACATGTACCACAATGTTCACTGCAGCACTACTTACAACAGCCAGGACATGGCACCAACCTAAGTGTCCATCGACAGATGAATGGATAAAGAAGATGTGGCACATATATATAATGAAATATTACTCAGCCATAAAAAGAAACAAAATTGAGTTATTTGTAGTGAGGTGGATGGACCTAGAGTCTGTCATACAGAGTGAAGTAAGTCAGAAAGAGAAAAATACCGTATTCTTACACATATATATGGAATCTAAAAAAAAAAGAAAAAAATGGTACTGATGAACCTAGTTGCAGAGCAGGAATAAAGATGTAGACACAGAGAATAGACCTGAGGACATGGGGTGGGAGGGGGAAGCTGGGGCAAAGTGAGAGTAGCATTGACATATATACACTACTGAATGTAAAATAGTTAGCTAGTGGGAATAGCAGCATAGCACAGGGAGATCAACTCTGTGCTTTGCAATGACCTAGATGGGTGGGGTAGGGAGGATGGGAGGGAGGCTCAAGAGGGAGGGGATATGGGGACATATGTATGCATATGGCTGATTCACTTTGGTGTACAACAGAAACAAACACAGTATTGTGAAGCAATTATACTCCAATAAAGATCTATTAAAAAATAAATAAAATAAAATAAGCTACAAGGATATATTGTACAACAAAGGGAATATAGCCAGTATTTTATAACTATAAATGAAGTATAACCTTTAAAAACTGTGAATCACTATATTGTACACCTTTAACTTATATAATATTGTACAGCAACTACAATTTTTTTTAGTTTAATATAAGTAACTAACTAAATAAATAAATGCCACTGTGTGCTGCCTGGAGAGGCTGGGAATTTTCAAAAACCAGCTAGGCTATGCTTCTTTTTAACAGACCTTCCTTCAGCTTCTCTCTCTCCTCTAGCTTTCTGCTATAACCAGCCAAAAAAAAACCCAGCTAGCACATTTAACACTCTGCCTGGAAATCTCCTTGGCTACATCATCCAGTTCATTAGGTACATTTTCTACCTTCCACTTTACTACAGCCAACAGTGTTGCTAAACTTTGTCAACACGTAACCAGTTTCCAAGATTTTTCTCACTTTCCTTTCCCACAGCCTCCTCAAAGGTCATCAGACTTCTAGAAACAGTTCTTTAAAAGCTCTTCAAGCTTTCACTAGCATTCCCTTCAAAGTCCTTCCAGCTGCCACCCACTGCTCCATTCCATTTGCATTTCTGAAAGCCAAGCCCACCAGATAGATTAACCCATTCACTCATTTGCTCATTCAATAAATATTTACTGAGCACCTATTACATGCCAGAAAGTTTCTGAAGGACTGCCTAATGGAACTTTCATTCTAGTAGAGGAAGAAAGACAATAAATGAAAAAGTAAATATGCAGCATATAATATGTCTGATGGTGAAAAGTGCTATGGAGAAAAACAAAGCAAGATTAAGGTAGTTAGAAGTATGGAGAGTAGAGGATAAGGGAAAGGATGGTTAAGAAAAAACTCAGTTAAGTTCACATTTGAACAAATGAAGGAGCAGAGAAATGTGGCTCTCTAATCCCTTTGCACTTCAGGCACAAGTATATAAAAGTCCCAAGCACATATGTACTTGCCTTGAAAGACAGCAAGGCCAGTATGGTTGGAGCAGAGGCAGAGCGAAGAGTAGATGAGGTCTAAAAGGCATAAGAGGGCACACAAGACCAGATGGTGTCTTACGGGTATTAAAAAGATTTTGGTTTTTACTAGAAGGTAAGAAACCACTAGATGGTTTTAAACTTAACAGTGAGCAAAGGGTCACTCTGGCTCAGGTGGCAGCAGTAGAAACAGTAGGAAAGGATGACATTCTAAATACATTTGAAGGCACAGTCCATAGCATTTGCTGATGGACTGAAAGTTAATAAAGTTGCAGAATGTCAGAGTGGCATTCAGTGCTCCTCCAAGGCTGGCGGAGAAACCACTGATGACTTGGCCAAGATTTCTGATATCTTTGCATTTCCGTCTCCCTCTTAGTTATGTCCACTTCTCCTTCTCTGCTACATATCTCAAGGGTAGGGAACTAAACTGCATCATAGATGAAGAAGAAACAGAAATTATTTTCTAAGTTATAATGACATTTTAAATATAATACACTTAAGAGACAGCAAATATACAAATCAAATGCTAAATCTTTTTTTTTTTTGTGGTACACGGGCCTCTCACTGTTGTGGCCTCTCCCGTTGCAGAGCACAGGCTCCAGACGCGCAGGCCCAGCAGCCATGGCTCACGGGCCCAGCCACTCCACGGCATGTGGGATCCTCCCGGACCGGGGCACGAACCCGTGTCCCCTGCATTGGCAGGTGGACTCTCAACCACTGCGCCACCAGGGAAGCCCTAAATCTTTTTACCTCCAGGCCCTCTGCATTGGGAGCGCTGAGCCTTAGCCACTGGACCACCTGGGACGTCCCAAAATGGTCTTTTTAAAAACCCATACTAAAACCCGTATGTCTCACATGGAAAGTGCTCCATCATATATTTAGTGAAAGGTGAGTAGCAGAACAAACTGTCTGATATAATCTCATTTGTGGGGGAAATACATCCATATATTTATTTATCTATCTATCTATCTATTATCTGTGCTTCTGACCAATTGGCTATAGATTCGGGGTTCCAACAACCCCCTCCTACTCAGGATGCCAATCCCAAATCCAGGTTATTAACTATACTTCTGACCAGCTGGCTATAGATCAGAGGTCCCCACAACCCCCTCCTTAGGTTCAACTGCTAGAGTGGCTCACAGGAACATTTTACTTGCTAGATCACCGGTTTATTATAAAAGGATATAACTCAGGAACAGCCAGATAGAAGAGACGCATAGGGCAAGGTATGTGGGAAGGGGTACGGGGCTTCCATGCCCTCTCCAGGCGCGCCACTCTCCCTGCACCTCCACATGTTCACCAACCTGGAAACTCTCTGAACCCTGTCCATTTGGGTTTTTAATGGAGGCTTTATTACATAGACATGATTGATTTAGGCAATGGCCATTGGCAACTGAATTAAATCTCCAGCCCTTCTCTCCTTAGAGGTAGGGGAATGGAGGGAGTGAAAGTTCCAACCCTCTAATCACGTGGATGGCTTTCCTGGCAACCAGCCCATCCTTAAGTTACCTAAGGGCTTTCCAAAAGTCACCTCATTAAATATAAAAGACACCATTATCACTCATAACACAGGAAATTCCAAGGGTTTTAGGAGCTGTGAGCCAAGAACCAAAGACAAAGACCAAATATATATGAAAAATATAAAACAGAGATAATGACAGTACCTACTTCATTGAATTTTGAGTACCTGCCACTGATAAGGCATGTAACGTCCCAGCATAGTGCCTGACACATAGAAAGTAATCAATAAATTACATATTGTTATTATCTGTACATCTTTTCTTCCCCACAAGACTGTAAGCAACTTAAGAGCAAGAACTCTGCCGTTACTGTCTGCTTTGAGCCTGTTTTTCATGTGTAAAATGGGTATCACTATATTACTACTACATAGAATTCCACCAAATAAGATAACTCCACAAATTCCAGCACAGTGTCCAGCTTAAAATGCTCAATAAACATTAACTATTATTATCCCATACTTTTGTTTCTTTGTAATGACTAACAGAGAATCTTGCGTATGTGCCAAACCTGGCTTTCCAGTTCTCCTAGTTGGGTGAACCCGGGTTCACTACCTCACCTCAGTTTCCTCATTTCCATAAGGCTGATGACACATATAACACATATTAAATGCTTCATACAGTATGTGGCACCCAGCGGATGCTTAATAAATATTAGGCCAGCTCCCCTCCCCGTCTCTTCTTCTTTTTCCCCTAAAGTTACATGCTCTGGGCAGGTAGATGGCCGGCAACCTGACAAGTAGGGAAGAAACGGACCTCGGGGCGAGAACTTCCGAAGTTTGCACATGCACCCACCCCTCCGTATTTCAGCCTCTGCTACCGTCTTGAAGGGACTCCGAGTTAAGGGGTCTGCTGCATTACGCTCCTCGGAGCAAATTTTCTCTCCACCCTCTTCCCTCACCTCGAAACCTCGCTGCCCCGGTCTCTCCACACACACCCCACCCCACCCCACCCCGCCAGCCTGCCTGCCTTCCGCCCCCATTTTCTCTCCACCCTTCCCAAACCCCATTTTTCAACCTTCTTCAGACTCCAGCCCCTCTCTCCCATGAAGAGCCAAAGCTATTCGTTCTCGGTCCCCGAGTCTATCTCCACATCACATCCAGGTCCTCCCAAACTCCTCACTTCTCACATCTCCGGGCCTCTAAGCCCTCCCGCAACACCCTCTCTCGCCTCAACGCCCTACCTGCGTTTTCCGCCTCTTCAGCGCCGCCGCGTCCAGCCACACGCCGCAGGCCTCCTCCTCCTTCGGGCCTCTGCGCCTCATGGCCGCTCAGGAGACTAAGACTACGGGATAACGGAGTGGGGGTCCGGCCGCCTCAGGGAACCGCCATAACTGACTCCGCCGACGTTCGAATCTCGCGCCAACGCTGGGAACGGAGCTACGCCGCGGCCGCCCCCGCTCAGGCACCGCCCCCAGCGTCAGCTCCGCCCCGGCCCAAGCCCCGCCCCTTCCCTAAACCCTTCCAGCCTGACCCCTTAATGTTACCAAGGCCACGTTCTTGCTGGTTTTCTCATTCAGAAGTTGTATTCCAGAACTGTGCTGTGTGAACGCGTTCGCGACACTGCACAAGGAATGCACATTTTCTTTTTGCTGAGTTAGTTGCACTTTCTTACTGATAACTATCAGGGCTCAGGGTTTTCCTTGTCTTATCGCTGAATCCTCAGGCACATCTCAAAAGGAAGAGGAGAGGAGGCGCTGATCCGCCAACTGCAAAGCTGGGGTCCTCAGTGCTACCTTAAATGGATTACTTTTGTAATTCAAAACAAGAAACAAAAAGCTAAGTATAACTATGAAACCTCATGGGAGAAGATTTAGAAAACATTAAGTAGAATAAAACTAAAAATTTGCAGTCAAGAATTAGCTTTCAGTATTGCTTTTCTCGCTTACTGTGTGGCCTTGGATTTTAAAGAGGATCAAATAAGGTTTGTGAAAGTACTTTGTAAATTCTGAGAGCCCCTCAGAGATGCAGAAATGCTGGCAACCATAACCACAATCTCCATAGATGTACTATATGTATAACAGGATATTTTAGCAGTGGAGTGACATTTCTTATTCATTCAGGGGTTTTTTTGCTTTTCTTACCTGTACTTCCTAATTTTCCTTCACTGTACATATATTACCATACATTGCTTATGTACTGTGGAAAAGGCAACACTGTAAACATTAACATATAACAATATCATAAAAGTTAACATATAAGATCTTCCTTGATTGAAAAACCAAAAAGTGAAATCTTTGTCAGATCATGTATTTTAAAACACATTCTTTTAACTTCTAAAACTTATTTAGTAATAAAACTGCCCCACCTTTCCTACCAAAAAAAAAAAAGTTCACATATATAGTGAATAAGACCCCAACCCCACCCCCAGGCAAAGATAAGACAGGATCTGTCCCCTCCTCCCTATGCCCACCTCCAGCCTTCCCATGAAAACCTCCTCCAACACAGTGAACAGATTCAAGGGGCACCAGGGCTCCCTCTCTAGGATAGGAGACAAAAAGCAAAGAGGCAGCTCTTATCACAGTCACTTTATTGTATCCAGGACACGAGAGTCCAGACCACTCCTAATTCCAGCCGCAGTGAACTCCTTCTTCCATACCTCTTGGCCTTTGGACAGGTTTTTCCCTCTACGTGGAATGCCCTTCCTCTTCTCCATCTGTAAACTCCTATTCACCCTCCCCAACCCAAGACCCTGAGGATCCCAGGCAACACTAATTATTCCCTCCTCAGTGCTTCCCCTGACAGTTCATTCCGATATTAAAGCCTTTACCATCCTGCATTGATCCACGGAGCCCAGTCAGTGGCCTGCCTCTGAGCAGAGGCCCAAGAAACACTGAATGGATAAACACTGAATCATGAACAAGGGAACCAGGAAAGACACTGGGAACAGGATGTGTGGGACGTAGAGGCCAGAGGTAGGAGGGTCAGGGCTCACTGTCTGGGATAGTGGCTGAAGAGGCATGGGGCACTGGATGGGATCCATTTCTGCCTGGCACAATCTTCTATCTTTGGGGGCTCTCTGCAGCACCAAAACTTCAGGCTGGGGTTCAAGAATGGTAAGATCCTGCACATATTTTGGGCCTGCCCTTTCCCTATCCACCAGTGAAATCTGGGTAGAGGGCAGTTGCTGACGCTTCCTCTATCTCTCAGCTCAGATTTGACTCTGACCTAAATCCCAACTTCAACCCCTCAGAGATAATCTGGAAGGCCCAGGCCAGGGTCTTGGCCCCAGCTGATCCTCCATCCTCACCCCTAAGTGAGAGGCAATGGGGGGAGGCAAACCAGGGTGCCCCACATCTCTCTCTTTCCCTCTCCCAGGGCAGGGAGCTGGGGCAGGCCCTGAAGTGGACCCCAGCAGCTCCAGCCAATCCTCAAATCCAAGGACTGGCCAGTGCCCCCCCTTGGCAGCTGAGGCGTGCACAGAGAAGTCACTGCGGGCCAGACACAAGCAATTTTACCAGGCCTTGTTCCCATCTGGAGCCAAGCCCAGACCCTTGGGCCCCCACTATACCTCCCTCCCTAAAAGCTGCCACCCCCCTTCACTGGGTCTTCCGATCGAGACTGAGTTTGCGCCGTACCAGCTGGCTCAGAAGGAATGCAGTGAGGATGCTGCTGCCTACAGTAAGCAAGAAGAGGCCGGAGAAGTTGTGGGGCCAGCGGGTGTGCAGAGGCTCATAGATGGGCCGCCGGGCCTCGTAGTCCAGCGCCACGGCCTCCAGCTGAGCCAGCGTGCACAGTACCAAGAAGACATGGAAGAGCTGGTGGCCCTGCCCAAAGACATGGCAGCTGCCAGGGAACCAGCGCTCAGGCACGAAGGCAGAGAAGAAAGTGGCCGCCAGCAGAAAGAAGACCACCTGGCATTTGTGGTAGAGAAGAGCCGGGTCGTCCGTGGCAGGGTTGGGGGACACGAGGATGCGGTGCACCACGGGGCTGATGTCCAGTGCGTAGGCCAGTGCCGAAGGCACCTCCTGGCAAGTGCGGCCCAGCAGGCCGGGCTTCTGGATGTACTTGTTGTAGCAGGAGCCAGCGCAGGAAAGCCAGGCGAGAAAGGCAGCCATGGGCAGGTAAAAGGTCTGCACCTGGGCATGCCAGGCGGGCTCAATGGCATAGTAGAAGTGTGCCAGGGCACTGCCAAACTGGTACACAGCCACACCCACGTAGTCCAGGAAGAAGAAGCTGTAATGCCAGAACTCGGACTTGGCCTGCAGGAGGTGAGCCAAGGCACTGAGGGAGAGGTAGGTGACGGAGGCAAGAACAATGATGAAAAGGGGCAGGGCGTGCAGGTCTCCCCGGAAGTCCACGGTCCCCACAAAGATGGCCAGCCGCAGCAGCAGCACCAGGGCCGCCAGCAGGTGGGTCCAGACGTTCACCGCCTCGTTGTGCTGCTGGAACAGTGTGCGGAAGTAGAAGCGCCAGGTCCTATGCAGCGGCCGGTAGCCCACATAGATGTATGGCTTCCAGAAGATGGGCGGCACCTCGGCTCGGTCCACCGTGAACACAGGCTCTGGCTGCACAGACGGCCGAGGCATCTGGTGGACCTGCCGCAAACTGGGCAGGAGGTGGCTGAGCTTCTGGGCCACCATTGTGGCCATGGCTGTGGGCGTGGCGAGGAGCTGGGAGAGAGGCCCGAGCAAGGTTAGGGGGCTGGTGTCCTCACCCTCCTGCCCCATGAGCAGCAGCTGGGGGGCTGTGCTCTTCCCCACCCCCTTATCCCTACACTGAGTTTAAGAGGAGGGGAGTTGTCCTAAGGGAGAGCTCAGCTCTGACTCATGATTGTTCTTCTCCCTATTGTATCTCGAGTGCCTAGAACAGTGCCTGGCACATAGTAGGTGTTCAGTAAATGTTTGAGGCATGTGTTAAAGAGGCTCACTATGTCATCCTACCTCTTTCCAGTCCAGGCTCTATACAGCAACCCTCATTGTTTTCTCCTGTGTTCATGTTGCCATCAGTGTTTACCTGACAATGACCTTGCTAACAGACCTGCTGCCTCTACCTTTAACTCCTTCGGAGTGGCCAGGGTCTGCCATTGACCCTCCATCACCCTACATGATCTGGTCCCTACTACCTTTCCTAGCCTTATTACTCAACCACAGTGCATTTCACATCCAGCCACAGCCTCATCAAAACCGTGGGCCTGCTGTTTCACATGTCTATAGCTCTGCACAAGCTGTTCCCTCCACCTGAGCCATTTACCTCATCTTGCCCATCTGGCAAACTCTTATTCATCCCTCAAAACCCATTTCTTCTATGACACTTTCCCTGGAGGTCCTCCGATGATGATCCCTCTAACTTGAGTGCCTACAATCCTTTGACCATTATAATACTTCTCACGGGCATTAAATTGTTAATGTGAGCTCCTCCAGGGTAGGCAGTTTGTCTTATTATTTTGTGAACCCCTGGTGCTTAGCAGGTAGCTGGTGCTCAATGTTTGTTGAATGAAAAAACAACATAATAGCATCCTGATAATACTTCATAGCCTTCAAGGCCCAACTCGAAAAGCCACTTTTTTCCCAAAAGACCCTAGTAACAACTGATCCTATAAAAACAGCCCTTTCCCTCAGCCACACCCTCACTCAAAAGTTCCCCCCTCCAGCCCTTCCACCATTGCTAATTGCAAATAAATCCAATCTAACCCCTCACCTGGAATTCAAGTCCCCATGACCTGCTCCCACCCTCATTTCCCACCTAACCCAAATGTCAGACCCTGTGCCAACTTCCTTTCCCTCTACTGAAATCCTTTAAAACCAGTACAAGCTGTCACCTCCGGGGGACTTCCTTAATGCCCCCTTACTTCTCCCTGTGGGAGATCTATAATGGGTTATACAATTTAGCAGTTAAAACACATTCATTCCTTTAGCAAACACTTACTGAGCCCCTTCTCTGCTTCATGTCCTGTGCCGGGTCCCAAAGGTGGGGGTGGGCAGGAGAGTGGAAAAGAATTTGATCCCTGCCTTCAGGAACTTCATGATATGGTAGAGGTAACAGAGAGGAAAACAAAGCATAGCAAATGCTTACACAGCATGTGCTATGTGTCCGTGTCTTAAGCACTTTATGCATATTTGACTCATTTAAGCATCATAGCACCCTATCAGATAGGTATTATCATTATGCCCATTTTTCATATAAGGAAACTAAGGCACAGAGAAGTTAAGTACCCTGCCTAGGAAGTGGCAGAGGCATGATATAAACTCAGTTTGCAATCTTAACCACTTCCTTAAACTGCCCTTTGCAAAACAAGGTGGCAAGTACTATTAATTATTTCATAATTATATACTGCTTTTGCCTGGTACCAATTGCTTAATTCAGGCTTATCATTATCCACTGTTTCATTCATTAAATCAAATATCTGTTGAAAAACTAGCCAGACAACTAGCTAGACAGACAACTCCCCTCCCTCATATTCTCCCCCAAGAAGCTTATTGGACTCAGCAGCCAGATGTACTCTGTCCATCATTCATCAGATATTTATTGCAACTTCCTTTGCACCAGTCATTCTAAGAGGCAAGAAGATCTGCACTCAACTTCCCCGCCACCAGCAGCACCGTGATCACCCCCAAAGCCACCCAATAATTCGCACATGGTCCAAGTAAATGCAATGTGCTTGCTATGCAAAGGCAACATCAAGACAAGCCCCCAGCCCACACACGAGGTGTGTTAGCACACCCCGAGCCTGATTTGCATCCCTGAGCTCCTCCTGCATTACATTCTGGAGTCAGCTCTGGTCTCTGGCCTTTCCTCATCTGGTAGGGAGGAAAGAATTAAATGTCATTACACCACTACTTTCTATTCCCAGACAGCCTGGCAGGTTTAGGAAGAAGACCTTGCTGATGAACTAATTAGTGGGGCCACTTCTGTCCAGAGCATAAGAACTCCCCTGGTTGAGGAGCCAGCACTGGATTTCTTCTCCTCCCCAAGAGACAGGGCTTTAGCCTCAACAGTCTGGCCTTTACCCTTGTCTACAACTTTGTCTTCCCGACTCAGAACTTCAGGGGACCAGAAAAGGCCTCTGAAAGCATCTCGCAGCTCTTTTGTTTTACATTGAGAAAACAAGAGCCCAGAGACAGCAAGCCCTTCCCCAGAGTTGCCCAATCCAGCCACGTTTCCATTCCACCATGAGGGCAAAGACCAGGGAATGATGACATTCGATGGTGCCTTAGTTCCTGAGTCCCTGTGATCTGTTAAGTCCAGTCCGATGCTCCACATCCCACTCTTAGAACTTCCCAAGTAATAACAGCATATTAAAGGCTCGGAGAAGGTTTGCACCAAAGAAGCCTGCTTCACTTTGTTGAACCTACATTTGCCAAGCTTACATGACCAAGGATTCCTTTCCCAGTAATGATTATATTATAAAGCTAGCTGAAATGTAGTAAGTGTTTACTATATGCTCACTCTTCATAGCCTTGTTGCAATTAATTCTCATAACTAGCCTGTAAGGTAGGTATTACTATGCCCATTTTGTTGTTGAGTGAAATTCAGAGAGGTTGGGAGCTCCTTAGCCAAGGCCATACAGAGAGAGAGAGAGAGAGAGATGGAGCCAGGATCCGGACCCAGCTCCCCGACTGCAAAGCACAGATACTCTCAGCCACTCCTGCTGCCCTGCTTCTTGTCACACCTAACTGCATCCCAAAGAACTACTTTGGAAAACACTGGTCTAAAGCAGGCAACCAGGTCCTTTCCCATAAATTATTTCCTTAGGCTTCTAGCAACTGACTTGCATCCAGGGACCTCAGACTCACCCAGTTGCCAGCTACCCACTCTCTCTGCACCAATGAAGCCCTGGCTCACAGCTACCTCCTCAGGTGGGCGATAGCTCACTCGCAGCCCTTCCCCTCCCCCAGACACAGTGGGCCCTAAGCACAGAACCCAGAGGCTGCATACTGGGATGACAGAGGTCAAGTTGCCCTATTTCCTTTAGACCTTTAGACCAGTGGCCCCATTCCATTTGACTAGCTCTATTTTCAGAGTTAGTTCCCATCTCCTGACTCCATGGAAAGGGGCACTGGATCCAGGGGAAAGAAGCAGGGGCAGGAGTCTAGCAAGAGCCAGAAGGATGAGGGTGAGTATTCAGAGGGCACCCTCAGGGCATCCTTTGAGTAGTCTGCCCACCAGGCTGCCAGAACCTGGCTGTTCCAGGCATCCCACCCCAATCCAGTACACCTCCATGGCCCCCCTCCAAGTCTCCCTAATTGCACTGGTTACCTAAGGATTTCTCTTGAACCCAGGGGCTGATGACTTCTGCTGTGGAACAGGGCAAATTCGCCAGATGCCAAGCACTGGGTGGCACTTCCACAGGTGAGGGTCTACAGGGGTGGGGCTTCCAGGGACTATAGGGGTCTTGTGTGATGTCACCAGAGGGTGGGGCTAAAGACAACCTCCACCCTCTCCCCTCCCCCGATCACCACTCCCACGTTGGTCAAATCCAGGCTAAACTCTGCATCCCTAGCCAGGCCTCAGCTGCAGAAGGAAGCTCGTGGTTAACCTTGGCATGAAACATTTGGGGAAACCGAGGGCTAGCTGAAATGTTGTGACTTACCCAAGATCACACAGCAAGGCGGGCAAAGCTAGGCTGAGACCAGGTGTCCAGGGCCTGGTTCATGGATGTGAGGCAAACTTGACTGGCTTCTATCCTCTACTCACTGGGAATCACAATGAAAGGAAGTTAGGAACCAAGGAGAAAAGAGACACTATAAAGGCTCGTGAAGGAGATGGACTTCAGATTTGGACAAACCAGGTTTGACTCCTGATTCCATAATATACTAGCTGTGTGACCTAAGACAAGTGTCTCACCTTCTCTGATCCTCAGCTCCCACATAAGAATTATATTATCTACCTCATAGATTGCTACAAAGATTAAATTTATGAGAACAGTTTTAGCACTGTTTAGGGATTCAATAAATGATTCCTATTATTAGTATTAATTACTAATAGTAGTAGTAATTATTATTATTAAGAGTAGTAGTATTTGAAATATCCCCAGCCTGAGTATTAGTATTTAAAATATTCCCAGCTTGAAAAATTTACTTGGGGTTCTCTTAAAAAACTCGGTCCTCTTTTAGCCCTTGATAGTTGGTTCCACTGGGTTTGGAGGCCTTAGAAAGTTAACTGTCTCTTTAAATCTCTACCCTTCTCTGAGGATGCATTTAGGGACCAAGGGAATTTGGTTGGAGTTTAATAATTAAAGTGTTCTCAGCAAAGACCATTCAGAGTAACCTCCCTGGATTCACAGGGCTCTGAAGATTTGCACTTGCCCACTGACCCAAGAGAAGTGGCTGGGAAGTGAAATCCCCAGAGAAAAGGGCCTCAAGCTCAGCAGCCCCAGGAGCCCCATCCCAGAGCAGGAGGGTAGAGGGGGTAGACTGTGCTAGCAGGTAATGCAAAAGGCCTGTGGCCTGGTTGGGGCATGTCTTGCAGGTTTGGGAGGCTCCTGGGTTGGCTGAACTTCAGAACTGGGATCTCCAGCGCCCAGGTGGGAATTCTGTCAATCTGAGCAGCATCTTCCTCCTCTCCTCTCCTAACTCCCCAGCCCTCCCAATTCACATTCCCCTTTTCTAAACTCAAGGTCAACCTCCTCACCTCCTTCCTCAACCAAGGCTTGCCACCCCTAGTTCCTCCTGGTCTCCCCCTGATACCTCTGGGGGCAAAACAGCAGACCAAGTTGTGGGGATGGGGTAATGAATAGGCTTTGGAGTGGGAGAGCCCTGGGTTATACCCATCCCACAGATTTTACTCAGTATTTACTATATGCCAGGCACAAGGCAGGGGCACATGGTTTACAAGGCAGACAGGCTCCCTGCCCTGACAGGGCTCACCCACACAAATGAAATGGCCTTGGGCCCAGGAAAATCCAGCCCAGAGAGAAGCCACCCAGGTGGTAACCATGGAGAACTGGAGAGAGCTGCTCCCCCCAGGGAGGGCACCTACCTCTCACCTCGGGCAGATATTTCAAGAGAACCCAGGTCCCCATTTTTATGTGAGGATGGGATTTCAGGTCTGGAACTTACCAGCTGTGTGACTTTGCTAAAGTCCCTTTACCTCTCTGGGCCTGTTTCTTCATTTGAAATCGGAGGATAATAATAGCTACCTCAAGCAAAACAAAGTCACAGATGCTAGCTAGGTGTTGGCTCTGGCACAGCTTGGGCTCCACTATCTTTGTTGGATTCTAGTCCTGACTCAGCCACTCAATCCCAGTGTGACCCTGGACAAGTCCCTTCCGCACTTGGCCCTGTTTCCCCAAATGTCAAAGGACAGAGTAAATTCACCAGTGACTTCAAAGGGCCCTTCAGCGGCTGAGACATTCCAGCAATATTTGTTTTAGGCTTACTGTGTGTCAAGAGCTGAAGCTTCTGCAGTGAACAAAGCAGTTAAAACACCGCCCTCATAGAACTAATAGTCCAGCTAATTAACAGCTAAGGGTAACCCCTAAGGGTATTAATACCCTGCCCATTTGGAGCTTAACAGCCTAACTAAATAGCACCTAACTCTTTTAAGTATCAGTTGATTATAATTCTACTTCCTCTTTTGCCTCCTTCCTGGCATGCAAAATATTCATTGTTGCTTCTCTGGGCCCTGATGTTTCAGGAACTCCCTTAAAGACAACTTTATCTTGCCATGAAAGGCAAAGTTTAACCTCATTAGATAAAAATAACAAAAAAGTCAGACCAGTGTTAACAATGGGGCTGTCAGAGGTAAACCCTCTTGAGGGGTCCTGACAAGGATGACACAATATGGCAGAGCCTGAAATATTATTAATAAAACTAGGCACTGGGCTTCCCTGGTGGCGCAGTGGTTGAGAGTCCGCCTGCCGATGCAGGGGACGCGGGTTCGTGCCCCGGTCCGGGAAGATCCCACATGCCGCGGAGCGGCTAGGCCCGTGAGCCATGGCCGCTGAGCCTGCGCGTCCGGAGCCTGTGCTCCGCAACGGGAGCGGCCACAACAGTGAGAGGCCCGCGTACCGCAAAAATTTAAAAAAAAAAAAAAATAAGACTAGGCACTAACATTAATAATTTACAGTAGCTTGCTGTTTACAAAGAACTTTTACACACATTTCACCTCTCCCTCTCAGCAACTCTTTGAACCTGTGGCTAAGCTGTTGTCACAGCCCCAGAGTGAGGCAGGATGGCAGAGCACATCTTACTCCAAAACCAGTGCTCTTGCCCTTCAACTGCTGTGGTCAACTCCCAGGCACCCAGTGGGTGGCCACAGATTGTACAAGCAAAGTTTTCATCCCTGGCTGGCTTCTTGATATCTCAGCAACTGGGTCACCTCCCTCAATGCAAACCAATTCCCCAGTTCTACCCAACGTGTTTAAAGAAAAGTTTCCTCCATGTCTTCCAAAACTGAACAGAAAACGCTTTTGTTTTTGTAACTGCACTTTGGGCTTCCATTTGTACTGGAAAGTGTGATCAGCATGAAATAAATCACTCTTAAAAGAATTCCTAGGCTCTCAGACTCAGAACTGTTCTGAGGAAAAGGAAGCACCTGGTGGAGGAAAGCAGGCCCAGAGAGGTTGGGTGAACTAGCTAGTTTCCAGCCCAGGGGGACAGAAAAGGGACCTGGGTTTTACCACTGACCAGTTTCACCACTGACCTCTTGGCAGGGAAACTGAGGCTGGGGAAAAGCAGCCTCTCACTAAGGGGCTCAGCGGTGGCACAAACCACATGATGGGAGGCTGAGTCCGTCTCTAATGGGACATCCACCTAGGAGTAGCCAGCCAGGCCCTGAGAATACATCTAACTCTTAAACTCCCCAGCCTTGGCCTGACCTGACCTCTCACTCCCACCAGGCTTGGGGCGGAGTGGAGGGGGAGGGGGGGGCCGGTGGCATGCCCCAGGGAAACCTCTAGAGGTCCTCAAAGCCTATAGTCTTGAGGCAAGTGCTTCCCTCACTGAGTGGGAGGAAACCTCATGCTCTCCCGACACCAAAGGAGGCTTCCTCCTCCCACGGGACCTAAGCTGCTTTGGAGCAAGAGCCCCTCTGAGCCCCAGCAGCGCTCTTACCACTGTTTCCGGTTTCCCAACTGGGAGCCCCTCACATCACCCAGTTCCAGGTACTCACGCCCCTTTTTGCCCCCAGAATCTCACTAGATTCCTCCTTCAGTGGAAGGAGCGTGCTCCGTGCCTATTCTCTTCCAAGACACCACGGCCCTCCCAGGCCAGCTCTCGCCTCTGCTCACTCCCTCACAGATGCGCTTCCCTCCGGCTCTGATGGCCCCTCTCCTCCAGTCTCCTCCCACTCCTCCCTGAGACTCTCGGCCTCCAGCTCCGCTCCTCCTTCCTGCTCCAGTCCCTCCTCAGTGGCGCCCCCACTCTAGCTGATCCCCGCTGTCAGCCTCCCACTCCCTCCCCACGTGCCCCCACCTCACCTAGCCCCGAGTTTCAGCTGCACACAGCTCCCCGCGCTCCGCCCCGCGGGGAAAGCCCCCTCTGCCCGCCGCCCGCCCCTCCCACTTTTCCCCCATCCCGGTACCGAGTTGCAAAAGGAGGCCCGACTGCGACCCGGCGGCCCTCGGCGGCCCTCTGCATCCCGGCTACAAGCGGGCAGATAAAGGGGCGGCCAGGCGGAGGCTCCTCCCCGAGCCGGGGGAGGGCGGGGCGGCGGCGGGCGGCAGTGGGCCTTCGCTTGGGGCTCCGGGCCCAGGACTAGGCCGCCGCCCGCCCATCGCGCCCGCCTGGCCGGGCGCCAGCAGCCTCTACCCAATGGCGTACACGTGTTGCACGTGGAGGCGAGAGTGGTCACCCACACCGGTGACGACAGTCTTGGGAGTTCCTGTGGTTTTCGTGCTGATGGGAACTCGGAGGCCCAGAGAGCAGACGTCGTTGCTCAGCAAGCGCTCCAGCTGAGCAGTTTCCACTTCCGGCTGCCTTGGGCCACAAGCTTCCCAGTCTGGAACTGGCTGACCTGAGAGGGAGGGGGCAAGTTGTAGCAGGAGCACCCGAGTTTCCCAGCGAGAGCGTGCGGCCCAACCCTGAAGCCACTTAAACCCACACAGCCCACCTCTCCAGGATGCTTCTGGTCGGGACACACCTGACCTTCCCCATCTTCATCTCTCTGCCTGGGGAGCTCCACCCCACCTCTGCTCCCCTAACTTATTTAAGTTCCCACCGAAAGCCCTTTCTTTGGGCAGCTTCGCCTGATATGCCCAGCCTAAGACACAGAGTTAGGACTTCTGTTGAAACACCTTTCTACTCCTAGTGTAACATCTCCCTGCAGGAGTGGAAGTACCTGAAGGGCGAGGAATCCCTGCACATAGTAGGCCCTCAGTAAATATTGGACCAACAATGACAGGGCGTGTCAGCTCCTCAGGTGTACAAAGACCTGGACCAGGCAGAGTGGGGAGACACCCCAACCTTTCTTGGAAGCATCAGCCTGATGGATGGACCGCTGAGAGAAGACAGTCTAGGAGGGACACCCCTTTGCCCTCAGGGAACTCTGAGCCCATTCAGAGAGACAGCTGTGGGGCACAGGCCTGATGACAGGATCCAAGTCCTGGTGGTGTTACCCCAACTCACCGTGTGACTTTGGGCAAGGCTCCTCCTTGTTCTCTCTGGGCTCAGTTTTGGGGGTTTTTTCCTTTTTATTTTTATTTTATTTTTTAATTTAATTTAATTTTTTTTTATACAGCAGGTTCTTATTAGCTATCTTTTTTATACATACTAGTGTATATATGTCAATCCCAATCTCCCAATTCATCACACCACCCCCCACCACTTTCCCGCCTTGGTGTCCATATGTTTGTTCTCTACATCTGTGTCTCTATTTCTGCCCTGCAAACCGGTTCATCTGTACCATTTTTCTAGGTTCCACATATATGCCTTAATATACGATATTTGTTTTTCTCTTTCTGACTTACTTCACTCTGTATGACAGTCTCTAGATCCATCCATGTCTCTACAAATGATCCAATTTCATTCCTTTTTATGGCTGAGTAATATTCCATTGTATATATGTACCACATCTTCTTTATCCATTCATCTGTCGACAGGCATTTAGGTTGCTTCCATGACCTGGATATTGTAAATAGTGCTGCAATGAACATTTGGGGTGCATGTGTCTTTTTGAATTATGGTTTTCTCTGGGTATATGCCCAGTAGTGGGATTGCTGGGTCATATGGTAATTCTATTTTTAGTTTTTTAAGGAATCTCCATAGTGGCTGTATCAATTTACATTCCCACCAACAGTGCAAGAGGGTTCCCTTTTCTCCACACCCACTCCAGCATTTGTTGTTTGTACATTTTCTGATGATGCCCATTCTAACTGGTGTGAGGTGATACCTCATTGTAGTTTTGATTTACATTTCTCTAATGATTAGTGATGTTGAGCAGCTTTTCATGTGCTTCTTGGCTATCTGTAAGTCTCCTTTGGAGAAATGTCTATTTAGGTCTTCTGCCCATTTTTGGACTGGATTTTTTTTTAGTATTGAGCTGCATAAGCTGTTTATATATTTTGGATATTAATCCTTTGTCTGTTGATTTGTTTGCAAATATTTTCTCCCATTCTGAGGGTTGTCTTTTCATCTTGTTTGTAGTTTCCTTTGCTTTGCAAAAGCTTTTAAGTTTCATTAAGTCCCATTTGTTTATTTTTGTTTTTATTTCCATTACTCTAGGAGGTGGATCAAAAAAGATCTTGCTGTGATTTATGTCAAAGAGTGTTCTTCCTATGTTTTCCTCTAAGAGTTTTATAGTGTCCAGTCTTACATTTAGGTCTCTAATCCATTTTGAGTTTATTTTTATGTATGGTGTTAGGGAGTGTTCTTTTACATGTACCTGTCCAGTTTTCCCAGCACCACTTATTGAAGAGACTCTCTTTGCTCCATTGTATATCCTTGCCTCCTTTGTCATAGGTTAGTTGACCATAGGTGCATGGGTTTATCTCTGGGCTTTCTATCCTATTCCATTGATCTATATTTCTGTTTTGTGCCAGTAATATATTGTTTTGATTACTGTAGCTTTGTAGTATAGTCTGAAGTCAGGGAGTCTGATTCCTCCAGCTCCATTTTTTTCCTTTAAGACTGCTTTGGCTATTCAGGGTCTTTTGTGTTTCCATACGAATTTTAAGATTTTTTGTTCTAGTTCTGTAAAAAATGGCACTGGTAATTTGATAGGGATTGCATTGAATCTGTAGATTGCTTTGGGTAGTGTAGTCATTTTCACAATATTGATTCTTCCAATCCAAGAACATGGTATATCTCTCCATCTGTTTGTATCATCTTTGATTTCTTTCATCAGTGTCTTATAGTTTTCTGAGTACAGGTCTTTTACCTCCTGAGGCAGGTTTATTCCTAAGTATTTTATTCTTTTTGTTGCAATGGTGAATGGGAGTGTTTCCTTAATTTCTCTTTCTGATCTTTTGTTGTTAGTGTATAGGAATGCAAGAGATTTCTGTGTGTTAATTTTGTATCCTGCAACTTCACCAAATTCATTGATTAGCTCTAGAAATTTTCTGGTGGCACCTTTAGGTTTCACTATGTATAGTATCATGTCATCTGCAAACAGTGACAGTTTTCCTTCTTCTTTTCCAATTTGTATTCCTTTTAGTTCTTTCTTCTCTGATTGCTGTGGCTAGGACTTCCAAAACTGTGTTGAATAATAGTGGTGAGAGTGGACATCCTAGTCTTGTTCCTTATCTTAGAGGAAATGGTTTCAATTTTTCACCATTGAGAATGATGTTTGCTGTGGGTTTGTCGTATATGGCCTTTATTATGTTGAGGTAGGTTCCCTCTATGCCCACTTTCTGGAGAGTTGTTACCATAAATGGGTGTTGAATTTTGTCAAAAGCTTTTTCTGCATCTATTGAGATGATCATATGGTTTTTATTCTTCAATTTGTTTATATGGTATATCACATTGATTGATTTGCGTATATTGAAAAATCCTTGCATCCCTGGGATAAATCACACTTGATCATGGTGTATGACCCTTGTAATGTGTTGTTGGATTCTGTTTGCTAGTACTTTGTTGAGGATTTTTTGCATCTATATTCATGAGTGATATTGATCTGTAATTTTCTTTTTTTGTAGTATCTGTCTGTTTTTGATATCAGGGTGATGGTGGCCTCATAGAATGAGTTTGGGAGTGTTTCTTCCTCTGCAATATTTTGGAAGAGTTTGAGAAGGATGGGTGTTAGCTCTTCTCTAAATGTTTGATGGAATTCACCTGTGAAGCCATCTGGTCCTGGACTTTTGTTTGTTGGAAGATTTTTAATCACAGTTTCAATTTCATTACTTGTGATTGGTCTGTTCATATTTTCTATTTCTTCCTGGTTCAGTCTTGGAAGGTTATACCTTTCTAAGAATTTTTCCATTTCTTCCAGGTTGTCCATTTTATTGACATAGAGTTCCTTGTAGTAGTCTCTTAGGATGCTTTGTATTTCTGCAGTGTCCATTGTAACTTCTCCTTTTTCATTTCTAATTTTATTGATTTGAGTCCTCTCCCTCTTTTTCTTGATGAGTCTGGCTAAAGGTTTATCAATTTTGTTTATCTTCTCAAAGAACCAGCTTTTAGTTTTATTGATCTTTGCTATTGTTTTCTTTGTTTCTATTTCATTTATTTCTGCTCAGATCTTTATGATTTCTTTCCTTCCACTAACTTTGGGTTTTGTTTGTTCTTCTTTCTCTAGTTCCTTTAGGTGTAAGGTTAGATTGTTTATTAGAGATTTTTCTTGTTTCTTAGGTAGGCTTGTATTGCTATAAACTTCCCTCTTAGAACTGCTTTTGCTACATCCCATAGGTGTTGGATCATCGTGTTTTCATTGTAATTTGTCTCTAGGTATTTTTTGATTTCCTCTTTGATTTCTTCAGTGATCTCTTGGTTATTTAGTAACATATTGTTTAGCCTCCATGTGTTTGTGGTTTCATGGTTTTTTTCCCCTGTAATTGATTTCTAATCTCATAGCGTTGTGGTCGGAAAAGATGCTTGATATGATTTCAATTTTCTTAAATTTACCGAGGCTTGATTTGTGACCCAAGATGTGATCTATCCTGGAGAATGTTCTGTGTGCACTTGAGAAGAAAGTATAATCTGCTCTTTTTGGATGGAATGTCCTATAAATATCAATTAAATCTATCTGGTCTATTGTGTCATTTAAAGCTGTTTTTCCTTATTAATTTTCTGTTTGGATGATCTGTCCATTGGTGTACGTGAGGTGTTAAAGTCCCCCACTATTATTGTGTTACTGTCAATTTCCTCTTTTATAGCTGTTAGCAGTTGCCTTATGTATTGAGGTGCTCCTATGTTGGGTGCATATATATTTATAATTGTTATATCTTCTTGGATTAATCCCTTGATCATTATGTAGTGTCCTTCCTTGTCTCTTGTAAAATTCTTTATTTTGAAGTCTATTTTATCTGATATGAATATTGCTACTCCAGCTTTCTTTTGATTTCCATTTGCATGGAATATCTTTTTCCATCCCCTCACTGCCAGTCTGTATGTGTCCCTAGGTCTGAAGTGGGTCTCTTGTAGACAGCATATATATGGGTCTTGTTTTTGTATCCATTCAGCGAGCCTGTGTCTTTTGATTGGAGTATTTAATCCATTCACGTTTAAGGTAATTATCGATATGTATGTTCCTAGTACCATTTTCTTAATTGTTATGGGTTTGTTTTTGTAGGTCCTTTTCTTCTCTTGTGTTTCCCACTTACAGAAGTTCCTTTAGCATTTGTTGTAGAGCTGGTTTGATTGTGCCGAATTCGCTTAGCTTTTTTTTTTTTTTTTTTTGCGGTACGCGGGCCTCTCACTGTTGTGGCCTCTCCCATTGCTGAGCACAGTCTCCGGATGCTCAGGCTCAGCGGCCATGGCTCACAGGCCCAGCTGCTCCGCGGCATGTGGGATCTTCCCGGACTGGGGCACGAACCCGTGTCCCCTGCATTGGCAGGCGGACTCTCAACCACTGAGCCACCAGGGAAGCCCTCTTAGCTTTTGCTTGTCTGTAAATCTTTTGACTTCTCCATCGAATCTGAATGAGATCCTTGCCAGGTAGAGAAATCTTGGTTGTAGGTTCTGCCCTTTCATCACTTTAAATATATTGTGTCACTCCCTTCTGGCTTGTAGAGTTTCTGCTGAGAAATCAGCTGTTAACCTTATGTGAGTTCCCTTGTATATTATTTGTCATTTTTCCCTGTTGCTTTCAATAATTTTTCTTTATCTTTAATTTTGTCACTTTGATTACTATGTGTCTCGGCATGTTTCTCCTTGGGTTTATCCTGCCTGGGACTCTCTGTGCTTCCTGGACTTGGGTGGCTATTTCCTTTCCCATGTTAGGGAAGTTTTCGACTATAATCTCTTCAAATATTTTCTCGGGTTCCTTCTCTCTCTCTTCTCCTTCTGCAACCCCTATAATGCAAATGTTGGTGCATTTAATGTTGTCCCAGAGGTCTCTTAGGCTGTCTTCATTTATTTTCATTCTTTTTTCTTTATTCTGTTCCACAGCAGTGAATGCCACCATTCTGTCTTCTAGGTCACTTATCTGTCTTCTGCCTTGGTTATTCTGCTATTGATTTCTTCTAGTGTATTTTTCATTTCAATTATTGTATTGTTCATCTCTGTTTGTTTGTTCTTTATTTCTTCTAGGTCTTTGTTAAACATTTCTTGCATCTTCTTTTTTTGTTGTTGTTGTTAATTAATTAATTAATTATGTTTGGCTGTGTTGGGTCTTCGTTTCTGTGCGAGGGCTTTCTCTAGTTGAGGCAAACGGGGGCCACTCTTCATCGCAGTGCACGGGCCTCTCACTATCGCAGCTTCTCTTGTTGCAGAGCACAGGCTCCAGACGCACAGGCTCAGTAGTTGTGGCTCACGGGCCCAGTTGCTCCACGGCATGTGGGATCCTCCCAGACCAGGGCTTAAACCCGTGTCCCCTGCATTGGCAGGCAGATTCTCAACCATGCACCACCAGGGAAGCCCTCTTGCATCTTCTTGATCTTTGCCTCCATTCTTTTTCCAAGGTCCTGGATCATCTTCACTATCATTATTCTGAATTCTTTTTCTGGAAGGTTGCCTATCTCCACTTCATTTAGTTGGGTTTCTGAGGTTTTATCTTGTTCCTTCATCTGGTACAAAGTCCTCTGCCTTTTCATTTTGTCTATCTTTCTGTGAATGTGGTTTTCCTTCCACAGGCTCCAGAATTGTAGTTCTTCTTGCTTCTGCTGTCTGGGCCTGAGTTTTTTTACCTGTAAGATGGAGATAATAATACCACCTGACAGAGGTGTTAGGAGAAGTAAATAAAACAGTGGATGTGAAGGTTGTTTGTCAACTGCAATGTACTAGAGGAACATACATTTCTTTATTATATTATAACAAAATGTATATAATCATAATGTAATAGGATGAAATAGGTCTTTGCTTCAACATGTTCAGACAAACATACAAGAATTACTTAAATCCCCATTACTACCCTTATGCTTAGGAAAAGTGGCATAGGAAATCCAATCATTTAGAACAGGTAGGCTGTAGGAAATGAAAAAAGTAAGGACAATATGGAGATTATATTCTACGTAATGAAATATATCCTATCATAGTGAATAAAAACTTGAAAGGTGTCTTGGATTCAGCTTCCATTTTTGAAACACCTGCTCTGTCCTAGACTTGTTTTTTTTGTTTGTTTTTGTTTGTTTGTTTGTTTTGCGGTACGCGGGCCTCTCACTGTCGTGGCCTCTCCTGTTGCAGAGCACAGGCTCCGGACGCGCAGGCTCAGCAACCATGGCTCACGGGCCCAGATGCTCCGCGGCATGTGGGATCCTCCCGGACCAAGGCACGAACCCACGTCCACTGCATCGGCAGGCGGACCCCCAACCACTGCACCACCAGGGAAGCCCCTAGACTTGTTTTTAAAGCTCTAGTTTATTAAGCTCTTGCAGAGCCATGTGCTAAACAGTTGCCATGACTACCTCCTTTGATCCAGATAACCCTATTAACCCTTTACAAATTGGGAAACTGAGGCTCAGCAAGGGGACACAGGACTATTAAATTATCTCATTTGGGACTTCCCTGGTGGGCCAGTGGGTCAGATTTTGCACTCCCAATGCAGGGAGCCTGGATTCAATCCCTGGTCAGGGAACTAAATCCCGCATGCATGCCACAACTGAGTCTGCATGCCTCAGCTAAGCAGCCCACATGCCACAAGGAAGATCCCGCGTGCGGCAACTAAGACATGGCGCAGCCTAAATAAATACATATTTTTTTAAATCGCAAAAAATCTCACTTGGCCTCATGCATTCCTGCATGTTGAATGTGTTGGTCCCCATTTTATGGATAGAAAACCTGAAGCCGAGTGAAGAGAAATGACATATTCCCGGTCATGGAGCTCCCAATGTATCCAGGCTCTGGGAAATGAACCTGGAGGTGTGCTTGGGGGAGAAAAGCCACTTAACCATGAAACTTGGTTGTGGGTACTTGAGAGCTGAATGATAAAAATAATAAAAGTAAGAAGAGTGATCCGTCGTGGAGCACTTGCCGTGTGCAAAGTCCATTAGATACACTGTACGCCATAATAGGGTTCTGTCATCATCTCTGTTTGTGGATGAGGAAACAGGCTCAGAAGGATCCTACTTGTCCAAGGCCACCCAGCTGGCTAGTGTCAGACCTTAATCAAAGGCCAGTTCTTATCTCCTACACAGTACTGGTATCAAAGAATGAAGCTATGGGGCTAGGACACTTCATTCCCTGCCCTGCTCTGCTGCTCCAACTCCTTCCAGCCCAGGGAGGGTGAGAGCAGCCCCAGGGCAGCCAAGGGCACCTTCCTTCCCTGCCCTCCTGCAGCTCAGCCCACCTGGTTGAGGCCCAATGACTCCACTGTTCCAGGATCCCAGAGCCCTATAAGACTTTGAGTCCAGTCTCTGGAAAGGGGAACCTATCCGGTAAACTGCATCATCCATCTGCCCTCCCAGGTGCCAGGCTCAGCCCTTGAAGGAACAGGGAGACTGGAGCCCTGGGCAGGCCTAAGGAGTCAAAGGCCTCAGAAGTCAGGCTCTGAGCTGGGAGACCACCAGGAAGGGCTTCAGCAGACTCAAAGTAAGAGAAAGAATGAATGGGGGTGCCTGAGCTGTCTGGAACACATTCTTGTCTTTTCCCCAAAACAAGTGCTTCCATTCACTGGAGGCAGCAAAGCCGTGAGACACATGAGTGTATTTTGCCTGGGTTCACATCTTAGTTCTACCACTTACCAGCAAGTTATGTAACCTCTCTGGACATCTATCTCCTCCACTCTAAAACAGGTTAATAATACCCATCATATAGGGTTGGCATAAGGAGTAAATGAAGTAATACATGTGACATGCTCACAGAGGCTGGCATAGAGTGACTGCTTGATAAATGCCAACTATCACTCTATTTCAACTCTTTACTCCCTCCCTTTGCCAATAGGTGAGGAAAATAAAGGCTTGTGGTAAGCCCCCAAATTTTGAGATGGTTTGTTACACAGCATCATTGAAGCAATTCCTGATTCATACACATAGTGAAGCCAGAATTCAAACCCAGGGAATCTGACTCAAGACCACAATCTCAACCACACCTGGTGCATTGGGAGTGCAATGCAGGAGGGACTGATTTCCTACAGAGATTCATTTTCACTTGGGTTGAGTCTTAGAGGATGAGGAGGAGTTCACCAAGCCATGAGGAGGGGAGAGAACTTTCCAGGCAGAGGGAACAGCATGTGCAAAGATGCAGAGGTGTGAGTGGTGGGGTAAGTTTAAAGAATCAGGCTCTGGGCCTGAAATATAGGAGACCTGGTGGCAACAGATGACATTAGAAAGGTAGGGAGAGGCTAGAATGCAGACAGCCTAACCAAGATGGGAGGGCTTTACTGTGAAGGCGATGTGGAGACTGGAGTTAGAGATTAGAGAGAGCGTTTTTTTTCTGGAGAGTTGGGTAGGACGGGGTGGCTTTCCTCTCACTTCAAGCCTGGTGAGGGGGCTTCAGGGAGACCAGTCAGAGAGGTGGTGGGCACCCCCTGGGACTCCGTGGCCTGATATCTGACTCTTGCCCAAGAATCCCAAAGGGATTAGTAGTAGCAGAAAATAGCACAGTGGTGGGAAGGAACTTCACTCCTGCGTGCTCAGGCCATGGGTCGGTGCTGCCCCCAGACCAGAACTGGGCAACAAGGGAGAGTCAGCCTGGGGCGACCTTAGATCCAGCCCAGAGAGGTCTCCAGAAGTGGCCATGAGGCCTCAGCAGAAACAGGCTGCAGGTGTCCTGGGATGTCTTGGGATTCGGGTAGGTGCATCGTAAGCAACTGGCTGGTGGATACACTTTGTTCTCAGCAAGGGAAGCAAGGGATAGGCAGGTGGGAGACCCTGCAGTGCCTATCCGTGTGTGGCAAACACAAGAATGGCCCAGGTCACACCTTCTTGGCCCCAGTCATTTTGATTTGCCTGGTTCTGAGTCCGTATTTGGTATATCTCAGGATCCTTCCATGCGTGCACTCGCATCTCTCAGTCAAGATGGATTCCAGTGAAGAGGTCTATGGGTAGCCTTGACATCATTCCCCTTTTAACCTCCAAAGAGCTTTCTAGCTGGGAAGGTCTCCTTGACTTCAAGAATGAGAAATACGTGGTCTCTTATCTTTTATCTGGGCAAGCCCCTGCCTCCTCTCTCTATTGTCCTGCTATTTTCATCTTGGAGTATCGGTCCACAGGGAACAAACTCCAGCTGTTTACCCTGGGGGACCCATCTATCTCCTGCCCCAGGAGCAGTCCTCACCCACTGGTGTGTCAAAGCTGCTGGAGAAAGCCCCAGCCTCCTGTCCAAGCGAGGACAACTCTGGAGGCATTCTGTCTGCAGGGCAGGCTGGCAGACACCTCTGCCTTTGTACTCTGCTTCCTTCCTTGTCTCACTGTGCCTACTCCCTCCCTTCTGCTTCCTGGGATCACCTCCCAAATAAACTGTGTGTACCTAAGTCTCTGTCTCAGGCTCTGATTTTGGAGAACACTAGACCAAGACTTCCAGGAAAGAGGCCCCACCCCCAAGAAGAAATGGTCAGCTTTAAACCCCTGCCAAACCTGGAGAGCGAGAAAACTAGCTCAAGACAGGGCAGTTAAGTCACACCCTTCCTGACCCTATAACCTTCCCTGCTCCCTCCCTCCTGTGGGGGAGGGGCGTCAGAACCACTGTGGGCAATGGGGGGAGGGGTGCAGGCTCAAAAGGCAGAAATAGAAAAGCCAGGCATGGTCCCACCATGGCTCCTTTCCTACTCCAAACTCAAGCTGCCAACTCATTCCCACCTCTTCACCTTTGCACTTGATGTTCCTTCTGCCTGGAGCTCAGTTTGCCCCAGACAGGACCTACTACATAATTTCTGGGGTCCTGTACAAAATGAAAATGCAGGGCTTTGTTCAAAAAATAAGAATGTCAAGATAGCAACAGTAGAGCGTTAAACCAAGCGTGGGACCCTTCTGAGCGCAGGGCCCTGTGGAACTGCATAGGTCCCAAGGCCACGAAACTGGGCCTGGCTCCAAACAGCTGAACTTCTGGCCACCCCTTCCTTCACATCTCTGTTTAAATGTCACCTTAGCAGCGAGGCTTTCCCTGACCACCTATATAAACTGGTACCCGGCACCCACTGGCACCCGCATCCTACCAGGTACCTCTGATAGCCCTTTCCAGCCTCATTTTCCTTCTGGGCACTCAGCACCCCTGCCATACCGATGATCCCAGAGGTCATCAGTCCTTCCTGGACACCGCTCTTTCCCCAGGACTGGAGCAGTTCCTGACACACAGTAGGTGCTCAACAGAGATGAAGGGAATGGAGGGAGGGAGGAAAAGAAGGAGGAAGGGGAGAAGGAAAGAAGATGTCTTCACCCATGGAGCAAGCCTGGGCTGGGGGAGAGGAAATCTTTGAATGGTCTGAAGTTGCGACTCTTCACTCTTTCAAATTACTGAAACTGTTTCGTGACTTACAGTGATTGGAAACTTTTGAAATCTGAGAGCGTCCAGTGAAGTCATGGAATCTGCTCTCAGTTTCAACCAAGGGACAGCTGCAGAAAGTGTCTAAACAGGAAGTGGGGGTAAAAGACAAAGCTGTTTTCTTTTTTTTTTTGGCCACACCGCACGGCATGTGGGATCTTAGTTCCCCCACCAGGAATCAAACCCACGGGCCCTGCGGTGGAAGCAGCACAGAGTCTCAACCACTGGACCGCCAGGGAAGTCGCCCAAGGCTGTTTTCTTTGGTACATCATTTGCCTGTGTGCAAGGATTTTCGAAGGATGAAGTTCTAGAAGCAGAATTATCAGGTCAAAGGGGATTCTGATAGATATCACTGGAGTGCGCTTCTTCACATTGTATTAATTTACACTCCTGCCAACAGAGTGTGCTATCAAACCTTTTCCTCTTTGCTATCCTGCTACGTGAAACATGGAAACTTGGTTTTCTTTTACTTCACATTTCTCCAATTACGAGTGAGGCTGAATATCCATTAAAACACACTGTGATATTGTGATTTATTATAAGAAATATGTGTTTGGTCTTTGGCCCCGTTCCTGGCACCGAGCTCCTGAAACCCTTGTAATTTCCTCTGTTATAAGAACACGAAGAGCATCTCTTGTTCTAATATTTGTCTTTGACCCTGTTCCTGACACAGGGCCCCTAAAACCCTCATAACTTCCTAAGTGATAAGAGCACCAGGAGCATCTTTTGTTCGATTAAGGTGACTCTGGGTGGGCTCCTGGATGGCTCCTGGATGGGGGCTTGTAGCCAGAAAAACCAAACCATGATTAGAAGCTTAGAATTCTCAATTTTCACTCTGTGTATCTCTTCACCTAGCTGTTCATCTGTATCCTTTATCATATCCTTTAATAAACTGGTAAATGTCAGTAAGTATTTCCCTGAGTTCTGTGATCCACCCTAGCAAATTAATCAGATCCAAGGAGGGGGTCGTTGGAACCTCCGATCTATAGCTGGTTGGTCAGAAGCACAGGTGATAACCTGAGCTGGCAACTGGCATCTGAAGTGGGGGAAGGGGTTACTCTTGTGGGACTGAGCTCTTAAACCTGTGGAATCTGACATTGTCTCTGGGTAGAAAGTGTCAAAATTGAGTTGAATTCTCAGAAGCCCTGCTGGGTATGAGAATTGCTCAGTGTTGTGTGAGAAGTTCCCCCCACCCCCAACTCAGACATTGGAATCAGGTCCAGGAATCCAAAAAACACATTTAAAAGAGAAACAGTTCACCCCAAATCCCCTCCTCTAACACTCTAGCTGACTTTAATTTCCTTAAGTTTACAGCCCATTTTCAGACATTGTTTTTCATAGTTTTAGAGAAGACAGAATTTAATGTTCTGCCCTTTAGTTTCATTCATCTTTTTCAACAAACATTTATCCATATACTAGTCAGGATGAGCTAGGTTATGCCACAGTAACAACAACAATATCTCAGCAGTGTAAAGCAGGTTGTATTTCTTGTTTACTCTACATGTCCATTGGCAGAGTCTCTACTCCTTATCCTCATTCCAGGGCCAGGCTGATGGAGCAGCCTTGAGGTGCATCGGCCACCTCTGCAGAGGTTAAAGTATAGTAAGTTGCACACTGGCTCTTAAAGTTTCTGCTCAGGAGTGACGTATAGCATATCTTTTCCCATTTCATTGGTTAAAGCAAGTCACAGGGTCACAATTAACTTCAAGGGGTGGGGAAGTGCAACAGGAGAAGAAACAAATATTTGGTGGCCGGCATGAGTGGCTACCACACGGAGTGTCTAGTCTGTGTCTGGCTGTCTGCTCAGTCCCAGGAAAAGGGAGATGAATTCAGTGTTGTCCCTACCCTCTACATTCTCCATGGTCAGAATGATCCTTCTGGGGGAAACACATAACAACCACTTTTAATAATCCCAGAATATCCCATCAGTAGAACAGACAATCATTTGCTCGATCATTTATCAAAAGCCTACTCAGGATATTTTTATTTTCCTTGCTTTCTCTTTTTCTTTCAGCGTTAAAATAACATTGCACATGGAAACAACCTAAGTATTTATCAGTGGATGAATAGATAAAGAAAATGTGGCATTATATATATATATATATATACACACACACACACACACACACACACACACATATATATATATATATACAATGGAATATTATTTAACCATAAAAAAGAATGAAATCTTGCCATTTGCAACAACATGGATGGACCTCGAGGGTGTTATGTTAAGTAAAATAAGTCAGACAGAGAAAGACACATACTGTATGACCTCACTTATGTGGAATCTAAAACAACAACAACAACCAAAAAAACCGAGCTCATTGATACAGAGGACAGATTGGTGGTTGCCAGAGGTGGAGGGTAGAGGATGGATGAAATGGGTGAAGCGGGTCAAAAGGTACAAATGTTCAGGTATAAAATAAATAAGTCATGGGGATATAATGTATAGTATGGTGACTATAGTTAATAATAATGTATTGCTTATTTGAAAGTTGCCAAGAGAATAAATCTTAAAAAGTTCTCATCATAAGAAAAAAATTTTGTACCTATGTATGTATGGTGACAGATGTTAAGTAGACTTATGGTAATGAGTTTGAAATATATGCAAATATTGAATCATTATGTTGTATGCCTGAAACTAATATAATGTTAGATGTCAATTATACCTCAATATAATATATAAATAAATATAAATTAAATAAAATAACATTGCCCATAATCACATCAAAAGGGAGTAAACACTGAGGAATAAAAATAGTGCAAGACTTGTACTAATAAAAATAGTGTAAGACTTGTACAATGAAATCTACAAAATATTGCTGAAAGAAATTTTAAAATATATAAATATATGGAGAGACAAACTATGTTCATGGAATGGAAGATTCAGTATTGTTAAGATAGCAGTTCTCCCCAAATTGATCTATATATTCACTTCAATCCCTATCAAACTCCCAGCAGACATTTTTTTTTTGCAGAAATTGGCAAGCGGGTCCTGATCCAGCCTCCAAGGCTGATCCTAAGATAGGAAAATGCATTGGACACAAAATAAGCAAAACAATTCTGAAAAAGAAGAATAAAGTGGAGGATTTATACTTCATGATTTCAAAATATACTATCAAACCACTTAACCAAAACACTGTGGTACTGGCATAAGAATAGATTTCAAATATACTATCAAACCACATAAACAAAACACTGTAGTACATAAGAATAGATATAGAGATCAATGGTATAACATTGAGAGTCCAGAAATAAACCTTTACATTTATGATAAATTAACTAAAAAAAAAAGATAAGTCAGACTGGGAGAAAAATATTCCTAAACATCACATATCTGCTAATGAACTTGTATCTAGGATATACAAAGAACTCTTACAACTAAATAAAAAAGATAACTAATTCAATTTTTAAATGGGCAAAGTATTTGAATAGCTATTTCACCATAGAGGATTTATGAATGGCGAATAAGCACATGAGAAGATGCTCAGGATCTTTAGTCACTGTAGGAATGCGAATCCAAACCACAAGGAGTTACCACTTCATGTCTACTGGAATGGCTATAATTTAAAAGAAAGGAAACAACAAGTGTCAGGATGTGAAGAAACTGGAACACTTTTCATACACTGGTGATGGGAATATAAAAATGATACAGCCACTTTGGAAAACAATGTGCAGTTCCTCATAGAGCTATCTATCATATGACCCAGCAATTTCATTCCTAGGAGTCTATCCAAGACAATTGAAAACATATGTCTACACGAAGACTTATGTGGAAATGGGAATTCCCAAAGACAAATGGGAATTCCCTGGCAGTCCAGCGGTTAGGACTTGACACCTTCACTGCTGAGAGCGTGGGTTCAGTCCCTGGTTGGGGAACTGAGATCCTGCAAGCCGCATGGCATGGCCAAAAGAAGAAGAAGAAAAAAAAACGTATACAAAAATGTTCAAGGAAGCATTTTCCAAAAGTGGAAACAACCCAAACATCTATCGATGATGAAAAGATAAATAAAATGTGGTCTATCCATACAATTGAATACTGCTTGGCCATAAAAAAGAATGAAGTACTGACACACGGTACAACGTGGATGGACCTCAGAAACACGGTGCTCAGTGAAAGAAGCCAGATGCAAAAAACACGTACTGCACGATTCCATTTATATGAAATGGCCAGAAAAGGCAAATCTGTAAGACAGAAAACAGATGAGTGGTTTCCAGGGCTGGGGGTGGGAACAGGCATGAGAGATCTCTTTAGGATGATCGAATGTCCTAAAATTAGATTGTGGTGAGAGTTGTACCCCTCTATAAACTCACTAAAGGTCATTGGATTATACCCTTCACAGAGGTAAATGTTATGGTATGTAAATTTTGTCTCAATAAAACTGTTTAAAATAACATTGTAATTAACCTCTAAACAACAAATTAAAAAACTGTTTTATTTCCTCACTATCGGAGGAGATCATTTTTCAGCTTGCTGCCTGGCCTCCTGAGGCCCACCTGAGTTTGTTTCAGACTTTGGGCTTAGGACACACTTAATTTTCCTGCTTAAAACTACGAGACCTCAGGTGTTTTTACAGACTGGCGAAGTCTGGCAGGGCCATTTAAAAACAGAGGCATTTCACAGCTAGAGAAACTGAGGCTCAGAGAAATAAAGGGCCTTGCCAAGGCAGCACAGGAATTTGCAGCAGCTCCATCCGTGCCCAGCACAGACTGGCTTCATAATACAAACACAAGGGCAGCCGGTCACTGATCAGGCTGGACTCGGCCTGGCACCGGCAGTCCCATGGTTCGTTCCTGCCGGCGCCCCTTTAATTTCTCTGAAGACCCTTGTTCCTGCTCAAGATGCTCCTGTACCCCTTCCCTCTTGGGTGTACAAGCGCAGTCTCATTTTCTGAGTTACAGAAAGTCCAGTCCTGTTTTCCATTAAAATTTTCAGGTTCTATTCGGTCTAAAGCTTCCCCTCTCTGACCCCTCGGAGGCACAGACAGAAGTAGGAGAGCTATTCTTTGTCTGGCATGGCTGCAGTTGCACTTTGGTGCTTCTGGGCATGGCAGGTCCCCACGTGCAGATTCTGTCCTCATGGGACGCTTTTGTGGGTTCCTAAGAGAAAGTCCCACCGAGGACTTCATGCTGCATCCCAGGCAGGGTGGCGGCACTCTCCAGCTGACCCCTTATGACCCCCACCCCTCCACTTCTGCCTTCCCCATGCACCTCTCCACTGCAGGTGCCTTGCCCTGGGAGGAAGCCCCCTTGGGCAGGGTCACAGCCACCTTCCTTCCTAAGGCTCCACTTCTCCCACCCACAGAAACAGTCACAGTTGCCCACCATCTGGGCAGGAGCAGCCTGTTCCCACAGGAACTGGATGGGGAGCTGCTGGGCCTTCTACATGTATTAGGCGTGGTGTGCTCCAAGGACAAAAAACAAGGTAAACTCAAAGGGCCAATATTGCCAGGACAAAGACCTACAGGACTCCTATCACTCTGTCACAATGTGACCATTGCAATGTCCCAGAGCCCCCCCAAGCAGCATGGCCTGTCCCTTTCCCATCCATATAAGGAAAGACATTTGCCCTGTTTTTCTCCCGCTCAGCACACTGAAAGTATACATACTCTGCCCAGTCAGCAGATGACTTAACAGGTTCCGTGGCTATAAAAACAGATAAGCAACCCATGCTCATTATCGACTTTCCCTGGCTACCAGGAATTCAGCCCTCTGTTCTTGCAATGACACTTTCACTTTAATAAACTCTATCTTCCTTACATTCTGCCTTGTGTCTGGAAATTCTTTTCCAACCCACGCTTGGACCACGACATTAGGTAGTATATCTGAGCTTTACAGCAAACTATAAGGTAGGCATTTTCACCCCTCACTCAACCTCCCTTCATAGCTGAGTAAACTAAGACCCAGAAACAGCAAATAGAACTGGCTAGAATTAGAATTCAGGTTTGCCTGACACCAAAGCCATTTTCTTTCTTCCATATCAAAGATCCTCTTGGCCGGACTGAGGTCATCGCTATCACTAATAGCAAATATTTAATGATCACCTGGTGCTGGTGAGGCGGTCAGACCACAAGATCTAGTCAGACTGGAAGCCCAGAGCTGGGCAAAGGGCAGGAGCAGGCGGGAGAGAGGTTTGCTCAGTTGAGGTCTGGCTTGAGGCCCAGGCCCATGCAACAGAAAGTAGATCTGGAAGAAAAAATATATATACTGTATCACCAGCTAATCTTCAACCTCGGGGCAAAGGGACAGGAGGTGGAGGTGAGATTAATCAAGGCCAAAACCGTGGCTTCCAAACTTTGCTGCAATGGAATCACCCAGGGATCTTTAAAAAAATACTGAAGACTGGACCCCACCCCCAGACGTTCTAATCTAATTGATATGGGGAACAATCAGGGCATCAGGATTTTTAAATGTGTGGCAAAGTTGGTGGCAGGGACAGGGTATAGAGTGGAGGGGCAGGGAGCACTGGAGGTCTCATAGGAGGAAGTGGCAATGACATAACCTCAAGGCCTGAGGTTCCAGGGTGGGGAGCTCAGGGCCCAGGGCACTGGGCTGGCCGGAAGTGGCCCTTGGGAAAGATTAGCTGGAGGACCATGGGAGGGAAGGGCAGGAGGGAGGGAAGGAATGGAAGAGAAGAGAACAAAAACCCAGGCAGAGCAGTGAGTTTCAGTCCATTGTCTGTCACTAACTTTCTGTGTGACCTGGGACAAATTGCTTCCCTTCTCTGGGCCTCAGTTTCTCCATCTTGAAAAGGAGGGGATTGAACTTGATGATGGCTAAAGGTCCCTCTGGCTCCAGGGTTGGAGGATGCCCAAGGCCCCAGCAGGTTGGGCCTAGTGTGAGATAAGCCCAGATGGAGTTCCAGATCTGCAGATCTGCAAAGGATGCTGCACACCAGTCTGGGCTGGGGCAGGTTTAGAGGTCCATGAGATTGGTCCTCCCCTGGCCCCTCCCTGGGCTCCTGGGCCACTCTGTCAGGCTGCCAGACATGGTTCTTGGAAATTTCCTCTCAGCCCCTCTAGCCAAGCTCAGGGAACGTGGCTATTGTTCCAGTTTTTAATGGAAATTTCCACTATCCCTCTGACAGCTGGTGGGAGACACAGTGCCTTGGAGCTGGAGAAACAGAGAGGTCACAGCAGTGGTCGTGGGGGACAAACACCTGGTTATAGGCCACACAGGCTTTGTCAGTGGCCCAGCCATCTTCCTTCAACAAGTAGTTGTGAAGCACCTCGCCTACTCTGTGCTGGGCCCTATTCCAGGTGCCAGGGACTCAGGACAGGACAGACTCAGGACTGGACAGACACCTGTCTCCTAATGGGGGAAAGAGAATATACATAGATACTGTGAATACAACAAGGCAGGGTAAGGAAAAGGCTGTGATGCTGGGGGCAGGGTCGGGAGGGTGACCAAAGAAGGCCTTGCTGTGAATAAGGCGACATTTGTGTGATTATCAGGGGAACAGCAAGTACTATGGTTTCCGGTTATCCGCGGTTTCCCTTACCTCAGTTTCAGTTACCCACCACAACCACAGCCAGAAAATATGAATGGGAAATTTACAGAAGTAAACAATTCTGAGTCACGTGATGAAATCTCGTGTGGTCCAGCCCCGTCCTGCCCAGGCCGAGAATCATCCCTTTGTCCAGTGCATCCCACCCGCTACTCACTCAGTAACCAGCTGGGTTATCAGGACGCCTGTCAGGAGTCGCAGTGTTTGTGTTCAAGCAACCGTTATTTTACTAAGTAATGGCCCCAAAGCACAAGAGCAGTGATGCTGGCAATTCGGATGCACCAAAGAGAAAAGTTTTTCTTTAAGTGAAAGGGTGAAAGTTGTGGACTTAACAAGGAAAGAAAAAAAATTCTACGCTGAGGTTGACTGAATCGTCTATCCATGAAATTGTCAAGAAGGTAAAGAAATTCGAGCTAGTTTTGCCGTCACGCTTCAAATTACAAAAGTTATGGCCACTGTGCACAGCGAATGCTTAGTTAAGATGGAAAAGGCATTAAATTTGTACAATAAGAAATTTTGAGAGAGAGCCACAGAGAGACCACATTCACATAACTTATTACAGTATATGGTTATAATTGTTCTATTTTATTATTGTTGTTAATCTCTTACTGCGCCTAACTTATAAATTAAACTTTATCATAGGTATGTATGTATACATAGGATAAAGGGGAAAACATCACATATGTAGATAGGGTTCGGTACTATCTGCGGCTTCAGGCATCCACCGGGGGTTTTGAAACATATCCCCCACGGATAAGGGGGGACTGCTGTACAAAAGCCCTGAAGCAGGGCCTTGGCTGGCCTGCTGAGGACAGCAGCGGAAGAGAAGAAGGTGATGGGATCAGAGAGTTTCCTGCCAGGCATCAGGACCTCTCTTTGCCAGGGGCGACCTCCTGGCCATCAGAAGCTCATGGCCCTTCTAGGGGAAGGAGGAGGAGGACACAGCAGGGCCGTCTCCTGCTCCAGGTCCAGGGTGACGTAGCACTGCGTCCCCCCAACGTCAAGCACCAGTTCCCTCCCAGCTGTGGTAGTGAAGCCATAACCTCTTTCTGTCAGGATCTCTATGAGGTCGTCTCTCAAGTCACTGTTGGCCAAGCCCAGATGCTGGTGGGGGGCAGGGCTAGCCCTCACTGTTGGGCACCGTGTAGGTGGCACTGCTCCCGAGTCCACAACCATCCCGGTGGCACGAACAGAGGCTGGGCAGCAGCACACATGGGGCGGGGGGCACGGGGGACTGGACGTCTCACATCCCACCTGGGTCATCCTCTCTCTTGGTCTTAGAGTTTGGTGAAGCTTTGGTGAAAGGAACAGGGTATTCCTCGGGGCAAGGTGAAGCCGTGAGACAGGGCGTGATGCCGGGTCTTCCTCCATGTCAGCCCAGGTCAAGGGGGGGCCCTTCAGGTTCAGGAAGCCATTCTTGTTCTGGGTTCATCACTCACATATCTGTCCTGTCCCATGGAACGCTCTGGGGGCATCATTCCCGCTAAAGCCAGCTTTGCACGTGCCAGAGTCGTTGAGGGTGAAGGGCTGCATGAGCGCGGCAGTTGCTGCTTCCATGTTGATGTAGCCGAGGTAGCAAAGGCCTCGGGCAGAGCGCTGGGGTGGAGAACTTGACTCCAGAGGGTCATGGGGCTGCCTTCGAGAACACACTGTAGAGGTGCCGGGGCAGCATTTGTGGGGGGCTAGTGTGGAGGCTCCCGTAAAGATCCCAGACAGTGATGGTGCTGGTCCAGTCATGGGAGTCATGGAGGAGGAGGTGACAGAAGTGGTGTCCAGCATCCAGGTGGCTGCCTGATGTGTCCTTCCACTGTTAGCTCATTCAACCGTCCCCTCCCTGCACGGAGCCCCATAGCTATCATTCCTTCTTCCACGGGTTCATTCCAGCAACAAGTGTTTATGGGTTGCCCAGACAAATCTGACCTGGACCCACCCTGCTCACCACCCATCGGTGGCTCCCCAGTGGCTACCAAATCAAGTCCAAATCAAGTCCAAACTCCTCGTCCTGGCTGACAACGCCTTGCGTGGTCTCCCAGCCTCGTGCCTCCCTACTGCCCCTCCATCCACAGTCCAGTCACCCCCTTGTGTTGCCACCTCGCCTCTCTCAGCCCTCCACGTAACGCTCCCTTTGTCTGAAACACCCACCGCTGTTTTTTTTCACCTGCTCAACTCCTGCTTCTCCTCTGGGACTCAGCTCAGGTGTGAACTCCTCCAAGAAGTCCTCCCTGACTGGTCACCACTATTTCGATCTGAGTTGGTTGTCCTTTTCTGTGCTTCTGTTGACTCTTCTGATACCAACACCCCGTACACTGACTCCTATTAATTGCCTGTCCTCCTCCTGGGCTGAGTGTGTTGTTCTGTGACTTGTCTTGCATTCCTAGCACTCACTGCAAAGAAATCCTCTTGAAAAATGGGACGAATGAATGAAGGGTGCCCGGACTAGACAGACGAAAAAGAGACACAATCCCCGCCCAAAGCAAGGAGAAAGGGGAAATCAGGAAATGGTTTGTCAAACAATGACCAAAAGGGGTGTAGGGAAAAGGGGCCACGAGGTTGCCCGGGGGGCAGTGAGTACAGTGGAGTTTCTGAAGTCAGAAAGTCCTGGGTTCAAATCCCAGCACAGCCGCTTATCAGCTGTGTGACTGGGGCTGATTTCTTTTTTTTTAATTTATTTTTGGCTGTGTTGGGTCTTCGTTGCTGCGCGCAGGCTTTCTCGAGTTGCCGGGAGCGGGGGCTACTCTTCAGTGCGGTACACGGGCTTCTCACTGAGGTGGCTTCTCGTTGCACAGGCTTCTCTCGTGCTTGCGGGCTTCAGTAGTTGTGGCACACGGGCTTAATGCTCCACAGCATGTGGGATCTTCCCGGGCCAGGGATAGAACCCATGTGCCCTGCGTTGGCAGGCGGATTCTTAACCACTGCGCCACCAGGGAAGTCCCAGGGGGCTGATTTCTTGAACTTCCTGCAAGATGGGGGTGATAATAAAACACCTGCCTCATAGAGAATGCAGCCCCGTGTTCGGCTCATAGAAAACACTAGAGAAATACGTTGACCATTTTGATTTACGAACATAGTGGGTGGGTGAGGAAGGTTGTGAGAACAGATGTGCCACACTCTAGCCCCGTCACCTGCCTGTACTTCAAACCTTACTACCTTTGGATCAAGTGAGAATGTACAGCCCAGAACTCAGGTCTGGCTTCCAGATTACACCAGAGTGTAAACTCCTTGAGGGCACGTATTTTTGCCTGTTTTATTCACTGCTGAATTCTCAGCACCTAGAAGGGTGTCTGGTACATAATAGGTCCTCAATAAACATTTCTTGAATGAATGACTGAATTCTGGCTCCCCCCCACCCAAATCTCAAACTCAGCATGATTCCATTAGCTATAATTGCATTCAGCAGCATACAATGAAAAGCCACAAAATGGTGGCTTAAAGAAGTAAAAGGAAAAACTTGCTCCCCATAACAGGAACTTGGGGGCAGGCAGTCCAGGTATGTCAGCTCACTGGTATAACCAAGGACTCAGGCTCCATCTACCTTCCTGCTCCAGCCATCTTATCATGTGGCTTTTATCCTCGTGGTCACAAGGTGGATGCTGTACCTCTAGTATCATGGCTCCATTCCAGGAAGGAAGGAGGAGGATGGGAAAAGGGCAAAAGGTCAATACTTAAAGAAAAGCCTGTCAGGCTTCTGTTACAAGGAAGGAGAGAGTTGATATGGGGAGGGCAGCCAGCAACGTCTGCCATGATGGCTAAATGGAGTCATTGCTTCTCCCCAGCCTGCAGCCGCCACATCTGTTCCGTCCCCAGACTTCTTCATAGGAGTAGATGACCCCTCCACTCAGTCGCCCACGTGAAAAACCCAGGGGTCAGCCCTCACCCCACAGCCCACAGCCGGCCCATCAGCATCCTGTTGGCTCCACTGTGACATAGATCCTGAATCCGACCCTGTCTCTCCATCCTGTTGACCCCACCTTAGTCCAAACTACCCTCATCTCTCCCTCCTGCACTCCTGCTCACTTTACATCCATCCTCCTCACAGTGGCTGAAGGATCCCTTACAAACGTAACCCCATCACATCACTCCCTAGAGCCCCTAGAGGCTTCATATCACACAGAATATAATGCAACCCCGGCGGCCCACAGGCCTGCATGGCTGGGCCCTAACAGCCTCCCTTGCCCCAGACCTCCTTGCTCACCTCATCCAGCTAAGCAGGCCTTGTATGTGCCCCTTCCTCACACCTGCTGGCTCCTGCCTTTGGGTCTTTGCACTAGCTCTTTCCTCTGCCGGGAACACACTGCCCCCTGCCCATCTATCTGTGGAGACCCCTCACTCCCTGCCATGGTCACTGCCTATTATTGCAACACATCACCCCTTTCGTGTTCTCCATGCACTCCTCATAAGCTTTTCTACTGTCTTTCTCCTCCACCAGGATGTAAGCTCATGAGGGCAGAGACCATGTCTGCCTTGTGCACAGCTGTATCCCCAGGGTCTAAAACTGCGCCGGACATGTAGGAGGATTCAGTATTTATTCAGTGAATAAATGAATGAGTGGAGAGGCTTGTTTTGGGTGTTCCCTTAAGGAAACTTCCAGCTCTTGGACATCTAAATAGAAAGGAGAGGAAGGAGATTGGGGGTAGGGAACGTGATACCTGAGATATAAGTCAGAAACTGAAACCAACAAGTGACCAACTTTCCACCGACATCCAAACCCTCCTCCCTCACTGCCCAAGTGATCCTGCCAGGCAGAGTGCCCCTGGGGTGGAAGTGAGAGCCCATTTGGGGAAAACGGGAGGGAGGAGGTGAGCACAGGCGGGCACCACATGGAGTCTGCTCTATTCCGACCATCTGAGGAATAATGTTGAGAGCGCCCCCTGCTGGCTTGGCCACTGACAAGCTATGGGGTCAGTACTGTAACCTCTCTGAACCTCAGTTTCCTCTCATGGAATAAGAATAATATTTAATTCACAAGAAAGTTTTAAGGATTCATTAAGATGGAATATGTAAAACACTTATATGGTGTGTGGCAAATAGTAAGTGCTCAAAACACCTTAGCCATAAAAGGAGGAGGAAAGGGAGACAGCAGAGAGTCAGAAAGACAGAGAGAGGCAGGTGGCTGGTAACCCAGGGGCAGCCCAGTCTGACCCGCTGGAAGTTTGACTCTCCCACAAAAGATACAGAAAGGTAAAGCATCCAAACTTTAGCACCCACTCCCCAAAATGGACTTGAGTTCTTCTGGTTCAACACCCTCATTTTACAAAGGTTCTGAGTCCCAGAAAGAACAAAAATGTCTCTGAGATGCTCAGAGGGCTGGCAGAGGAGCCAAGTGTGGAGGGATGATGGCCAGCTGGGGAGGGAGCCGCAAAGACGGGCCGGTGCCCTGGCTTACGTTTCCTGTTCTCTGCAGTCCAGAGGGAGAGGGTCTGCCTTCCTGTCCCCTCAGCCACAGTGATCCCTCAGAGCACAGCAGACTGAGAAGAGGATCACTGGGCAGGAAGGGACAGGGAGGGGCAGGGAGGGGCAGGGGACCGACTTGTCCTGCCCAGGCCCTGTGCTAGGAGGCACTTCCTTAAACCCAGCACAGACTCAATACTCATCCAGCCTGAGAGGGATTATGCCCATTTCACAGGTGAGGGCACAGATGCCCAACGCCCCTGAAGAGCTAACAGAACTAGAACTTCAACCTCAGTCTGTGTGACTCCAAAAAGCCCTGCCCCGCTTCTGCCTGGGAATTGAAAGGCCTGGATTTGGGACCAACACTAACTGGCTGTAACCTTGGGCAATCCTTTCTCTCTGGCCTCAAGCTCTTCCTCTAAACAAGGAGGGTAGACACTGGTCACTGAGGGCCCTTCCAGCTGGAGCTGACATTCTTAGAATTCTAAACAAAAGCCTCCCCCAGCTGAGTCAGGAGGAAGGCCTGCCAGATACCCCCACAGCCTATCATGCGGGCTTCTTGCCCTGGGAGCACAGGGCAGCCCTGCCCAGGGAGAGCCCCTCGTCCTGCCCCAGCCCCAGGCAGCACTATGCCTCCTCCCCTCCCTTCCAGGGTGGTGCCCATCCTTCCATGCCTCTAGCCCAGGGAGGCTGGGCCTCAGCACCCCCCACTCTCTAGGGCAAATCTCAGCTCAGCAGTTTGGGGAAATGAAACTAAAACAATGAATCAATCAGGAGCATATTTCCCCCCAAATCTTCAAGGCTTTGGGGAGCCCACAGGTCAAGATTTAGGTCAGTGCTTCTCAAACTAAAAAAAAAAAATTGGTTTTTAATCTGCTAAGAACTTAGACTTTTGTAAAATTAAATACACTAGATAGTGGTAACGGTTACACATTATGAATGTTCTTAATGCCACTGCATCGTACACTTAGAAATGATTAATACAGTACATTTTATGCTATGTATATTTTACAATAAAAAAATTTTTGATGAAATGAAAAAAAAAAGATTCAAAATGCTAGCCTCAACTTTAATAGTCTTCAACAGACCTTGTAAGATTGTTATGAGAGTTTCTATATGCTTACTTTCCATTTTTGTACTTATCTCATTGCAGACCAGTAACATTTTGTGAACTGACAGCGGTCCCAAGACTGCTCTTTTTTTTTTTTTTTTTTGTGGGCCTCTCACTGCTGCGGCCTCTCCCGTTGCGGCTCAGCGGCCATGGCTCACGGGCCCAGCTGCTCCGCGGCATGTGGGATCCTCCCGGACCGGGGCACGAACCCATGTCCCCTGCATCGGCAGGCGGACTCTCAACCACCGCGCCACCAGGGAAGCCCCAGGTCTGCTCTTTGATAGTACTGATTCAGGCTGCTGAGAGGTGGACTCTGGCTTTGCAGAGCCTCTCAGGAGAACTTCCAGAAGGAACAAGGTTTCTGCTCCCCAAGCAGGTACTTCTGGATACCAAGCCAGTCACCCCAAGTAGCCCCAGACCAGGCACACTGATCTGAATTATGTCTGGACCCCTTCTTCCACCCTAGTCTCTCTCCCAGGGTCTTCTTGATGTGCATTATTAATAATGTGTCCCCGTTTGTGGCCCCTGATAAGTATAGGGAATGGTGAGGTAGGGGATGGAGTGGGGTGAACTGGGAGAGAGAGAAGTACAGGGTAGAACTGTGATCTTCTTTGTGATCTAACCCCTATAGCAAACTTGGCCCAAGCATCACCTCCTACAGGAAGTCATCCTAGGCCCACAGTGGAACTGAGGCGTCCCCAGCCCCCACTGCACACTTCTCCCTGTATTCTCATTGAATGGCTGACGTGGAAAATTTGAAAGTGGTGCCTACTCTTCTGGGGTATGGTAGGCCTTGGTTTGCGGGTCTGGCCAGATTTCAGGCGTTGGCTAGGCGCTCTTGCGCAGGGTATTATCTGCACAACTCTGAGCAGCTGCGCTGATGACTGGGGTTCCGGGCCCATCTCCACCAGACTGTGGGGTACTCCAGAGAGGCGCCCATGTTTGGGATGTTGCATCTGAGTACAGTGGTCTCTGCTTGGCTGAGCAACAGAAAATACTGTGGGCTTTTCAGAGATCTAGACACCTGGGCTCCAATTTTAGAAAGTCTACCTCCAAAGGTCTGATGAGGGTCCTGAATCTCTGTATTTTGAAAAAGTGCCATGTGACTCTGATGCCCAGCTGGTGTCTGGCCCATAAGAGGTGCCCTCGAGTGTTCAGTGACTGTGGTCATAGTGGTGCAGCATGTCTGTGGAAGGAGACTCGGGGACCTCCAGGAGGGGAGCTGGGGGACGTTGGGAAGGAGTGGCACTTTTATATATCCTTTTGTACTGATTGGACTTTGACCTAAAAAAAACGTGTGGCTGTCATCCATGTCAGGAACTGCAAACTCTAGGCCTGTATTTATACCTGGGGCTGCAGTCCTTAAGGACGGAAGTGGGTGGATCAGAGGAATGGAGAGCTAGAGAGCACACATCCCACCTCAAGGGGGCAGCAGCTGCCCAGAGCTTGCTCCGTGGGACTGTGAGCCCAGGGCGGCCAGATCTGGTTTTTCAAGATAAGCCTGAAATCATATTTCCAAGTGTAATTAATTGTCACCTAATTCAAAAATTTAAAGCACAGCATGGAGTGAAGACAACACGCCTGCTGACCGACTCTGGCTGCAGGCCACCAGTTGGCGCCTTTGGATCTAGGAAGATGCTGTTTAGGATTGGGCACCTCCAAGGCCAGTCTGCAAAGCCAGGACAGAGCCAGTCTTTGCTTCTAGAAAATCGGATTGACTCCCCACGGGGTCTACACAGGACAAGAACAAAGCGGGTGCCCAGAGGAGTCACCACCCACTCATAATTCAGCACCTATTAACCTCCCACCATGTGCCAGGCTCAGTGCTGGAGATCCAGTGATGTGACAGGCACAGCTCCTGCTCTGGGGGACGCTGCCTTTTAACTAGAGAGACACACCTGAAATAAATAATTGCATGATAATGAATTCATTTGTGAAGCATGAGGAGCTGCAGCATAGCATGGGGGTTAAAAGTTCGGGTTAGGGCTTCACTGGTGGCGCAGTGGTTGGGGGGTCTGCCTGCAGATGCAGGGGGCGCGGGTTCGTGCCCCGGTCCGGGAGGATCCCGCGTGCCGCAGAGCGGCTGGGCCCGCGAGCCATGGCTGCTGGGCCTGCGCGTCCAAAGCCTGTGCTCCGCAGTGGGGGAGGCCGCGTCAGTGAGAGGCCCGCGGCAGTGAGGCCCGCGTACCGCAAAAAAAAAAAGTTCGGGTTAGATTCCTGACTCCACACCTAGCCAGTTATGTCACTTTGGGCAAATACCTTAACCTGTCTCACTTGCCTCGTTTCTTGCCTGTGAAATGGGCATGATAATGTCATAGGGTTGTTCTGGGGATCCATTGAGATCATGCAAATAATTATTAGCCGCTGCCATGAAGTACAGAGAGCTGTGAGACCACGTAAGAGGGAGCCTAGGCTTCGCAGAGAACCCCACCAAGGCCCCCCCAATCCCAGCGATACTGGAGCTTCTCCCCAGAGAGGGGAGTGGGAGGCCACAGGCCTCCAGCCTCCCATCCAGAGGGGGAATCTCCTCTGTAAGGAGCCTGGCCTTATCTTCTTGTTGTTCCCAGCAAGGCCCAGGGACTGCTGCACCCCCAGAGCTCAGTCCTCCTTGTACCCACCATTCTGCTGTAGCGGCCACGGGCATCTGGCCAATCTCCCGCCTATTTCTTCTCCCCTTGGATCAATTTCACAGCCCACTGGCCCCTAGTAGGATTGGTGCCCAAGGACAGGGAAGGTACTGCTCTTGACCACACTGGGAGAAAGCTAGGCATTTCCCACTATGGGCCAGAGCCCCTCCACTGAGGTTGCTGCATTTCAGAACTTATCAAACCCTGCAACTGTTTTACAAATCTGAGTGCCTGTATAAAACAAGTCAGAAAACCTTCCTGGTGCCGCTGAAGTGCAGAACACCAGCTTCCACTGGCAGGGGCCTGAGCCATGGGGACACTGTGGACCTTCTATTTGACCTGGGCAAAGAGGGAGGAGGCAGACGGCAAGACGCTTAAGTGCCAGCGATGTTTCTGGGGCCTTGAAGTTCAGCTCAGTGGAGGGATCCTCAATGGCCAAGATATGGTTGGTCCCTGATCTAACCAGGTAGCGAAGACCTGCAACTAGTCTTGAATGTGGAAGGGAATTTCCAGGGCACCTAATCCAGCCTCCCGTCCTAAGGGGGAATCTCCTCTATAAGGAGCCTGGCCTTATCTTCTTGTTGTTCCCAAACAAATCACTTTCAACAGTGATTCAGAAGCCAAACTAACAGTAAGGTGGTCAAACCATTACCTGGGAGGACAGGGGTGGCGCCCTCCAGCTCAGACGCTCATCACTTCATCCCCGTGCTGCTAAGACAGCCTCCTGCTGTGGTCTCCATCGCCTTCTCTCCAATTCATCCTGTCCCTGCCTCCATTTTCTCTCCCTCAAAATGGCTCTGTTCACTGAACACTACCACTCCTGTGTTCTAAAGCCCCACTGCTTAGGATAAAGGGAGTGAGAGCCTGCCATGAGTCAGTAATCATGGCAGGTTCTCAAAAAGTGCGTGCTCACCAGTGCATGCTTGGGTCAACATCTGACTTCTCAAAGGACTGGCTCAAGTCTTCCCTCCTCTATTAAGCTTTCCAGACCACCGACGCCTGTGGTTACACTCTCCACCAAACCACCAAAACACACTTGGCCAAGTACAAGCATGTGGTCGAGACCGTATTCTCAGCAAAGTGTTCCACAACCCTCCTGCCCGCTTCATCCATAAGCACAAGGTGCGCTGGGACCCCATCTCATCTTTTCATCGCTAGCACATAGCTCAATGTGGGGCACACTCTAGCAGCTTGTTAAACGTGGATTTAAGGGCTTTCTTCATCCCTCAAACCTCTCTCTTCTGCTGAGGCCACTCAATCACCATGTCCAAGCACAAAAGCCTCAGGAAGAAGGGACGCACCTCATTTTCCACTCAAGTCAAAGGAAACAGGGTGTGCTCCGTGGTGACAGTCAAACCACTCTGGCCTTACAAGCCCAACCTATGACATAAGTCCTGCCAGGAGAGGCTGGCCCTGCTCACTCTAAGTACAGGACGGAGTCCCCGGGCCCAGGAAAGCACAGACAGACATTCCCCAGAAGCTCCTGAACACCCACTCCTCCTTCCCTCCAAATTATAGGCAAAGACTTTGCGTGGAAATTACTTAACCTAGTTCAACCCTCTCATTTTATCCTGGAGAAAACTGAGGCCCAGGACTAGTACGTCTCCAAAGGTCAGAGGTAAAATAGAAAAGCCAGGGCTTCTGATTTTGTTGGTAAGATGCATCCTCTTCAGTTCCCTGTGACAATTGTTGTCACACGGTGGGAGCTCAGGACCACTTTTTGATACTAAGTCAGGGCCACTGTGGGGTTGGCTGTAACTAACTGGGGGATCTCTCAAGCCCATCTTGATCCTCTTCTTGCTTTTTCCTGATCTCTGTTACTTAGCCTACATGTCCCATATAAACAAAAACTTACTGCTAACCGTAGGACACCTAGGATCATTACTCCAAATTTCTATCTTCACGCCATCTTTATATCCCAACTACTCAGAACTGGTGCTTTAAAGACTCCCAGAGGCACCACCTCACCCATGCAAACCTCTAATACCTACTATATGCACACAAGCCTCACCTTTGCCTATGTGTTCAGGTATTGCCATCATTAACCGAACTACACTTGATCCTTTTCCTGTTTGCCCTACATGGTCATGACTCTTTAAATTCAGCCTTCTTTCAGAACCCCTACAATTCATCACCTTGTAAATTTATAAGTCAATTCAAGGCATACAAAAGCTTCATAGTCATTTCTACCTCAAGAGTATATACTTAGCTCACTCACTAGCCTCTGGTTAAAAAGTTATTTATATATAGTGCTAAATATATACTAAATACAGTTCTAAGTGTGCTCTACACACACACACACACACACACACACACACACTCACTTAATCCTAACAACATAGAAGAAAGGTTGGTAGGCTATTATTCTAAGTTTGGTGAAACCCAAATCAAGAGCTGCAGAGGCATAAGCATGGCAACATGCAGACCCCACTGCAGTATTAGCAGTCATCCTGGAAACTTTCAAGGAGCGTGGCTTCCAAGAGCTTTTCCACAGATGTCTGAGAAGCAAATAATCATATGTAATTAAGGCTATTTCCCAAATAGCCTAGGAAAGCTACCAAAGGCTTTCCCGGAATTGAGAGGCAATCCTTGACAACTGTGAACACTGTAACCTCTGGATACAAGATGAAGCAACTGCCAACCTTCACCACCCAAGTCAATGCTGCTCCAGAAAATAAGGTTCCCTTTCTCAGTGCATAAGGGCTGCTATAGTGGTCCACAAGGTTTTACTACTCTTTTGATTCTTGAGAAATGGCTCCTATGGCAGGAAAGCATTAGGATTCACGCCACCCCCAGCTGTAACATAAAGCAAATAAACCATCAAATATATCTAACTAGGATCTTAAGATTTCTCTGAACTATTCTCTAGAAACACCATTTGCCTTTTTAATGGGGGCACAGAAACAAAAAATGCTTGTTTGCCAATAAACATCTGAAACACTATCGTAACAGCTGATCGGAGCCGAGGCATCACAACAAAGTGACGATTGTGGAAGAAGACAATGCATACGACTCTGGAGCGAGAAACTCCAGGGCAGAGACCTCGCAGTGATGTGTGTGCTGGGTATTTCCGCCAGCCTAAAGGCCCCATCTGGAACAAATATAAACTAGGAGGGTCTCTATCACTGGACAATTTATTACCTGGACAGAAAGAAGTCACTGCCACCAACAGCACTGTGCAGTTTTATTAACCATTCAAGTACAGTAGCATCTGTTAAGATCGGGACAGAATTGGGATTTAAAAGTGAACAGATATTCAGCATCTAACAGTTTGAAAGAAGCCACTACATACTCTTTTCACAAACATGTTTTCACAGAGCCAATACAGTACTAGCCATTAACCCAGCACACCAAGTGTACTGAAGTAGAAAAGATGCAACAAGAAAAATAGCTACATTAGAAAGACTTCAACACTTTAGAAAAAGAGTAAAACACTTTTAGTTTCTCCCCTTTAGCCCCTAAAACAACATCATACAATCTGGATCTACCTATACAGTCCTACATCAGCTTCTAGAATATTTGTCAGGAGGGCAAAAATAAAATGACACTGGCCAGTACAGTCTTTGGATATTTAGGAAGGGGAGGGGGAGAAAGTCAGTTCTCAGAACAAATTAGTCAGCTTCAGTCTCATCAGCAGGATCTTTGGATTCTTTGTTCTTCCGCACTTCTTCAATGTGCTTGTCCTGTAAAGAAACAGTATATACCATCAGTCAAGTAAAAAAAGCCTGCCAGGTCACACCCCCAAGAGGCCCAAATCAGCATCAGTAAGTATGTTATATAACATATATAATAATATACTATTATTATATAATTATATATTATGGGAATCACATAACTAGAGTTCTAAGACATCATCTTTGAACTTCCTGGGTCACTCATGGAACCTAATGATTCAGCCTTCTACTGCTCTTCCAAAGAATGTGCAATTATGCTGGGAATTGGTGAATATTCCTTCTTATTTAATATAAGATGCCTCTGATTTAACATGTTAACCCCAAAATTGATGACAAAGACACCAAGCACATGTGATCAAGGCAGAGTCCAAGCCACTTCGTTGGTGTATCAAACCTCAAGCTCGTAAGCCCCTCAAAGCCAGGAAGAGACACCAACCTTCTCTCGCAAACGCTCCAGTTTGGCAGCCATTTGTGCCTCTCGGTTCTCTTTGTTGGCTTCCATTTTGTGGGTCAGCTTCTCTTCTGCCATTTTACTGAAGTTGTTGTTCTCCTCTATCGCTTTTTGAAGCACTTCCTTCTCATGCTCTCGTTTCTCAGCAAGCTGCTTCAAGACCTCAGCTTCATGGGACTGGAAAAGATTTAACAGGCTAGGCGCTCTGAAATGTTACTTAGCGTAGTTAAAAATCACAAAAGAAATTATTAATTGAGGATTGAAGATAGAAAATTAGATCTCTAAATAATACTGAAGTCAGGACCTGAATTATCCATATCAAAATACCGTGAAAATTATATTCTTTTTCTAGTGTTTGTATTTACTTTGGAAGACTGCCCGTATTTGTTCAGAGATTCTTGCCCAATTATTCCTTAAGGAAATATTCGTAAGATTTACTGCTTAATGGTATCAAGATGACTTGAGTGACATGCACTTAGGAATGACACTTTATTGTAAAGAATTTTGGTTTTTTAACTTCAAAGGCTACCTAAAGAAAATTAGGTCATTATAAAAAATGTAACCATATTGATAAAAAGAAAATACATGGCAATGATAGAAAATGTAAGACTAAGCCTCCAGATTACTATTTAAGTCAGAGGATTTGTTTCAAGGAAAGGCTTATTAGCTTTTTTCTGTGGAAGCTGCATTAAATTCCAGACCACTGGAGCTCTGTTACCACGGTGTGCCTCCTTCAACAGACTCAGAATAGCTTATTGCCAAACAGATTCCAATGTGTTTGGAAGCATCAACTTGCATGAAAACTTCAGAGCATCTGCCACTAGTTCTGTTAATTCTCTTCTTCAAAATCCCAGTCGTGATAAGAGTTTCACTATATTTAGCCAGTTACTATGTAAAGCGCAGACTAATGACTACAGGGCCAGCACTGATTCCTAAAAAAAGTCTCTGTCCAGCCTTTGGCTACATCTCTTCCATGAACTCAAACTAAGTGAACTCCATCAAACTCCATCAACTCAGACTAAAAAGAAGAGCAGGTGGGAGATGAAACACCATTGCAAACACAGCCACTCTTCCTGGGGAAATAATTCCATGTTGACAGTGGGTCAGCACACATACATAAAACATGCGGCACCAAAAGGTGCACAGCACATGCTACAGCAGCTTAAAAAGGGGCCCAAAGTGTATGTGTGTGGTTACATGTACCAGACTTCAAAACACTAACTGTGTTGGTCGTAGGCAGGTTACTAGTTCACCTTTTTGTGCCTTCATTCCTCTAATTTTAAAATTAAACCCACTTACCCCAAACAAGGTTGTTGGAAAGGGGGACTAAATGAGAATTTCTGTAAAATTCTTAATGAAACGTTTAATAGAGGGAAATACACCAAAATGTTAACAATAGTTATTTCTGCGAAGTAAGATAACGGATACTTTTAATTTCCTACTTATAAACTTCTGCGGTTCTCAATTTTTCTATAACAAGCATATTAATATTTGTTGACTTTTCTGACTAGTTCTTTTTAAAGATAGCTACTTTATAACAGAAGTACTTAGATAATAGCTGCCACAATACCAGTATGCCAGCTGAGCAACACAATCACATAACTAGCAATTTAAAATGTTTTTATTGTACAGCTCTCAAAAAACAAAACAAAAAAACCACAGACATACACAGAAACCCAACAAACAAAACAAAAAAATCCCAAACCTTAAGAGACAAAAAAAGAATCATCCACCAACAAATCTATTTTTCAAAAAGAAAGCATGAGAAGCATGAACTTTGGTTTCAGGCAGACCTGGGCTTGAATTCTGGCTCCAATACTCACTAGCTATATGACTCAGAAAAATGACAACATTCCTGAGACCATTTTCTAATCTAGCATCTCAGACAACACCTACCCTCTAGGGTCACTGTAGAAAAGGAGAATATAAGTAAAGGAGATGGTACACAATAGGAGCTCAATAAATGATGGCTGGTATTTTGTTCCCACCACTGGCATATGTAATTTTCACAGTTATAATCACCATCTGGCTACAATTCTGTTTTCTTCCTCTTATAAAAATAACACAGATTTGCCATATTACATTAATAAATAAATATCCTGTTTTCTGTGAATTGATGTTTACCTTGCGTCTTTCTTCTGCAGCTTCTAGTTTCTTCTGAATTTCCTCCAGGGAAAGATCCTTCTTCTTTGGAGGGGAAAGGGGGAATTCTGGGACAGATTCTTTTGATCGAGGGCTGAGAATCAGCTCAAAAGCCTGGCCTGAGGCACGCTTCTCCAGTTCCTTCACCTGGATATCTGGATTTGATCATATTTATAATATATTCAGAAAAATGGAGTTTTCCTATTCTAATAAACTGTTCTACCGTTTTCTAAAAACCAAATCAATTTAATGAATAGAATTAGGGCTGATGAAGCAGCTGTGTTTACAGGCAAGAAATTATTATCTAAATACCACCTCCCAGAAAAACAAAGCTCAACATTTTTGGATTAATAAATACCATTCTAAGATATCAGTATTTGACAATCATTTCCCTGAACAAAACAAAGACTTATGCAAAACTCCACATTTTGCTTTACACCAAGCCAAATCATCTAATAATGAAACAATAATTATGAGCTCTCAGTACATTCAAGTAATAATATTTTTTTCTTTTTTAATTATTCTCTGATTTATAAAATAGATTTTTTTTTTGGTAAGACCAAAACACAAGTGCCAAATTATAAGCTTAAGACTTGAGCCATCTCCTAAAATTAGAAGCCCATCACAATTTCGGATTTTCCAAATAGATTACCTACCAGAAGAAGCCATGGTGAACAGAAGACAAGAGACTGGCAGTGTATTCTACACAATCCACTAGCAAGGAAAACCCTGGAAACGATTTTCAAAAGCATGCGATCAATTTCTTTGCATTTCCATGCCATCGATTTCAAAGGGACCTCAAATCACATCCATATAAATCAATGTCAGAAAAATCACTACTGTGGAATTAAATAAGACATCATTAACTAGAAAATTATAAAAATCCATAAAATACTCCAACACTGGAAAATGTGAATTGAATAGAACGCTGGTTGCAGAAGATGAAGTTAACTGAGCTTGCCTGTTCAAAAAATACTTATATTTTTTAAATTAGACGGAGTTTAAGTCACAAGATTTTTTCCTCCCCTATATTTTCCCCCTGGTGAGAAGATATTCCAGGTTCAACGCCTAGCGAGACCGGAGCCATCTTAACACTGCCTACAACTCATTGTGCAAATGAAATACCCAACCCTGCTTTGTCTGTGTCTGCCATGTGGAAAACAAAACGCCCAAGCTAATATTAACCAATAATGTCGAACTCCCACTGTTCCTGCGGTTTAAGCTCCTTGTCCAACAGCTGGTAACATTAATTAGTTTTTATGAACCTCTAGGTTTTAGGTTACAATAGTTGCTGCCTTGTGTAGAATTTTTTCATGAAAAATTCTACATCCCTTGATTTTTTTTAAAGGTCATGATTCTTGTAGACCCCAGACTAGTACCAAAACCGTAGGAATACAGGGTCTCAACACCTGGAACTTAAAATCCGAGTCAGCAACACGGTCTAACCCCGGCGGATCATTAGACTCAGCACCAGATCCAGGGTGGGCGTGGCCCCGGCCCAAGCGAGGAAGAGCGGCAGGCCGCCCCCGACCAATCAGAGCATGCCCTACACTCCGGCCTCTGGCCCCGCCCCCTTCCTCCCCGCGCCTTTTCGAATCTCCCCGAACTCATAACACCCCGGAGCCCGCGCGCGTGGGAAGGGGCGGGATAGGCGGGGCCAACGGTCCTATCCGGGTAACTCCGCCCTTCCCGGGCTCGCCCCGTGCGGACGCCCCCACCAACTCCCGCCAAAAACACCTTGCGGCGGCCCCCACCCTCGCCGCAGCTGGGCGGGTGGGGCAGTCCCTGGAAAAAAACCGTGGGGTACCCCACCATCGGCTCACCACCTCTTTCCTTCACTCCCAATCTGCCGCCACCCAAACGGTCCGCGCCCCACGCCATGAGGACTGGAGCGCTCTCATGGGGTGTCAACCTCTCGGGCGCTGCTCCCCGGGGGTGCCGCCCCGCCCCTTCAGACAATGGGGACCCCAGCGGGGCCGCGCCTGCAGGAGGAAGGTGGGGGCCAAACGAGGGCCTACGCCCCCTATTGTCTCCTCGACGACCTCCCGAGGCTAACGCACCGAGCTCGCCCAGCAGGCCGCGCCCCCTCCCCACCACAGCCGCGCCCCCGGGGAGCAGGGACAAAGCCGAGGCTCCGCCCGAGCCACACACAAAGCGGAGCGATCCCCGCCCGCCAGCCCCTCTGGGGCCGCGGCCCCGCCCGCCGCCCTCCAGCAAGGGGTCGCTGCCAAGACCCTGCCCCTCCCTCCGGCCGCGTCCCTCTCGCTGCCCCCAGCCTGCAGCCGCCGTCGCCACCTCCTCCTGGAACCCCGCACCCACCTGCTCGGTCCGAGCCGCCTGGCCACACTCTGAGCACCCACAGACCCGGGCGCGCACAAAAGCGCCAAACAGCGGCACGTGACCTCCCCGCAGGGCTCCGCATTGGCTGAGAGAGGCGGCACGTGCCGGCCCCTCCCCACCCCCGACAGCCCAAGTGAGCCCCGCCCCTGGGGACCCCGGAGCACCTCGGGAAGTGTAGTTCAGGCTGGCGGGACAGAAGGACAATGCGAGGGCTGAGGGCTTCTTGGCGGTGTCTCCAGGTGTGAGCCGGGGGCTGGGACGGTCGTCTGGCCGCGGAAGAGGGTGATGCGGTGACCCTGCCTGGGTCTGAACCAGTTCTCCCATCCTTAGGAAAAGGGCGGGGCAGGGTCCCTTTCTACCTCTCAGACGGTGGCCGCCTGGACTCCGCGTCTGTTGAGCCACTTGCCCCACGTCGCCCCAAGGGCAGCACTCGGACAGCGCATTGCCCCTTCGGTGCCCCACCCTGTACCGCCACCTAAGACGCCCAAGCCCTTGTGACAGGACAATGCCACTCGACGCCCCCATCTGTCACCTGTATTGTGACATCATCATAATTTCTAACCCACTCAGCCCTAACAGGGGACGGGCGTGGCCCTTAACTCACTGTGTGAGTTCTCGCTACCATATTAGGGTCCCTGAGCTGGTGACCAGAGACCTGTGGGGGGAAAGCAAGAGGCTCTGGAATTTGATCTCCTTTGGTCTAACAAAGTCACTCGGCTTAAATGCAGGCTCCCATCTGTTCTGCCAAGCCTTTTGCCGGATGATAGGGAAGGAAGCGCAATAGCAGTTCTAGACTACTACACAGACTGCAGTTAAGTGTTGCTTTTGTTCTTGAAGCATGTGCTCCCTGATCGGTGGGGGCCCTTTTAAAGAATCAAAACAAAAGAAGCCACAAGGTCACGGTTCCCCCTGCCCTGGATAGATCAGAAGCACAGCAGATACACAAAGGAAATTGGTCTGACCCTGGCTATCTTAGAACGACTAGCCTCATTCTTACCACAGAAAAGCCAGAGGAAAAATAAATAAAATGAATATGGTTCCCAAGCCCCTTCTCCCATTCCCCCGACCAAGGCTCTGTCCTCGGTAGTGGTCATTCCACCAAAGCACCTGCTTTGAGGTCCTGACTAGGCAAAAGGACACCTTCATTTTATTGCTCCGCCTCCCCAAACCAAGAAACAAACACGACCCAGTTTGCTGAAACAGGAGTCCTAATTTAAAGACTCCCCATGTCCAGCTAGTCACTAGGATATGCTGGAGTTAAATACAATTCAGAGTGCCTGAGACAAGGAAAACTGGATCATACAGGCAGCAGACACACCACACAAAGCAAACAATTAGCAATGCACTGATGCCTGAAATATGCTTGTTGCAGCATTTCTCCAACAATCGTCCTTGTGTGGGGTCGGCCTCTCCCCCGCCCCCAGTCTAAGTGGTTTTCCCTTAGCATGTGAGCAGGACCAGGAATAATTCAGATTCTGAACCCTGAGAGCCTTCTCCCTCTCAGACCAAACTTAGCCACCAAACAGCCAGGTGTTTCCATCTTTCAGATTTTCTGAGCAAAATCTCAGAAATCGTTAGGAAGAGGAGTGGGGATAAGAGCTCACTGAAAAGTGACAGATTGGCAGGCAACACACACAAGCAAGAAACCCAAGGCCAAGAGGTCTGCTATCCCCTGAACCAGTCTTTATCTTGAAGTCTTTGTACTTGATCTGTAGGTTTGCAGAGGAAGGTCCCACCCATTTGATACACTTTTTTTTAATACAAGAAATTGCCACAAAAATCTCACATTTCTGACTATTAATGTTATGACAGAAAAAAAAATAAATCTTTCAAAACACTGATTATTTTAAAGCACTTATACCGCTTCCCCCCACCTTTTCTTTCTCCCTGGAGCAGATGTCTATTTCCATGGAAACCACAGCTAGGAATGAAGATGTTAGAACTCATGTAGATTTTTAATCTTTTTTTAACGATGCCACTTGGCTCCTGGGTTTGTTGATAGAAGCCTGGCCCTGCCAGCCTCTATGACAAGGATTTCCTGAGATCCCCACTGCTGCTTGATGAGTTGAGGGGGCTGGAGTAAGGTTTCCCCCAGAATGATCCTGTGAATAAAAATGTGTCCGGTGGGATGATCCTATTCTTTAGGATGGGGCTGCTTTTCTAAGAACTAGACCACAGCTATCTATTGTCAACTCTTTTTTTTTTTTTTTTTTGGCCACATCGCATTGCAGGCGGGATCTCAGTTCCCCCACCAGGGATCAAACCCATGCCCCCTGCAGTGGAAGCTCGGAGTCTTAACCACTGGACCACCAGGGAAGTCCCAATTGTCAACTCTTATGAGTGTTCGTGTATGAGCCTTGGAATAGGAAGGACTTCAGACTGTAAGGAGAGGAAACAGCTTTGCCATTTCACTTTGGAGAGGGGCAGAAGCCCCCTTCTCGGAAGCTTCCTAAAACTAACTTCAAAATCCACTCCCTCCTGAAGTGGCAGCAAGGAGTTAATGTTCACATCTTGGACTTGTCTGTCTTTGCCCATGAGAATTATTTTTGCCTCTGCTCAGATGGTTTGGTCGAATTGCTGTGGAGCTGGCTGCGACTATGGCTTAACACAAAGTGAAGTAGAGATATGGCAGCCATCCAGCTTATTTGATCTGTGTAGACAGCTAAAGGAGAGCGCTTCAGGCTTCAAAGTGCAGAAGGGATGTCTACACTGATCAAACAAGCTGGGCTGTTGTCAGATCTGCTCTGTTCTTACAGAGCACCGGCAGCCTTTGTTCATTGTTGGTTCTGAGGCTGCAGGGTTGTCTGCCACAGAGGCGCCTCCAGGTTCCACTGCTGCTTGCAGGGCCTGTCCTCGGCAAAAGGGTGTCGTGGGAGAGGTTTTCTCCTTGTCCCCAGCCTCACTGTTTCCTTTGTCCCCTAATCCTTAGGCATCGTGCTCTAACACTCCTTTTCCTGTTCAAAACCTGTCTGTGAATCGGCTATTTTACTTGTCTGTCTCCCTCACTAGACAACTAAGTCCACGAGGGCAGGGGTTGTGTCCTTGTCTCGGTATCCTTAGTGCCTGCCCAGAACTGAGCCTGGCCCTGGATGGTGGGGCCTGGATGTTTGCAGTTGACTTTAGGCAAGAACCTCTTCTCTCAGCCTCAGCTTCCTCTTCTGGTGCTGGACACCTCCACCAGGTAGAGGTGGTGAGGATTAAATGAGATAATGTATGTGAAAGTGCTTAGCACAATGCCTGGCACGTCTCAGTGCTGAGACTTGTTAACCATTATTGCTAGAGAAGTTTCTTGATTACTATAGGTTACTGAATAAATGAATGAATGATGACTAGTAGACTTTCTCCTTTCGGTGGGAATCATTGTCACTGGCTTAACTCTTCCTATGGGGTATTTTTAAAAATTCAATTAATGCGACATTTTGAATAGATCAACACATTCACATAGTTTAGAAATAAAGTATAGGAAGTCCTCCTCCCTTCTCTAACCCCATCTGCCAAATTCTCTACTTACACCTCCCCAACCTTAACCATTGTTATCAGTTTCCTATGTATCCTAGGGTTTCTCCATGCGTACATAAGCAAATTTTAGCTATGTATACTTATTCCCCACTTCGTAATAAAATGGTAGTCTGCTGTAACTGCTCTGCACTTAGCATTCTTTCAGTTAACAGTACATATCAGTGATCTTTTCCCTGTTCATACATCAAGCATTTCCTGGATCTGGGATCCAATGTATGAATGTTCCAGGGCTTCCCTGGTGGCGCAGTGGTTGAGAGTCCGCCTGCCGATGCAGGGGACACGGGTTCGTGCCCCAGTCCGGGAAGATCCCACATGCCGCGGAGCGGCTGGGGCCGTGAGCCATGGCCGCGGAGCCTGCGCGTCCGGAGCCTGTGCTACGCAACGGGAGAGGCCACAACAGTGAGAGGCCCGCGTACCGCAAAAAAAAAAAAAAAAAAAACAATGTATGAATGTTCCATAACCTAGTTAACCAGTGCCCCATCTATGGCTCTTAGGTTATTCCCAACTATTTGCTATTTCAAACAATGCTGTAATAAACAAGCTAGTATATACGGCATTTTCCATGTGGGTAAGTATATCTGAAAGTGTGGTATTGCTAGGTCAAAGGTCAAATACATTTGTAATTTGGATAGTTTCAAATTGCCTTTTATAGGAGTTGTACCAATTCAACACCCACCACAAAACAATGGTGTTTTAATTCATTATCTCAGTTCATTAAAAAATGGATGGGGCTTCCCTGGTGGCGCAGTGGTTGAGAGTCCGCCTGCCGATGCAGGGGACACGGGTTCGTGCCCCGGTCCGGGAAGATCCCACATGCCGCGGGGCGGCTGGGCCCGTGAGCCATGGCCGCTGAGCCTGCGCGTCCGGAGCCTGTGCTCCGCAACGAGAGAGGCTACAACAGTGAGAGGCCCGCGTACCGCAAAAAAAAAAAAAAAGGATGGAAAGGCTTTGTTCCTAGAAATTTCAGGCATTAGGGAAAAGGAGGGGGAGGACTAGAAATCCCAGGAAAGACATGGCTGTCAGTTCTGTCTATATTAATAACTCCTCTCAATACTTGAAAAGCAGCAGCTGATCTCAGAACAGCTCTGGTGCCTGCACTGTATCACTGTCTCAATCAGTCTTGTGGTAGAAGTATCTGCAGGTGTCACCATGAGATTGGAAGGTTATTGAAGGCAGGGTCTTCTTCATAGCTGTATCCCATTCCCCTCTCCGTGATGCCTGACACAGTGGCTGGCATATATTTTATTTAATCCATTCTAAGATGTATTTTCCCCCACATTTGTGTATCTTTGAAATCAGTGTGCTCATAGTCCATAAGTACCAGGTCATAATTGCTGACAGCATATTTTCTTAGTGGCATATAAAATAATGCTATCTTAAAAATAAATGGCATATGTGAGTCAACAAAATATGGTAAAATGCACACACATTAAATGTGTGAGTGGAACGGGGCCTAGATGTCACTGCCCCTGCCATCTTCTCACTCTATGTTCTAACCTTCATCCCTCTTATCTACCTCCATGCCTTCCTCCAACAATTCCTTTTATGGGGATGACTCCCTATTTGCCTTCTTGAGCTTCCATCTCTCCCCTGAACTTTAAAAAACATTTGCAGCTGCCTAAAGGACATCTCCTCATGGATGCCCCATAAGGTCCTCAAATTCTATAAGACCCACATTGAACTAACATCTTCCCACCAACCATACCTCACTTCCCCATTCTGCTAGAGGCTTTGCTAGACTCTTGCCCTCCAGATCTAAAACTTCAGTCAAACTCAACTCTTCCCTCTTTCTTACTCAAGCTTCCACTTATAGAAACTTAGCATTTTCTAATAGAATGGAACCTTTAAAATGATAGTAGCTACAAGAACAAACCTGGAGGACTCACACTTCTTGATTTAGAAACTTGCTACAAAGTTACAGGAGTCAAAACAGTGTGGTACTGGCATAAAGGCAGATATATAGACTAATGGAATAGAATAAAGAGCCTAGAAATAAACTCTTGCATATACGGTTAAATGATTTTTGACAAGGGTGCTAAGACCCATTCAATGGGGGAAAGGATAGTCTTTTCAATAAGTAGTGCTGGGACAACTGGATAGCCACATGCAAAGAAATGAAGTTGGACTCTTACCTCACACCATATACAAAAATTAACTCAAAATGAATCAAAGATCTAATTATAAGACCTAAAACTATAAAACTCTTAGAAGAAAACATAGGGCAAAAGCTTCATGATGTTGGATTTGGCAATGATTTCTTAGTGTGACACCAGGCAACAAAAGAAAAATTGGACTTCAGGAAAATTAAAAATTTTGTGCATCAAAAGACAATATCAACAGAGTAAAAAGGCAACCCACAGAAAGTGAGAAAATATTTGCAAGTTATATATCTTACAAGGGATTAATATCCTGTAACTCAAAACAAAACAACCTGATTTGAAATGGGCCAAGGGATGGCCCTTAAGGGCATTATGCTAAGTGAAATGAGTCAGACAAATTCTGTATGATCTCACTTATCTGTAGAATCTAAAACAAAACAAAATAAAACCAAAAAACAAGCTCACAGATACAGAGAAAAGCTTGGTGATTGCCAGAGTGGAGGGTGAAATGGGTGAAGGAGGTCAAAAGGTATAAACTTCCGGTTATAAAATAAATAAGTCATGGGGATGTAATGTACAACATGGTGCCTATAGTTAATAATACTGCATTGCATATTTGAAAGTTGCTAAGAAAGTATATCTTAAAAAGTCCTCATCACAAGAAGAAAAATTTTTGTAACATGTATGGTGACAGATGTTAATTAGATGTTATTATGGTAACAATTTTGCTGCTACAAATATCGAATCATGATGTTGTATACCTGAAATTAACATAATGTCATATGTCAATTATACCTCAATGAAAAGTTTTTTTAAAAAAGAAAGAAAATGGGCAAAGTACTTGAATAGACATTCTTCCAAAAAAGCTGTACAAATGGCAAATAAGCAACATCACTAATCATGAGGTAAATGCAAGTCAAAACCACAATGAGACATCACCTCATACCCATTAGGATGGCTACTATCAAAAAAACAGAAAATAATAAGTGTTGATGAGGATGTGGAGAAATTGGAAACCTGTGCGCTGTTGGTGAGAATGTAAGATGGTATAGTCACTGTGGAAAACAGTATGTAGGTTCATCATAATATTGAAAATAGAACTGTCATATGATCCAGCAAGTACAGTTCTGGGTATACACACCAAATAATTGAAAGCAGGGTCTTGAAGAGATATTCGTACATCCATGTTCATAGCAGCATTATTCACAGTAGCTAAAACATGGAAGCAATTCAAATATCCATTGACAGATGAATAGATAAACAAAATGTGGTGTAGACATACAATGGAACATGAATTCAGCCTTAAAAGGAAGGAAATTTTAACATATGCTACAACACGGATGATCCTTGAGGATATTATGCTAAGTGAAATAAGACAGTCAAAAAAAGATAAATATTGTTTGATTCCACTTTCTTTTTATTCTTTTTTTTTTTTTTTTGGCCACATTTTGTGGCGGCGAGATCTTAGTTCCCCGACCAGGGATCGAACCCGTGACCCCTGCAGTGGAAGTGCGGAGGCTTAACCACTGGTGTGCCAGGGAAGTCCCTAATTCCACTTTTATGAAATACTTAGAGTAGGCAAAATCTTAGAGCTAGAAAGTAGAAGTGTGGTTGCCAGGGGCTGGCTGGTGGGGGGAGGGGGAATAGGGAGCTATTGTTTAGTGGGGATAGAGTTTCAGTTTTATAAGATGAAAGGAGTTATGGAGATAGATGGTGGTGTTGGTTGTATAACATTATGAATGTACTTAATATCACTGAACTGTATACTTTAAAATGGTTATGATGGTACATTTTATGTTATATATATTTTACTACAATAAAGAAATTTGAAAAAAATGATAATAGCCAACATACTTATAGACTGCTTACCACATGGGAAGCACTGGTCTAAACACTCCATGTTTGTTAACTCATGTTAATCCCCAGAACAATCTTATGAGATTTATTAACCCAATTATAAAGATGAGGAAGTGAGGGTGGCCAACTGTCCCGGTTTGCCTGGGACTAAGGGTTTTTCCTGGGATTCAGGACTTTCAGTGCTACAACCGTGAAAGCCCGAGGCAAACCCTGATGAGTTGGTCACTCTAAAGGAAACTAAGGCACAAAGAGACAGTATCTTCCTAGACTTGTCAACAGGGTCCTTGTCCTAGGCCCTGCACTTTAAAGAGCTTCACTCTGACCCTCCTCCAGCTGTGCCCATTTTCATAGGCGAGGAGTCCCCTGGGGCCAAGGAGCCATGCCCACCCTGAGCCTGGGCACCCTTCTAGACCATACTCTGGGAACCGGGACTCCAGAATTCCCTGTCCAAATGGCCAGAGTCCACTTTCAGCAACTGCACCAGCCCCTTCCCTGGGTCTATCCTCCCAAGGGCAAAACTTCCCTGCCAATGAGTACACCCCTGTAGGCTGGCTGCTCGTAAGGGGTGCGGATAAATCCTGCACGTGGGGGCTGGGGGGTAGGGAGTGCACACAGGAGCCAGAAATAGGAAGAGAAGGGATCTAGCTCAGCCACAGTCTGACCTGGAACTCCCAGGAACCCAAGAATTCTCAACTCAAAACCTGGCTTTCTAAGTTACTTTGGAGGTATACTTGTCAAAGTACAAGGATAAAGCATATATTTTTAGAAAATGGTTTGTTAGCTTGATTTATAACTCTTAAATGCTTAGACGTAAGGTATATGGGCTTCCCTTTTATACTCCTGACTTGGGTCTGGCAAATGTTAGCAGCAGGCCTGCAAAGAGATTGTCACTTAACCAACTAGTCCACACACAGAGAAGCACAGACATTTTGCAGTCAGGTTCCAAGTCTGTGTTTTTAGCTCTCACTGTAAACTGTTTTATCAGCCTAACCCTATTATTTTACGAATGGGGGGAGGAAAGCCCAGAGAACTTTAGACATTTGTCCAAGGTTACACAAGGAGGAATTTGAATCTGTGCTTTAAATGATGCTGTAGGTACTGTTCAGTTACTACTGTGTGAGCTTGGGCACGTGACTTCCTCTTTGGGGGCCTGCGTTTCTTCATCTGTGAAATGGGGAGAATTCCCCTACTTCATAGGGTTGTTGTCAGGACTAAATAAAATAATATGTGTAAAGTATCTAGCATTATGTCTCATGCCTAATAAACCTTCAATAAGTGACAGCTATCATCAAGCAAAGCTCTGATCACACGACTTTTCTGCTTGAAAACATTTGATGAATTAAACTTTGGGGCACATTACATGAGAAAAATAAAAATTCCTGAAACCTAAAAAAAAAATTGATGACTCCCTTGGATTATAGTCCAAGGGTCCTTGGCATGGCATTTGAGGTAACTGCAACCTACCTCAAGATCAGTTAAACCCTGAAATTCTTTGATTCTTGATGTATTTGAAGATCTGTCATCTTCAAAAAGGGATAGTTGGAGGGAAGCACAATTAAGATGCATGGAAGAACTCTGTGGTCACTGGACTTAGCTAACAATAGAATGGATGTCTCAAAGAATGAATGAGATCCTGGCTAGGAGAGGTGTCCAGACAAAGATCTGTCAGCCAGCCACCAAGATGGTGAAGAAGGATTCTTGCATTAAGAGGAAAGTGACCTCCCTTCGTGCTTTAAGATTCTTTTTAAATGAGATAGGGAAAGGCTCGTGATATTAAGCTAAATGAAACAAATGAACAAAGGCTACCCAACTGTGTGTATAGTATGAGCTCAACTACAAGGAACAAAATATAATGAAGGAAATGCACCAAAATATTTGTTCTGGGGGCAAAATAGTCTGGATTTTCCAACATATATTCCTTTTATTAATGATAAAACAATTATATATTAAAAATAGAAAGGAGTTTTGTCCTCCTCACTGAGCTTAGGTCCTTCTACGTCTCTAAGACCTCTGTCCCCACTTCCCCCCACCCCTCCGAGTTTCAGCTTTATTGGACTCTTCCCATCTCCCTGGAAAGTCACACACCTATATGTTTTGCTGACACCAACCCCCAGCCTTGAGTCCTTGGCCTTTGTCTCTATTGAAATTCTCTCCACCTTCAAGGTCTTGATCAATCTCTCTGATCCCCACACTCTCTCCAGGTATTGTAGCTATTTATACATATGTTTGTCCCCCTCACTAGACAGTAAACTCCTTCAGGGCAGGGTTCTATATGGTTTTGCCTTGGTATCCTTACAGTGCCATGAATAGACTGTCGGCAAATGCCAAATCATCTGGCTGATGTCTTTTTGGCCATTAAACAACACTTAGGGCTGAGGGTCAGACAGCATAACTAAGGGTATATTCTGGACCAGTATTATCGCAGAGACATTTAAATATATATATATTTAACTTGTTTTTAAACTTTTAATTTTGAAATCATTTTAGATTTCCAGAGAGTTGCAAAGGTAGTACACAGAGTTCCCATAGACCCTTCAGCCAGCTCCCCGCTACGTTAACATCTTACATAATCATGGTCCATTTATCCAAACTAAAACATTAACACTGGTACAACACTATTAACCAAATGGCCAGCTTTAACCGGATTCCCCATTTTTCCATTGGGGTCCTTTCTGTGTTCCAGGATCCTATTCAGGATACCGCCTCGCAGGTAGCATCCTGTTTCCTTAGCCAGTGACATTTCTTTTAGTGGGGAGGCTTGGCGGGGGCGGCGGGGGGGGCAGGTCGCTTTCTATTGTTCCTTCCAATCAACCTTTTCCAAATAATCAAAATATGACACGAAAGGTGGCGATGGCATGGGGATGGTGAGGTAGAAGCACTCACCCTCTGCTGGGCTGTTGGGACTTTGAACAGGGAAATGAACCGTTCTTCCCACATGGGGCTGGGAGGATGATTTTCATCTTAGATCTAGTCTTTTTCTTAAACGGACACATATGGGCCTAAAAAGAGCAGGGAGTTACTTTTTTTTTTTGGCCGCTCTGCGCAGCTCGTGCGGGATCTTAGTTCTCTGACCAGGGATGGAATCTGGGCCTCCCACAGTGGAAGCCCCGAGTCCTAACCACTGGACTGTCAAGGAATTCCTGACTCGTTACTTTTAATTCATTAAATTTCTGAGCCATTCCATAGCCCATTTTCCCATGGCCTGGCACAAAACACGTTCCTAGTTACTTATAAAAACTTCCAAGCAGTTGGCCTTTATCAGCAGTCTTAGTAATTCAGTGAGAACTGAGGTTACAGCTGTCACAGGAAGTTGAAACGAAGGCTGCTGAAATCACACCCATTCCGAGGCAGGGTGAAAGTTATACACTGAGTAGACTTCAAGCCCGGAAGGTGGAGGTGGCTGAGGCGTCAGGTGGAGAACGGTGGGATGCTGTGGAAGAGAAAATACACGAGGGAAAGAAAAGCAGATGATGCGGCTCTGGAACTCAGAGCTGGTTTACAGACCTTCTGGGATTATTGCTTAGCCCTACATCCATCAGTAAGCACTAGCGCTGCGGAGCTCTCACCGACCGCTCCCCCTTCCCCACCACTTTACTGGATCTCCACAGACCACCTACTAAATGGTCTTCAGTCCGTCCCCTTCCTCGAATCCATTCCCAGCATAGGCATTTACCAACTCAAATCACTGGAGAGTGCGGGCCCCATCTAAGCGAGAGCATTGCTTTCCTGGGGCTGCCTTAACAAAGTGCCAAAAACTGGGTGGCTTAAACAACAGAAATTTATCATCTCACGGTCCTGGGGGCCAGAAGTCCAAAATCAAGATGACAGCAGGTTCCTCCTGAGGGCTGGGAGGGAGAATGCGCTGTGCTCTCCTCTAGCTTCTAGTAGTCCCAGCTGTTCCTTGACTTATAGATGGCATTCTCCCCACGTCCTCACATTGTCTCCCTCTACGTGCATCTGTCTGTGTCCAAATTTCCCCTTTATATAAGGACACCAGTTATACTGGATTAAGGCCTGTCCTGGTGACCTCATCTTCACTTGATCATCTATCTGCACAGACCCAATTTACAAATAAGGTCACTTTCAAGGTTACAGGTAGGACTTCAACATCTTCGGGGGGGCACAGTTCAATCCGTAACAGAAGGTCCCCACCTAGCTTTGGCTGATGGCTATCATAGAACAATGTGTGCCTAGAGAAGCTGGAATTTAGGATTTCTTGTGAAACCGCCTGATTTTTAAATATCGGCATCTAATTAAATATAAGTAAACTGTTTCTAATACCATGACTGCCAAAAGTAAGTCAACCTCTACTCCACAGTCACCACGGGGTTCTCTCTAAAAGTCTGATCCCATCCTTCCCTTTTATGGGATTAAGGCCAAGTTCCTTAGCCTGGCACACACAGCCCTCCACAATCCAATTCTTTTCTGTCTCTCCAGGATCCTTTCCCACCACTGTTCCTGCAGTGCCCCTCCCCACTGTACCATCATATCAAAAGACCTGTCCTTTTCCAAACATGCCGTGCTGTTCTACACCTCCGTGACTTTGCACTCTCCCTCTGCCTGATACCCTCTCTCCTCCAGTTGATCAGGAAACTCCTGGCCATCTTTCAAGTGCTTTCTCATTGCCACCCCCAGGGAAGACCCCCTGAAGTCTTCCCTGTCCATCCCCCATGTAGTTAACCTCTTCCTTCTCTAAGCCTCCACTGCACCCTACATTTCCCTAGTACAGCACTCAACATTTTATTTGCTATTATTTGATTACACGTCTGCCTCCTGTCTGGACCACAAGCTCTTTGAGGATAGGGACTGTTGATCTGGATCACCTAGCACAGATCCCAGCACACGGCAGGTACTCAATAAATGTTGAGTAAATGAATACTCTGCACAACACCCAATTAGGTATCATGAGGGACCCAAAGAAGCATCATGTGGCGTCCCTGTCCTTAAGGTCCTTACAGTTCAGCTGGGTTCACAAGATACACACCAAAGAAAAGGCAAACCGTACCGGTGGTATATGACAACAGGCAGAAGGAGAGGCTCCTGGGGCCTCTGGTGGTCATCCTCATGTAGGACAGAAAAGATCCTGTTTTAGTGGCCTGATGGAGTACTGCTTTGTAGGAAGAAAGGTCAAGATAAAACCTGGCTAACTTTCCAGAAAGAGTGAATTGCTGCACTGCATGCTCGCAGAGATAAAGTCGACTGTGGTGGCTCATGACAAGAAGAGAGAGTGGGGCAAGGAGAAGAAAGCAGGAGAAAGCCCAGGGAAACAAAGCTGGAGAAAGAGGAGGGGTAGAAGTATGAAGAGGAGGACCTAGGACCCATACTTGTCTCACATCCCTCTCCTGCATCCGTCTTCCCTGCATCAGCGTATTTCCAGGCTGCTATTCATTCCGCCTTAAACCTACCGATAATTCCTCCCAGAGTCCCCCATTTCCCTGCTCAGCCTTTATAACGACAAGCTCCAAAAGGGCCGTCTTCGTTGCTGTCTCCGACTCCTCTCTGCCTTTTCTCTTTAAACCCTCCTCATGCAGGTGCGTGCTCCACCTCTGTCTACAGACACTGCTTGCCGAGATCACCAATGACATCTACATTACACACCCAATGGCCGACTCCACGTCTCCGTCATCCTTGCCGCTGTTGATCTTGAGTCACTTTATTCCCTGGCTTGCAGGGTACTACACTCTTTTAGTTTTCCTCTTACCTCCCTGGCTGCTCCCTGTTAGTCTCCTTTGCTAATTCTCTTCATTTCTTTCACCTCTAAGTATGGTAGGACCGAGTACTTGGACCTCTTCTCTATACACAATCACATCCCTAGCAATCTCAGCCAGTCCTATG